>NC_134362.1:41728326-42328326 GCF_048569485.1 Anomaloglossus baeobatrachus
CGGCCCAGAGGAGGTGCCCAGAGGAGGTGCCCAGAGGAGGTGCCCAGAGGAGGTGCCCAGAGCGGCCCAGAGGAGGTGCCCAGAGCGGCCCAGAGGAGGTGCCCAGAGCGGCCCAGAGGAGGTGCCCAGAGCGGCCCAGAGGAGGTGCCCAGAGCGGCCCAGAGGAGGTGCCCAGAGCGGCCCGGAGGAGGTGCCCAGAGCGGCCCGGAGGAGGTGCCCAGAGCGGCCCGGAGGAGGTGCCCAGAGCGGCCCGGAGGAGGTGCCCAGAGCGGCCCGGAGGAGGTGCCTAGAGCGGCCCGGAGGAGGAGCCCAGAGCGGCCCGGAGGAGGTGCCCAGAGCGGCCCGGAGGAGGAGCCCAGAGCGGCCCGGAGGAGGAGCCCAGAGCGGCCCGGAGGAGGAGCCCAGAGCGGCCCGGAGGAGGAGCCCAGAGCGGCCCGGAGGAGGAGCCCAGAGCAGACATGTACACACATTACACTCGTGGTGTATTCTCCTCACTGTTCAGCTGTCTTACAACACCACAGTTCTTTGGGCAGAGTCGAGTCAAAAACGGTGAGAATTTTTATTTACAAAGACAAACTGACAAACAAGACACAAAAACAGACTAATAATAATAATAATAATAATAAATAATAATAATAATAATAATATTAATATTATTATAGGGGCAAATGCAATAACATTTACTTAAAAAGGGAGTCTAACCATAAAACCTTAATTCGGCTAGGTGCACACATCTTTCAGTGGGATATCGCCTACCCGAGAAAACACTAAGAAAGAAAAAAAAAAAAAAAAAAAACCACTACTAAAAAGAATGAAAATACACAGCAATGTCAAATAGTGACAAAACCCACACACATGAACAGAATTCACCCAGTGTACTCAAGATCAGGATTGCTGAATCTTAAAAGAAAATCTGTCCACTGAAGAAGCTGCATTATTGGTTATGGAAGTCTAAGATGTTAAACAAAAAAGATGATTGTGAGAGAACATTCAGAAGCACCATGGGTGGTCCGAGTGCTACATCTGGAATATAGATCATAACAACATGGGTACAATATGCCCCTCTAAACAATATACTAAACTTGGAATCAATTGCATAAGAAGGGAATTTTGTTTACTTACCGTAAATTCCTTTTCTTCTAGCTCCTATTGGGAGACCCAGACAATTGGATTTATAGCTTCTGCCTCCGGAGGCCACACAAAGTATTACACTTTAAAAAGTGTAACCCCTCCCCTCTGCTATACACCCTCCCGTGCATCACGGGCTCCTCAGTTTTGGTGCAAAAGCAGGAAGGAGGAAACTTATAAATTGGTCTAAGGTAAATTCAATCCGAAGGATGTTCGGAGAACTGAAAACCATGAACCAAAGGAACAATTCAACATGAACAACATGTGTACACAAAAGAACAACAGCCCGAAGGGAACAGGGGCGGGTGCTGGGTCTCCCAATAGGAGCTAGAAGAAAAGGAATTTACGGTAAGTAAACAAAATTCCCTTCTTCTTTGTCGCTCCATTGGGAGACCCAGACAATTGGGACGTCCAAAAGCAGTCCCTGGGTGGGTAAAAGAATACCTCGATAAAAAGAGCCGAAACGACCCCCTCTTACAGGTGGGCAACCGCCGCCTGAAGGACTCGCCTACCTAGACTGGCGTCTGCCGAAGCATAGGTATGCACTTGATAGTGTTTTGTGAAGGTGTGCAGACTAGACCAGGTAGCTGCCTGACACACCTGCTGAGCCGTAGCCCGGTGTCGCAATGCCCAGGACGCACCCACGGCTCTGGTAGAATGGGCTTTCAGCCCCGAAGGAAGAGGAAGCCCCGAAGAACGGTAGGCTTCAAGAATCGGTTCCTTGATCCAAAGTTGACTTGGAAGCCTGCGAACCCTTACGCTGGCCAGCGACCAGGACAAAGAGCGCATCTGAACGGCGCAGGGGCGCCGTGCGAGACACGTAGAGCCGGAGTGCTCTCACTAGATCTAATGAATGCAAATCCTTTTCACACTGGTGAACTGGATGAGGGCAAAAAGACGGTAAGGAGATATCCTGATTGAGATGAAAAGGAGATACCACCTTAGGGAGAAACTCCGGGATAGGACGCAGAACCCCTTATCCTGGTGAAAAACCAGGAAAGGGGATTTGCATGACAGCGCTGCAAGCTCCGACACTCTTCGGAGTGAAGTAATTGCCACAAGAAAAGCCACCTTCTGCGAAAGACGTGATAAAGAGACATCCCTCAGCGGCTCGAAAGGTGGTTTTTGAAGAGCCATTAACACCCTGCTAAGATCCCAGGGTTCCAGCGGACGCTTGTAGGGTGGAACTATGTGGCAAACTCCTTGCAGGAACGTGCGGACCTGCGGAAGCCTTGCCAGGCGCTCTTGAAAAAATACTGAAAGCGCCGATACTTGTCCCTTGAGAGAGCCGAGTGACAAACCCTTGTCCATTCCGGATTGAAGGAATGAAAGAAAAATGGGTAAGGCAAAAGGCCAGGGAGTAAAACCCTTATCAGAGCACCAGGACAAGAAGATCCGCCACGACCTGTAATAGATCTTGGCGGACGTTGGTTTCCTGGCCTGTCTCATAGTGGCAATGACATCCTGCGATAAACCCGACGACGCTAGGAGCCAGGACTCAATGGCCACACAGTCAGGTTGAGGGCCGCAGAATTCAGATGGAATAACGGCCCTTGTGACAGCAGGTCTGTGCGGTCTGGAAGCGCCCACGGCTGACCCACCGTGAGATGCCACAGATCCGGATACCACGACCGCCTCGGCCAATCTGGAGCGACGAGAATGGCGCGACGATAGTCGGATCTGATCTTGCGTAACACTCTGGACAACATCGCCAGAGGAGGGAACACATAAGGGAGTCGAAACTGCAACCAATCCTGAACTCACGCGTCCGCCACCAGAGCTCTGATCTTGAGAACGTGCCATGAAGGTCGGGGCCTTGTTGTTGTGCCGTGACGCCATGAGATCGACGTCCGGCGTTCCCCAGCGGCGACAGATCTCTCGAAACACGTCTGGGTGAAGAGACCATTCCCCCGCATCCATGCCCCGACGACTGAGAAAGTCTGCTTCCCAGTTTTCTACGCCCGGGATGTGAACTGCAGAGATGGTGGAGGCTGTGGCCTCCGCCCACAGCAGAATCCGCCGGACTTCCTGGAAGGCTTGACGGCTGCGCGTGCCGCCCTGGTGGTTGATGTACGCGACCGCCGTGGCGTTGTCCGACTGTATGCGGATCTGCCTGCCCTCCAGCCACCGATGGAACGCCTTTAGGGCTAGATACACTGCCCTTATCTCCAGAACATTGATCTGAAGGGAAGACTATCCGAGTCCAGGTTCCCTGAGCCCTGTGGTGGAGAAAAACCGCTCCCCACCCTGACAGGCTCGCGTCCGTCGTGACCACAGCCCAGGATGGTGGCAGGAAGGATTTTCCCTGCGATAGAGAAGTGTGAAGAAGCCACCACTGAAGAGAGGTTTTGGCTGCAAGGGAAAGAGAGACGTTCCTGTCGAGGGACGTCGACCTCCTGTCTCATTTGCGGAGAATGTCCCATTGGAGTGGGCGCAGATGGAACTGCGCGAAGGGCACTGCCTCCATTGCTGCCACCATCTTCCCCAGGAAGTGCATGAGGCGCCTCAAGGGGTGTGACTGACCCCGAAGAAGAGATTGCACCCCTGTCTGCAGCGAAAGCTGTTTGTCCAGCGGTAGCTTGACTACCGCTGAGTGAGTATGAAACTCCATCCCGAGGTAAGTCAGTGATTGGGTCGGTGTCAACTTGGACTTTGGGAAGTTGATGATCCACCCGAACCGCTGGAGAGTCTCCAGAGCGACGGTCAGGCTGTGTTGCCACGCCACCCGGGAGGGTGCCCTGACTAGGAGATCGTCTAAGTAAGGGATCACCAAGTGGCCCTGAGAGTGTAGGACCGCCACAACGGATGCCATGACCTTGGTGAAGACCCGTGGGGCTGTCGCCAGTCCGAAAGGCAGTGCCACGAACTGAAGGTGTTCGTCCCCGATGGCGAAACGCAGGAAGCGTTGATGCTCGGGTGCAATCGGCACATGGAGATAAGCATCCTTGATGTCGATTGATGCTAGGAAGTCTCCTTGTGACATCGAAGCGATGACCGAGCGGAGAGATTCCATCCGAAATCTTTTGGTGCTCACATGCCTGTGGGACTTGGCTGAGGGCTGAAAGGACCGAAACCTCGGTTGTATTTTCCGTTGCTGAGGTCTCTTCGGTTTCGACTGGGGTAAGGACGAGTCCTTTCCCTTGGATTCCTTAATAATTTCATCCAATCTTCGCCAAACAATCGGTCGCCAGAAAACGGCAAACCGGTTAAGAACTTCTTGGAAGCAGAGTCTGCCTTCCATTCTCGTAGCCACATGGCCCTGCGGACTGCCACCGAATTAGCGGATGCTACCGCTGTACGGCTAGCAGAGTCCAGGACGGCGTTCATGGCGTAGGACGAAAAAAAAAAAAACAAAAAAAAAAAAAAAAGACGCCTGAGAAGTCAAAGACGCAACTTGCGAAGCAGAGGTACGTGTGACCGCATTAATCTCAGACAGACAAGCTGAGATAGCTTGGAGTGCCCACACGGCTGCGAAGGCCGGGGCAAAAGACGCGCCTGTGGCTTCATAGATGGATTTCACCAGGAGCTCTGCCGGTCAGTGGCATCCTTGAGCGATGAGCCATCTGCAACTGATACTACAGATCTAGTCGCCAGTCTAGAGACTGGAGGATCCACCTTGGGACATTGAGCCCAACCCTTAACTACGTCAGAGGGGAAGGGGTAACGTGTGTCATTAAGGCGCTTCGTAAAGCGCTTGTCCGGAAATGCTCTGTGCTTCTGGACAGCATCTCTGAAGTTAGAGTGATCGAAAAACGCACTCCGTGTACGTTTGTGAAACCTAAACTTGTGTTTCTCCTGCTGAGAAGCAGACTCCTCTATAGGTGGAGTTGGGGGAGAGAGATCTAGCACCTGGTTGATGGACGAGAAGGTCATTTACTATGGCGTCCCCATCAGGTGTATCAAGATTGAGAGCAACGTCAGGGTCAGAGCCCTGAGCTGCGACATCCGCCTCATCCTCCAGAGAGTCCTCAAGCTGAGACCCCGAGCAGCGTGAGGAAGTCGGGGAAGATTCCCAGCGAGCCCGCTTAGCCGGTCTGGGACTGTGGTCCGTGCCGGAGTCCTCCACGTGAGACCTAGGGGCCACCCCGGGAGCACGCTGCGGCGCAGACCGAGAGGGGCCTGGAGGCGATGATCCAACAGTGCCCGGGGCCTGTGTAAGGACCGGTCTGGACTGCAAAGCGTCTAGTAGCTTGGCGGACCATTTGTCCATAGACTGAGCCATGGACTGTGAAAGCGACTCAGAGTTTCTCAGCAAAAACTGCAAACTCTGTCCCTGCAGCCTGGACAGGGGAAGCAGGAGGATCTGCCTGAGCCGAGGGGCCCACTAGTGACCGAGGCTCCGGCTGAGCAAGTGCAACAGGGGTCGAGCATTGCTCACAGTGAGGGTAGGTGTAACCTGCAGGTAACATAGCCGCACAAGAGGTACAGGTTGCAAAAAAACCTTTTGCCTTAGCGCCCTTGCTCCTTGTGGACGACATGCTGTTGTCTCCTAGGAGAGTGATCACTGAGGGTATATAGCCAAAAGCAAAACAACCCGGCCGAACAGAGAAAATATTATATATATATATATATATATATACACATACATACATACATACATATATACATATATACATACATACATATATACATATATACTCCGGCACCCTAGGGGGACCAGCACCGGGTGACCGGTGTGGCTTACCGACCGCCCAAAGCGGTGTGTGTCCACCAGATTCCCTGCCTTAGGTCTCCCAGAGCTGCAGAGCTCGTTCCTGAAATCCTCCACAGGCAGAATGTGTAAAAATGGCTGCCGGAGCTCTCAGGGGAGGAGGGAGCCGTGGGCGGCGACTAGTAAAGTGCGGGAATCTGGTGCCCCACAGTGATCAGTGAGGGTGGGGGAGGAAACCTAAAGTATGCTCCAGCCCTCACTGCCGACGTCAGGTCGACCGTCCCGCCCTTACCCCTGACTGGCAGGCCCGGGGGCGGGAGTTATGGTACTAGGCCGCAATGAAGCCGGGGACTAAATTTAATACCGCGGCCGACAAACAGGCGCGGTCGGCGCGGAAGTCCCGGTCGGCACAAAACCAGCAGCTGCTGCAGCGTCTGTGAAACAAGCGCTCCATGCACCGTCCCCATGGGGACACAGAGTACCTTTAGATGCAGGGCCCTGTCCCTGAGGATACAAAGACTCCTGTCCGGCAGATTCCCACAGGGGCTGCGGAGGGAGCCCGGTCCCAGTGAATGGATGACCGGTTAGGATCCCACTTCTCCCAGAGCCTCTAAGGGATGGTGAAGGAAAACGGCATGTGGCTCCAGCCTCTGTACCCGCAATGGGTACCTCAACCTTAACAGCACCGCCGACTTAGTGGGGTGAGAAGGGAGCATGCCGGGGGCCCTGTGGGGGCCCTCTTTTCTTCCAACCGATAAAATCAGCAGCTGCTGCTGACTAAAATGGGAGCATGAGTGGATGTGTGCCTCCTTCCACACAAAGCTTAAAACTGAGGAGCCCGTGATGCACGGGACGGTGTATAGGCAGAGGGGAGGGGTTACACTTTTTTCAAGTGTAATACTTTGTGTGGCCTCCGGAGGCAGAAGCTATACACCCAATTGTCTGGGTCTCCCAATGGAGCGACAAAGAAAAGTTCTGTTTACTTTGGTTTCCTGCATCAGAGTTGGGGGGGAGGCTCAAAATTATTGACAACCTTTTAAGTGTCCACACTTATACAAAAGGGGGTTGTCAGTCAACAAGCTGAGCCTGTCCTCCAGGCTGCATTGAGCATCTAACGTCAGAGTTGAAAATGCGCTCCTATTCTTACCTACTAAATATACATTTACCAGCAGCACCCGGCCCTTGCTCAGTGCTGCAGTGCCCCTCTCTCTGCTTTCCTGTGTGCTACTGACTAGCCCCAGTTCAACTATTTGCTGTATTCCTATTCATAAAATAAAAATATACATAATAGTTTTATGATGCAGTTTATTTACTTGATATAATTATATACATGCAGCATCAGTCCAACAAGCATGGTTGTGCAGTGCGGTCTGAGCCAAGTGTGAACACTGCACAGCTGAGGGACAGCACAATCACAATAGCGTTGTACTGGATGCAGGCTCAGAAAATGCTTAATAAAATGGCGCAATGCTGATTCCTCAGTGGAGTGGTACTGGCATGCCACAGCTTAGTGAAGCTGGCTCAGATATCGCTGGGTAGAACGGCGCATGCACGGCTTGAATTGCAAGCGCCAAACCTACATGAACAATGGTTGAACCATCCCATGTATCACTAAAGAGAACCATTCATGCACAATATTCTTTAATTTACAGAAGGAGCTCACGGCTGAATGAGTGAACCAAGGATTCAGCTGCAGTGGCAGCCTATGGAGCCAAGAAAAACTGTGCATGCGCGACCTAAACCATCGGAACTACAGGACGGTTCCATGCTGTATAAAAGAGCCCGGGCCGAGAGTATAACATAAAAAACACTTTATAATACTTACCTAACGATCGCACGGTGGGCCTAATGGGCGTCTCCATTCTCCGGTGCCTCCTCTTTCGGCCATCTTCGTCCTCTTTCTAAAGCCTGTGTGCATGACACGGCTACGTCATACACACTCGCCGGTCCTGCGCAGGCGCACTACAATACTTTGATCTGCCCTGCCCAGGACCCAAATACCCGCACGTATGGATGACGTCGGACCAGTCATTCACCACGGCTAGAGAAGAAGGAGCACAAAGATAGCCGAAAAAGGCGGCACCGGACAACGGAGACGCCCATAAGGCCCACAGCGTAACCGTTAGGTGAGTATTTTAAAGTGTTTTTTATGTTATACCCCCGGCCTGGGCTCTTATATACAGCATGTTAGAATGCTGTATATAAGAGCCCGGTGGTGGTGGCCGCAGCTTATAGGCCAAAAAAGTGGCGACAGGTTCCCTTTAACTTATTTATATTTGTAAACTTTTCTAAAAATGCATTTAAATCATTATGAAGGCAATAATTTTAGGGATATTTGGCTTTCATGTGAAATTTCAGGATGATCCCAAAGTGCCCTCTAACCTTGTTCTGGTGATCTTAATGTGACCTTCTCTAAACATTTGGATGCTCATGTCCAACTGTTCAATGTTTCAGGACTTTTTGCACAACTTGTTCTCTCCCAAGGAGCTTTATGGAAAAATTCACAACAGCTGTTTAAGCCATGAATCGCCCAATAAATTTTGGGGTTCAATTAGAATTGGTATTATACAATCCTCCTCATCAGGATGTTGACATTTTGACATCATGAGATCAAGATGACACCTAACAATTGATCAGCAGTACCGTGCCATTGTGAGGCTTCAAGCAGGAGGTTCTCAGACGGAAGTGGCCATTGAGGTTCCACCCAAAAGCAAAAAATCCCTCACTCTTTGTAAGGTGTGTGTGTGTGTGTGTGTGTGTGTGTGTGTGCGTGTGTGTGTGCGTGTGTGTGTGCGTGTGTGTGTGCGTGTGTGTGTGCGTGTGTGTGTGCGTGCGTGTGTGCGTGTGTGTGTGCGTGCGTGTGTGCGTGCGTGTGTGCGTGCGTGTGTGCGTGCGTGTGCGTGTGCTAAGCTTCTTTCACACCTCCGGTTTTAGCAGAGCCGGCCAATCCGGCTCTAAAACCTATGCAACGGATGCGGCGACAAAACCGCATCCTTTGCACAAGTTTTTTACATGCGGCCCGTCCGGTTTTTGCGGCTTGCGGCAGGCTACTGAGCATGCGCAGTGGAAAAAAAAACACATGCGGCAGCCGGATGCGGTGTTTGCCACAGGACGACGCATGCGGCATCCATAGGCATGCATTGCAAATCGCGCCGCATCGGCCGGATGCGGCGCGATGCGTTTTTTTTTTTGCTGGACAAAAAAAGTGCCAGGCAACGTTCCATCCGGCCGCTGCATCAGCTAAATCTGCCTCATGCCACAAAAAACTGATGGAACGCAAGCCCATGCGGCACAATTTGGCACTAATGTAAGTCTATGCAAAAAAAAACGCAATCGGTGGCAAAAAAAAAAGGTTGCGTTTTTTCTGCAAAGCACCGGATTGTGTCGCACAGGAAAAACCGGATGTGTGAAAGCAGTCTAAGAGGTGTGTGTGTGTGTGTGTGTTATTCACACACACACACAGAGATTTAGGGATTTTTTGCTACCTACAGTCAAGCATGGTGGTAGGAGTATCATGGTTTGGGACTGCATGAATGCTGCTGGCTGTTGGGAGCTACAGTTCATTGGAGGAACCAAGAATGCCAACATGTTCTGTAACAAACTGAAGCAGGCCATAATCCCCTCCCTTCGTATTCCAATGCAATGATCCCTAACCCATCTCCAAAACAGACTGCTTTGCTCAAAAAACAGAGGGTAAATGTTCTGGAATGACCAAGCATCTCCAGACCTAAACACTATGAAGCATTTGTGGAGCCTCCTCAAATGGAAGGTGGAGGAGCGCAAGGTCGCAAACATCCACCAGCTCTGTGATGTCGTCATGGAGGATGGAAGAGGATCCAGCGGCTCCTGTGACACTCTAGAGAACTTCATGCCCAGGAGAGCTAATAAGGGAACCTGTCACCAGTTTTGGGGCCTATAAGCTGCGGCCACCACCAGGCTCTTATATACAGCATTCTAACATGCTGTATATAAGAGCCCAGGCCGCTGTGACAACATAAAAAACACTTTATAATACTTACCTAACGGTCGCACGGTGGGCCTAATGGGTGTCTCCGTTGTCCGGCGCCACCTTTCGGCCATCTTTGTGCTCCTCCATCTGTAGCCGCGGTGCATGACGGGTCCAACATCATCCACACTCACCGGCATTTAGGTCCTGAGCAGGGCAGATCAAAGTATTGTAGTGCGCCTGTGCAGGATCAGTGAGTGTGTATGACGTAGCTGCGTCATGCACCCAGGCTTCAGAAAGAGGACGAAGATGGCCAAAAGGGAGGCGCTGGCACTGGAGACACCCATTAGGCCCACCACGCAACCATTAGGTAAGTATTATAAAGTGTTTATGTTGTCACAGCGGCCTGGGCTCTTATATACAGCATGTTAGAATGCTGTATATAAGAGCCCGGTGGTGGTGGCCGCAGCTTATAGGGCAAAAAAGCGGTTGAAGGTTCCCTTTAAGGCAGTGCTGGAAAATAATGGAGGCCACACAAAATGTTGACACATTGGGCTCAATTTGGTCATTTTCACTTAGGGGTGTACTCACTTTTGTTGCCATCGGCTTAGACATTAATGGTTGTGTACTGGGTTATTTAGAGGGCACCAAATTTACCCTGTTATACAAGCCGCACACTGACACTGTACATTGTATCTCAGGGTCAGATCTTAAGTGTTGACGCATGAAAAGATAGGACCATTTTTACAAAATGTATATATACATATTTATTTCAGGCTGAAAAATAAATACCAATGCTTTTTCTTCTTGATGCAATTTTTCAGCCTTAATAATCCACGTCCAAATCCAGTGTGAATATGCCCTTATACTGAATATTTTCCGACAGAATATAACTAGTTCTCTCTTATACATCCATCCATAGAGTTTGGCTTTTCACTGTCGGCTGCAGACTCGGGGAAGTTCTTTATATTCTGTGCATATAAGGTAGATGCCAGTTTGTAAGCAAACATGTATTGTTTGATCAGAAGCCACTGGCACTCGCGGTTCTTTATTCTACGAGCCAAAGAGGGGGGAAAAAAACTGATCAAAGTCAACGCAACACCAGCGCGTAGGAAGGACTTCACTGCCAGTCAATACTTTGTGCAAGACCCAAACATCTGGATTCATCATGCACGAGTGCGAGAAGAGCAAAAACACTTTCATTAGCTTAAAAAAATAAAAACTAGGTGTGTTACTTCCAAGAGGAGAAAGGTGTCAGGCGTGTGTGTACACGGCCAATCATCACACAATCAGCACAACAAAAAAGCACAAAAATATTCCACTCGGATGCTACAATTGTTCCTGATCGTGGAGTGGGCGCAGGTGGGACATGACACCGTCCGCCTTCATTTCCCCGTGTCACGCAAACTGGAGACAGCACATTTAACTTGAATGCGAAAAAAAATCAGAAGTTTCCAAAGTACAGGAGGTAACTAAAGAAAAGAATTACAATAAAATAGAAACAGCAAAGAGACATCCAGCCTCATTGTTCATGAAGGAAAATTAATGAATATTTGACGATCAGAACATGAAAGACGAAAAGCAGAAACAAAGATGACAAACCTCTACAAGAAAACTAAACGATATCGAGATTATAATATATATATATATATACACACATATATATACATATATACACACATACATACACATATATATATATACACACACATACATACACATATATATATATATATATATATATATATACACACATACATACACATATATATATATATATATATATATATATGTATATGTATGTGTATATGTATGTGTATATGTATATGTATGTATATATATATATATATATATATATATATATATTATAATATAATATATGGGTATGGTATGCATGTATGTATGTGTGTGTGTAATAATATATATAATAAATATATTACACATACACACACATACATACATCCGTGTATATTATTATTTATAAATATATAAATATGAATATATATATAATTATATATAATAATATACACGGATGTGTGTATGTGTGTAAATGTGTATATTTAATATATATATATATACATACATACATACACACACACACACTAAGGCTATGTGTGCACGTTGCATAATTGCATGCAGTTGCGCTGCGATCTGCACCGCAGCATAACTGCATGCGTCCTGCGTCCCCTGCACAATCTATGGAGATTGTGCAGGAGCCGTGCGCACGTGGCATATTAGAGCACAGCGCTGCGGCTGCTGCCCGAAGCGCGCAGTTCTAAGTGACATGTCACTTCTTTCGTGCGCTCTGCATGCAGCCCCCGCTCTGTCTATGGGAGGGGCTACAGTGTCAGAGCGCATGAAAATCGGCTTTTTTTTTCATTACGGACTGTTTCTGCAGCGATTTGAAGCGCACGTGTGCTGTTCAAAGCGCTGCAGAAATTTCTGCAGGGACAGAACACAACGTGCGCACATAGCCTTTTCATATTCATATATATTTATATACTTATAAATAATAATATACACGGATGTATGTATGTGTGTGTATGTGTAATATATATTATATTATTATACACACACACACCCCATATACACATACAGTGCGTATAATTTATAATTATATATATATTATATTATATACACACATATACTATATATACACACACACAATTATATACACATGCCCGTACATATAATATATATATACACACACATTATATATATATATATATATATATATATATATATATATATATATATATATATATATATATATATATATATATATATATATATATATATATATATATATATATATATATATATATATATATATATATGTATATGTGTGTGTGTGTGTGTGTGTGTGTGTGTGTGTGTGTGTGTGTGTGTGTGTGTGTGTGTGTGTGTGTGTGTGTGTGTGTGTGTGTGTGTTATATATATATATATATATATATATATATATCATCCATACTATACACACACATACATTACTGATTCATGATTGGGGTCCGATTGTCATTCCAGGCAGATAGGTTTTAGTCCAAAATGCGTTTCTGGGACAGACATACATTTAGAAGCCTTCGGGAGATCTTGACAGTCCTTGACAGTTCCTCTCCTCCCTGCTCCCGTTGAGTGACAGGTCTCTCCCTTTGCACACACTTGTAGGTAAAGTCCTATTCCAGGGGAGCAGGGTGAAAAGAAGAAGCCACAAAGACATTTTCCCTGGGAAAAGTAGCTGCGTTTCAGAGTACAGCACGCCTGCTCGAAACGATGGAGCCAGATTTGATTCATGATGTCCGTCGTTCAGGCAGCATGATTAAGCCGTCAGGTTTTCTTTAAAGCCCCTACTGCTTCTCCACTCCTCTCAAAAGTTTTGTTAGCAGGGCTGTAAGAGGTAACATCCCACCTACAACACTTGACCACTGCAATCAATCAACAAGTTAAGTGGCCATGCCTAAATTACACAGTTGAGGCCAGCGATTGACCGTCTGCAGCGGTTACTGGTCAGCATTTCAGCAGCGTCAAAAGTAAAAAAAAAAAAAAAATAAAAAAAAACTCACCAGGGTCTCGTGTCACCTATCAAAAAAAAAAAATAAGGTGGAATTTTAGAAGTCGATATTAACCCTTTAAGCAATATTTGGACATGACTTTGAATGGAAAATTCTGATTTGGCTTTAAATTCAGGTGGAAACTCTTTAAGGAAATATTTAGTTTTAGGATTTCTACCTCCAATAAGAGACATCAGAGACCTCACTTTCTTGCTTTTTGAAAGAGGCCATTTCCATATAAATTTTTCCCTAAAAAGCATGGTCTGACTTTTAAGCCTCCTTACAGATCCGCTTTAAAAACCCCATCAAAAAGGAGTTAAAGTGTAACCGTAGTTTTAATTATTATTTCACAAATCAATAGTACAAAGGAAAATAAACAAACTTTGTAATATATCTTATCAGAAAAATCTGAAGAAATCTGTTTGCGCTTTTTTTTCTCCTCCTGGACTGATCCATTGACTCAACTCATGAGTAAAATGTGTAATCTCTATTCAATGAAGACAGATTTTCCCACCATTGAGTTTGGATCCTTCAGTTGGTGCTTTTACAATTCTACAGAGGAGATAGGAGTTACAGGCGGCATTCTGCTGCATGGTCTACTGAAACATCAGTTACAGGCCTTCATAGAACTTTATAAGCACCAATGGCCATCTCTTATCTCGGAAAGATTGTATTCACTGGAGACATATTTTACCCAGGAATTGGGAATTTTAATAATGGTCAGTCCAGGAGGAGAAAAGAAGCAGATTTCTCCGATATATTACAAAACTGCTTATCTTCATATCTATGGAGCCATAAAGAGAAACTTTGCATTCACTGAAAAATTTTACCCAGGAATCGGGAATTTTGAGAATGAAAATGAAAGAAATGAATGGAAAAAAAGACGGTCACTGATATTTTACAAAATTGCGTATATTCATATGTACTGAGCCATAAAGAGCCATAAGGAGCCAATGTAAAAAAAGCGCTGCGGAATTAATAGCGCTATAAGTGAATAATAAAAAAAAAAAAATAATAATAATAATAATAATAATAATAATAATAATAAAGCCATAAAGAGCCATTGTATGTAAGGCGCTGCGGAATTAATAGCGCTATATAAGTGAATAATAATAAAAAAAATAGTAAAGCCATAAAGCCATAAAGAGCCAATGTATGTAAAGTGCTGCGGAATTAATAGCGCTATATAAGTGAATATTATTATTACTAATAATAATAATAAATCCATAAAGAGCCATAAACTGCCAATGTATGTAAAGTACTGTGGAATTAATAGCACTATATAAGTGAATAAATATTATTATATCATAAAGAGCCAAAAAGAGCCATAAAGAGCCAATGTATATAAAGCACTGTGGAATTAATAGTGCAATAATAAAAATAATAATAATAGTAATAAATATAATAATAATAATAATAATATCTATTCACTTATACATTATAAAGAGCCATAAGGAACCAATGTAAAAAAAGCGCTGCGGAATTAATAGCGCTATATAAGTGAATAATAATAATAATAACAATAATAATAATAATAATAATAATAATAATAATAATAATAATAATAATAATAATAATAAAGCCATAAAGAGCCAATGTATGTAAAGTGCTGCGGAATTAATAGCGCTATATAAGTGAATAAATATTATATCATAAAGAGCCAAAAAGAGCCATAAAGAGCTAACGTATGTAAAGCACTGTGGAATTAAGGCTATGTTCACACACTGCGTTTTTCACCTGCGTTTTTGGTCCGTTTTTGGTCCGTTTTTGCTGCAGAAATTTCTTGAGAAATTCTTGTAACCTTTCTGCAGACATTCCCCAGCAAAACCTATGGCAAAAAAAATTAGCTGTGCGCACACTGCGTTTTTTTCTTAAGAAAATTCTTTCAGTAGATTTTCTTAAGAAAAAGAATGAGCATGTCACTTCTTTTCTGCAGCTAACTGCGTTTTTTGCCATATATAATTGGCACAATAACGCAGGGAGCAACCAGCGGTAAAAACGCACCAAAAACGCACCGAAAACGCGGCAAAAACGCAGGTGCGTTTTTGGTGCGTTTTTTAACACAGGTGCACTCTTAAGAAATTTCTTAAGAAATTTCTTAAGAAAAATCATTTTTCTAGTGTGAACATAGCCTAATAGTGCAATAATAATAATAATAATAATAATAATAATAATAATAATAATAATATCTTTTCACTTATATATTATAAAGAGCCATAAAGTTTGTATTCATATTTTACCCAGAAAATGAGAATATTGAGAACGATCACTCCAGGAGGAAGAAAAAAAAAAAAGAAAAGACGACGAGCCAATTTCCCCGATATTTTACAAAATTGCTTAGATCATGCTTACTGAGACATAACGTGCTATAAAAGAGCCTTAAGCAGCCCCAAATTGCCATGATGAACCCCATTGTGTCATATCACGCCCCAAGTACCATAATGTGCTCCAATGTGCCATAACACGCTCCAACACGTCATAGTGTTCCTGATATATGTAAAGTGCTGCGGAACATGTTAGCGCTATATAAAAATAAAGATTTGATTTGATTTTTTGATAACGTGCCCCCAACGTGCCATAACATGCCCTAACGTTCCCCAATGTGCCCTAATGTGCCCTAATGTGCCCCAATGTGCCCTAATGTGCCCCAATGTGCCATAACGTTAAACAAAGTGTCAAAGTGCCATAACAATTTAACCTGCAGTCTCACTTTAAAGTAACTGAAGTGCTGTGGTTTTTTAGCATATCCGCTGTAAATTCCACATGAAAACCCTCTGTGTGCTCTTACTCTAAGGCTACTTTCACACATCCGGTTTTAGCAGTGCGGCTCAATCCGGCTGTGAAACCTATGCAACGGATGTGGCGAAAACACCGCATCCTTTGCCTAAGTTTTTACATGCGGCCCGTCAGTTTTTTTTTCCGGTTGCGGCATGCTACTGAGCATGCGCAGTGGAAGAAACCGCATGTGGCAGCCAGATGCGTTTTTTTCCGCATCGCGCCGCATCCGGCGTCCATAGGCATGCATTGAAAAATGCGCCGCAGCGGCCGGATGGGTTTTTTTTGCCGGAGCAAAAAACGTGCCAGGGAACGTTCCATTCGGCCGCATCGGCTAAATCTGCCACATGCGGCAAAAACCGGACCGAACGCAAGCCAAGCGGCACAATACGGCACTAATGTAAGTCTATGCAAAAAAACCCGCAACCGGCTGCAAAAAAAAAACGGTTGCGGTTTTTCTGCAGAGCGCCGTATTGTGCCGCAGAGCAAAAACCGGATGTGTGAAAGTACCCTAAGGCTACTTTCACACATCAGTTTTTTTCCATCAGGTACAATCCGGAAAAAAAACGGGTTAAACGGATCCGGTACCGCATCCGTTTTATCCCCATAGATTTGCATTGTTACCGGATTGTACTTGATGGCGTTGCATCCAGTTTTTTTCTGGATGCGGCAAAATTAATTAAAGCAGCGGCCGGAGGCAACGTGTCTTGCAACGTTTTTTTTGTCCGGCAAAAAAACCGCATCGCGCCGGATCCGGCGCGATACGGCGTGTTTTACAATGAAAGCCTATGGACGCCGGATCTGGCGCAATGCGGTAAAAAATGGATGCGGCTGTCGGATCCGTTTTTGTAAACTGTGCATGCAAATTAAAAAAACTGATCCATCAAAAAAAACGGACAAAACGGATGCAAAATGGATCCAACGGATCCGGTTTTTTACGCATCCGGCATAACTGATCCGTTAAAAACCGGATCCGGTTTTACATTTTTTTCCCGGATCCTTTGGATCAGGAAAAAAAAAAAGGATTGTGCCTGAATGCAGAAAACTGATGTGTGAAAGTAGCCTAACAGATGAAGATGCAGCATCCAGGTGTATTTTCACAGTCTGAACGGCAGCCTACGATTGCATGCAGTACCCGATCACTACTCCGTTTCATGCTCCGGCAGCAATAAATGTTGCCGTCATCTAAGCGGCCAAATATTTTTCTTTCCCGACAACCAACAGAACACAAAATATGGTAAATAAAAACATTTGAGTAGATCGCTACACACAAGACCTGGAAAAACAAGTTACAACAATTAGTAAAAGCATCCATTGGGGAACAATAGGCTCTTATTTCACTTACTGCTTCCAATCTGTTCACCTTTCAGTGGATGCCGAAAAAAGACATTCCATAGAGAGGGTGGGAGGGAAGATGGGTGGAACGCCCCAATCTTCAATGCTCGGTAAGCCACAAGGTATGTGTGAAGCCGATCACACAATGCACTGAACCTGGAGACCTGTTAGCTGTAAAGGTAGAAGCTTTGTTTCCCTAATACGTTCAGTTTTCACGGTGAGATGAGAATAAAGAAATAAAACTATACAAAACCTTAAAAACAAACACATCTGTGCAGTCGTCAGACAGAAGAATGGCGGCAACTGGGTGCCAAATTGGTGGATCATAGTGATGAACCCAAAAAGAACGAAGCCCAAGTCATTGATTATCCCAGATTTGTATGATGCTCGGTTTGGGGCACTAATCTTATGACCATCGGTCATAAGCCGGAGTAGGGAGCAAAAACCGGACCTAAACGGTATATAACCGCTTTATGTTCTTTTCAAGCATAGATAGAGTTGAGGAACACTACGTAGGGACTGGGGGAAGCAGCAATTTCTCCCAACGTGGTAGGGATGCGGGTAGACAACTGGACTGTTACTTTTCTTAGGGCACGCTGCCATGTGCTGTATCCGCAGAAAAAAAGGTGGGTATTCTCAGCACAATTCAACCTTTATGCGGTGTTCAGGTCCAGGTTCATTAGGTGTCACGGCGGCGTCAGGCTCTGTTCACACAGACAGCCTGATGTCTCCTAGTTCTTCAGCCAGAGCTGGGCATCGGCTGTTTAATGTGCTCTGTTCCTCAGTCGTGCAGGAGTTAAATCCTGGGGAACTCTGCTAGAAGCTTAGGCTGCCAATTGCCAATCAAAGTCGTCTACTTCCTATATAAGATCCTGGATCTTACTATTCAGCACCGATTATAGCTTCAGCATCGCTCCAGCGATTCCGGTCTTCGTGGTTATCCTGTTAATGGTGATCCGTGTTGCGCTTTTGAGTGGTGCGAGTGTTCCCCTGTTGTGCATTACTTCCTTCCCTTTTTCGTTGTTCCCCTTTACACATATTGTCTCATTTGTGTTTTGAGTCCAGTTTGTAAGAGTTTCCGTTTTCCTTTGTCCATGTCATTTTGTTAGTGTTTTCCGGCCCACCTCAAGGGTGGGAAAGAGGGAGTGTAAGATCATGGCTCGTACAGGAATTAGGGTCACGTTATGGGCTCGGACCTGGCTACCATTAAGCCTACCTCCGAGATAAGGGACAGCGCAGGGTCCAACCGAGGAGTAGTTCTGCAGTACAGAAACTAGTAAACTGATATAAAAAAATGCAAAAAGTACACAGCCAGTGGTGTACCGCCAATAGTGGCAGACCAAGCAGAATCTCTATTTCAACAGATGTATTTTACAGAGCCATCCATCGGCTCTCTGCTCCACTGTTCAGTCTGTGCATCCGAGACTCAGGAAATGACATCGCTAGAGCACACAGTATAGAACAGGGATAAATCAGATATATTTGTATATTTTTCTTTAATTTTGAGTTAACACTATGATGAGGGGTTTTCTATTGTGTAAGGGTCATCGTGGGAACATCAATCTGTTTTGGAGGGAAGCTTGGGGCCCTAAACTGTGCGCACTCACTGCAAAGGGGTAAATCATTATACAGTATAATAAAATCCAAGTTACATAGGTGCATCATAAATATATATATATATATATATATATATATATATATATATATATATATATATATATATATATATATATATATATATATATATATATATATATTTTAAAAAGATATATTTTTTATGTTTTTTTTTTTTTTAATTTTTTTTAGAAAACTGGGGAGGGCGAAATAACAAAAGAGTGAAGTTTGAGAAGAATAGGCCATAAGGCAAGATCTGTTCCCGAGTCTCCTGCATACAAACCTTTTCAGCCCACAGCCAGAATAGAACGCCATCCAGCTTCTTGGATTACCAGGAAGGCTTAAGAAACAGACTGAACTGCCACATTCAGATGCAAAAATGGGGCCCAGCTGTTATTTTTACGCATTGGAGATGAAAGACCTGCTTGAATAAATATTTTTAGAGTCCAAGTTAAGTCTAATATGATCTCCAGACGCATACCAACCATCTCAACACCCGGAGACCACTTAGCATCATAATGTGACCCAACACTAAAAAATACCCTAAAGGCTACTGGTGAGTAATATATATAAATAAAAATAATACTATACAATAAAAAGAACAAAAGAGGTAAAGTAAATAACATAAGTATTGAGTATTTAGTCTTTTGTAAGAGCTTGAACGTCTCAGAGAAGCTACGAATCCGCAGCCGGAATGAGGACGCGTAGGTCGCATTGACGCAAATGTACATTATTTTGGTCGCCAGCGCCACTGCCTTGTAGCATCAGGGACCTGGGTTTTATTCTTTGCATGTTTTCTTTTTTGTTCTCCACAAACTCAGATTTCATCATATTCTCCAAAAACATGCAAAGTAATTGCAGTACGAGTCTATGGACGGCCGCAGATGTTATCCATTTGTCCTCTGATTCTGCTCCGTTCGGAACCGCAGTCATATGTGTTAGACTTGACAAGAGGAACGGCGCTGAGCGAAGCTCTGCCATCTGCGTGACGCCCAAGGGTATGCTCACGAGATGGTTTCCGGATGAGACGGGAGAAGGTCCGCTCCAAAACACGCCGGAAAACGCACAAACAAGGCGTCTTCCACTCTGATGATGCTTTGAACTTACAATACAAGTTATAGGGAAGACAAAAACTACAAGAAAAAAGAAAAAAAAAAAAAAAAAGTCCACAAAAGACCATCCAAAAATGCTCAAAAACTGCTGGGGTGCACATTGTGTTTCATCTCAGCCCAGGAAAACAGGATATGGATTGGAGTCCCTGATGGAGCCCAGAAAAACAGGATATGGATTGGAGTCCCTGATGGAGCCCAGAAAAACAGGATATGGATTGGAGCCCAGAAAAACAGGATATCCATTGGAGCCCCTGATGGAGCCCAGAGAAGCAGGATATGGATTGAAGCCCAGAAAAGCAGGATATGGATTGGAGACCCTGATGGAGCCCAGAAAAGCAGGATATGGATTGAAGCCCCTGATGAAGCCCAGAAAAGCAGGATATGGATTGGAGCCCCTGATGGAGCCCAGAGAAGCAGGATATGGATTGGAGCCCATGATGGAGCCCAGAAAAGCAGGATATGGATTGGAGCCCCTGATGGAGCCCAGAGAAGCAGGATATGGATTGGAGCCCTGATGAAGCCCAGAAAAGCAGGATATGGATTGGAGACCCTGATGGAGCCCAGAAAAGCAGGATATGGATTGGAGCCCCTGATGAAGACCAGAAAAAAAGGATATCGGTTGGAGCCCAGAAAAACAGAATATGGATTGGGGCCCCTGATGAAGCCCAGAAAAACAGAATATGGATTGGAGCCCCTAGTGCAGCTCAGAAAGACAGAATATGAATTGGAGCCCCAAAAAAACAGAATATGGATTGGAGCCCCTGATGGAGCCCAGAAAACAGGATATCTATCAAAGCCCCTGATGGAGCCACTCGCTATAACGAGGCAGATGGAGTCACTTTGTACTCTCGCCTGGCCTCTGATGTAGATGGGTCTTACAAAAAAAAAAAAAAAGAAGAAAAAATAAATTATTGTAACACCCAACTTTGACAACCCCAGAATAAGTATCCAGGAAAACAGTAATACACATTTTGTACATCACAACTACAAGAGAGCGCTATCATGCCCCCTGACTGGATAAGGTCAGATTACAAAGGTTCATTATACAGCTGAGGAGGCACCAAACATATATCCATATAAACAAAAGCGCCTGAAAAGTCCAAACCATAAAATCTGTGTCCCATTAACAAGTCAATCTATTAAAAGAAACATCTGTGCAAGGTCTGATTCCCAGAAAGTAGAACAGGATACCGCATTGTCTAAAAATACTGCAGGAACCAGCAATGCCACAATGTTTATTAGCTTGTTAAACGGAATGAACACCGGCTTTGTGTGGCATATGCTGCCCATCTCCACCATCAGAGTCATTACCAATTACGCCAGAGTTCATTACCCTAGTATTGGCTCTTTTAAACCTCTACATAAAAAAAAAACAAAAAAAAACAAAAAAAAAAACACAACAATAGTGTCACATTTATTCGGATGCCGTATTTTGAAAATATTCTTTGCATCATACAGGCATTGTATAGTGGTACACCAAGTCCCTATTGCTTGGTATTCGTAACTAATGATGAGCGGGCACTACCATGCTCGGGTGCTCTGTACTCGTAACTAGTGATGAGCGGGCACTACCATGCTCGGGTGCTCAGTACTCGTAACTAGTGATGAGCGGGCACTACCATGCTCAGGTGCTCAGTACTCATAACTAGTGATGAGCGGGCACTACCATGCTCGGGTGCTCTGTACTTGTAACTAGTGATGAGCGGGCACTACCATGCTCGGGTGCTCAGTACTCGTAACTAGTGATGAGCGGGCACTACCATGCTCAGGTGCTCAGTACTCGTAACTAGTGATGAGCGGGCACTACCATGCTCGGGTGCTCTGTACTTGTAACTAGTGATGAGCGGGCACTACCATGCTCGGGTGCTCTGTACTCGTAACTAGTGATGAGCGGGCACTACCATGCTCAGGTGCTCTGTACTCGTAACTAATGATGAGTGGGCACTACCATGCTCGGGTGCTCTGTACTCGTAACTAATGATGAGTGGGCACTACCATGCTCGGGTGCTCTGTACTCGTAACTAATGATGAGCGGGCACTACCATGCTCAGGTGCTCTGTACTCGTACCTAATGATGAGCGGGCACTACCATGCTCGGGTGCTCTGTACTCGTAACTAATGATGAGTGGGCACTACCATGCTCAGGTGCTCTGTACTCGTAACTAGTGATAAGCGGGCACTACAATGCTAAGCTAATGGGAAACTCAAGCATTTTTTTGGAAAAATGCTTGTTTCTCATTGACTTTCATTATACCTTGCACATGAGTTGAGCCCGTCCGAGCGTCCGACTGCTTGTTAAGAGTACCGAGCACCCGAGCATGGTAGTGCCCGCTCCTCACTAGTTACGAGTACTGAGCACCCGAGCATTGTAGTGCCCGCTCATCACTAGTTACGAGTACTGAGCACCTGAGCATGGTAGTGCCCGCTCATCACTAGTTACGAGTACTGAGCCCCTGAGCATGGTAGTGCCCGCTCATCACTAGTTACGAGTACTGAGCACCTGAGCATGGTAGTGCCCGCTCATCACTAGTTACGAGTACTGAGCACCTGAGCATGGTAGTGCCCACTCATCACTAGTTACGAGTACTGAGCACCTGAGCATGGTAGTGTCCGCTCATCACTAGTTACCAGTACTGAGCACCCGAGCATGGTAGTGCCCGCTCATCACTAGTTACGAGTACTGAGCCCCTGAGCATGGTAGTGCCCGCTCATCACTAGTTACGAGTACTGAGCACCCGAGCATGGTAGTGCTCGCTCATCACTAGTTACGAGTACCGAGCACCCGAGCATGGTAGTGCCCGCTCATCACTAGTTACGAGTACAGAGCACCTGAGCATGGTAGTGCTCCCTCATCACTAGTTACGAGTACTGAGCACCCGAGCATGGTAGTGCTCGCTCATCACTAGTTACGAGTACTGAGCACCCAAGCATGGTAGTGCCCGCTCATCACTAGTTACGAGTACTGAGCCCCTGAGCATGGTAGTGCCCGCTCATCACTAGTTACGAGTACTGAGCACCTGAGCATGGTAGTGCCCGCTCATCACTAGTTACGAGTACTGAGCACCCGAGCATGGTAGTGCCCGCTCATCACTAGTTACGAGTACAGAGCACCTGAGCATGGTAGTGCTCCCTCATCACTAGTTACGAGTACTGAGCACCTGAGCATGGTAGTGCCCGCTCATCACTAGTTACGAGTACTGAGCACCTGAGCATGGTAGTGCCCGCTCATCACTAGTTACGAGTACTGAGCCCCTGAGCATGGTAGTGCCCGCTCATCACTAGTTACGAGTACTGAGCACCTGAGCATGGTAGTGCCCGCTCATCACTAGTTACGAGTACTGAGCACCTGAGCATGGTAGTGCCCACTCATCACTAGTTACGAGTACTGAGCACCTGAGCATGGTAGTGCCCGCTCATCACTAGTTACCAGTACTGAGCACCCGAGCATGGTAGTGCCCGCTCATCACTAGTTACGAGTACTGAGCCCCTGAGCATGGTAGTGCCCGCTCATCACTAGTTACGAGTACTGAGCACCCGAGCATGGTAGTGCTCGCTCATCACTAGTTACGAGTACCGAGCACCCGAGCATGGTAGTGCCCGCTCATCACTAGTTACGAGTACAGAGCACCTGAGCATGGTAGTGCTCCCTCATCACTAGTTACGAGTACTGAGCACCCGAGCATGGTAGTGCTCGCTCATCACTAGTTACGAGTACTGAGCACCCAAGCATGGTAGTGCCCGCTCATCACTAGTTACCAGTACTGAGCACCCGAGCATGGTAGTGCCCGCTCATCACTAGTTACGAGTACTGAGCCCCTGAGCATGGTAGTGCCCGCTCATCACTAGTTACGAGTACTGAGCACCCGAGCATGGTAGTGCTCGCTCATCACTAGTTACGAGTACCGAGCACCCGAGCATGGTAGTGCCCGCTCATCACTAGTTACGAGTACAGAGCACCTGAGCATGGTAGTGCTCCCTCATCACTAGTTACGAGTACTGAGCACCCGAGCATGGTAGTGCTCGCTCATCACTAGTTACGAGTACTGAGCACCCAAGCATGGTAGTGCCCGCTCATCACTAGTTACGAGTACTGAGCCCCTGAGCATGGTAGTGCCCGCTCATCACTAGTTACGAGTACAGAGCACCTGAGCATGGTAGTGCTCCCTCATCACTAGTTACGAGTACTGAGCACCTGAGCATGGTAGTGCCCGCTCATCACTAGTTACGAGTACTGAGCACCTGAGCATGGTAGTGCCCGCTCATCACAAAAAACAGGATTCAGTCATATCCACTGACAAGGACATTTGCTTTAATGAAGTGGACAGAGTTATTTTAATATCTGCTGAACAATGTTTACCAGACAACATTATTTGAGGCGGGCACCAAAATATGGTCAACTGAGTTTTGGTGCCCGCCTCAGGTAAGTGGACACTGTGGAAAACTATGTCCCACAGAACACATTGTGTCCTCATCTGCTTCATTATAGTCAATGGCCTCGTCAGGGGATACGTTTGAATCCCATTTTTTCAGAGCTCTAGATTCAATCCCAAGGGAGACCAAAACATGATGTGAACACAGCCCTAACTCAGTAAGGAGAGGAGCCCCCAATCATTAGCCATGGCGGACACTACAAGCGTAAAGGTCCTTGTGCTTTGCCCCATAAGTGGATATATTTAAGTTTAGCATAGATATGTAAAAAGCAATAATAACAGAAACATAGTAACATATTACACGGCTGCAAACTTCAGACGCCTTGTAGAGAAAGGCATCAATAAAGATCAGTGATGGGTGAACGTAGGAGTCTTTGGTGCTCAACCATCGCCCATCTTTGATACTTTGGATTGTTGTAAAAACCTTTCAGATAAGGTTTGGAGATGTGTAATATTGATCAATGTCCAGATAAAATGCCGCCATCATATATCATGAATCTGTTTCCAAGCAATTACGAGACGAGGCTGCAAGTAAAACACACAAAGGGCCATGTCCGTCCCTACAGCAGCATTAATAAGTCCGACTCGTGGTATTCATGAAGATATCTCTGGAACGTGAAACTGAAGGCACAAGAATGACAGGACGACACCTAACCAGTACGGCCAGTCGAGGCGTCCAATGCAAAACCCGCCGTTAAAGCCTCATTCACACACATTTTTCTCCTCCATGGCATCTGAAAAAAGGAGAAATCACTGAGTGCCCCATGGCATCTGAACAAGGAGAAATCAGAGTGCCCCATGGCATCTGAAAAAAGGAGAAATCACCGAGTGCCCCATGGCATCTGAAAAAAGGAGAAATCACCGAGTGCCCCATGGCATCTGAAAAAAGGAGAAATCACTGAGTGCCCCATGGCATCTGAACAAGGAGAAATCACTGAGTGCCCCATGGCATCTGAACAAGGAGAAATCACTGAGTGCCCCATGGCATCTGAACAAGGAGAAATCACTGAGTGCCCCATGGCATCTGAACAAGGAGAAATCACTGAGTGCCCCATGGCATCTGAACAAGGAGAAATCACTGAGTGCCCCATAGCATCTGAAAAAAGGAGAAATCACTGACTGACCCATGGCATCTGAAAAAAAGGAGAAATCACTGAGTGCCCCATGGCATCTGAAAAAAGGAGAAATCACTGAGTGCCCCATGGGGTCCGTGTACAATCCTTTATAAAGTTGAGATGGGTAGAAGCTGTGCAAGTTATTTTTTTTTTCATATGAGAAAATCACTGATTGTAAAACTTGAAAATCTGATCCAAAACACTGATGAAAATTGGACTTTTATTTATTTATTTTGTATACAAAAAAAAAAAAAATAAAAGAAGTCAATGAATGAGGTCTCAATGAGGCCAGATACTTCTTAGTTGACGACAGTCGATTTCATTGAGAAGAAATGTAGGAAGACTGCTGCCGGGGTCTGGACAGTGAAATAGTGGATTTCTGTCTTAAGTCACACAGAAAAGCATTTAAAAGGAATCTGTCAGCAGATTTTTTTCTATGTAATCCAAGAGCAGAATGAGGTAGGAACAGAAAGTCTGATTCAAGCGGTTACTGTAGATTGAGTGTTTAACTTTTTCAATACAATCTGTTAATCACCAAAAAATGATCACTACAGGACTAGTTGTCTAGTACTTCCCTGGTCCAACCCCACCTCCACAATTGATTAGCCGCTTTCTGCCTATGCACAGTGTACAGAGAAAGTTGTGTCACTGGTGTGGGTGAGTTATACACAGCTCAGCATTCAGAGCACTGCTAAATCTGCAGCAAAGAAAACAGTACTTGTATCAAAATGAGAGCAGAGTACGTGACATCACAGGAATCACGGACGCCGTCCCTGCATCATGCAGCTCTCAGATTAAGTAACAAAAATGTACTGACAGATTGCCTTTAAAACTTCTAGACAAAAACTGCATAACGGGACCCACAAACATCAATCATAACCGGATACAAGGATCCCCCCCCCCGATGGGCAAGAAAAAGGGCTCTGAAATGCCCCATCGAAATGTACCAGTGTCCAGGCAGCGAACCACCTCTCCATGCATTCTCAATGGCCTTGCCAGAGATGGCTGAGTAAAGCTGTCGGCTTTTTTCCTGCAGTCCAACAGTGAATGAAGCAGTGATGTTCCTCTGGGAAGATGGAAATAACCCTTTGAACAGCCTGTCAGCAGGTTTCTACAAAGTAACCTGAAGAAAGCATGTTGGAAGAGTTAAAACAGATTTCAGCCCTGTGTCTGTTATCTCACAGGCTTTTTTTTTTTTTGTTTACCTGCAATGTTAGCTTAAGCTTCTTATCTTTATCAAAAGTGGGTCTCAGCAGAGTGTGAGTTGTAGTACAACTCCGCCCCCCTCCTCTGTGATTAGCAGCTTCTGTCTATGGAACTGTACACTGAAAGCCTGGTGTGGGCAAGGGAAGCTGTCAGACCTCTGCTACATGGTGTCAGAACAGCTGCCGCCACTAATCTAAGGCTACTTTCACACATCCGGTTTGAGCCCTGCGGCTCAATCCGGCTGTGAAAACTATGCAACGGATGCGGTGAAAACACCGCATCCTTTGCATAAGTTTTTACATGCGGCCGGTCCGGTTTTTTCCGGTTGCGGCATGCTACTGAGCATGCGCAGTGGAAAATACCGCATGCGGCGACCGAATGCGTTTTTTTTCCGCATCGCGCCGCATCCGGCCTCCATAGGGATGCATTGAAAAATGCGCCGCAGCGGCCGGATGCGGCGCGATGCGGTGTTTTTTGCCGGAGCAAAAAACGTTGCAGGGAACGTTCGATCCGGCCGCCGCATCGGCTACATCTGCCGCATGCGGCAAAAACCGGACCGAACGCAAGCCCCTGCGGCACAATGCGGCACTAATGTAAGTCAATGCAAAAAAAACGCAATCGGCGTTACAAAAGCCGGTTGCGGTTTTTCTGCAGAACGCCGTATTGTGCCGCAGAGCAAAAATCCGGATGTGTGAAAGTACCCTAAGTGATACATCATTGATGTCAGGATCTCTTTGCCCACATCATGCTGCTCCTAGATGAGGTAGCAGAAACCTGCTGACAGATTCCCTATTAAAAATATGAACACATTATGTGAACAAGCACTAAATGCCCCTACGACAGTATATAGGTTCTAGTTGCACACAAGCCCCACTAAGTGACAGGAGACAACAAGAAATAAAAAACAGGCACAAGAGGAAGATTTACAGACTTCAAGAGTGGCTGTGTGTTACTGATAAAACACTGATTTTATTGTAACAGCTGGAGATTATCAGTACAGGACTGTGTCACTGCCTCCAACTCTGTGTAACCCCACCCCCTAGCAATGATTGGAAGCTTTTTGTCAGTGTTGTTATACCCAGCTCAGCATTCCGAGCTCTGCTAGGATCTACAGCCGATAAAACAATGATTGTATCAAAACGACAGCAAAAAGCTCAGTAAGTGACATATCGCTGGAATCAGGGTATCAACCACTACATCATGGTGCTCTCAGATTACATATCCTGCTGACAAATTCTCTTTAAATCCAACAGTTCGTACTAAAGATGACTTCCCTAATGAAGTGGGGCTTTGAGAAAACACAATGAAGGAATGTGCTTTATGCATAAAGAAGCGAGGAAAATAGTTGGGTTAGTCACACATTTCCATTTTATGGAATTGCTTCATTAAACGCATCAGTCATCGCCTGGCAGCTTGTGCAATACGGATAATAAAACAGATCTGACAGATTTAAGAACAATGTATCTCAGAAGGGAGAGGATCTTATTAAAATGCAGCACCTGGAGACAGTGAAAGACGCCACTCACACTCCGCACCAGGAGGCATGTGCAACAGCAACGGCGAGGGGTTGGTTTGCAAAACCTTTTCAGGAAATAAACTACAGATCATGTTGAAATCAACATTGCAGATCAATTTCCATGCAGATTTCACATGGATCCTTAAAGGGAATCTGTCACTAGGTTTTTGCTCCCCCATCTGAGAGCAGCATAATGTAGAGACAGAGACCCTGATTCCAGCAATGTGTCACTTACCGAGCTGTTTGCTGTCATTCTGGTAAAATCCATGTTTTCTCTGCTGCAAATCTAGCAGTTATACACAGCTCATGAATAGGCTGGACTACCTGGCAGCTGACAAATAGTCCTGTAATGATAATCTCCTGCTGATTAAACAGTGATTTTATCAAAAGTACACTAAGCAGCTCAGTAAAAGACATCACTGGAATCAGGGTCTCTGTCTCTACATTATGCTGCTCTCAGATTAGCTGACAAAAACTTGGTGACAGATTCCCTTTAAAAGCTAATTCAGGGTATTTTTCCACATAAACGATCCTAGTAATTTTATTGAGTGCCACTCTTTTTCTGATGAGGAGAGGGGAAAGAAAAGGTTTCTACCTTCTAAGGCTATGTGCACACGCTGAGTATTTGGTTGCTGAAACTTCGGCACCAAACCTGCATCTCTTGGCAGAAAAAAAATAAAAAATAATAAAAATAAAATAAATAAATAAAATAAATTGCGATTTTGCCACTTTTTTTCCATGCATTCTGGGATGGAAAAATGCTGCAAAAAAAATAATTTTTTCTCTTTATTTCTGCAACAAATCCGCAAACAGGAGGGGGGGGGGGGGGGGGGGAAGGGGGGAGCAACGTGTGCACAAAACCTCAGGATGTTCATTGACTTTGCTGGTAAAAGGACTTGCATGTAGTTGTGTCACAAGACTGCACTAAAGAAGTTGCATTTTTGTCGCTTATTTTAATGTGTTTTTGCTTGCAGATTTCTCACAAACAAATCTGCAAGCAAATCCTGATGCCAGCAAAGTCAATGAGACTCCTGAAGTGTCGTGCACTTGTTCCGGATTTTCTTCTCGTAGATTTGGTGCAGAAAATAATCTGCAGCATGTCAATTCTTTCAGCGTTTTTGGCCGTGTTTTTTTTTTTTTACCATCAAAAAAAAAAAAAAAAACATGCAAAAAAAAGCATGTGAAAATGCAGCATTTTTCTGCCTATGGATAAGGAAATGGTGCAGAAATTTTGCAACCAAATCTGCAACGTGGGCACATAGTTTAACAGCCCGTGAAAATCAGGCAGCACTCTGATGACATCCGAGTGCAGCCGACTTTCCAATTTTTTCTTTTAGACCCCTGGACTTTCATTGCCAATTTTGATCCGATATTGGGATTGATATCAGACGTGTCTCCACGATCTTATGCAAAAAAAGAAAAGAAAAACGTGTATGGGCCCTTATACACTACAATAGGTACACGTTACATCCATCAAAAAAAAAAGCGGACGTCTAAATGAGACCTTGGGCCATGTTCAAACCTTGCTTGATTATGGCACAGTAGTTATTACAATTTCCCCCTTTTCATGCATTTTTTAATCTGAAGCAGATCTAGACCTTAAATTCACGTCAAATCCAATTTGCTTCCCATTGTTTTTATAAGGGGAAATGTTGAAAAACTGAAAAAACACAGCACCATGGAGGTGAATGGATGGCACCAGATACTGGTTTTGCAGTCGCTAAAGTGCAAAACCAGTGCAAGTAAGGCCGAGTTCACACATTCAGTGATAAAAAAAAGTTCTGCAAACAACTTTGTCAGTTTTGAAAAAAGAAAAAAAAAATTTTTTGCAGGATCCGTTTTTTTTAACCCCCGGGCGTCCCGACCGATGGCCCCCGGGCGTCCCGACCGATGGCCCCCGGGCGTCCCGACCGATGGCCCCCGGGCGTCCCGACCGATGGCCCCCGGGCGTCCCGACCGATGGCCCCCGGGCGTCCCGACAGATGGCCCCCGGGCGTCCCGACAGATGGCCCCCGGGCGTCCCGACAGATGGCCCCCGGGCGTCCCGACCGAAGGCCCCCGGGCGTCCCGACCGAAGGCCCCCGGGCGTCCCGACCGAAGGCCCCCGGGCGTCCCGACGGATGGTCCCTGGACAGGTGATCTGCCACAAAATTGACTCCCGTGGTCATATTTATGGGGGGGTTGAAAGCCCCCTCGTAATGATGTGCCAGAAATACAACACTAGGGTAAGGAATTCCACACGAGATACAGGGGACTTTGTGGACCCCGACATATGCACAGAACATCCAAATAATCTATAAATCAGGGAAACACCTTTGCATGAAATTAGAGGAGATCCATCTGGATCCGAGGACGCTGCATCAGCCCTATTACCGTTCCGAACAGGATGGATCCATAACGCAGCAATATGCCGATGCCCAAAGTCCTGAGCCCCCCCCCCCATCTATTACGGTCACTCATTACATAGCATTTGATCACAACTAACTAGAAGATTTCCTTGGATTATAAACCACAGAAGCAAAAACCATCCCGCACCCTCCGTCCGTATCCTGCGCCCTGCCAGGTCTGTCGCTCGCCCACCTTCTCGATGACACACTCACAAGGCCGCCCTGCATAAACATCATCACATCGCTGCTAATTAAAGGGCTTGTCTGGACGCTGGGTGGCCCGAGCTGAAAGAAAACAAGCCCTGGGGTGATGTATAGCAAACGCTGGCTGCCGCAGCAAATATCACATAGTTCACATACTTTGGGATTCCTTTTCTATTTGTGGAAGTATTTTAACGTTTCCTTCTGCCCATGAAGATGTCCCAGAAGGTAAAACGGTAACGAGGCGCCGGATAAAACCACGTTTCCATGCCCTTCCGTGTCAGTCTCCATTTCTTTTAGTGCTTCTTAAAAGGGGGTTGTCCAAAATTCACACAAAGTATTAAAAAAAAAAAAAAAATTACTCGCCTGATTAACCCCTGCAGCTCCGGACCCTTGGCAGCGTTGGTTCCCACTAACTGGCCCTACATTAATAATGCGCCGTAAATGCTAGCATCTTCACAGAGGTCAGTGATTGGCTGCAGTAGTGACCTGCACATCATCACGGAGGTCAGTGATTAGCTGCAGTGGAAACCTGCACATCATCACAGAGGTCAGTGATTGGCTGCAGTGGAGACCTGCACATCATCATGGAGGTCAGTGATTGGCTGCAGTAGAGACCTGCACATCATCACAAAGGTCAGTGATTGGCTGCAGTGGGGACCTGCACATCATCATGGAGGTCAGTGATTGGCTGCAGTGGAGACCTGCACATCATCACAGAGGTCAGTGATTGGCTGCAGTGGAGACCTGCACATCATCACAGAGGTCAGAGATTGGCTGCAGTGGAGACCTGCACATCATCATGGAGGTCAGTGACTGGCTGCAGAGGGAACCTGCACATCATCACAGAGGTCAGTGATTGGCTGCAGTGGGAATCTGCACATCATCACAGAGGTCAGTGACTGGCTGCAGTGGGGACCTGCACATCATCACAGAGGTCAGTGACTGGCTGCAGTGGGGACCTGCACATCATCACAGAGGTCAGTGATTGGCTGCAGTGGGGACCTGCACCTATGTATTGCTGATCGTGTCAGATCTATTCCTTAAAGTGTTATTTTCAAAAAAATATAGATATCCCTTATTCGTGGATGTACTGACTGCTGGGGGGGGCCCGATATCGGGGTCTCCACACGATCTGTAGATCGGGGCTTTGGAACCCAGAAATAAGGCTCTACAGAGTGAAAGGCAGCGCTACATTGTATGGCAGTCACATAGACAATGATCTGTTCCGTGCACCACCTCTCCAGTGGTCACATCATGTCATCTCCTACCTGGAAGATAGGGAATAAGACTAAGAAGAAGAGGTAAAAAAATAATTAAAAATACATTTTTCACCATTTTTGGACTATGCTTAAAATATAAGTCCTACTCAAAAAATAAACCCTAGTTGCGTTTTATTATACTAGTAGTATCCTGGAATACATATCCTGAAGGCGCTGCTGTATGTTGCCCCGTTGTGTTGCTGTAAGCCTCGGAAACGTATGCTCATGCCAAATGAATATTCCCCCTTCCAGTAAGTGCCCCCTTCTCTGTGGTGGCATCAGTGACTGGGTGCAGTCAGACTGCTGTATTACTCGCCTGAGGACCGGCGGCTCTCCTGACCCAAGCTTGTCAGCATGTACTTCTATGCAGCGGTCATGCTCAGGTCAGGAGAGCCGCCGGCCAGTCCGAACGTTGCACTGTGATCTTTGGGCGAGTAATGCAACATAAAGCACCCAATCACTGATGCTGGCACAAAGGGGTGGAGGCGGGAAAGGGTGAATTTTAATTTGCCATTAATGAACAACCCAATCACTGACGCCACCACAAAGGGGTGGGGGCGGGGGAAGAGATGAATATTCATTTGGCATTAACAAACGACCCAATCAATGACGCCGCACAAAGGAGTGACCCAATCACCGATGCTTGGATAGAGGGGTGCACAGTGGAAGGCGTGAATATTCATCTGACATTATTGGTCGATCCACTCACTAACACTGGCGCAGAGGGGTAAGCAGAACAAAGAGTGAATATTCATTTGGCATTAACAAGCGACTCAATCACTGACGCCGGCACAGAGGGGTGGCCGGGGAAAGAGTCAATATTCATTTGGCATTAACAGGAGACCCAATCAATGACGTCGGCAAAGAGGGTGTAGAGTGGAAGGGGTGAATATTTATTTAGTATTAATGAGTGACCCAATCACTGTCGCAGACACAGAGGGGTGAGCGGGGAAAAGAGTGAATATTCATTTGGCATTAACGAGTGACCCAATCCCAGATGCCAGCAGAGAGGGATGGGAGGGGAAAGGGTGAATATATTCATTTGGCACTAACAAGAGACTCAATCAATTAGGACGGCACAGAAGAGTGCACAGGAGAAGGAGTGAATATTCATTTTTCATTATTGATCAACCCAATGACACCAGAACAGAGGTGGGAGAGGTAAAAATTAATTTGGCGTTAATAGGAGACCCAATCACCGATGCCGGCACAGATGGGTGCGCAGTGGAAGGGGGTGAATAGTTATTTGGTATTAACGAGTGACCCAATCACTGATGCCAGCATAGAGGGATGGGAGGGGAATGGGTGAATATTCATTTGGCATTAAGAGGAGACCCAATCACTGACGCCAGCACAGAGGGATGGGCATGAGAAGGATGAATATTCATTTTCCATTAATGAGCGACCCAATCAATGACGCCAGCACAGAGGAGTGGACAAGGGAAGGATGAATATTCATTTAGCATTAACAGCAGACCCAATCAATGACGCCGGCAAAGAAGGTGTGCAGGGGATGGGGTGAATATTTGCCTTTAATGAGCGAACCAATCAATGGCGCCGTCACAGAAGGCTAGGCAGGGGAAAGGGTGAATATTCATTTGGCAGTAACAAGAGACACAATCACTGATAATTAAAAATAAAGCATCCCTTGGAAATAAGCCTTAGAGCATCTTTTGGAGCCAAAAATAAGACCCTGGCTTACTTTTGGGAAGACGGTAACGGAATGACTTGAAAAAACACATTGATAGTTATGACATCGGTATATACCCGGGTCTACACATAAAAAGCAGGGGCGGACATATCATTGGTGCAACCTGAACAGGTCAGGGGGCCCATTTCTACCCGCAAAGTTGGTGGAATTGTGCATTTTGATGAGTTATTGGCCTGCAAAGGGCCCATATACTGTTTTCGCACAGAGACCTTTTTCCGTCTATGTCCGCCAGTGATAAAGAGGAACAGATTTCCAGGTTTTCGACTTTTGCGCTGTGTATTGCTGAAGAATTTTCACCTACGTCCTAATTCTCATAGAGAATAATCACTTGAAGCCGATCATCTTTGTTTATAGAGATTATGTTTCCTCCGATTTCAAAGCAATGCAGAGAGCTCCTTCTTTCAGGAGAACACTCCCTCCGCTAGGTTTCCAGAGGAGAAGATCCCCTCCCCCCCAATCTTACAGCTCGTCGGAGTTTATTTTGGCCTCTCTCTCCAGCACTGGAGTAAAGTTTATGTAGACAACTATTGTTTGCCATTTGCAAAACTTAAAATTCATTTCAAGAAAAGGGGACTGACAGCAGACATTCCCATGGGCATTGCCAACTATACAACGTCGAGACCCGCTCCCCCTCTCCCCAACCCTTCCGTCTGCCAAGAGGCCAGAGCACTAAAAAACACATATGGATTTCAGAACAGTCGGAGCATTGTAATACGCAGAATTCCTAACATTTGTTATTCGGGATCTGCAAGTCTTCCAGGAGACGTCTCCTGGAGCCGATGACCAACGCACAGCGATGTATACACCGAATATGGTCTATTTATATTATATACTATTTAAACAAAGGTTTCAATTTGCACAAAGCCATCACAGAGCGTCCATATGGCCTCAAACTATATGAGAATTTTTAAAAAGGTTGTCCGAAATTGGACAATATTGGGGCAACCGAGACATCACGGACCATACAATTGGCTGCAGCCACAAAGTCCAGGTGCTTTCACCGGGATTCAAACCCATGGCCTCTCGCATGCCAGACGAGAAGCCTACCACTAGACCAAGAAAGGAATATAAAACAGATAGACATCATGGACCATGCAAATTGGCTGCAGCCACAAAGAGTCCAGGAGCTTTCACTGGGATCTGAACCCACGGCTTCTCTCATCCCAGAGGAGAAGCCTACCACTAGACCAATGAAGGAATCCTGGTGATAGCCCCTGGACTCTGTGTGACTGCATCCAATTGTATGGTCCATGATGTCTGTTGTATATTCCTTTGTTGGTCTAGTTGTAGGCTTGTCGTCTGGGTTGAGAGAAGCTGTGGGTTTCGAATCCCGGTGAAAGCCCCTGGACTTTGCGTGGCTGCAACAAATTGTATGGTCCACAATGACCAATGAAGCAAAGTAAAACATATAGACATCATGGACCATACAATTGGATGCAGCCACACACAGTCCAGGGGCTTTCACCGGGATTCCTTCATTGGTCTAGTGGTAGGCTTCTCGTCTGGGATGAGAGAGAAGCCGAGGGTTTGAATTCTGGTGAAAGCCCCTGGACTCTAAAAAATTACCAAAAAAAGGTTCATTTTCGTTGCATTTTTTGCCATGTGTTTTTTTGGTGAAAGCAATGCCTGGAAAGGCTAAAAAAAAAAAAAAAAAAAAAAAAAAAAAGCGCAGGAAAAAAATATGCACCAATAACTGATTTTTTTCTGCACCCAAAACTGCAAGGAGAAAAGAAGCAAAAAGTGTGCACAACAATTAAGGATTCTCATTAAATTTGCTACGATAAAGATAGACATGCTCCAAATCTGAAACAAAATACTCAGCGTGCACGCACACACACAAAATACTCAGCGTGCACGCACACACACAAAATACTCAGCGTGCACGCACACACACAAAATACTCAGCGTGCACGCACACACACAAAATACTCAGCGTGCACGCACACACACAAAATACTCAGCGTGCACGCACACACACAAAATACTCAGCGTGCACGCACACACACAAAATACTCAGCGTGCACGCACACAAAAAATACTCAGCGTGCACGCACACAAAAAATACTCAGCGTGCACGCACACACACAAAATACTCAGCGTGCACGCACACACAAAATACTCAGCGTGCACGCACACAAACAAAATACTCAGCGTGCACGCACACACACAAAATACTCAGTGTGCGCACACAGCCTAAGGGCCCATTCACACCAGTATTTTTGCATCCGTGTTTGTTTGCCAATGCTAGGGGTGTAACTTACCAGAAAAAAAAACAAAAAAACTGTCATTGAAAGATTGACCCCTGTTCTGTGTTTTGGAGACACTCCTGGTATTGGATACCTGAAATACTGATGTGTGAATACAGCCCAAGTATATTTTTTGGAATCGTTTGCACAGGAGCAAACGTTCTCACGTACGAGGCACTTCCATTTGTTAGAACTAGAGCTGCCAAGTTATATCCGAAATAGACTGACAGCGCAGTCTCCCCCTGTCCAGATGCTTTCTGAGAAACCCAATCAGACCAGTGAAACAGGAGACCCCTCCACAACTGGTGCCAACATCAGGCAGAGCGAGAGTCCCGAAACAGGACCCACATACGTGGTGTCCAATGCTACAGGATATTCAGCCTGCAATGGGCTTTCCTGGGACAGAAGGCCAGAATCCAACCTTGTCACTATGGGCATGTTACTGGCAAAACATGGCGCGGGATGGTAGGGGGTGAAGGGGGGGAGGGGTGGAGGGGTGTAAGTGGGGCTTGGGGTGGGGGGGGGGTGTTTTAACATACACGCAAAAGTTCAAATCAGCCTCTTCCAGTGATTTTCCATGAAAAAAGTTGAAGGTATAACTTTCAGGAGTTGGATACCACCCTGTATTACTGACTTAGGCTGTGTTTATTTGCAGCATTTTTTTTTCATGAGTTTTATGCAAATTAAAAGCTGCTTTTTAGGCTGTGTTCACGCGTTGCATTTTTTTCCCCATTGGTTTTAGGCAAATAAAAAGCTTTTTACAGTACCAACAAAAGCTGCAATATTCTCATGCACACACAATTGCTTTTTTTTCCCCCAGACAAAAATGGAAAACTGCTACATTTTTTAAAGAAGCAGCATTTTAATTCTTTCAGCATTTTTGCTGCTTTTTTCACCAGTGAAAGCAACGAGAGTGTGAAAAACACAACTACGGGGTTTTTGTAAACTTTTTTGCTGCTTTTCTGGTGAATTAAACTATATAAACATGTACACTAGACACACGACACGCCAAAAACACTGCAAAAAACGCATTTTTACTGCCAAGAGAGCAGGTTTTGCTACAGCAAAAAAGCAACAAGTGAACAGAGCCTAAAAAGGAGCATTTTCATAAAACTCATGAAAAAAACAAGCTCCAAAAAAAAACCCGCAATGTCTGAACATAGCCTAAGTCAGTAATAGGGGGTGCTGCCCAACTCATGTGTCTTAAAAGTTAAAACTTTTTATATATTACATGATATTATACTATTTTACACACATTATATATATTATATCCTATATATCATATATTATATATCTATTATATATATATATATTATATATCTATTATATATATATATATATATATATATATATATATATATATATATATATATATATATATATATATATATATATATATATATATATATATATATATATATATATACACACACATATATATACACATATACACACACATATATATATTATAATAAAATAATATCCTATATATAATGTATCATATATAGCATTTTTTTTTTCCATAGCTACCTGGTGAGAGCCATTTTCTGGTTCACTATGGGCAATTTTCAGCTTTCAGCAGCTCTTTTATACTTGAGATTTATTATATTTGTTTTTTGTGTCCCCCCCCCTTTTATTACTTTCGGGCGACCTCTCATTTTCTACTGAGTTCTGATCTAAAGCTGCAATATTTACAAAGAAGCAATATTGTAACGTGAAGCAGCACAGTATCCATTAGTGATGAGCGAGCATGCTTGTAACTACTCGGTACTCGCACGAGTATCGCTGTACTCGGGCTGCTCGGCGGGTACCGAGTAATTTTGCAATACTCGTGCTTTACTCGTGGTCTTCATCCCTGCATGTTGGCGCTCTTTTGAGAGCCAGCCCTCATGCAGGGATTGGCTGGCAGACCACTGCAATGCCACAGCCCTGTTAGTTGTGGAATTGCAGTGATTGGCCGGCCTGCACAGCGTGACCGAGCCTTTATACCGGCCGGCGCGCTGTGCTCTGTACACAGCCATCTCATATTCCCTGCTTTCCACGCCCACAGGCGCCTATGATTGGTTGCAGTGAGACACGCCCCCACGCTGAGTGACAGGTGTCACACTGCACCCAATCACAGCAGCCGGTGGGCGTGTCTATACTGTGCAGTAAAATAAATAAATAAATAATTAAAAAAACGGCGTGCGGTTCCCCCCAATTTTAATACCAGCCAGATAAAGCCATACAGCTGAAGGCTGGTATTCTCAGGATGGGGAGCCCCACGTTATGGGGAGCCCCCCACCCTAACAATATCAGTCAGCAGCTGGCCAGAATTGCCGCATACATTATATGCGACAGTTCTGGGGCTGTACCCGGCTCTTCCCGATTTACCCTGGTGCGTTGGCAAATCGGGGTAATAAGGAGTTATTGGAAGCCCATAGCTGCCAATAAGTCCTAGATTAATCATGTCATGCGTCTATGAGACACCCTCCATGATTAATCTGTAAGTTACAGTAAATAAACACACACACACCAGAAAAAATCCTTTATTAGAAATAAAAAACACACACATATACCCTGGTTCACCACTTTAATCAGCCCGAAAAAGCCCTCCTTGTCCGGCGTAATCCAGGATGATCCAGCGTCGCATCCAGCGCTGCTGCATGGAGGTGACCGGAGCTGCAGCAGACACCGCCGCTCCGGTCACCTCCACACAGCTAATGAACACAGCCGCGCGATCAGCTGCTGTCACTGAGGTTACCCGCTGTCACCGCTGCATCCACCGGTGGCCGCGGGTAACCTCAGTGACAGCAGCTGATCGCGCGGCTGTGTTCATTTGCTGTGTGGAGGTGACAGGAGCGGCTGTGTGTGCTGCGGCTCCGGTCACCTCCATGCAGCAGCGCTGGATGCGACGCTGGATCATCCTGGATTACGCCGGACATGGAGGGCTTTTTTGGGCTGATTAAAGTGGTGAACCAGGGAATGTGTGTGTGTTTTTATTTCTAATAAAGGATTTTTTCTGGTGTGTGTGTGTTTATTTACTGTAACTTACAGATTAATCATGGAGGGTGTCTCATAGACGCCTGACATGATTAATCTAGGACTTATTGGCAGCTATGGGCTGCCAATAACTCCTTATTACCCCGATTTGCCAACGCACCAGGGCAAATCGGGAAGAGCCGGGTACAGTCCCAGAACTGTCGCATATAATGTATGCGGCAATTCTGGGCGGCTGCTGACTGATATTGTTAGGCTGGGGGGCTCCCCATAACGTGGAGCTCCCCATCCTGAGAATACCAGCCTTCAGCCGTATGGCTTTATCTGGCTGGCATTAAAATGGGGGGGACCGCACGCCGTTTTTTTTTAATTATTTATTAATTTATTTTACTGCACAGTATAGACACGCCCACCGGCTGCTGTGATTGGGTGCAGTGTGACACCTGTCACTCAGCGTGGGGGCGTGTCTCACTGCAACCAATCATAGGCACCGGTGGGCGGGGAAAGCAGGGAATAGGAGATTGTTTAATGAGCGGCCGGCTTTTTCAAAATAGTAAAAGCCGCCGGTCACCTCCACGCAGCTAATGAAGGGAATAGCGCGATCAGCTGCTGTCAGTCAGGTAACTCCCGGCCACCGCTGGATCCAGCGGTGCCGCGATTAACCTCAGTGACAGCAGCTGATCGCTCTACTCACCTCAGTTGGTGCATGGAGCTGACTGGAGCGGCGGTGAGTAGCGCGATCAGCTGAGCTGTCACTGAGGTTACCCGCGGCCACCGCTGCATCCACCGCTGGATCCAGGTAACCTCAGTGACAGCTCAGCTGATCGCTATACTCATCTCATTAGCTGCGTGGAGGTGACCGGAGCGGCGGTGTCTTCTGCAGCTCCTGTCACTTCCATGCAGCAGAGCTGGACGCGACGCTGGAGGACTGTGGAGTACGCCGGACATGGAGGGTTTGTCGGGGTTAATAAATTGGTAATGAGGGACTTTGTTAGTGTTTTTTATTTCTAATAAAGGATTTTTCGGGTGTGTGTGTTTTTTAACTGTAATTTACAGATTAATCATGGAAGGAATCTCGGGGAGACGCCTGACATGATTAATCTAGGATTTAGTGGCAGCTATGGGCTGCCATTAACTCCTTATTACCCCGATTTGCCAACGCACCAGGGTAAATCGGGAAGAGCCGGGTACAGCCCCAGAACTGTCGCATCTAATGTATGCGGCAATTCTGGGCGGCTGTTGGCTGATATTGTTAGGGTGGGGGGCTCCCCATAACGTGGAGCTCCCCATCCTGAGAATACCAGCCTTCAGCCGTATGGCTTTATCTGGCTGGTATTAAAATTGGGGGGACCGCATGCCGTTTTTTTTAATTATTTAATTATTTATTTCACTGCACAGTATACACACACCGGCTGCTGTGATTGGTTGCAGTGAGACAGCTGTCACTCAGTGTGGGAGCGTGTCTCACTGCAACCAATCATAGGCGCCGAAAAGCAGGACAGCAGGGAATAGGAGATTGATTAATGAGCGGCCGGCTTTTTCAAAAGAGGAAAAGCCACCGGAGTTTGAACAGCTGTGCAGCGCCGCGGCAGTGATCGGGGAACGGTAAGTAAGAGAGAGGGGGGGGAACTGACCGACAGACTGTGAGAGGGGGACAGACAAGACAGAGAGAGACAGACCGACGGACTGAGGGAGATAGAATAAAAAAAAAAAAATGACCGACATCGCTAGTAAAAAGCACAAAACGTGCGTTTTGGACATCGGAGTGCCACACAAGGTTTTCATGTAAAATCTTTCATGTATTAATCTCAAAAAGTAACATACACCAGCTCTATCTCACTATTGGGTATGTGCCCTTAACATTTCCGCCATGAAAATTCATTTTGGTGTCATTTTGGAAGGTTTTCTGGTGAGTCCGTAAAAATGGCGTAAAACTCGGACAAAATTGTTCACATCTGTGACTTTTGAGTGATAAATGCTTCAAGGGGTCTTCCCCATGCTGATGCCATGTCATTTGAGCACTCTTCTGAGACTTTTGTGACATTTTTAGGGTTTCTCCATGCTGCCGGGGGGTCATTTCACAAAAATACTCGGGTCTCCCATAGGATAACATTGGGCTCGGTGCTCGGGCCGAGTACACGAGTATCTTGGGAGGCTCGGCCCGAGCTTCGAGCACCCGAGCTTTTTAGTACTCGCTCATCACTAGTATCCATATCACCTGGAGGCTGTGTACATTGTATCAAGGTGGAAAAACATATCGCTACTTCCCGAACCTTGGGAACAACCGGACGGCAAAATATCAACAGAATGTGACTACACACAACAGCGCAAGGGTGTAAGGGGCCTCTAGATTGTCTCTGTCTTTGGATAAGGCCAAGCACGTCGTCTACGTAGCGGGCGCAGTGCAATCAGGACATGGCCTGGAATGACTTACTCATTGATTTTGCCAGGTAACAGCTATTTTACCATTAAAATTGCAAAGCCACAACAATCAGCCACAAGTTTTGCAGGTGTAACAGCTGATCCCCTTGAAAAAAAAGCCAAATAATTGTTTTCTAGGAAACTTAAAAGCCATTGTGGCTTCATGGTCCTTCAAAAAGTCACAGCGTGAATGTCGCACTTACGCCTTGTCCTGAGAAGCGCGCCCAATCATGAGATCTAAGGCCACGTTCACACACTGAGAAAAACGTCCATTTTGGATTTGGTCCCAGACCTCCATCCATTACTGGTGGATTTCACTCTTCCACATTACAAAAGCATTAAAATCCGGACTGAAAATCTGCACAAGAACGAGCAAAACATTCTGAAATCTGCTCCGCTTTCATGTTTGCACCAATTAATTTATTTTCTTGTTGCAACATGTGAATTGGATTTTCAAAATCCCGTTTTCTTGAAAGCGCTGCAGATTTCTGCTGCAAAATCAGCCCTGTAAAGATGCAGCGACTTCAGAAAAAGAAGGGTTTTAGCGGTGACGAATACGTCACATGACAGGACTGGTGGCCCCAATCATCCAACCTAAAAAGAAGCGACAAGAGTCACATTTTACAACAACAACAATAGCACGAAATGGACATCATTCAACGATGACATCAGAGACTGTGACTAGTCCCCACTAAAGCTCCACCCAGATGACTTTTCAGACTGACTCCATCCTAGTAAAAGCAGTGATTTTAACCAGAGAATGTCTATAAGAAAGTATTTATCACTCCTATAGCATCATGGCAATAGTTACATACCTACAGCTTTTCAGACGGACTCCCTTTAAAGGGAATAGGTCACCTTTTTTTTGCTCTCCATCTGACCGCAGCATAATGTAGAGACAGAGACCCTGATTCCAGCGATGTGTCACTTACTGAGCTGTTTGTCATCTTGATAAAATCACCGTTTTCTCTGCTGTAGATCTAGCTGTTATGCAGAGCTCATGAATATGCTGGACTACCTGCAGCACGCAAAGTAGTCCTGTAATGATAATCTCCTGTTGATTCAACAGCGATTTCATAAAAACTACACTAAGCAGCCCAGTAAGTGACATCGCTGGAATCAGGATCTCTGTCCCTATGTTATGCTGCTCTCAGATTAGGTAGCAAAATACTGGTGACAGATTCCCTTTAAAGGGTTTTTTCCCTACATCCTTAGGATAAGTTAGTAATGTCACATCGATAGGGGTGACAACCTTCGGAACGCCCACTGAATAGCTGATGGAAGCTCTGTGAATAGCACCACTCCGTCACACCGCTTAGTGGTTGCTCTTCGGTAGTGCAGAACAGCGTCTGTGGGGGTGCCGGCCTCCCTCCGATCCGATAGTAGGATAGTTCATTATTTGTGTAGTGGAAAACCCCTTTAGGCCAGTTTCACACGTCAGTGAAAAACACAGATGTTTTTCACTGGCGTGTAAAACACGCACATGTCCCTGCGTGTGCCGAAAATCACGGCACACGTGGGTTGTCCAAGTGCAATCCAGGCTCCGTTCTCCGTGGCCCGTGATTGCACTTAGAGATTCACTCACCTGTGCGCGCTCCCGCTCTCCATGGTGCTGATCGCTCCCGCGGTGCAGCATCCGGCCGGCGGTGACCCCTGCAGCAGCTGCTTCCGGGTCGGCTGTGTCGCGCATAATGAATATGCGCGACAGTAATGAGCCGGCTCTGAAGCAGCAAGCTGCACGGGCTGCAGAGGACATCGCTGGACGCCGGGTGAGTTAAAATGTTTATTATTTTAAAAGCACGTTTTTTTCTGGCACGTGTTTCACGGACCACACCACTGCGTGGTCCGTGGGACATCAGTGATGCCAGAAAAAAATGGACATGTCTCCGTGCAGCAATCACGCACACGCGGGTACGCCGCACGGAGACACGTGCAGTGAAAAATCACTGACGTGTGAGCAGACCCATTCATTATAATGGGTCTGCGTATGTCAGTGATTCTGGTACGTTTAAAAAAAAGCACAAACGTCCCAGAATCACTGACGTATGAAAGGGGCCTTAAGGATCCATAAAACAGCATCCATAGCCTTTAATATTACAGTAACAATGCTATGGGAGAATCCAGGGTTGCAGATGTGTCCCAATGGCACAAGCACTGTCTTATGGGTCTATAATCCGATTGTGCCACTTAAGGCCCCTTTCACATTGCGTTCTGACCTCCGTTTGGTGGTCCAGTAAAGGCTTCCGTCCGAATTCAACTCAAAATGGGTTTCGGACGCAAGCGCCGACGGGACTCCTTGACTATAATGGTGCAAACTGAGTCACCGTGTGCTCTGGCATGCACCATTTTCGGGAGTATACGCTTTCTGCAGGGGGGACACCCAGATGCAGAAAGTTTATACTCCCGAAAATGGTGCACGACACAGCACACGATGACTGTCTGCTCCATTATAGTCAATGGCCCCGTCGGCGCATGCGTTAGAAACCCATTTTGCAGGGGGATGGGGGGGGGGGGGGGGGGGGGAAGAGTTGAGGCCCGATGGGACCACTGATTGGAGGTCAGAACACAGCGTGAAAGGGGCCTAATACATACGGCGTCTATTACACGGATGAAAACAGGTGGGTTTTACATAGGACTGCAGGTAAATGAGTGGGCATTAAGCAATGCATGAGCAAACGCTTAAAAGTCAGATTCCACTCTGCTACATCTCCAAATGCATTTTGGTGCCTATAGATCACATTTTATACAAGACCCATATGGACGGATTTGTGTGTGTTTTGTTTGTTTTTTGAACTCCAAGTAATTCAAACTTCTATCAATAAATTCCATCTATTTCTTCAATAGGAAATTCATCCGCGTCGGCTCGAGTCACAATATTTTGCTGCTGAACTTTAAACACTTTAATTAGAAGGCATAAACATTTTTTTTTCCCTTTTACAGGATTTACCCAAAGCTCTTACTTATCCTCAAACACATAAAGAAGTCTTCTGGGAGCCGCCAGCGAAGTCTAGAAAGATTAGAATCCAAGAAATTCACATAAGCAGCCGGGATACGATTCTGCTGTAGCGGGGGGCACAAAAACACTCATGACGCAACATGTCCCGACCTGGAAAAAGCTTCAGTCCCATGATCGGAAACCAAAACCACAACGTCTAAATCATTGTCCCAGCTGGTCTAGGGGCACTGGGCCGATTCAAGGTAACTAAAACAAAGATTATTGCATTTGCGCCTATGTCCCATCCCGTTTCGTCCCGTACCGTTTCATCCAGTCCCGTTTCGTCCCATACCGTCCTGTTTCGTCCAGTCCCGTTTCGTCCCATTTTGTCCCGTTCTGTACCGTCTAGTCCCGTCCTATTAAGTTGCACCTTTTCTATCTGTTCACCATTGTGCATTGTGGGCTTGAGGGTGGGGGGGGGGGGGAATTGCATCTGGATTTTTGTGGCCAATTCATCACATTTTTGTACCAATGTACCCCAAGTAATAATTTGGGGAATTTGGGGGGGGGGGTTGCGTTCATCGGACTCGTTTGCATAAATATTAGCGGTGTGCTCCACTTTGTAAAAAGGACCATGAGACTTTTTGCTCTAACAAAAAGTTGCAAAAATGGCGCATTTTTGGGGGGGTTTGCACATATTACATCCACCTACAAGCGCCATATTGAAGAATTTCGTGCAAAAAAAAAAAAAAAACTATCACTGACTAACATAAGACAAGAAGAGTCACTTGAATAAAGGAGTAAAAGATAAAATCGGGGACAAAGTTCACAAATAAGAGCAAAAACATGATCCAAAGGATCTGGCAATGAAAAAAAAGATTGAAAAATTGTAATGATTGACCGAAAACAGCCTGGTTATATGAGCGAAGACACAAAGTTTATGGCTCCGACAGTAAAGTATGTTCTCTGTGCCCAGGAGATTACACAATCGAAAATTGGTGCAATAGAGGAATGGAAGTTAATATAGAGCAACTAATGCAAAACTTAAGATAGGAGACGAAATAAATCCGCTACAAGATCTGCATGATTTCGCACGGGAGATTAATCGGAAAAGTGGATCTCCAGCGGTGTTTCCCTGTCCCCCTTCCTTGGGTGCCGGGTCTCTCCCTGCAAATCATTGGCAGCGGGTGGACAGAAGCCACCGGTGACCCGCCTGGCTTGTTCCCCGGCAGCTGGAACCGTGCAGCCTGCGGATTTGGCAGCATGCATCAACTGTCAGGATGCCTTTAAATAGGTCATGAAGAGTCCATTGCCTAGGTTCCCGGCCTCCTCTGCAGACTGACGTCAAGTTTCCTAGTCAAGGAGCACATTGCTTACAATCTCTTTCCCAAAGAGCTTGTCAGCGCTGCCCTCAACGCACGGTTAGCGGCATTCAAGAGCGCAGGGATCAGGTGCTGCTCTAAGCAGGAAACTACAGGACAAAACAGTGCTTACAATCTCTTTTCAAAATAGCTTGTAAGCTCGGCCGAGAGCACACGGTTAGCTCTCGATTCGGCAAACTACAGCATCACTGTATCCGATACCATAGAGGCAAAGCTGCTTCTGTTTGCAGCATCCAAGAGCAAAGAGATCGGGCGCTGCTCTCAGCAGTGATAATACTGGATAGCGCAGTGCTTACAATCTCATTCTAAAAGAGCTTGTAAACGTTACCCTGAACGCATGGTTAGCTATCAGTTCAGCAAACTTCATAGTCACTGTGTCTGATACCATAGAGGCAAAGCTGCTTCTGTTTGCAGCATCTGAGAGCACAGGGATCGGACGCCGCTCTCCGCAGTGATAATACAGGACAGCGCAGTGTTTACAATTTCTTCCAAAGGAGCTTGTAAACACTGCCATGAACGCATGGTTAGCTCTCAGTTCGGCAAACTTCATAGTCACCATGTCCGATAACACAGAGGCAAAGCTGCTTCTGGGTGCAGCATCTGAGAGAACAGGGATCGGGCGCCGCTCTCAGCAGTGATAATACAAGATAGTGCAGTGCTTACAATCTCTTCCAAAGGAGCTTGTAAGCGCTGCCCTGAACTCACAGTCAGCTCAGGATTCGGAAAACTTCAGGGTCACTGTGTCTGATACCATAGAGGCAAAGTCGCTTTTGTTTGCGGCATCCAAGAGCGCATAGTTTGGGTACCCCTCTGAGCAGTGATAGGACAGAAAGGGAGTGGTACATGTCCAAAAGTGCAGCAATTTTTTTTTTTTTTTATCAGATTGCACTCATCCAGTTTATACACTCGTGTGAGCGTCCCCGAATATAACCCATCATTTCGCTGATCTGATAAACCACATATATGTAAACGCGTTTCAGGCCACAAGGAATTGTGAAGTGTGGACGGACGGCTGCTTTCTGTTCCATATGTTCAGGTCCTCCAGAGACGGCTCCTATCTGCTTCACTACTTCCCGTTTGCTAATAGATCTTTCCATCAACTCATAAGGGGATTGTGTTCCAAAATAAATCAATGTGTCAACACCATAAATCACGGCGGAGCCCCAGATACTCGGGACACGCCAGGTGAACGCAGATGTACAGGATAAGCTGCACATTCAGACACAATGTATACAATATAGAAACTGCTGGGAAGGCGTTTTCAGCTATTTAAAAAAAAAAAAAAAAAAAAAACAATTACAGCCTCAAAAACAGCGATAATTCATTTACAAGGAAAAAAGAATACAAGAGTGTCAGCTCTGAGGTCCAGAGAATGCACTCATTGTCTAAAGACCTCCAGATGAATGCAACACCCAACTGGTATACTCCTACGAAGAAGGGGTTAAATATGAGCTGCCTGTATAGTAAAGAAGGATCCAGGAACGATCAGTATCGTGATTTTATGGTTCTATGCGTTTCGCAGTCTTGCTCCGTCTTCAGGATATACACCAGTGATGTTGATCCTGAAGAAGGAGCAAGGTTGCGAAACGCATAGAATAAAATCACGATACTGATCGTTCCTGGATCCTTTACTATACATGGCAGCGTGGATTTAACCCCTTCTCCCACTTTATCCATTTTAAGTTTACATGAGGTCTGCAGCAGCCATCGCACAGCTTTATACTGTTCACAGTAGTTCCGACTTGCACAACTACCCCAGGTGAGCAATTCCCAATACGCTCTATCCCTTTCCACCGGGATAAGACCATATATTGTGCCTTTTTGTCTCTCCAGCATCTAATACTATGTGTATTGGTATTGAGGGGGAAATCGGAGGGAACCAGTGATTATATTTATGGTGCTTTAGACTGCAGCGGCCCTAAAGAGATGTCCAAAGTATTAAATTGGCGGATCACTGATTGCTAAAATTAAGACGCAGAAGAGCTTTGAGATCAACAGAAAGTCTATGGAGCCAGTCTATGGTGTCACAGGTTGGATTCCCTTGTTTAGCCAACCTGGACTCCAGGCCATCAAATTTTTAAAAAAAGTTTCTAAAAAAGTAAACTTACACTTTGAGAGTTGGCGCATGCGCCTTAGAAACCAGGCATTTCAAAATGCGGCAAATCGAGGGAAGATGTAAAGAAGAGGACTGGGCTCTAAAAAAAAAAAAAAAATCCATATGAGAAGATTTCTGCAGAAATTACTCGACCGAATTAGGAGCATCGCCAAAATAATTGTGAACGAGATCAGCAATCGTAACATTAACACACTGAACGTACATGGAATTGGCCAAATCGGCAAGTGATTCCGAGACGGCAAAGGGTATGATGCCAAAGCCAGTTCCAAGAGTTCTATGATAGGACAGGACAGACGAGCGATGGCCAGAGGAGAGACGAGCGATGGCCAGAGGAGAGACGAGCGATGGCCAGAGGAGAGACGAGCGATGGCCAGAGGAGAGACGAGCGATGGCCAGAGGAGAGACGAGCGATGGCCAGAGGAGAGACGAGCGATGGCCAGAGGAGAGACGAGCGATGGCCAGAGGAGAGACGAGCGATGGCCAGAGGAGAGACGAGCGATGGCCAGAGGAGAGACGAGCGATGGCCAGAGGAGAGACGAGCGATGGCCAGAGGAGAGACGAGCGATGGCCAGAGGAGAGAAGAGCGATGGCCAGAGGAGAGAAGAGCGATGGCCAGAGGAGAGAAGAGCGATGGCCAGAGGAGAGAAGAGCGATGGCCAGAGGAGAGAAGAGCGATGGCCAGAGGAGAGAAGAGCTATGGCCAGAGGAGAGAAGAGCTATGGCCAGAGGAGAGAAGAGCTATGGCCAGAGGAGAGAAGAGCGATGGCCAGAGGAGAGAAGAGCGATGGCCAGAGGAGAGAAGAGCGATGGCCAGAGGAGAGAAGAGCGATGGCCAGAGGAGAGAAGAGCGATGGCCAGAGGAGAGAAGAGATAGAGAGGATAAGAGATAGAGGATAGGAGGGAGATAGATATCCCTTAATGACGCATTACGTTTCTCTATTCTGAAAATAAAGTCGTGAAGGTGAACAAAGATGAAAAACAATAAGAAAAAAGGAGCCAGATATGGAGATGTTTTTATTGCGTTTTGCTCTTTTCAGTAGGTGATGTTTTATATTACGCTGCTTTGTTTGTTTTTTATACTTCCTAATATTCAGATTTGAAAAACAAAAATTTGATACAGTCATGAGCGCTTTAAATCCATTTCCACTGCAGTAATGCACTAAAAAACACAATTTTTTGTTGTTGTGTTGTTTTTACCTCTGGATTTTCTGACTATTGCAAGTCTATGCAGACACTGCGCACATAAACCTCAGAGCGCCCGCAAGAAATTAACAAGTTGCTAACTTTAAAAACGCACCTAGGGTCAGTCTCTGCAGTGTAAAGACATAGAATTCTGTAAGGGCATGTTCGCACGTTGCAGATTTGTTGGCAGATTTTCTGCACCTAAATCTGCATATCTTAGCAGGAAAAACTGCGGAAAAAAGGTGCTTTTTTGCCGTGGCATTGCTTTTTTTCATGCGGGGTGGGGGGGGTTTGCATTCGGATAAGAAAAACACTGAAAAAAAAATGCAGAAACAGAAACAAATGACAAGTCAATTGTTTGGTGCAGAATATTTTCTGCACCAAAATTTGCAAGGTGAAAACTCTGCACCGTGTACACAGCACTTCAGGATTCTCAGACTTTGCTTGGAGTAGTTTTACCTTGGGCAGCACAGTGGCTCAGTGGTTAGCACTGCACAGTGGCTCAGTGGTTAGCACTGTAGTCCTGCAGCGCTGAGGTCCTGAGTTCAATTCCCACCAAGGACAACAACTGCAAGGACACTATGTTCTCCCCGTGTTTGCGTGGGTTTCCTCCGGGTTCTCCGATTTCCTCCCACACTCCAAAGACATACAGATAGGGACTCTAGATTGTGAGCCCCAATGGGGACAGTGTTGCCAATGTATGTAAAGCGCTGGCATTAATAGCGCTATATAAATTAATAAATATTATTATAATTATTATTATTCCTTGCAGATTAATTAAAATCTGCAAGAAAAAAAAAAACGCAGCGTGTGCACACAGCCTAACTCTCATCCACTTTGTTGGAAGGTGAAAATGCTGCTTTTTTTGCAGTTCGAAAATGTACAGCATCAAAAACTCACTGTGGGAGTCGAACCCAAAAACGGACAACATTTTTTGAGGCTGATCTGACAAAGTGAAACAAAAAAAAATAAAAAAAAAAGTCGAAAAATAATAAAATATATTATTATAATTATGATAAATAAAGAGATACATATTATATAAAATCCAAAACACACAAAGTAAGTCGCCCAAAAACTTGTGGGAATTTGGAAATTTCACACCAAACTTGGACTTCCACTTCACAAGATTATTTCACACAGCGGCAAAACTCTGCCTCAGATTTCAATCTGAGCAATTGCGGGATTATTTTTGGAAACAAAATTTACAAACAAAATAACTTTGGAAACTTAAAAACAAAACTTTTCTTTATAGTTTTAAACTTAGTCTGGAAAATCCCACAAAGTGACGCTCGGGTAATAACAGACAATGACAATCAGATTTATAGCAGAGATCATAAGAGAAGAGGAGTAAATATTATAGAGGAGCGGATTTATACAAATACTAAAGAGATACAAACAGATGTGATATGAGGAGGCTGGGACACAACACTGGAGGCTGGGGCAGGCACTGCTGCACCGGAGCTCACTGGCTGCAAACCAGAGCTGGCAGCGGTGACACTACTACTCCCAGCAGGCATTAAAAGGGGTGGGGGTGACACTACTACTCCCAGCAGGCATTAAAAGGGGTGGGGGTGACACTACTACTGCCAGCATGCCTCCCTGAGTGGAGGGTGAGACTACTACTGCCAGCATGCCTCCCGGGGTGGGGGTGAGACTACTACTGCCAGCATGCCTCCCGGGGTGGGGGTGAGACTACTACTGCCAGCATGCCTCCCGGGGTGGGGGGTGACACTACTACTGCCAGCATGCCTCCCTGAGTGGAGGGTGAGACTACTACTGCCAGCATGCCTCCCGGGGTGGGGGTGAGACTACTACTGCCAGCATGCCTCCCGGGGTGGGGGTGAGACTACTACTGCCAGCATGCCTCCCGGGGTGGGGGTGAGACTACTACTGCCAGCATGCCTCCCGGGGTGGGGGTGAGACTACTACTGCCAGCATGCCTCCCGGGGTGGGGGGTACACTACTACTGCCAGCATGCCTCCCGGGGTGGGGGGTACACTACTACTGCCAGCATGCCTCCCGGGGTGGGGGGTACACTACTACTCCCAGCATGCCTAATGGGGTGGGGGGTACACTACTACTCCCAGCATGCCTAACGGGGTGGGGGGTACACTACTACTCCCAGCATGCCTAACGGGGTGGGGGGTACACTACTACTCCCAGCATGCCTAACGGGGTGGGGGGTACACTACTACTCCCAGCATGCCTCCCAGGGTGGGGGGTACACTACTACTCCCAGCATTCTTCCCAGGGTGGGGGGTACACTACTACTCCCAGCATTCTTCCCAGGGGGGGGTACACTACTACTCCCAGCATTCTTCCCAGGGGGGGGGGTACACTACTACTCCCAGCATTCTTCCCAGGGGGGGGGGTACACTACTACTCCCAGCATTCTTCACAGGGGGGGGTACACTACTACTCCCAGCATTCTTCCCGGGGGGTACACTACTACTCCCAGCATTCTTCCCAGGGGGGGGTACACTACTACTCCCAGCATTCTTCCCAGGGGGGGTACACTACTACTCCCAGCATTCTTCCCAGGGGGGGGTACACTACTACTCCCAGCACTCTTCCCGGGGGGGTACACTACTACTCCCAGCATTCTTCCCGGGGGGGGGTACACTACTACTACCAGCATTCTTCCCAGGGGGGGGGGGACACTACTACTCCCAGCATTCTTCCCAGGGGGGGGGGGGAGACACTACTACTCCCAGCATTCTTCCCAGGGGGGGGGGGGAGACACTACTACTCCCAGCATTCTTCCCAGGGGGGGGACACCACTGCTCCCAGCATGCCTCGCAGGAGGGGGGACACCACTGCTCCCAGCATGCCTCGCAGGAGGGGGACACCACTGCTCCCAGCATGCCTCGCAGGAGGGGGACACCACTGCTCCCAGCATGCCTCGCAGGAGGGGGACACCACTGCTCCCAGCATGCCTCGCAGGAGGGGGACACCACTGCTCCCAGCATGCCTCGCAGGAGGGGGACACCACTGCTCCCAGCATGCCTCGCAGGAGGGGGACACCACTGCTCCCAGCATGCCTCGCAGGAGGGGGACACCACTGCTCCCAGCATGCCTCGCAGGAGGGGGACACCACTGCTCCCAGCATGCCTCGCAGGAGGGGGACACCACTGCTCCCAGCATGCCTCGCAGGAGGGGGACACCACTGCTCTCAGCATGCCTCGCAGGAGGGGGACACTACTGCTCCCAGCATGCCTCGCAGGAGGGGGACACTACTGCTCCCAGCATGCCTCGCAGGAGGGGGACACCACTGCTCCCAGCATGCCTCGCAGGAGGGGGACACCACTGCTCCCAGCATGCCTCGCAGGAGGGGGGACACCACTGCTCCCAGCATGCCTCGCAGAGGGGGACACTACTGCTCCCAGCATGCCTCGCAGAGGGGGACACTACTGCTCCCAGCATGCCTCGCAGGACACTTGTTGCACAGTGAGTGTCCGTCCCCGGCCGCCCCCACTCGTGTTTATCACAGCTCTGCACCACGGGGGATGAGGAGTCAGGCTCTGACTTGTGCATAGTTTACTTTTTATGGCCCTGTGCAGACAGCTCCCTCCTCCCGCTCCGCAGACATCAGCTGCGGCCCCCACTGCTCCCCGCACCGGACACACAGCGGAGGAAAGTAACGACAAAACACCGGGAGCTCACCCTGAACGGAGGCGACACAGAAGCAGAAGAGGAGCGCGGCTCCCAGCGGAGCTGCCATGTTCCCGGCCGCGCTCGGTCCGCTCCGGCTCCTTGTGTCTCAGGCAGATCCCATGGCCGCGACCTCCCCCTCCTCAGCCCCGCCTACTCCTCCTCCGACTGCTTCACGGACTCTGGCACGACACGCCCCCTTCTTTGCACACCTTACCCAGACACACCACGCCTTTCCGTCATAAACACGCCCCCTGACCTATAACAACGCACCTCTCACTTGCTAATCTACATAGCCACGCCTTTATTTCGATTGACATTGCTTTCAATTGCCGACGCCCACATTCCAAGTACTGCGCGCAGGACACGCCCACATAGCACGCCTTTTTTCATGTTGATCCGCCCCTTTTCCTTCTCAGAAAGTTACTGGAGAAGGAGAACGAGAGTGCGGCGGGGCCAGAGTGCGGCGGGGCCAGAGTGCGGCGGGGCCAGAGTGCGGCGGGGCCAGAGTGCGGCGGGGCCAGAGTGCGGCGGGGCGAGAGTGCGGCGGGGCCAGAGTGCGGCGGGGCCAGAGTGCGGCGGGGCGAGAGTGCGGCGGGGCCAGAGTGCGGCGGGGCCAGAGTGCGGCGGGGCCAGAGTGCGGCGGGGCCAGAGTGCGGCGGGGCGAGAGTGCGGCGGGGCCAGAGTGCGGCGGGGCGAGAGTGCGGCGGGGCCAGAGTGCGGCGGGGCGAGTAGTGCTGCTCCAAGCAGGCGGACCTTAGTTTGCCAGACACTGTAGTGGGTTTTTTTTTAGTTAGGACTTGTTCTGGTTGTCCGGCCCTGTTCACATTTGATTTGCTGCTGGATTTTGTGAAGGTTTTTTGTTTTTTTGTTGTTTTTTTTTAATAAATAATAAAAATAAATTTTATATATTATATGTTTATTTAAAAAAATAAATAAATTACTCATAAAATACAACAGCAAAACATTTTTTTTCTGCTTATTTTATCTGCCAGGGTTCTGGTTACCGTGACCACCTATTTGTTAATTAATAATTGATTATTATTATAAAAAATATATATGTATATATTTTTTTTTATATGTATATATTATTTTTATATATATTTATACATATATATTATATATATTTATATATATTTTATATATAATATATAAATTATATATAAATTATATATATATTATATATAAATTATATAACTGTATATATATATATATATATATATATAAATAAATAAGATATCCCTCATAAAATCTAACAGCAAAACATATTTGTTTTCCTGTTTATTTATTTTATCTGCCAGAGTTATGTTACCATGACCACCTATTTATTAATTATTATTAATAATTTATTATTATATTTTTATTTTTTTATATAAAAAATATAATTTATTATTAGTTTTTTGGAGTTTTTTGGGTTTTTTTTATAAAGTCAAAATTGCCCTCAAAATCCACCAGCAAAACATTTTTTTTTATCTGTTTATTTATTTATTTTTATCTGCCAGGGTTCTGTTACCATGTCCACCTATTAACCCCTTCATGGTGCAGCTACAACTTTTTTTCTTTTTTTTTACTTTTTAGGGTGCACGATGAAGAATGAAATATTAAGATAGTTAAGACTTTGCTATATGTGGTAGTTTTTTTTGTGGGGGTTTTATCCGTTTTTCAATATTTTTTTATTGCATTGTCATAGAAAACACGCTTGAAAAAAAACGCAGAAACAATTGACAAGTCGATTGGTGAAGATTTTTTTTTTGGGCCAAAATCTGCAAGGAAAAAATTTGCAACATGTGGACAGCACTTTAAGACTCTCATAAACATTGCTTGGAAACGTTTTCCTTTGCATATTGATTAAAATCTGAAGGAAAAAAAAAAAACGCATCATGTGAACACAGTCTAATAGTGATGGGCTGAGATTTTTGGTGCTTTAGGATCCAGAATGGGTGTACACATATTTCTGATAAATTTTAAACCCCGCCCACCTTCAGCCAGCCAATAGCAGGATGGGCAGGGTTACGATCGATTGCAGTTCTTTTCTCACCATCCACTACAATTGGATGTTTTTTTTCTTGGTTTTAGCTACATTATATGGTAGAGTGGTGGGAATCAAAATAAATCTTACTGCCAAATACGACCCTTATAAGGCAATATTAATGAAAAACTAAGAAAGGATAGACAAAAGAGGAAAATAAACCTGACTGCGTCTTTAAGGGGTTAATGTCAGACTCCAGCGGGTCTTTAGGTTGGCCTACTCCTGTTATGACAACCCATCGGCATCCTGTATTCATGCTAAAGGAAAGACAATGGGGTGGCAAAGGTGGCATCATCCCTCCATCCAACTACTTGGAAACAACTATTGACCGCAACATCTAAAGGGGTGTACAAATCAAATAGCTGACCCTGTTCTTCGGGCCAGGACTCACACACATCACTCCATCCTCGCTGCTGACATCAATGAGTAGAGGAGAGGAGACATCAATAACAGAGGAGATGAGCTGTGTAGCGATGTCAGCAGTGAGGAGAGAGAGATTTGGGTGCTCGCTCTTGCCCTAAAGTGATAGCAGAAGAGACGAGTGATGTCAGCAGCGAGGAGCAAGAGTTTTGTGTTCTCACTCTTTCCCTGCAGTGATAGCAGAGGAGATGAGCGATGTAAGCAGTGAGGAGAGAGAGATTTGTGCTCTCGCTCATGCCCTTAAGTGATAGCAGAGGAGATGAGCAATGTAAGCAGTGGAAGCGAGAGATTTGTGTTCTGTCTCTTGCATTGAAGTGACAGCAGAGGAGACAAGCGATGTCAGCAGCGAGGAGAGAGAGATTTGTCTGCTCACTCTGGTCCTGAAGTGATATAGGAAATGAGCGATGTCAGCAGTGAGGAGAGAGAGAGATTTGGGTGCTTGATTTGCCTTAAAGTGATAGCAGAGGAGACGGACGATGTCAGCAGCGAGGAGAGTAAGATTTGTGTTCTCGCTCTTTCCTTGCATGATAGCAGAGGAGATGAGCGATGTCAGCAATGAGGAGAGAGAGATTTGTGTGCTCGCTCTGGCTCTGAGGTGGTATAGGAAATGAGCGATGTCAGCAGCGAGGAGAGGAAGATTTTTGTTCTCACTCTTTCCCTGCAGTGATAGCAGAGGAGACGAGCGATGTCCCCAACAAGGAGGGAGAGATTTGTGTGCTCGCTCTTTCCTTGCATGATAGCAGAGGAGATGAGCGATGTCAGCAGCGAGGAGGGAGAGATTTGTGTGCTCGCTCTGGCACTGAAGTGATATAGGAAATGAGCGATGTCAGCAGCGAGGAGAGAGAGATTTGTGTGCTCGCTCTTTCCCTGCAGTGATAGCAGAGGAGACAAGCGATGTCCCCAACAAGGAGGGAGAGATTTGTGTGCTTGCTCTGGCACTGAAGTGATATAGGAAATGAGCAATGTCAGCAGCGAGGAGAGAGAGATTTGTGTTCTCGCTCTTTCCTTGCATGATAGCAGAGGAGATGAGCGATGTCAGCAATGAGGAGAGAGAGATTTGTGTGCTCGCTCTGGCACTGAAGTGATATAGGAAATGAGTGATGTCAGCAGCGAGGAGAGAGAGATTTGTGTGCTCGCTCTTTCCCTGAAGTGATAGCAGAGGAGATGAGCGATGTAAGCAGCGAGGAGAGAGATGTGTTCTTGCGCTTTCCTTGCAGTGATAGCAGAAGAGATGAGCGATGTAAGCAGCGAGGAGAGAGAGATTTGTGTGCTCGCGCTTTCCCTGAAGTGATAGCAGAGGAGATGAGCGATGTAAGCAGCGAGGAGAGAGATGTGTTCTTGCGCTTTCCTTGCAGTGATAGCAGAAGAGATGAGCGATGTAAGCAGTGAGGAGAGAGAGATTTGGGCACTCGCTCTTGCCCTCAAGTGATAGCAGGGGAGAGGTGCGATGTCAGCAGCGAGGAGAGAGATGTGTTCTTGCGCTTTCCTTGCAGTGATAGCAGAAGAGATGAGCGATGTAAGCAGTGAGGAGAGAGAGATTTGGGCACTCACTCTTGCCCTCAAGTGATAGCAGGGGAGAGGTGCGATGTCAGCAGCGAGGAGAGAGTGATGTGTGTATTGTCTCCTACACAGGGACAGAGCACACATAACAGAAATTTAGCGTCAGACAGCGCTGGCTCTGGGCAAGCCAACGTGTCATTCCTCTTTTGGATATTCAAGTAATTTTTGCATCTTTTTTCCATGATACAGTGGGCTTTATTTTTATATCACTGTCATATTCCCTTTTTTTGCTTTTTTTTGTGATGTCTGGCTAAAATAGTGGAAAAATAAGGGAAATAAAAATACATTTAAAAATGTGATATCCCATTCTGTACCAATTATATTGATATATCAGACACACGTGAGTTTCGTTTTGTGTTTTGTTTTTGCTTTTTACAGGGGCGAGGCTGATAACAGCAATGTGGATTGACAGTGATTTTTTTTAAATTTACTTTATTTTTTTTACATACTATTTATTAATTTAATTTTTCATTTATTTTGCATGATAAAAGATGTTTAGGGGCATTTCACGATTTACATATTTATATTTACAGTCTATGTCACCTGTAACTGGGGCTGGCATATTAGTCCCAGTTACAGGGGAAATGTCACCTGCTCGCTGCATAGAACTGTGTCCCCATACACAGTGATCCCTCCCCATACACAGTGATCACAGGGCTGCTGTGTATGGTGGAAGAAGTGCTGTCTTTGCTTGCTATTACTGCATACACCGCATTATTTCACCACTGTATTCACAGCTATGGGGAAGGCACAGACGGTAATAAAACGCCTCTGCCTTCTGATATTGCTCCATTCATACCCTTCTGGAAGCCCCATAAAGAATAAGGTGCAGTTAAACATCGAACGTACTGCACCAGTTTGCAGAGTTCCCCCGATCTTCCGACTGGTGTGGGTCCTGGCAGTGGCAAGACCCAGCGATCAGCAACTTATCAACTACCTATCCAGCAGATAGCCAATAACTTGTATGCACTTGACAACCCCTTTAATTCTCAAACTCTGCTGAAAACTGTTTGCAAACCTACCTTTAAGTGAGGGATCAAATTACACCTACTGCCCATAGAAGTCTATGGAGGGAAAGAGACACTGCTGAGGCTTCCAGTGCAGGTTGGGAAAAAAACTGCTAAAAATGCAGGATACAAGTTCTATGATGGTCAGATTTAGGATATATCTTTTCTTTTTCAAGTTTTTTTTTGTTGTTTTTTTTTATGGGGCTGTGTTTTTGGTTTGTCATTTGTCTACAGTGCATGTTTTATAAAGTTAGTTTTATTTAACACACAACTCAGCAGTTGCGTTTTTGCACTCTCATTGCTTTCAATGGGGAAAAAACGCTGCAAGAATTGACGTGCTGCTAATTTAAAAAACTCAGCAGTTTTCCATTTCAGACAACAACAAAAAAAAAAAACAATCGTGCGCATCAGATTTGTGAAATCTCACATTTTTTGTAAAAAGCAGCTGATAATTTGCATAAAACTCATGAAAAACCTGCAACGTGTGAACATAGCCTTGTGTTATTCCCCAGGAGCTGAAAAGTCACCTTTCCACATTGCAGATATGGCTGCGGATTTTCTGCACCAAAAACTGCATCTCTTCGGAGGAAAACCGCTGAAGAAAAAAAAAGCATGATTTTTGCCGCGGTTTGGCATTTTTTTATACGTTTTTTTGATGCATTGTGATAGGAAAACCACTGGAAAAAATGTCAATTGTTTTCTGCAGTTTTTGGCCCTGCGCCCACGCTGCGGATTTATCATGGAATTTAGCGCGTTTTTTTTCTCTGATTTGCCGCGGATTTCTCCAAAATCCGTAGTACAGTGAGTCCCCAGCCATTTCTATGGCATGTTTAAAGTGTTGTGCCCATGCTGCGTTTTTTCCCGTTGAGGAAATAGTGTGGTTTTCCCTGCAGAAAAATCTGCAGTATGTCAATTATTCCTGAGGATGTACCTGCGGATTTTGCCCATGCAAGTGAATTTGGGGTAAAAAATCCGTAACAAATCCGCAGGCCTGTTCCCACAGAGTGTTTTACCTGTGTTTTTGGTGCAGATTTGACATATATATATATATATATATATATATATATATATATATATATATATATATAATATATATATATATACTAGCTGTAGTTCCCGGCGTTGCCTGGGATAGTAACTGTCTCTCTGTCTCTCTCCCAGTCTCTGTCTGTGTTGCTGTCTGTCTCTCTTTTCTTGTCTGTCTGTGTCTATGTCTCTGTCTCTATGTCTGTGTCTGTCTCTATGTCTGTGTCTGTCTCTATGTCTGTGTCTGTCTCTATATCTGTGTCTGTCTCTATATCTGTGTCTGTCTCTATATCTGTGTCTGTCTCTATATCTGTGTCTGTCTGTCTCTCTCTTTCCCCATCTGTCTTTGTCTCTCTGTCTGTCTGTCTCTTTCCAGGTCTGATTCTTTCCCCATCTGTCTCTTTCCAGGTCTGATTCTTTCCCCATCTGTCTCTTTCCAGGTCTGATTCTTTCCCCATCTGTCTCTTTCCAGGTCTGCTTGTCTCTGTCTGTCTCTATCTCTCTGTTTCTTTCCCCATCTGTCTTTTTCCAGGTCTGTCTCTTTCCAGGTCTGTCACTTTCTGTCTCTCTCTATCCATCTCCCCAATCACATTATATTACTTCACACATAAGCTTCTTATACTAACACTGTCCTTTGTTCCTATAGAAACCAATCACAGCTGCTATTAATAACCTGTAGTTCCAGGCTCCATTCACTTGAATGGAGGCATGTTTTTTGAAGAGTAACTGTAAACCGCGGGGTTAAATTTTCCTGTCAAAACATAGTCTATGACGTTCCCTGGGTCACATGGGGTGTCTGTGCAAAATTTCGTGATTGTAAATGCGACAGTGCGGATTCTGTAACGTCCGGGTGGTGGAACCTCTGGACCGTACACCGGTTTCTCTTGAGGAGGCAGCCAGGCAGGTCACCCCGCCAGAGGTTCTGGGTGCACGGCAGCCGAAGCACTATTGGTAGCCGGACAGTCCGTAGGGGAGCAGGAAAGGTGGACGGAGTTCTGGACGGTGGTCCGGGTGACGAGGCTCAGAGTCCGAGGCCAGGTGGTAAGGTCAGGCGGGATCCGGAACTTGCTGAGCGATGGAACGGGTCACCAAACGGAGCCAGGGACTGGAGACTGGCGGAGCTGCAGAGATGGTGGAACATCCGCCGAAGTCACCGTCAGGGTACGGGAATGAGCGTGGTTCGGAGCGGCTGGCGTGGCAGGACAGGCTCTACGAGACAGGACAGGGTTAATGCAGGCAAAGCACAAGGCAAAGCAATAGGGGACCTGAACACTAGCTTGCTAAACACGTAGAACAGGCCCCGCCCACCAGGAAAGTGATTCTTAATATACCCTGTACCTGTCTATGCAATTTCCTGTTTCTAGGTGCTGGCCCTTTAAGAGAGGGTCAATGACCGCGCGCGCGCCCTAATGCGCATGCGCGAGGCCCGGGTGCCAGAAGCCAGAGGAGGGAGCGGTGAGTAGGAAGCAGGAGAGCCGGGCTGAGGCAGAGATGCCGACGGGCGCCGGGAGCGGGGACCGGGCTGCCTGGGGACAGCAGGCGATGGAGCAGGAAGGCTGTGGAGCGGGGGACCGGGAAGCCTGGCACGGGAGCGGCGGAGCGCGACCTGAGAGCGGGGAAGCGTGGCAGGGGAGCCGGTAAGCAAGGCAGAGGGGCCGGGGAGCATGGCAGGGGAGCCGGGGAGCCTAGCAGGGGAGCCGGGGAGCGTGACAGATTCCTTTAGCGGACACACACACACACACACTCACACACACACTCAGGTTTATATATTAGATATACAGTATATAGATATATATATAGACATTTAAATGGCATCAAGAACCTTTTTTTCCCCCTCAACCTCATCCTAGCTTTATTCACACACACAATAGTGTACAATGTTTACAATCCACACCAAATTCCGCACCAAAAACGGACACAAAAAGGCACCAAAAAGCACCAAAGGTTTGGTGCGTTTTTCTGGGGGATACTGCAGATATTGCTGCAGAAAAATTCGCAACATCTTTTGTGCGTGGGCACATAGCCTTTTTCTGCACCAAAATCTGCAAGGAAATAAAGTCTGCAAAGTGTGCACAGCACTTCAGGATTGTCATAGACTTTGCTGGAATTCATTTTCCCTTGCAAATTGATTAAGGCTATGTGCGCATGGATTTTCCGCAGAAAATGTGCCTAACATTGCTGCAGTCATTCCCCAGCGAAACCTATGGGTATAAAACAAATGATGTGCGCACACTGAGGTTTTTTATACCTGCGGATCTACTGGCGGAATTTTCGCTGCGGAATTAATGAGCATGTCACTTCTTTTCCACAGGTACCTGCGGTTTTTGCCATAGATAATGGTAAAAATCGGCAGGGAAAAACCACGGCAAATCAGCAGCAAAACCGCGGTAAAACCGTGGATTTCGTTGCGGTTTTGGTGCAGCTTTTTACCGCAGGTGCGGGAATCTTTCAGACGGACCGGATTTTGCGTAAGAAAAAGTCAATTTCTAGTGCGCACATAGCCTAAAATCTGCAAGAAAAAAATGAATAAAAAAAAAACACAGAATGTGCACAAACCTAAATGCACAGTTACATTTAGTCTGTGCATGTTTTATAGTTTTTTTATGCTTTTTTTTTTTTTTGCAGTTTCACAAAAAAATACATTTTGGAGACAGACAACCTAGTTTTTTTTAAGGGGCTATCAAATAAAATAATAAAAATATAAATATAATCCATGCAAATCTCATCAACATGTACGTTATGTGACATTTTATATCCTGCAATGTCAGGACCGTACTTGAAAAGGACGGAAAAAGGGTAAAAAAAAAGTCACTAATATTATTTTTCTGCCACATAAATAAAAAAAAAAATGCAATTTGTGGCACATTGCAGTCGTGTTAGAACCACATAATTACTTTCACAGTGAAACTTTATATACGGCAGCCACAAAAAAAAAATGGAGCAGGTGAAGTAATGAAGTAATGCCTTCTATTCATTACGAGCGTTGAGGAATTAAGGTGTGAAGTCATTCGGACAGGTAGAGACACACAGAAGTGAGGAAGACCGAGGCCAACGGAAGGAAGGATCCTGTTACTCTATAGAGGCGTCTCGGGTGGGAATTTCCCATCACTGATAGAAAAATGAACAATAAAAATGGCCGATAAATGTTATCTCTTATCACTCGTCGGCTACGTACCATAGGAGCTCTGGAAGCTCTAGGTGTTGTAGCTTCTGCAAATTAAGGCTTATTACTATTTAATAAAGTCATACAATTTTGTAATATACAGTGTGTCCACCCATATCCTGTCCACCGCCATTAACATGAGAACGGCGGCAGCTATAGCCATAGAAGTGGTGTCTAGGTATAGTAAAGTAGCCGTGCGCTACGCAATGAAACCACCTATAGCGCCACCTGGTGGAAAACAACGGAGTTAGCATTTTTATCTCGAAAACGGAACGAGATAGAGAAAAAAAGTGAATTACAAAGTTGCAGGGCATCATCAATTCAATACGAATCGACACCTTGCATACAGAAATGCTGTGATTAGAACGTGTAAAGGTCACAAGGCTGCGGACGTGAAGCGATACCTCATGGAGACCTTCCTACAAGTCATTGGGTATGGTGGTTGCATGGAGTGGCCTCCACGCTCACCTGACCTGACCCCATTGGACTTCTTTCTGTGAGGTCACATCAAACAGCAGGTGTATGCGATCCCTCCACCAACATTGCAGGACCTACGACGACGTATCACAGATGCTTGTGCAAACGTGTCACCTACCATATTGCACAACGTGCAGCAAGATACAGTATGCTGTGCAGAGTCCAGATGTGCATTGCAGCTTACGGGGGCCACTTTAAGCATCAAAGTTAAATGAGCGCCATATGCGTGACCAGCATTCAATGTTTTGGGGGGGGTCATGGGTTTCATATCAGAGCATTTCAACCTGCTGTTTGATGTGACCTCACAGAAAGAAGTCCAATGGGGTCAGGTCAGGTGAGCGCGGAGGCCACTCCACGCAGCCACCATACCCAATGACTTGTAGGAAGGTCTCCATGAGGTATCGCTTCACGTCCGCAGTCTTGTGAGTTTTATACATTCTAATCATAGCATTTCTGTATGCAAGGTGTCGATTCGCATTGAATTGATGATGCCTTACAACTTTGTAATTCACTTTTTTTCTCTATCCCGTTCCGTTTTCGAGATAAAAATGATAACTCCGTTGTTTTCCACCAGGTGGCGCTATAGGTGGTTTCATTGCATAGCGCATGGCTACTTTACTATACCTAGACACCACTTCTATGCCTATAGCTGCCGCCGTTCTCAAGTTAATGGCGGTGGCCAGAATATGAGTGGACACACTGTATACATTTTGTATTATTTGTCATGGTTTTCTAGAGGGTCGGTATATATGGACTGGTTGGCGGCACAATATGACCGCCCCTTTTGTAAACATTTATCAATTGGCGGATATTTAAATGCATGTTTACATAAACAGATCAAAGTAAACAATGCGCCCTGAGCGATCTATACTAGATTTATACCATCGACTGACATGGCACAGACAATACTCGGACTGATGTTATTGAATTGTATTGTTCAGTTTTTTTCTACTGATCGAATATCCATTTGAAAATAACCACATTATGCTTTATTTTCTTCCGTATTTCCGACAAGGCTCGCTGTTTCAAGTCTATGCGTGCGCTAAAAAATGGGATCTCGACCATATAGTATCCAATTTTACAATACGCATTGTGCACAGATGACAATACAAATGTAACATTGTAATTTTTTTCAGGATAAAAGTCAATTTTTTTATATGGTCAAATAAATTTAATGTCATGGGTGACAGATAGTCATGTGGTTTCTGGCAATAGAACGTCAAAGCGTTTGGCTGCGCAAAATGCACCCTGCCTTTCCATTGTTCCTGCTGTTAGTATTCATTGGTATAGGTAGCTTTCCTGCTGGGTTTTTACGTCTTCCCCTTTAGGACCCAGCAGAGCTCGCCTTCCATCCAGCTGCTGATCATCAGCATTCTTTTGGTGCTTAAATACTCCCTTCCTTCCTTGGACTAGTGCTGGTGATATTATACACTTCATTCAGATCTGGTTGCAAGCAGGAGGCTTGTATTCAGCTGTGATATTGTTGCTCAAACTTTTCTGAATTTCTGAGTCATCTGTGGATAAGTAGTTCATGCACTTTTCCTTCCTTATGTCTTCTTCTCTAGAATTTAGTGAGGTTCATGAAGAGCTCATCCCACCCGTTCCCTATTTAGGGTCCAGCACTAGGGATACCTAGGGTTAGGTATCCGGCTCGGTGCATAGGTGCGGAACCTATCTAGGGTGGGGAGGGACCCCAGGGACCAGCAGTAGGTTTGGTCAGGGGCCATCATTTCCCACTTCCTACACACAGGGTTTCTCTTCCCTTTTGCTGTTCGCTTGGTACTTCCATGTACCTAGCATGACTATTAGCCTATGGGTAGGATTCCACTTGCGAGAGACTTGAGTGCATCTCGCATCGCATCTTCCGGGATAGCCTGCCTCTTCCCAGATGGGAGCGTCTCAGCTGCATAGAAATAGATGCAGTTGACCCGCTCCTGTCGGAACAGGTCGGAACAGAGGCAGGCCGTCCCGGGAGATGCGATGCGAGATACACTCGAGTCTCTTGCAAGTGGAATCCTACCCTAAGGGTAAGGTTCAACTTGCATATGACTCGTGCGAGTCTCGCATTGGTATCACCCGGCACAGCCGCACACTCTCCGACAGGAGCCGGTCAGCTGCATGTATTTCTATGCAGCCGAGGCGCTTCTGTCCCGAGAGTGTCAGGCTGTGCCGGATGATACCAATGCGAGACCCGCACGAGTCATACGCAAGTGGAACTGGACCCTAACAAAGAGTGGAGGTGAGAAGATTTTACTGTCTCGTAACCTGCCTTTAAATGTTCTTAAAACATTTGAAAAATCATTATTTAACAAGGATCTGATGAAATTTCAGGATGATTCTTGCCCCTACTGGAATGGAAACATAGAGAGAGACATTCTTGATTCCAAATCATCAGACTGATCAGTGATAATATCATACATGTCGCTATGAACGTCATTTACAGATGGTGGAACCATCATTCAAGACCAATGATAGCTTCTAGTTACATCGATGATCTTTTCCTGAATTTATGGTCATTTATTTGCTTGGATGTGACGATTTCTAGCCTTTGAGGCACAAACAAGACACTTGATACATTTCGCTCATACTTTAAAAAAAAAGATTTACAATACCTGAAGCTAAAATCCTCACACTGAGGATTAAAATTTGCATGAAAGATCCATGGCGTCATTTTTTTTTCTTCCAGCACTTTCTCTATAGACAATGCTTGGCGCAGGTTTGGAGTAAGATAACCCGAGGCATTCAGTTAAGACTGGCATCATGAAATCCATATATCCGAGATATGAAACAGGTAGAACCAGTGTCTAGGAGGTGTAATTTCAATAAAAGGTTCTTGTCAGAGTGAAGGACTGATAAGGCTGATGTACGGCAAGATTACAGAGACATCAACAGATCCTTCTGCAGGAATTCTCACCTGATGTTCACCGGTCGAGAATCATTCGGAAAGTATTTTCAAGTTCACAAAGGTGTCGTCAAAACACGAAGATGTCGGTATCCACTTCTGAAGAATGCGTGTTATACATATATACTCCACCTTCAAGACCCATCAATGAAACCAGCATCCCCCCACTCGTTACTGGGGAGGTTAGTTGACTGGTGGATCATTCATACTGGAATCTAGTGTAGACATATATGTTAAGTAGGATTTAAATCTTCTATGCATATATCTATCATTCATCTCCTTTCTTACCCATGCTGGCTTTGAATACATTCTAGAATACTGTATATAAGAGCCCAGGCCGCTCTGTATAACGGAAAAGACCCCTTTCTTATACTCACCTAGGGAGGCGGTCCGATCCGATGGGTGGTGCTGGTCTTGAGTCCAGTGCCTCCTCTATCTTGTGCAGTTGCCGTCCTCCTTCTCAGCCCCGTGTGGATGATGTGTCCACACAGAGACATCCCTTGCGCTCATGCGCATGCACACTTTGATCTGCCCTGGTCTGCTGAGGGCAGAGCAAAGTATTGTAATGTGCAGGCAAAGACCATCCGCGCATGCGCACTACAATACTTTGATCTGTCCTCAGTAGGACAGATCTTGATGCGTGTGTGCAGAAGCACAATGGAGGCCTCTGTGTGGATGATGTAGGATGCATCATCCACATGGAGCTGGGAAAGAGGACGGCAACTGCACAGGATAGAGGAGGCACCAGAACATGACCAGTGACACCCATATGACCCGATCGCCCCCTAGGTCAGTATAATAAAGGTGTTTTTTACATTATACAGAGCAGCCTAGGCTCTTATATACAGTATTCTAGAATTCTGTATATAGGAGCTCACTGGACATGGCTGCAGGCGCATGCACACTTTCATCTGCCCGGCTGAGAGCAGAGCAATGTCCTGTAGCTATGCATGTGCGAGTCGAGCCGTCTTTTACCTTTCCTCGCACCTGCACATTACAGTACTTTGCTCTACCCTCAGCAGAGCAGATCTTGGTGCGCATGCGCAAAAGCACAATGGACGCCTTTGCGTGGAAGATGTAGGACACGTCATCCACAAGGGGCTGGGAAGGAGGACGGCGACTGCACAAGAAGAAGGAGGCCAGTGATGCCCATCAGACATGACTGTCACCTACATTAGTATAATGTAATATTTTTTTCCGTTTTACACAGCGGCCTGGGCTCTTATATACAGTATTCTAGAATGCTCTATATAAGAGCTTAGTGGTGGTAGCCACAAGTTATAAGGGAAAAACCTGGTGACAGGTTCCCTTTAACTACTTCAAGGCTCAGAAACCCTAGAGAGATTAAGAAGATCCAATGGTGGATTGCAGCTTATCTTACTTATGAAACTGATCCAGTAAGCAAAAAAAGGATCCTTTACAGATTAATAGATGGCTAAATAGCAATCCGTTAACGGATCCGTTTTCCATAGACTCCATTGTTAAAAAAAGGATCCTGCAAAAATCATTTTTTTTCTCTACAGACCTTTAGAGGTCAGCTCGGATGTTTAGGTTTTGAAATCCAAGAAACTAAAGTTTATCAAATCGGCAGCTTTTTGAGAGGCAGCAGCTGAGGATCAGATAATATCTGGCGGTATTCATAGTTAGCCCCTCCCCCTGTTAGAATTAGCATAAGTATTTTACAATCGATTTAATTTTTCACTTGCAGGACCTGCGTGGGGTCACACCCATGTGACCAGAAGGGGCGGGGCCTCAATCAACAAAGCTGATACTAGGAAGCAACATTTTTCTGTTTGCTGAGGCCACACCCCTTCTGGTCACATGGGTATGAGCTCACAAAGGTCATGCAAGGGAAAAATGAAATTGATTGTATAATACTTATGCTAATTCTAACAGGGGGAGGGGATAACTATGAATACCCCCAGATATTATCTGATCCTCAGCTGCTGTCACTCAAGAAGCTGCTGATTTTATAAACTTTACTTTCTTGGAATTCAATACCTAAACATCCGAGCTGACCACTACAGGTATGTATAGAATCAGCCTGAAAGTGCCAGTATAGCACTGGCTTTAGCTTATATACGAAAATCCTGGTGATTGGTGCACTTTAAGGGACCGACGCTGCAGCCATTCCATTATCGGCAGTTATACTTTTTTGCATTCAGTATGACAATAAAAAAACATAGTTATAAAACCACAACCATAAGCAAATTGAAGCAGATGTTGTGAAGATTTTTCCCTGAAGAGCAGAAGTGTTTGACTAATAATTTTGCACTTTGCATGTATCCTTTGTAGTCCACACATATATCAATTTAATTGCTACTTTTAAGCAAACAATTATTTTGTAGGTTTCATGAATTTGCATAGATTCAACCAGAAAAAGATGATGATATATTTATTGTTTGTAAAGTTACATTACTGTTTAGATAGGAAAATATATTTATATACAGTATATATATTTTTTTTTATTATTATCGGGTTTTAAAGTTACAAGTATTTATGCCGGGAGTTGAGTTTTCTCCACAACTCTTAGCATCTGTTATTAATTAATTTATATTAATAATATATTATTATTATTATCTATATATATATAATTGCCTTATTCTGTTTGTCTGTCTTGCTCCAAAATTGTGTCCTTACGGTGACATGTCCTTACGGTGACAAACAGCAGATTGGCCGCTGGGCTCGCCATGGCCCCGCCCCCCCGCACGGATTGGCCGCTCGCCTCAACTCGACTCCTTCCCCCCACACGGATTGGCCGCTCGCCTCGCCTCGGTTCCGCCCCCCCGCACGGATTGGCCATGTCCTTACGGTGACAAACAGCGGCTTGGCCGCTGGGCTCGCCATGGCCCCGCCCCCCCGCACGGATTGGCCGACGCGCCTCGGCTCCTCACCCCCGCACGGATTGGCCGCTCGCCTCGCCTCGGCTCCGCCCCCCCGCACGGATTGGACGCTCGCCCAGGCTCCGCCCCCCACACGGAATGGCCTCTCGCCCCGAGGTGAGCGCATCAAGGTCCTGCAGCGGCGGAACACACACACACGCACACACATAAGAACAGACACACACACACACATCAGATCACACTCACTCTCACACACACACACCTCACACACACATCAGATCGCATCCACATACTCACATCATCCCGTGATATCGCTTGCTTCTCGGCGGCGATACTGTGCAGTGACCTTCCAGGACCTGCCGGAGGATCACATTGCCGGAAGCATGTGGTATCTCCGGATGTTGGGATTGTGTGAGCGCGTATATGCGATATCGTCAGTGTGTGAGTGTATGCGATCGGATGTGTGTGAGTGTGTTCTGATGTGTGAGTGTGTGTCTGTGCGTGTATGCGATCGGATCTGTGAGTGTTGGCAGAGGAGCACGGCGTGCAGCACAGCTGCTGGGACCGCCCACCGGTGGGCACAGGGAGAAGTGGGGTGTGTGTGTGAGTGTATGCGATCAGATGTATACTGTCTGATGTGTGACTGTAGAGCACGATGGGGGGTGCACAGCATGGGGGATGGAGCACGATGGGGAGTGCGCAGCATGGGAGATGGAGCACGATGGGGAGTGCGCAGTATGGGGGATGGAGCACGATGGGGAGTGCGCAGCATGGGAGATGGAGCACGATGGGGAGTGCGCAGCATGGGGGATGGAGGACGATGGGGAGTGCGCAGCATGGGGGATGGAGCACGATGGGGAGTGCGCAGCATGGGAGATGGAGCACGATGGGGAGTGCGCAGCATGGGGGATGGAGCACGATGGGGGCATCGTGCGCAGCATGGGGGATGGAGCACGATGGGGAGTGCGCAGCATGGGGGATGGAGCACGATGGGGGGTGCGCAGCATGGGGGATGGAGCACGATGGGGGGTGCGCAGCATGGGGCATGGAGCACGATGGGGAGTGTGCAGCATGGGGGATGGAGCACGATGGGGAGTGCGCAGCATGGGTGATGGAGCACGATATGGAGTGCGCAGCATGGGTGATGAAGCACGTTTGGGAGTGCGCAGCATGGGGGATGGAGCACGATGGGGGTGCGCAGCATGGGGGATAGAGCACGATGGGGAGTGCGCAGCATGGGGGATGGAGCACATTTGGGAGTGCGCAGCATGGGGGATGGAGCACGATGGGGAGTGCGCAGCATGGGGGATGGAGCACGATGGGGAGTACGCAGCATGGGGGATGGAGCACGATGGGGGGTGCGCAGCATGGGGGATGGAGCATGATGGGGGGTGCGCAGCATGGGGGATGGAGCACGATGGGGGGTGTGCAGCATGGGGGATGGAGCACGATGTGGGGGTGCGCAGCATGGGGGATGGAGCACGATGGGGGGTGCGCAGCATGGGGGATGGAGCACGATGGGGGGTGCACACCTCCCCCCAAAACACACACACTGCCACACACGCACTGCATAACACACCACACACACACTGGGAACCACAAACACCGCCCTACACAGACACCCCCACACACAGACAACGCCGCACACACACAACACCCAACACACAAACACCGCGGCACAAATATATGCACATCCCGCACAACACACACATTGCACAAAACATACCTCCCCCCAAAACACACACACACACACAGCCCACACCCACACTAACCGTGCAACACACACACACACAACGCTACAGACACACAGCGCTCCACAAATAACGCAACACACGCAACACACAAACAACACTGCTCTCACCCCCCGCCACACCCAGACAACACCCAGAACATGTACAGCCCCTACACAAACACTTGGTAACTACAGACAACATCTATATATATAACAAAAATCATACATTAACTACACAATACTTAAATTCTAGAATACCCGATGCGTAGAATCGGGCCACCTTCTAGTTATTATTATAACACCATTAATTCCATGGCGCTTTACATATGAAAAGGGGAACACATAATAAGGACAAGTAAAATAATCATAAACAATACAAGGCACAGACTGGTTCAGGAGGAGAGAGGACCCTGCCCCCGAGGGCTCACAGTTTACAGGGGATGGGTGAAGATACAGTAGGCGATGGTAGAGATTGTCGTGCGGTGCTGAAGTGGACTGAGGGGGATGGGTGAGGATACAGTAGGCGAGGGTAGAAATGGTCGTGTGGTGCTGAAGTGGACTGAGGGGGATGGGTGAGGATACAGTAGGCGAGGGTAGAAATGGTCGTGTGGCGCTGAAGTGGACTGAGGGAGATTGGTGAGGATACAGTAGGCGAAGGTAGAGATGGTCGTGTGGCGCTGAAGTGGACTGAGGGAGATTGGTGAGGATACAGTAGGCGAAGGTAGAGATGGTCATGTGGCGCTGAAGTGGACTGAGGGAGATTGGTGAGGATACAGTAGGCGAGGGTAGAAATGGTCGTATGGCACTGAAGTGGACTGAGGGGGATGGGTGAGGATACAGTAGGCGAGGGTAGAGATTGTTGTGCGGTGCTGAAGTGGACTGAGGGGGATGGGTAAGGATACAGTAGGCGATGGTAGAGATGGTCGTGTGGCGCTGAAGTGGACTGAGGGAGATTGGTGAGGATACAGTAGGCAAGGGTAGAAATGGTCATGTGGCGCTGAAGTGGACTGAGGGAGATTGGTGAGGATACAATAGGTGAGAGTAGAGTTGGTCGTGTGGCGCTGAAGTGGACTGATGGGGATGTGTGAGGATACAGTAGGCGAGGGTAGAGATGGTCGTGCGGTGCTGATGTGAACTGAGGGGGATGGGTGAGGATACAGTAGGCAAGGGTAGAGATTGTCGTGCGGTGCTGAAGTGGACTGAGGGGGTTGGGTGAGGATACAGTAGACGAGGGTAGAGATTGTCGTGTGGTGCTGAAGTGGACTGACGGGGGTAGGTGAGGGTACAGTAGGTGAGGGTAGAGATGGTCGTGCGGCGCTGAAGTGGACTGAGGGGGTTTGGTGAGGATACAGTAGTTGAGGGTAGAGATGGTCATGTGGCGCTGAAGTGGACTGAGGTGAACTGGTGAGCATACAGTAGGTGAGCATAGAGCTGGTTGTGCGTCGCTGAAGTGGACTCAGGGTTACTGCAGATTGTAGGCTTGTAGGAAGAGGTGGGTCTTCAGGTTCCTTTTGATGCTTTCCAAGGTAGGTGAGCGTCTAAGGTGTTGGGGTAGAGCGTTCCAGAGTATGAGGGATGCATGGGAGAAATGTTGGGGGTGTAGTGATGTTGCTTTTCAGGTGTAGTATATAGGGGTGTAGTGATGTAGTTTATTACAGGTGTAGTATATAGTGGTGTAGTATATGGGGTGTAGTATATAGTGGTATAGCATATGGGGGTGTAGTATATAGTGGTGTAGTATATGGGGTGTAGTATATAGTGGTGTAGTATATAGTGATGTAGTATATTACAGGTATAGTATATGGGGATGTAGTGATGTAGTATATTACAGGTGTAGTATATAGTGGTATAGTATATGGGGGTGTAGTATATAGTGGTGTAGTATATGGGGTGTAGTATATAGTGGTATAGTATATGGGGGTGTAGTATATAGTGGAGTAGTATATGGGGTGTAGTATATAGTGGTGTAGTATATAGTGATGTAGTATATTACAGGTATAGTATATGGGGATGTAGTGATGTAGTATATTACAGGTGTAGTATATAGTGGTATAGTATATGGGGGTGTAGTATATAGTGGTGTAGTATATGGGGTGTAGTATATAGTGGTGTAGTATATAGTGATGTAGTATATTACAGGTATAGTATATGGGGATATAGTGATGTAGTATATTACAGGTGTAGTATATAGTGGTGTAGTATATAGTGGTATAGTATATGGGGGTGTAGTATATAGTGGTATAGTATATGGGGGTGTAGTATATAGTGGTATAGTATATGGGGGTGTAGTATATAGTGGTGTAGTATATAGTGGTGTAGTATATAGTGATGTAGTATATTACAGGTGTAGTATATGGGGATATAGTGATGTAGTGTATTACAGGTGTAGTATATAGTGGTGTAGTTTATAGGGGTGTAGTGATGTAAATAGGGGTGTAGTATATGGGTTTGTAGTGGTGTAGTTTGTTACAGGTGGCGTGGTGGCTCAGTGGTTAGCACTGCAGTCTTGCAGCACTGGGGTCATGGGTTCGATTCCCACCAAGCATAGCATCTGCAAGGAGTTTGTATGTTCTCCCCGTGTTTGTGTGGGTTTCCTCCCACACTCCAAATACATACTGAAAGGGAGTTTAGATTGTGAGCCCCAATGGGGACAGAGTTGCCAATGTAAGTAAACGCTGTGAAATTATTGGTGCTATATAAGTGAATAAATATTATTATTATTACAGGTGTAGTATATGGGGGGTGTAGTGATGTATATAGGGGTGTAGTATATAACAGGTGTAGTATATGGGGGTGTAGTATATGGGGATGAAGTATATTACAGGTGTAGTATATGGGGGGGTGTAGTATATTACAGGTGTAGTATATGGGGGTGTACTGATGTAGTATATAGGGGTGTAGTGATGTATATAGGGGTGTAGTATATTACAGGTGTAGTATATGGGGGTGTACTGATGTAGTATATAGGGGTGTAGGGATGTATATGGGGTGTAGTGATGTAGTATATAGTGGTGTAGTATATAGGGGTGTAGTGATGTATATAGGTGTGTAGTATATTACAGGTGTAGTATATGGGGGTGTACTGATGTAGTATATAGGGGTGTAGGGATGTATATAGGGGTGTAGTATATTACAGGTGTAGTATATGGGGGGTGTAGTGATGTAGTATATAGTGGTGTAGTATATAGGGGTGTAGTGATGTATATAGGGGTGTAGTATATTACAGGTGTAGTATATGAGGGTGTACTGATGTAGTATATAGGGGTGTAGGGATGTATATAGGGGTGTAGTATATTACAGGTGTAGTATATGGGGGGTGTAGTGATGTAGGATATAGTGGTGTAGTATATAGGGGTGTAGTGATGTAGTATATAGTGGTGTAGTATATAGGGGTGTAGTGATGTATATAGGGGTGTAGTATATTACAGGTGTAGTATATGAGGGTGTACTGATGTAGTATATAGTGGTGTAGGGATGTATATAGGGGTGTAGTATATTACAGGTGTAGTATATGGGGGGTGTAGTGATGTAGGATATAGTGGTGTAGTATATAGGGGTGTAGTGATGTATATAGGGGTGTTGTATATTACAGGTGGAGTATATGGGGGGTGTAGTGATGTAGTATATAGTGGTGTAGTATATAGGGGTGTAGGGATGTATATAGGGGTGTAGTATATTACAGGTGTAGTATATGGGGGGTGTAGTGATGTAGTATATAGTGGTGTAGTATATAGGGGTGTAGTGATGTATATAGGGGTGTAGTATATTACAGGTGTAGTATATGAGGGTGTACTGATGTAGTATATAGGGGTGTAGGGATGTATATAGGGGTGTAGTATATTACAGGTGTAGTATATGGGGGGTGTAGTGATGTAGGATATAGTGGTGTAGTATATAGGGGTGTAGTGATGTATATATGGGTGTTGTATATTACAAGTGTAGTATATGGAGGTGTACTGATGTAGTATATAGGGGTGTAGTGATGTATATAGGGGTGTAGTATGTTACAGGTGTAGTATATGGGGGTGTAGTGATGTAGTATATAGGGGTGTAGTGAGATAGATATATATATCTATTATCATGAAGGATGGAGTCGGTTTAATAGCCATCATTGCTATTCCCTTCTCTTTCCTTCTCTGTAAACATTTTCACATATTTTAGCATGTTGTTGTCGCTCTAAAATAGTTTTTTAATAACTTTATTAAAATGAATTCCTGTTATATGTGAATGAATGGGCTGAATGTCACATTGCACTTTGTGTTTCAGAGATGTCAGGGAAAGAGCAAGAACGACAACAAAATAATATTGATCAACTGGACATTTCCTTCCTGAGATCCACAGGGATCCCGCACAATTTATTGACATACAATCACAGGAGACAAAACAAGCGCCGGAAAATACAGTATATGTTGGATTTACGTAAAGAAAAACACAAACTGTAGGACATTGTTAAAAAGCAAAACTAATTGGTGGGAAGCCGATTTACTAAAATTGTGAAGGTCCCTTCCTAGTTCTTTCCTGTGTCGCACCTGCCGACATCGCCTGCAGTGAAGCCGCGATTTACAGTCACATAACTGCATTATTGTGGACACTTTCTTCACTTAAATGCACGTATTATGGGTTAAAAATAATCTTCACAATTTTTTATAAAAATGTTGTAGCATTTGTCTTTTACAAACTTTTCCCCCTGTGCAATAAGTTAACTGAGAATCGGTCAGTGAGCTTGTAATTGTTTTATCTGAACTGATTTATGACCATATCAAAGTTCATCTCAGCTTTGATGTGGTGTGTGGTCATAAATCAGGATGAAAGAGTTCAGAAAAAGACAGATAAAATAGTTGCAAACGCTATGAGAATAAAGTCATAAAGTCACTGACAGATTCTAAGTTAAAGGGTTTGTTCCCTTTTCAAATTACCGTGTTTTCCAGATTGCAAGACACACGTTTCCCCCAAAATTGGGGGTAAAATGGGTGTGCATCTTACAAAATGGATATGGCTTACCGGGGCGGTGGTGGTGGAGCGGGGTCATAGGAGGCAGGGTCACAGGAAGTGCTCGGGGGTGTCACAGCGGGCATCATTGATCTGCAGGCGGGCTGCAGGGGTGTCACAGGATGGGGTATCTCGGCGGGGGGTGCATTGAGCTGACTGCCGGCTCCAATGAATCGCCCGTGGTTGATGCGATGAACTTCAAGAAAATGGACGCAGAGGCGACACGTGCGTACATTGGTGACATGGACTTCAAGAAAGTGGCCACGGAGTCCTATCTGCACATGCGCCCCCTCGGTGGCCATTTTCTTGAAGTCCATTGCAGTCAGATCAATGCACCTGCCACTGAGACACCCTGTCCTGTGACACCCCCACAGTCCGCCCCTCCACATATTAATGGCGCCCGCCGCGACACCCCCGAGCACGTCCTGTGACCATATCTGTGACCCTGCCTCCTATGACCCTGCTCCACCACCACCACCCCGGTAAGCCATATCTGAGGGATTGAACAGAGCCCACAGTCAGAACAATGGCGCCCGCCGCCATGACACCCCTGAGGCAGCGGTATTGCCAACCCTCCTGAGCCGCAACACCCACTCCTCTGAGCCCACAGCATCGCTGACCCTGTCTCCTGTGACCTTCCTGAGATGCTCCCCTGCATGGACACCACCACAGCCAACCGACAGATCAATGGCACCCACTGCCGCTGTAGCGCCCCTGAGGCTTCAGTCGCCAAAGAGTATTGCACCAGATTTAAGGTGTAATGCTGCAGGAGGTCGGTACCGGTATCACCACTTACACACTCAAATACACAACCAGGTTGCCCTCCCCAATGGGGACCAGGCTAGGGTAGGGTCCTAAGGTTGCCTTCAAACATGGGGGGCACCACCCACTCGCGACAGGACCCCGGGGAGGGGCGGCCACTTAGGAGGAGTTAGGAGCCAACACAACAGTCAGGAGATCTCCAGAAGGAGAGGAAAAGAGCAGACGTGTCTCACTGGTGCTCCGGTGGGACGGATGAGTTCACGCAGTTGCCGAAGGGAGAGTGAAACTGCTCCCTTGGGACTGGCGCCACGCAGGGTGCAGGACCCTAGGGAAGATCACACTTTAAGTTGGTTTTCCAGAATCTGCCGGGACAGGGAGGTTTCAAGTTTCCGTGACCACATAGAGCCCGAAAGCACAGTACCAAGATAGGATCCGGGGCCTTGGACAGCACCAGGTCCCAGTATGGATCTGCGGTACCTGCTAATAGGGACAAGAATACCACTCGAGACAAACTGGGGTCCCCAAGTAGCTTTAAGCCACGGGGATTCAACACACAAGGCACAAGGAGAAAGGGACTCACTGAGCACCTCAACGGACTGACCTCTGAAAGGATTCGGGTTTGACAGAGTCCATCACAGCAGGTGACCAGTAATATCTGGGAGAGCGGCACTAAGCCTGAGTAAACCACCTGGAACCACAGCAACTGGTTTGGACTCTTTATTACCGGTTCCGCCCCGCGCTTCAGCGCAAACCGCCATCACTTCTTTGCTTATCATCCTCCCCGGGGCCCGCTCTACCTGTGGGGAGCGATACCATCTCTGGCTGCTACTACCACCCGCCCCAGAGGACAGCGACATCAGCGGCGGCTAAATTCCTGGCAGCATACCACAGGTGGCGTCACGACATTCATCCTACTACTCCCATCATCTTCCCTCTTCATTAGTGTACACCTCGGGGCACGAAGTCGGGCAGGCCACCGCGACAATCTGTCACGCTCCCCGGGTCCTCGGTTCCGCTCCCCGGGTCCTCACCCCCGCTCCCCGGCTCACCTGCCACGCTCCCCGCTCTCCAGCCTCCAGGGCCCGTCCTTCCCAGGTCCCCTGGTCTCCGATCCCGGCGCCCGACGGCTTCCCAGGCCCTGGCCGGCTCCCCTGCGTCCTCCTCTCAGCTTCCATCCCTGGCTTCTGGCACCCGGGCGGCGCGCATGCGCATTAGGGCGCGCGCGCGGTCACTGACCCTTTCTTAAAGGGCCAGCGTCCATTAACAGGAAATGAGGCTAAACAGGTACAGGGTATAAAGGGGGTTATTGTCCAAGGGGGCGGGGCCTGATCTTCGTGTTTCCTAAGCTAGGAGTCAGGTCTCCTGGTGTCTCTGTGCATATACTCACCTATCTCTCTTGTAGAGCCGTGCCTGCCTCGCCATCCAGTCCTGCCGTATCCTGAACCCCGAACGCTGTCCATCTGCCATCCTGACAGTCCGCACCATCTCGGATCCCTGCGGTGACCCGTCATCTCGCTCCAAAGGTTCTGGACCCCGCCTGACATCATCTCGGCTTCCGAACCTGAGCTGCGTCACCCGGACTACCACCCGTGACTCCGTGGTCCCAGGGACTTCTCCGCTATACTCGTGTGCACGGACTGTTCTGCTGTTTATAGTGTTCCAGCTACCGGACTCTTTACTACCATCTAGGAGTTCGGCCCAGTGGATCCACCTCCTGGGTCTGCCCATCCACCTGGCCGTGACAGTAAGATCAGGCCATGGATCCCGCTGCAGCACTAGCAGCCGTACAGGAGGAACTCCAACGCCAGCGTGAAGTCCAGACCCGCATGCTGCAATTCATGTCTTCTGTGGACGCCCGCCTGAACACGCTACAAACGGCAGTTACGACTTCAACATCCCGGGCTTCCACTAGTCAATCCACGGATCCAGCTCCTGTGGCGACTTCTTCAGATACCACCAGACTTCGGTTGGCTTCACCACCCCGGTACGCCGGAGACCCCAAGACCTGCAGGGGATTCTTAAACCAATGCTCCCTCCATTTCACGCAGCTGCCGCATTTGTTTGCCTCCGACCAAGCCAAGGTCGCCTTCATCATGTCCCATCTAGAGGGTGAGGCACTGGCGTGGATGAACCCCTTGTGGGAGAAGGGGGATCCTGTGACCACGAACATCCAGGACTTCCTGCAGGCATTCCGTGGTACTTTTGATGAGCCCGGACGCGCCTCCGCGTCTGCTTCGCCTCTTCTCCGGTTACGTCAGGGGACTCTGACGGTGGGTCAATACGCGATCCGGTTTCGCACCCTGGCCTCAGAACTCGGGTGGAACAATGAGGCCCTAACCGCCGCCTTCTGGGAAGGACTCTCAGGGCGAATTAAAGACGAGCTGGCGGGTCGTGACGTACCGACCACCCTGGATGCCCTGATTGCCCTAGCGACTCGAGTGGACATTCGCTTTCAGGAGCGATCCAAGGAAGTGTCCCGTGAGAGACGTCCAGTACGGCATTCCTCTCCTCCGCAGAAACCCTCCGTACTTCAGTCATCGACAGCTGGGGCTCCCGTCCACGAGCCCATGCAGATCGACCGAGTGCGTCAGTCTGAACAACGTCGAGCAGAGCGGCTCGCCAAGGGTCTCTGCTTTTACTGCGGTGAGGACACACACCTGCTACGCTCCTGTCCAGAGAGGCCGGGAAACTCCAAAGCCTAGGGTTGGTAGGAGAGGCCACCCTAGGTGCTGGGACTCTCTCTGACCCGGTTACATGGACAGTGCAAGTGACAACGGGAGAGACGCGGTTCACGGCTGATGCCTACCTCGATTCCGGGGCAGCAGGCAATTTCATCCAGCAGGCCACGGTGGACAAGTACCGGGTGCCTGTTATTCCACTCGACAAGCCCCTAGTGATTGCCTCGGTGGATGGGAGACCCCTCTCTGACACCATCTCCTGGATCACCAGGCCGGTCGAACTGCGTATCGGTGCCCTTCACACCGAGAACATCGCTTTCTACGTTCTCCCACACATGTCCCACCAGATCCTGCTGGGACTTCCATGGTTGCGGACACACGAACCATCAGTTAGCTGGGGCACTGGCGAAATCACCCGATGGGGTTCTTCGTGTCATGAGAGGTGCCTAAAGTCCATACAACCCATCCGACGACCTCCGGTTCCAGAGAACCTACCGGGGCTGCCCTCGGCCTATTGGTCCTTTGCAGATGTCTTTGATAAAAAGGAATCCGAGGTACTGCCGCCACATCGTCCATACGATTGTGCCATCGACCTGCTCCCAGGAACAACACCACCACGAGGACGCATATATCCTTTATCTCCAGCCGAAACAAGGGCCATGTCTGCTTACATCTCAGAGAGCCTGGCAAGGGGGTTCATTCGGAGATCCTCCTCTCCTGCTGGAGCAGGTTTCTTCTTTGTCAAGAAGAAAGAGGGCGACTTACGCCCATGCATAGACTACCGGGGTCTGAATCAAATCACCGTAAAAAACAAGTACCCTCTGCCGCTCATTCCCGAATTGTTTGACCGGCTTAGAGGAGCTCGTGTGTTCACCAAGCTGGATCTTCGGGGTGCTTACAATCTGGTACGCATCCGCTCTGGTGACGAATGGAAAACCGCGTTCAATACGCGCGATGGACATTATGAATACTGCGTGATGCCCTTCGGCCTGTGTAACGCTCCTGCCGTCTTTCAAGAACTGGTGAACGACGTGTTCCGGGACCTTCTCTACATCTGTGTGGTAGTGTATCTAGATGACATCCTTGTCTTCTCTCCGGACCTCCAAACCCACAGAGAAAACGTACAGCTGGTTCTACAAAGACTGAGAGAGAATCGTCTGTACGCAAAGTATGAGAAGTGTGTCTTTGAGCAGTCTTCTCTCCCCTTTCTGGGGTACATCATCTCTGATACTGGACTGCAGATGGATCCCAAGAAGGTCTCCGCCATTCTCAACTGGCCTCCTCCTTCTGGACTGAAGGCAATCCAACGCTTCCTGGGATTCGCCAACTACTACCGCCAGTTTATCCCTCACTTCTCTGCCTTGACTGCTCCTCTCTCCGCTTTGACTAAGAAGGAGGCTAATCCAAAGGACTGGTCACCTGCGGCTGACGCCGCGTTTGGCTCTCTGAAGCGGGCTTTTGCTTCCTCTCCTGTATTCCACCGTCCGGAGTTAAACCGCCAGTTCACCTTGGAGGTGGATGCCTCCTCCTCAGGAGCCGGAGCAGTGCTCATGCAAAAGTCCTCCTCCGGGAAGATGGTGACTTGCGGATTCTTCTCCAAGGGCTTCTCAGCGCCTGAACGCAACTACACCATCGGTGACCGAGAGCTCTTGGCAGTCAAACTGGCTTTGGAGGAATGGCGCTACCTCCTGGAAGGTGCAGTGTACCCCGTGATTATTTACACGGACCACAAGAACTTGGAATACCTACGGTCCGCTCAGCGTCTGAACCCACGGCAAGCCAGGTGGTCCCTATTCTTTGCCAGGTTTGATTTCCAGCTTCACTTCCGACCCGCGGACAAGAATGTACGCGCTGATGCCTTGTCCAGGTCTTTCATGCCCATGGAGCAGGAGGAAGAGACTACCCAACCCATCATTTGTCCTAGTAAAATCATTCCGGTGGCCCCTGTCACCCTGGCCCAGATACCGCCCGGGAAGACCTATGTCTCCGAGGTAGACAGGGAAAAAGTGTTACACTGGGGTCATGCCTCGAAAACAGCCGGTCATGCTGGTCAGAAAAAGACATGGGGTGCGATTGTACGTCATTATTGGTAGCCATCCCTTCGCACGGACGTCGCTGCTTTTGTATCCGCCTGTTCTTCTTGTGCCAGGAACAAGACGCCCAAACACCTCCCATATGGCCGTCTTCTGCCTCTGCCGATACCCTCAGTTCCGTGGCAACACATAGCAATGGACTTTATTACGGACTTGCCATTGTCCTCCGGACACACAGTCATATGGGTCGTGGTGGACCGGTTCTCTAAAATGGCCCATTTCGTCCCTATGGCTGGACTGCCCTCTGCTCAGGAACTCGCGGACGCCTATATACAACACATCTTCCGCTTGCATGGCTTTCCATTACACATCGTATCCGACAGAGGAACTCAGTTCACCTCCCGCTTCTGGAGGGCTCTCTGTAAACATCTGGGAGTGACTCTGGACTTTTCATCTGCATACCATCCTCAGTCTAATGGCCAGGTAGAGAGGGTCAATCAAATCTTGACCTCTTTCTTACGTCACTATGTTAACGCCCATCACGACGACTGGTCCGCTCTTCTTCCTTGGGCTGAATTCTCCCACAACCACCACATCAGTGAGTCGTCCTCCAGCTCTCCCTTCCATGTCGTTTACGGACTTCAGCCTTCCATCCCATTGCCTGTATCCCCTTCTTCGGATGTCCCTGCTGCAGATACAGTAGCCCGTGACTTTGCAACCATTTGGGACTCTGTCAAAGCGTCCCTTGGGCGTGCTTCCCTGCGGATGAAAAGACACGCAGACAAGAAACGTCTGGACCCTCCGTGTTTCTCTCCTGGAGATCTCGTCTGGCTTGCTTCCCAGTACGTCCGCCTGAAGATACCATCATACAAGCTGGGTCCTCGCTACATTGGGCCGTTTAAAGTCCTCAACAAGATCAATGAGGTCTCCTACAAGCTACAGCTCCCGGCCACGATGAGGATACCCAACTCATTCCACGTCTCCCTGCTCAAGCCGGTTGTCCTTGGTCCCTTCTCCGCTGCTGCCAGTCCGGCTCCTCCACCTATTGCCGATGACGACATCTATGCGGTAAGGGATATCGTGGCCATGAAGACCGTACGAGGTCGACAGTTCTTCCTGGTGGACTGGGAAGGGTATGGTCCTGAGGATAGGTCCTGGGAGCCCAGGGAGAACGTGGGCACTCCTCTGATCCGTGCCTTCATGTCCCGGTTGCGGGGAGGGGGGCGTGGGGGGGGGGTACTGTCACGCTCCCCGGGTCCTCGGTTCCGCTCCCCGGGTCCTCACCCCCGCTCCCCGGCTCACCTGCCACGCTCCCCGCTCTCCAGCCTCCGGTGCCCGTCCTTCCCAGGTCCCCTGGTCTCCGATCCCGGCGCCCGACGGCTTCCCAGGCCCTGGCCGGCTCCCCTGCGTCCTCCTCTCAGCTTCCTTCCCTGGCTTCTGGCACCCGGGCGGCGCGCATGCGCATTAGGGCGCGCGCGCGGTCACTGACCCTTTCTTAAAGGGCCAGCGTCCATTAACAGGAAATGAGGCTAAACAGGTACAGGGTATAAAGGGGGTTATTGTCCAAGGGGGCGGGGCCTGATCTTCGTGTTTCCTAAGCTAGGAGTCAGGTCTCCTGGTGTCTCTGTGCATATACTCACCTATCTCTCTTGTAGAGCCGTGCCTGCCTCGCCATCCAGTCCTGCCGTATCCTGAACCCCGAACGCTGTCCATCTGCCATCCTGACAGTCCGCACCATCTCGGATCCCTGCGGTGACCCGTCATCTCGCTCCAAAGGTTCCGGACCCCGCCTGACATCATCTCGGCTTCCGAACCTGAGCTGCGTCACCCGGACTACCACCCGTGACTCCGTGGTCCCAGGGACTTCTCCGCTATACTCGTGCGCACGGACTGTTCTGCTGTTTATAGTGTTCCAGCTACCGGACTCTTTACTACCATCTAGGAGTTCGGCCCAGTGGATCCACCTCCTGGGTCTGCCCGTCCACCTGGCCGTGACACAATCCAGATCATCACACCAGCCTGGCAACAAGTAACGCAGGTACAAGATACTGTGTGCCTGATGACCCCTACCCCTGGGTGCTACACCACCGCAATATTTCCAAGCCCACAGTATCACCGACCCTCCTGAGCTGCATCACCCCCTGCACTGAGCCCGCAGCATTGCCTACTCGGCCTCTTGTGACCTTCCTGAGACGCTCCACCATCGCCGCTCCTCCCTGGTGAGTATTAGAGTTAAGACACACTAGGATTATAAGACGGACCCTCATTTTAACATTAAAATTATTTTTTCTTAATTTCCTCCTTTAAATTCAGGGCGCGTCTTATAATCCAGCGTGTCTTATAAAACGAAAAATACGGTATGTTTTGCCACAGTTGCAATTTGACAAAAAAAAAATGTACTGTACTTGCCTTCCCCCGGTCCAACGGCGAGTCTCTGGCACTATTCCCAATGCCCTGTTGACTCTGCTGTTATGTTTTTGGCCAGAAAGCTGAGAAATAATTAATTTGAAAGTATAATTCTGCCTTATTTACTTGTCAATCAATTGTTTTCATAAATTAGGGATGATCTAATACCTCAAATATTTGGCAACACCCATATTCGCCGAATAGGTCGCTGCTATTCGCCGATTTGCAAATATTCGATGCGCAATGTAAAGGGTACTTTGCACGTTGCAACATCGTTACCGATATATCGTCGGGGTCACGTCGTTAGTGACACACATCCGGCGCCGGTAGCGACATCGCAACGTGTAAATCCTAGGAGTGACGATAAACGAGCGCAAAACAGTCAAAAATCAGTGATCTGTGTCACGTCGTTCATTTCCATAATGTCGCTCCTGCTGCAGGTACGATGTTGTTTGTCGTTCCTCCAGCACCACACATCGCTGTGTGTGAAGCCGCTGGAACGACAAACATCTCCTTACCTGCGTCCACCGTCAATGCGGAAGGAAGGAGGTGGGCGGGATGTTACGTCCCGCTCATCTCCACGCCTCCGCTTCTATTGGCCGGCCGATTACTGACGCAGGCACCTCCCCCTTGAGGGAGGGATTGTTCGGCGGTCACCGCGACGTCGCCGACCAGGTATGTGTGTGTGAAGCTGCCGTAGCGATAATGTTCGCTACGGTAGCTATCACACAATATCACATGTGCAACGGGGGCGGGGGCTATCACGCTGGACATCGCTAGCCGATGCTAGCTATGTAACAACGTCCAAAGTACCCCTAAGGCGGGATTTGCACGTTGCGACATCGCAAGCCAATGCTGCGATGTCGCACACAATAGTCCCCACCCCTGTCGCAGGTACGATATCTTGTGATAGCTGGCGTAGCGATAATTATCGCTATGCCAGCTTCACATGCACTCACCTGCCCTGCGACCGTCGCTCTGGCCGGCGACCCGCCTCCTTCCTAAGGGGGCGGGTCGTGCGGCGTCACAGCGACGTCACACGGAAGGCGGCCAATGGCGGCGGAGGGGCGGAGATGAGCAGGATGTAAACATCCCGCCCACCTCCTTCCTTCCGCATAGCCGCTGGTGGCAGGTAAGGTGATGTTCCTCGTTCCTGCGGCTTCACACACAGCTATGTGTGTTGCCGCAGGAACAAGGAACTACATCGTACCTGTCGCGGCACCGGCATTATGAAAATGTCGGAGCCTGCAGCGATGATACGATATCGACGCTTTTGCGCTCGTTCATCGTATCATCTAGGATTTACACACTACGACATCGCAAGTGACGCCGGATGTGCGTCACTTTCGATTTGACCCCACCGACATCGCACCTGCGATGTCGTAGTGTGCAAAGCCGCCCTAAGTCTATGGGAAACCCGAATAGTTGCCGAATAGCAATTATTCGGGCTTCCCATAGACTTACATTGCGCATCGAATATTTGAATAGCGCCAAACTATTCGTCAGATATTCGCAAAGCCGAATCATCCCTAATAATAAACAGACAAATAAGATTTATAAACTTGAAGGATAAAGGGTCCGTAGCTGTTTTTACGTAAGGGGCCATATAACAGGGCTGGATGATGGTGGAGGGGCCGTGTACGCTGTTTGTTTTGCGGCTCTCATGTTCGGCTGGCGCCTTTCGTGATAGAAGTGAAAAAAGAAAATTGGATGTGTAACTATGCAGGTGTAAGAACAATAATCCTGAACGCCGGCTCACATTACACCAGGTGGGGCGGTGTTTTTTTTTTCCCCTCTAAAACATGAAACCAGTACACCCCTTACATAATATGACCACTTAAATACGTTCATCATTTCAAAGGGCATAGCTGGCTTTATTCCATCGTGTGATTTACCACCTCCTATTTATGTATATATATAAAAACAAAACAGAAAAAGCTATAGAATGAATCTAACACACTACGCTGCATGTTAATTCTATAAGGACCGTTTGACTATACGTGACTGACAACTATATAAAGAACATAGAGTATTCACATCCATTATTCAAATAAAGCCCCGGCTGGTCCCATCTTGCAGAATTACTGATGTTCAGGCCCCCTTGTTAGGGAGCGTTTACACGTGATAGATTTATTGACGATTGAAATATGGGATAACCCTAAAATCCCTGACTAATTGAAGTATAACACATACGGATAGGATTTAAATAAACTACATATGCTGAAAAGCTTGTATCGTGGATATTAAAATCAGTTACATGTTAAGGGGGTGTTATACGCAGCGATATCGCTGGTGAAAGCACCCGCCCCCGTCGTTTGTGCGTCACGGGCAAATCGCTGCCCGTGGCGCACAACATCGTTCGGAGCAGTCACACGGACTTACCTGCCTAGCGACGTCGCTGTGGCTGGCGAACCGCCTACTTTCTAAGGGGGCGGTTCGTTCGGTGTCACTAAGCAGCCGCCCAATAGAAGCGGAGGGGCGGAGATGAGCGGGACTTAACATCCCGCCCACCTCCTTCCTTCCTCATTGCCAGCGGCCGCAGGTAAGCTGCAGTTCGTCGTTCCCGGGGTGTCACACGTAGCAATGTGTGCTGCCTCGGGAACGACGAACAACCTGCGTCCTCAACAATCAACGATTTTTTGAAAATGAACGACGTGTCAACGATCAACGATAAGGTGAGTATTTTTGATCGTTAACGGCCGTTTGTTGGTGTCACACGCAACGACGTCGCTAACGTGGAATCCGTGACCCCGGTGATATATCGTTAGATACGTCGTTGCGTGTAACGGGGGCCTTTAGAGTCGCCTCAGATTTTACCCTTTGAAATTAAAAGGGGGAAACCTGTTACTCATCTATCATGCTTGACAGACTGTCCTGTGGTATCCGGCTGTAGAAGGTCACAGCATTTGGCTACAAAAACTGCTCCCTGACTGTCTCTTCTTCTCTACTTGGGGTTCATCCCTTTCCCTTTCACTTCTTGCAGAATTACTCATATTCAGGCCCCCTTGTTAGGGAGCGTTCAGACATGACAGATTTATTGCCGATTGAAATATGGGATAACCCTAAAATCCATGACAAATTGAAGTGTAACACATATGAATAGGATTTAAATAAACTATGGTACATATGCTGAAAATCTTTATCGTGGATACTAAAATCAGTTGCATATTGCAGAGTTGCCTCAGATTTTACCCTTTGGAATTAAAAGGGGGAAACCTGTTACTCACCAATCACACTAGACAGACTGACCTGTGGTGTCCGGCCATAGAAGATCATAGCGTTTGGCTACACAAACTGCTCCCTGACCTTCTCTTTTGCTCTGCTTATGGTAATCCCTTTCTCTTTAGGACCCTGCAGATATCTTCACCATTCAGCTGTTAATCATCAGCATTTCCATTGGTGCCCTTAATGGGAATTTGTTTTTGCAACCTCATCTGAGAGCATAAACATAGAAAGAAAGATGGAGCTTGCAAGGCAGTTAGTGTAAAAATATCCAAAATTTTATTATACAAATTTCTTATTATATTAAAATAGTTTCAATCCATATAGAAAAAGTACATATGCAGTGCTAATAGAGAACAAGGTGAATTACCACACATAAGTGGGAAAGCAGAAGTGATAACACCCCAAGTAGACATAAATAACTAGCAAGGGCAAAGGGTCATAAATAAGCGTAAGTGGCTGGCTAATACCTATGGCGTCTCTGTCCTGGCGGGAAACGTAATTATATATAGCCAAATCAGCATAGATCCCTAAGGCAGGACAGAGATTCCAAGAATCAAGCCAATCATGAAAAAAGTCACAAAACAATGACTAAAAAATGTGGCGCCTCCACCCTGACCGGGCACATGAAGTTGTGCAGCCAAATCGGCACAAGTCCGTTTAAACAGGGCAGGGGTCACCAGTAACAAGCCAGTCACATACAAAAGACCCTAAGAACCCATAACTTACACATAGTTAAGAAGGGGGGTGAACACCAGAGCGTCCCACGACAGTGCAAGGAGCCTTCCTACGCGCGTTTCGCACGGATTACATCTGCTGGCTTCATCAGGGAAGGTATACGGCAATTGCCGTTCAAGGACCTTATATCGGAAGTCGCGAGACTTCATTGGACTGACCAGGACCTGGAAAATGTGTCCCAGCCAATCGGATCCCCGCCGATGCACACGCGCACCGCGCGCCCAACGTCACACGCCCCTCAGCCGTCCAATGGGAGAGGGAGCCCGGAGCACAGCACACGTGCTCCAAGGCCACCCCCACCCAGTAAGGACGGCCAAGGGGCGGGCAAGGAAGGCGAGCGGCGCGCACGGGTCACGGAGATCAGAGGGCGGGACAGAGCTCCCAGCTAGAGTCCGTCAATCAGCCATCGGGTTGCCATGGCGGCGCGCACGCCAAAGCACGGCGAAAGTCCGCACCACGTCCCCGGCAATCCAGTGAGGGGGGACGCGGCGGACCCCCGGGCCCAGGGGTCCGCAACATCCACCCCCACCAAAGAGGACGCCGGGCAAGCAGCGGGGACAGGATACCGCGCGATGGGAGCGCGCACAGCAACCAGAGGGCGGGACAGGCTAATAGCTGGAAATGAAAAATGTGAGCAATCAATAAGTATCCTTGCCATCCCATAAATACGACCACAGAAATGAGATAACAATGGCATCAGTCATATTACATAAAAACAAGAAACAGGAGAATTATTATGCAGAGATCTTCTTAAAGTGACAGTACGTCCATGTCCTAAGGGAATCATGTGCGGACAATTTTTCCAAAAATCGATGTCAGGTCCAAGTCCGACATGTAGATCACAATGGATAATAACTAGACAAGGTCCTATGAAGGCAAGAGAATTAAATTAGGAACACTGAAAATTAATAATGGGGCCAAAAGGAAACCTGATAAAAAATAATTAAAAATATCCCTTAAATTAAAAAGGAAAGGAATGGTGCAGTACATGACAAGAGCCACTCATAGAAACGGGGCAAAGTTTAGAGCCTCATTAAGGCCCTTTGGTGTGACTGTGTCCAAAATGGTAATCCATTTCAGTTCACGTTGGGCCAAAAGCTTTTTGACATTTCCCCCCCTAATCCCACAGTGAATCACGTCAACACCCCTGACCATAAAAGATCTAGGGTTGCATCCATGAACCAATTTGAAGTGGCGCGGTATAGTTTTTAATTCTGCCACATTGGTCGCTGTGGTTGCCGCCCGAATGTCCCTCACATGCTCCCTTACTCTTACTCTTAATTCCCTTGATGTCATACCTATATAGATCTTATTACAATCACATGTTGCATAGTAGATGACGTTGATGGTAGTACAAGAGATATGTTCTCTTATAGGGAAGCTTTTTCTCCCATCACTAGTATGGAAAGAGGAGCAGCGAGAGACATTCGGGCAGGAAACACAGCGACCACAGGGTGGTCTTCTGAGAGATCCTCCAAAATTTGTGTCGCACTTTGTCCCATAGCAAGATCGGTGTCTCCTGTCGGTGATTTAGAATGTAACTTATGAAGGATCAGCTTCCGGGAGAAAAGGTGAAGATCCTTCAAAGCTGTGAATAAATCAAAGGTGTTAGTGGGGGAAAAAGTCAAACCCTTGCTCAACACCTGTAGTTGTGCCGTTGACAAAGTATATTTCGACAGGTTAATTACCTGGGGGCCTTCGCCCGAACCAATATCTTTAGGTCTGCCGGCACCCCTCTTTTTGGGTTGACGTAGTCTATTGTCCCAAGACATTTGGCTCTGATTACCCCTTCCAGATATAGTAGTACTTCCGGATAGACCACTTTCTTCGCCTGATGTGCAGGAGGAGATGAAGCCTGATCTTGATCCCCCAAAACGTGGGCGTTGATATGGTTTAAATCTATCTGGGAGAGGGGTTTGTTTGTTGACGGAGGTGCATGGGCCGCCCCCATGGTGTCAATGTGGGTGAGATACATTGATGATCTATTGATCATCTGGCAGGGTACCATCTCTCAACTCAGGTGTTTCATGGACCAGCTCAACACAAATAATTACAACATCAAATTGACATATAGTTTTAGTGACAGTGGAGTTGAGTTTTTGGATATTAAAATTACTGCAGATGAGTTTGGGGCTTTGCAGACGGATGTGTACAGAAAACCGACGTCTGTAAACTCCCTACTCTATGCCACCTCTGCTCACACCAACTCCACTGTACGTGCCATCCCAATTGGTCAATATCTCAGGATGAGACGACTCTGCTCTCAGGACAACGTTTTTAAACAACAGGCAGATGATTTGAGGATGAGGTTCAAAAACAGAGGTTATGGGAACCGCACTCTGAAACAAGCTTATCAGAGAGCAAGATCGGTGTCTAGGGATGATCTGCTTCATGGGAGGAGAGGTGAAATCAGGCCTGTGGAAAATATAAGGTTCATCTCAACATTTAATGTTAAATGGCAGGAGATGAGAGAAATTCTAACTAAATTCTGGCCGATCCTTCAATCAGATCCCACTTTGAAATCACGTCTGCCCCCTGTACCTTTGATGACCGCCAGGCGATGTAAAAATCTTAAGGACTACTTGGTCAAAAGCCATTATATACCACCAGTGACCAGTAGTCCTTTTGGCTCGTCTGGACCCATCAAAGGTTGCTTTCCCTGTGGTCGCTGTGTTTCCTGCCCGAATGTCTCTCGCTGCTCCTCTTTCCATACTAGTGATGGGAGAAAAAGCTTCCCTATAAGAGAACATATCTCTTGTACTACCATCAACGTCATCTACTATGCAACATGTGATTGTAATAAGATCTATATTGGTATGACATCAAGGGAATTAAGAGTAAGAGTAAGGGAGCATGTGAGGGACATTCGGGCGGCAACCACAGCGACCAATGTGGCAGAATTAAAAACTATACCGCGCCACTTCAAATTGGTTCATGGATGCAACCCTAGATCTTTTATGGTCAGGGGTGTTGACGTGATTCACTGTGGGATTAGGGGGGGAAATGTCAAAAAGCTTTTGGCCCAACGTGAACTGAAATGGATTACCATTTTGGACACAGTCACACCAAAGGGCCTTAATGAGGCTCTAAACTTTGCCCCGTTTCTATGAGTGGCTCTTGTCATGTACTGCACCATTCCTTTCCTTTTTAATTTAAGGGATATTTTTAATTATTTTTTATCAGGTTTCCTTTTGGCCCCATTATTAATTTTCAGTGTTCCTAATTTAATTCTCTTGCCTTCATAGGACCTTGTCTAGTTATTATCCATTGTGATCTACATGTCGGACTTGGACCTGACATCGATTTTTGGAAAAATTGTCCGCACATGATTCCCTTAGGACATGGACGTACTGTCACTTTAAGAAGATCTCTGCATAATAATTCTCCTGTTTCTTGTTTTTATGTAATATGACTGATGCCATTGTTATCTCATTTCTGTGGTCGTATTTATGGGATGGCAAGGATACTTATTGATTGCTCACATTTTTCATTTCCAGCTATTAGCCTGTCCCGCCCTCTGGTTGCTGTGCGCGCTCCCATCGCGCGGTATCCTGTCCCCGCTGCTTGCCCGGCGTCCTCTTTGGTGGGGGTGGATGTTGCGGACCCCTGGGCCCGGGGGTCCGCCGCGTCCCCCCTCACTGGATTGCCGGGGACGTGGTGCGGACTTTCGCCGTGCTTTGGCGTGCGCGCCGCCATGGCAACCCGATGGCTGATTGACGGACTCTAGCTGGGAGCTCTGTCCCGCCCTCTGATCTCCGTGACCCGTGCGCGCCGCTCGCCTTCCTTGCCCGCCCCTTGGCCGTCCTTACTGGGTGGGGGTGGCCTTGGAGCACGTGTGCTGTGCTCCGGGCTCCCTCTCCCATTGGACGGCTGAGGGGCGTGTGACGTTGGGCGCGCGGTGCGCGTGTGCATCGGCGGGGATCCGATTGGCTGGGACACATTTTCCAGGTCCTGGTCAGTCCAATGAAGTCTCGCGACTTCCGATATAAGGTCCTTGAACGGCAATTGCCGTATACCTTCCCTGATGAAGCCAGCAGATGTAATCCGTGCGAAACGCGCGTAGGAAGGCTCCTTGCACTGTCGTGGGACGCTCTGGTGTTCACCCCCCTTCTTAACTATGTGTAAGTTATGGGTTCTTAGGGTCTTTTGTATGTGACTGGCTTGTTACTGGTGACCCCTGCCCTGTTTAAACGGACTTGTGCCGATTTGGCTGCACAACTTCATGTGCCCGGTCAGGGTGGAGGCGCCACATTTTTTAGTCATTGTTTTGTGACTTTTTTCATGATTGGCTTGATTCTTGGAATCTCTGTCCTGCCTTAGGGATCTATGCTGATTTGGCTATATATAATTACGTTTCCCGCCAGGACAGAGACGCCATAGGTATTAGCCAGCCACTTACGCTTATTTATGACCCTTTGCCCTTGCTAGTTATTTATGTCTACTTGGGGTGTTATCACTTCTGCTTTCCCACTTATGTGTGGTAATTCACCTTGTTCTCTATTAGCACTGCATATGTACTTTTTCTATATGGATTGAAACTATTTTAATATAATAAGAAATTTGTATAATAAAATTTTGGATATTTTTACACTAACTGCCTTGCAAGCTCCATCTTTCTTTCTATGTTTATGTGCCATGTGGAGTGGCGTTGATTTTTTGATGCGAGATGTGCCTTGGTTCAATGTTCTTGTGTCTCATCTGAGAGCAGCATAATGTAGAGACAGAGACCCTGATTCCAGCGATGTGTCACTTACTGAGCTGTAATTTTGATAAAATCAATGTTTTCTCTGCTGCAGATCTAGCAGATATACAGAGGTCATGAATATACTGGACTACCTGCAGCACGCCAAGTAGTCCTGTAAGGATAATCACCTGCTGATTAATCCGTGATTTTATCAAAACTACACTAAGCAGCCCAATAAGTGACACATCGCTGGAATCAGGATCTCTGCCCCTACATTATGCTGCTCTCAGATTAGGTGGCAAAAACCTAGGACAGATTCCCTTTAAATACTCTCATTCCCACTTGGCCTTTGCTGGTGATAGAGTTAATAACGTATACAGACCTTGGATACAAGCAGTCGGCTTGTATCCATCTGTATAACAATGTTGTTCATTGCTGTTGCTCTCCCGGAGTCATCTGGAGATGTTATTTGTTCACTTCCCCCAGTTTGTGCTCCCTGTGTCTTCTTTAGAGCTTAGTGGGGTTAACTAGCGCTCATCCCGCCTGTTCATTACATAGGGCCTACTTCAGGATCAGCCAGGGTCAGGTATCCTGCTAGGCGAATAGGTGCGGAACCTATCCAGGATGGTGAGGGAAGCCAGGGTCCAGCAGTAAGTTTGATCTGGTGTCACCCCCCTTCCATAGACGCATGTGTCGCGGGCGGAGGAGGGGACGCCGCGCTCTCCCTCTGCTCGGGTCCGGCTGCTGCGGCCTGCTGCTGCCGCTGCTCGGTGGCTCGAGCGATGGGCCGGATCCCGGGGACTCGAGCGGCGTTCCTCGCCCGTGAGTGAAAGGGGATTGGGATTTGGGATTGTTTATTGTCCGTGACGCCACCCACGGTTGTGGTGATTTGTTGACACCACCGCTGCTCTGTATGGGGATCCCGGGAGTGGTGGTATGGAGCAGCTAGATGTGAGTCCTCCCCTCCGTGGGTAGGGGGGTTGGTTGTCCCGGGGCCCAGTGATGAGGTGGGTGATGCAGGGCTTGGTGGGGTGCAGGGACGCGGGGGCAGCTCTGTGCCTTGCGGCACTGTGGTACTCACTCAGCCTGAGACGATGACACAGTTCTCGGTAAAACACACGGCTGGAAAGACGGTTCCCACGGACGGCTGCACTTGCTTTCCCCAGTAGGTGACGGTGACAGTCCCTTTTTCCTGCACCTAAGATGATGATGGTTGCGATGGGTTCCCACCGGTAACCCGCTCCCCGGCTTGGATATGGGCCGGAGGAGCCCTACTTTGCCCGCAGGTGCTGGCCCTGAGAAACTGGTGCCCTGGCGGTGGCGGTGTCTCTCCGTTATGGTTGGACTGTTGCCTTCAATCGGGACTTGGTTGTTAGGAGACAGACGTCCCCTTCACTGACGGATTTGGCAAATTATGGCGACTCCTAGCCTTGCCGGGATCCGAAAGGCCCCTGCCCTGGTGCTGACTGTTCTTCATATACTGCTCCAGACCGCCGGGTCACCACCCGTCCGCGGTCCTTCCAGCAACCTCCGAGCAGTCCCCCTGCAGACTATCACCGCCGTCTGCTGACCTTGCTGTCACTGTCCGGGGCACACAGCCGGACCAACTTCAGGCTTCCTTAACTGTCACTTTTTACTCTTTTTCTCCAGCTCCTCTACCACTTCACTTCCTTCTACTTCTTCCTCCTAAACTCATCTGCCTGGTTCTTCCCGCCTCCAGGGCTGTGAACTCCTCGGTGGGCGGAGCCAACCGCCTGGCCCACCCCCTGGTGTGGACATCAGCCCCTGGAGGAAGGCAACAAGGATTTTTGGTTAGCCTAGGTGTTCCTAACTGGGGTGTAGGGTGTGGTGGTGTTATGACCTGTGACCCCTGGCTTGCCCAGGGCGTCACATTCCCCCTTAGCAAAATGCAGACCGTCCGCGGGCTGCCCGTCCAACACCGGTTTTATTTTCTGAAAATATAAAAGGTAAAACGGTAAACATAACAACTTATGACATCATCCCACATCGGGATGTTCAGTACTTAAACGTTGCAACGGTTTACTGTTACGGTCTCCGCTCTCTCCCACCCAAGCAACCTGGCCCTGATGCTGCCCCTAAAGCCCAGGCAGCACCCCTTGACCCCAGTCCAGCACAAGTTACCCGAGCGGGATCTGTCCTTCCCCTCCAGAGGGTAGCCACCGGTTCCTGTGGTGGCTGGGCCCCCGCCTGCTCTGCTGTGGGCCCTCCCTCCAACCTGTCTCTCCGGAGGCGGTAACTGCGGAAACGGTAACGGTAAAACAACTTATTTACATGCCACTTAACGTTTGTGGTTGCCCTGCAAGTTCACGGGCTTGTCCATGGAAAGTTCTCCATGCAACTTTTTAAACGGTCCCCACGGGGACAACGGTGCCGGCAACGGCCGGTTCTCTCAATCACGGTCAGACAATCTGGTAACTGTTCGGTTATCATTTTTGCTTATCATCTTTAAAACTTTCAAAACAAAACTCAGTGGTGGTCCCAACGGGGACGGTGCAACGGTGCTCCGCTGCCTTTACTCAGAGTATCCGGCTTCATCTGAGGGAGGGGGTGCAGAACTCACTCGGCTCTCCTGGCTGCCCCTCAGTTTTGCATCTAGGGCGAACCACCCCCTCTCTCCACAGTGCCGGGTATACTGCACGATGTCACCCGGCATCAGGTTACGGCCGGGATGCTCCTCAGGCAGGTGGGCATTCACATCCCGCCGGGCTATAAACACTTCGGCCTCCAGGCCCGGTTCATATATAAACCCATAGCTCCGGCGGACATCAAACCGCCTCACCTGCCCTTCGTACAGCGGTCCCCGGACACGGAACGTTGCCTGACGGAGACTCTCTTTTTCCCGGATTGCACGGGCCACCAGCTCCGCTTTCTTCCTCTCCCTCTCACCGATCTCCAGGCCCAACGGTACCGGCTCCCTGTCCCAGTACGGCGCTGCTGCGAGCTCCGGCGCACGGGTCGGGCCCCGCAAGACCTGTTTGACATTGCCCACTGCTGGTACTCTGGGCGACAGGTCCCGCGGTGACGTGGCCTTAGACGCTGCCTTGCATCGGCAACCCGGCGCAACCTCAGCCGAGGTGTGGGGGATGGGCACAGGGGCTTTCCGCAGTTGGGCCTTCGGCACGGAGCGGGTCGTCGGCTCCGGCTCGGGGACTTTCTCGGAAGACGCCTCCGGTTCGGTTTTCGGAGCTTTCCAGGGCAACACCTCCGGTCGACTACGGGCTCCAGCTACAGGTCGGCCCACCTGGGCGGGGATGCTGGGTATTGCTACCGGTTGCGGTGGTAGCGGGCCTAGTGGCGGGGTCACGGCTTCCGAGACGGGTGGCGAGGGAGGCAGCGGGGGGAGAGGGCTTGGACCGGGTCCCGCAGCCGTGATGACCGGCCCTTCAAGGGCATCGGGGCGCGGGTCACTCACCCTCCCTTCCTCCGCTTCCTCCTCGCGTCTCCGCACGGTCGCTATGACGTCCGCCATGTCGGTCTCCCACTCCTCCATGAGGAGCTGCATCTTAACCTGCAGCCGTTGGTAGAGCTGCGCGGTCCGGATCTCCACCCACGCCGCGGTTCCAGGCGCGGGGGCTGCGGTGTTGCGGGACGGCATCCACATGCTGCTGGCGGCTTCTCCCAGGAACAAGATGTCCGCAGAGTCCTGGCGTCCCTGCTTTTATGGCTGCGTTCACATGCAGCCAGCCGCCATCGCGTCCCCCTTAGCCTCTTTCCGGCCCCTCCTCTCTCGGGGCGGGGTTTTGGCCTTCACGCCTCTACTACTCGAGAAGACGCTCGAGCGGGAACTTTTCGCGCCAAAGATGGCGACTTCTGAATTTTTCCGGCCGGATACCTCCGGCGGTCACAAGGCGCACCTCTACCCAACGGCAGAGCGGTAAGATCCTGTTCGTGACGCCAGGTTGTCGCGGGCGGAGGAGGGGACGCCGCGCTCTCCCTCTGCTCGGGTCCGGCTGCTGCGGCCTGCTGCTGCCGCTGCTCGGTGGCTTGAGCGATGGGCCGGATCCCGGGGACTCGAGTGGCGTTCCTCGCCCGTGAGTGAAAGGGGATTGGGATTTGGGATTGTTTATTGTCCGTGACGCCACCCATGGTTGTGGTGATTTGTTGACACCACCGCTGCTCTGTATGGGGATCCCGGGAGTGGTGGTATGGAGCAGCTAAATGTGAGTCCTCCCCTCCGTGGGTAGGGGGGTTGGTTGTCCCGGGGCCCAGTGATGAGGTGGGTGATGCAGGGCTTGGTGGGGTGCAGGGACGCGGGGGCAGCTCTGTGCCTTGCGGCACTGTGGTACTCACTCAGCCTGAGACGATGACACAGTTCTCGGTAAAACACACGGCTGGAAAGACGGTTCCCACGGACGGCTGCACTTGCTTTCCCCAGTAGGTGACGGTCCCTTTTTCCTGCACCTAAGATGATGATGGTTGCGATGGGTTCCCACCGGTAACCCGCTCCCCAGCTTGGATATGGGCCAGAGGAGCCCTACTTTGCCCGCAGGCGCTGGCCCTGAGAAACTGGTGCCCTGGTGGTGACGGTCTCTCTCCGTTACGGTTGGACTGTTGCCTTCAATCGGGACTTGGTTGTTAGGAGACAGACGTCCCCTTCACTGACGGATTTGGCAAATTATGGCGACTCCTAGCCTTGCCGGGATCCGAAAGGCCCCTGCCCTGGTGCTGACTGTTCTTCGTATACTGCTCCAGACCGCCAGGTCACCACCCGTCCGCGGTCCTTCCAGCAACCTCCGAGCAGTCCCCCTGCAGACTATCACCGCCGTCTGCTGACCTTGCTGTCACTGTCCGGGGCACACACCCGGACCAACTTCAGGCTTCCTTAACTGTCACTTTTTACTCTTTTTCTCCAGCTCCTCTACCACTTCACTTCCTTCTACTTCCTCCTCCTAAACTCATCTGCCTGGTTCTTCCCGCCTCCAGGGCTGTGAACTCCTCAGTTCCCATGACATCAGCCCCTGGAGGAAGGCAACAAGGATTTTTGGTTAGCCTAGATGTTCCTAACTGGGGTGTAGGGTGTGGTGGTGTTATGACCTGTGACCCCTGGCTTGCCCAGGGCGTCACACATGGGTTCCCTTCACTTTTCTTTTTCCGTTCGCTTGGTACTTCCCCGTAGCTAGTGGAACATATGTATAAATGGTGCAGAAATTCTAACACTAAAAGCTGATCGTGGGAGCGTGACCTAATTGGTAGGAGGATCTTAGAAATTTTGTTTTGTATATGAGAAAAATAGATGCTGTTGTAGCTGTTCTGTTTTGTCACAAGTCAGCTTATGGGATCACCAGTGAGGTCTTCTCAATTAGGCCTCTTCAGACCTAATCAAGATCGAGCGCTCGGAGAAAAAGACCAGCATCCATGTGGGCATGATCAATTTTCTGTTTATTTAACCAAAGTACACTTTATTTATACCATTTACAGATCAATGTGATATTGCAAATAAGGCTTCTAAGCTGGACTTTACAAGTTGCTCATATGACCTTAAAGTTTTAGCAAAGCAAAAATGTAGAGTCATGCATATGAGATAAGAAGAAGATAAGAAGAACATTTAGAGACAAAATAATCCTTGAGCCTGTCTCTAAGGGTACCTTCACACTTAGCGATGCAGCAGCGATCCCGACCAGCGATCTGACCTGGTCAGGATCGCTGCTGCATCGCTACATGGTCGCTGGTGAGCTGTCAAACAGGCAGATCTCACCAGCGACCACTGAACAGCCCCCAGCCAGCAGCGACGTGCAAGCGACGCTGCGCTTGTACGGAGCCGCCGACTGGAAGCTGCGGAGACTGGTAACTAAGGTAAACATCGGGTATGGTTACCCGATGTTTACATTAGTTACCAGCGCTGTGTGCAGGGAGCAGGGAGCCGCGCACACTGAGCGCTGGCTCCTTGCTCTCCTAGCTGCTGTACACATCGGGTTAATTAACCCGATGTGTAATGCAGCTACATGAGCAGAGAGCAGGGAGCCGCGCACACTGCTTAGCGCTGGCTCCTTGCTCTCCTAGCTGCTATACACATCGGGTTAATTAACCCGATGTGTACAGCAGCTACATGTGCAGAGAGCCGGAGCCGGCAGCACAGGCAGCGTGAGAGCTGCGGAGGCTGGTAACTAAGGTAAATATCGGGTAACCACCTTGGTTACCCGATGTTTATCTTGGTTACAAGCTTACCTCAGCTGTCAGACGCCGGCTCCTGCTCCCTGCTCGCTTCATTTGTCGCTCTCTCGCTGTCACACACAGCGATGTGTGTGTCACAGCGGGAGAGCGGCTTTGAAGAAAACGAACCAGGGCTGTGTGTAACGAGCAGCGATCTCGCAGCAGAGGCCAGATCGCTGCTCAGTGTCACACACAGCGAGATCGCTAATGAGGTCACTGCTGCGTCACAAAAAGCGTGACTCAGCAGCGATCTCGGCAGCGAGCTCGCTGTGTGTGAAGCACCCCTTATTCCGAAGGCTCCATAATGACTATGAACTACCACCAGATATACTTACTAATAACAATAAAATATCTTTAATGAAGAAATATAGAAACTATTAACCCTTCTATATCAATGCCATACCGATGGTAAACACGGATGTACAGAGCACAAAATGGATGGAAAAGTGATGTAGCGCCTGCTCCCGGGCCCAGGCCCCGGCAGGGCTGCGCCCCCTCTCACCTGCCCAGTTCCAGCGTAGCTTCCATGCGCGCCCCTGCTTCCAGTCTACTGCGGGGGTGTCCTCCCGCTCACCTGCCCACAGCTCTCCAGCCTCCTCTCCTGCCCCGAGGTCTGCCGTGGCCTTCTCATGCTCCCAGGCCGTGCGCACTGCTTCTGTGTCTGCCCATAGGGTGTGAGCGCGGCCCCCACCCTCTTTCTTAAAGGTATAGGTATGGGGTCTCATTACCCGGAAGCTGTTCAAGAGGTTACCAATTACCCAAGAGGTATTTAAGCCCACTTCCCCTGACAGGAGGCACCTGAGCAACATTGCCTATAGTGCATTGCTAGTTCTCAGGTCCATGTGTGCAACTGTGTTGTATTCTTGCACCTGTCACCTGTTCCTAACCTCTGTCCCGTCCTAGTGCCATACCTGCTGTGGATGCCACACCTGTGCCATACCTGCTGTGGACATCACACCTGTGCCATACCTGCTGTGGACATCACACCTGTGCCATACCTGCTGTGGACGCCACACCTGTGCCATACCTGCTGTGGACATCACACCTGTGCCATACCTGCTGTGGACGCCACACCTGTGCCATACCTGCTGTGGACATCACACCTGTGCCATACCTGCTGTGGACATCACACCTGTGCCATACCTGCTGTGGACATCACACCTGTGCCATACCTGCTGTGGACATCACACCTGTGCCATACCTGCTGTGGACGCCACACCTGTGCCATACCTGCGGTGGATGTGACACCTGTGCCATACCTGCTGTGGACAGCACACCTGAGCAATACCTGCTGTGAATGCCCCACCTGTGCCATGCCTGCTGTAGACGTCACACCTATGCCATACCTGCTGTGGATGTCACACCTGTGCCATACCTGCTGTGGACATCACACCTGTGCCATACCTGCTGTGGATGCCACACCTGTGCCATACCTGCTGTGGACTTCACACCTGTGCCATACCTGCTGTGGACGCCACACCTGTGCCATACCTGCTGTGGACATCACACCTGTGCCATACCTGCTGTGGACATCACACCTGTGCCATACCTGCTGTGGACATCACACCTGTGCCATACCTGCTGTGGACATCGCACCTGTGCCATACCTGCTGTGGACATCGCACCTGTGCCATACCTGCTGTGGACATCACACCTGTGCCATACCTGCTGTGGACGCCACACCTGTGCCATACCTGCTGTGGATGTGACACCTGTGCCATACCTGCTGTGGACAGCACACCTGAGCAATACCTGCTGTGAATGCCACACCTGTGCCATGCCTGCTGTAGACGTCACACCTATGCCATACCTGCTGTGGATGTCACACCTATGCCATACCTGCTGTGGACGTCACACCTGAGCAATACCTGCTGTGGACGTCACACCTGTGCCATAACTGCTTTGGACGTCACACCTGCGCCATACATGCTGTGGACGCCATACCTGTGCCATACCTGCTGTGGACGCCATACCTGTGCCATACCTGCTGTGCACATCACACCTGAGCAACACCTGATGTGGATGTGACACCTGTGCCATACCTGCTGTGGACGTCACACCTGTGCCATACCTGCTGTGCACATCACACCTGAGCCATACCTGCTGTGGACACCACACCTGTGCCATACCTGCTGTGGATGCCATACCTGTGCCATACCTGCTGTGGATGCCATACCTGTGCCATACCTGCTGTGGACACCTGAGCAACACTTGCTGTGGATGTGACACCTGTGCCATACCTGCTGTGGATGTCACGTCTGTGTCATACTTGCTGTGGATATCACACCTGTGCCATACCTGCCATGGACGTCACACCTGTGCCATACTTGCTGTGGAAGTCACAACTGAGCCATACTTGCTGTGGAAGTCACACCTGTCCCATACCTGCTGTGGACAGCACACCTGAGCAATACCTGCTGTGGATGTGACACCTGTGCCATACCTGATGTGGACAGCACACCTGAGCAATACCTGCTGTGGATGTGACACCTGTGCCATACCTGATGTGGACAGCACACCTGTGCCATACCTGCTGTGGATGCCACACCTGTGCCATACCTGCTGTGGATGCCACACCTGTGCCATACCTGCTGTGGACGCCACACCTGTGCCATACCTGCTTTGATGATACAGAAAATTCATGAAAAATAATGTCTACAAAAAAAAGCAATAAAGTAATAGCAGCACGTGAGAGGTTTCATGGAGATATGTGACCCCTCCGTACATAGCCAGAAAACCTTTTTCATTGTTATTATGAATAATTAATTATCACAATAAAGTTATAACAAGCGCAATAAAGACTATATAATGGAGCCACACGTGACACGAAAAGCATTTCCTCCAAACCAATCAATCTAATTCCAGAAAAAGGGATCCGGGTAATGAAGCCTCTTGTATTTTTTTTCTTTAGCTTCTCTCAAACTATCATCTTACTGGAGTAAGAACACCTGCAAAGACGGAACAATGCGCGCCCCGAGATGTGAAAGGACGACTGATTGCCGGGGATTAAGGACATGTATGGAAGTTGCTTTTAGCAAGGCAGTTCCATGCTAGGTAAGTGGGCTGTAAACTTTGAAGAGGTATTTATTAATGTACCAGAAATACCACTATTAGTGTGTTCTGATAAAAGGTAATTGGAAACCGCGAGGATTCAGACTAAGAAATGCATTAACCCTTACGACCATGTCAGACAATAATGCAACTCATATTGACAAAAAAATAAGATTGTTTTTGAAAAGCCAAAGATCACAGAGAGGTACGGAGGAATACGCCTGTGATTATATTGCTGCCTTCTTTTCTTTCTACAGTTTATCATAAATATTTTCGTAAAATGTATCATAGGATGGTTTTTATTGATGTAATTATTTGGAATGGTGGGCATCGTACATTACAGGGAAGCGGTCACGTCGTACACGCAGTCCGATCTGTGGACAGCACGGAATAGAGAAGGAGAAGCTGCAACTTCTATCTTTTTCCATTTTTCAAGAACGACATCTTTTGGAGCCTGGATCCCGGTTGGAAAGTGATAACTTGTCTCTTCAGAATTCCCTATAGGTGTTTAATTGGGTTCAGATCAGGAGAAACTTGGTCACTTAATCACTTTAGCCCCGTTCTTCAGAAATGCAACAGATTTGTGTTTTGGATTAGTTTTATGTTGGAAAGTGCACATGTACCAAGAGCACTGAGTGATGGGATCATCTTCCTTTTTATTATAGAGCAGTATATCTGTGAATTCATGATACCATCAATGAAATATAGCCCCTCGACACCAGCAGCTTTCATGTATAAGGTACCCAACATTGTCATGTTGGAAAAGTGCATGTTTACCAAGAGCATAGAATGATAGGAGAATCTTCTCTTTCATTATAGAGCATTACATCTGTGAATTCATGATACCATCAATGAGATGTAGGTAGCTGCCCAACACCAGCAGCTTTCATGTATAATATACCCCACATTGTCATGTTGGAAAAGTGCACGTTTACTAAGAGCACTGAGTGATGGTAGCATCTTCTCTTTCATTTTAGAGCAGTGCATCTGTGAATTCATGATACCATCAATGAGATGTAGCCCCCCCCTCCACCAGCAGCTTCCATGTATAATGTACCCCACTTTGCACACCACATTGTCATGTTGGAAAAGAGCACATGTATCAAGAGCACGGAGTGATAGAGCAGTACATCTGTGAATTCATGATACCATCAATGAGATGTAGGTAGCTGCCCAACACCAGCAGCTTTCATGTATAATGTACCCCACATTGTCATGTTGGAAAACTGCACGTTTACCAAGACCACAGAGTGATGGTAGCATCTTCTCTTTCATTATAGAACAGTGCATCTGTGAATTAATTATACCATCAATGAGATGTAACTCCCCAATACCAGCAGTTTTCATGTATAATGTACCCCACATTGTACCCCACATTGTCAGGTTGGAAAAGTGCATGTGTACCAAGAGCACGGAGTGATAGAGAAGAAAACTGTGAATTCATGCTACCATCAATGAGATGTAGGTAGCCCCCCAACACCAGCAGCACTCATGTACTCCACATAAGGAAACTGCCACCACCATGCTTAACTGTGGGCACTATTCATTTAGAAAAATGAATTTCTTTCTTGTTTGTTTGGTTCTACATATTATTTTGGGGCATAGCACTTTATATCTAGTGCCATATTTTCCAGTTATAAGACACACTTTTTTCACCCAAAACTGGGGGTAAAATGAAGGTGCGCCTTACAAATCAGATATGGCTTATCGGGGTGGCGATACTGAAGGCTCAGAGGAGCAGTGGTTCAGGAGGGTCACAGGGCTGGGTGTCGCAGCAGCAGGTGCATTGAGCTGACTGCAGACTCCATTGAATCGCTCGTGGTTGACGCAATGGACTTCAAGAAAATGGCTGTGGAGGTAACGAGTACGCAGATTGACGCGATGGACTTCAAGAAAATGGCCACAGAGTCCTATCTGCGCATGCGCCGCCTTCGCAGCCATTTTCATGAAGTCCATCTCGACAACCGCGGGAGATTCAATGGATCCCACAGTCAGATCAAAGGCACCCACTGCAGAGACACTCTGTCTTGTCACCCTCCTGAGTCGTTCCACTGCAGTAACACCCTTGCAGCCCACTGGCAGATCTATGGCGCCCGCCTCCAACGTGACACAGCAGTATCGCCGACCCTCCTGAGTCGCAACACCCCCTCCTGTGAGCCCACAGCATCGCTGACCCTGCCTCCTGTGACTTTCCTGAGCTGCTCCTCCACCACCGCCGCTCCCCCCGGTGAGCATTGGGATTAAGACGCACGCCAAATTTAGAGAAGGAAAATAGGAAAAAAATATTTTTAATGTTAAATTAAGGGTCTGTCTTATAATCCTAGTGTGCCTTAGGCTATGTTCACACTAGAAAAATGATTTTTCTTAAGAAATTTCTTAAGAAATTTCTTAAGAGTGAAGGATTAATGCACCTGCGTTAAAAAACGCACCAAAAACGCACCTGCGTTTTTGATGCGTTTTCGGTGCGTTTTTGGTGCGTTTTTACTGCTGGTTGCTCCCTGCGTTATTGTGCCAATTATCTATGGCAAATAATGCAGTTAGCTGCAGAAAAGAAGTGACATGCTCATTCTTTTTCTTAAGAAAATCTACTGACAGAATTTTCTTAAGAAAAAAATGCAGTGTGCGCACAGCTAATTTTTTTTGCCATAGGTTTTGCTGGGGAATGTCTGCAGAAAGGTTACAAGAATTTCTCAAGAAATTTCTGCAGCAAAAACGGACCAAAAACGCAGGTAAAAAACGCAGTGTGTGAACATAGCCTTATAATCCATCGCGTTTTATAAAACGAAAAATATGGTAATTTGCATCCCAGTTACTTTTGTAAAGTACTGGAAACCCCTTTAAGTCTTAAGGGCACTTTACACACAGCGACATCGCTAGCAATGTCACTGATGAAAGCACCCACCCCCATCGGTTGTGCGTCACGGGCAAACGCTGCCCATGGCGCACAGCATTGCTAAAAACGGTCACACGTACTTACCTGCCTAGCGACGTCGCTGTGGCCGGCGAACCGCCTCCTTTCTAAGGGGGCGGTTCGTGTGGCGTCACAGTGACGTCCGGAGGGGCGGAGATGAGCGGTCGGAACATCCCGCCCACCTCCTTCTTTCCTCATTGCCGGCGGCCGCAGGTACAGTGATGTTCCTTGTTCCTGCGGTGTCACACGTAGCGATGTGTGCTGCCGCAGGAACGACGAACAACCTGCGTAGTGCAACAGCAACGATAATTGGGAATAGAGCGACGCGTCAACGATCAACGATTAGGTAAGTAATTTTGATCGTTAACAGTCGTTCGTGTGTTTCACACGCAACGACGTCGCTAACGAGGCCGGATGTGTGTATTGAATTCCGTGACCCCAACGACATCTCGTTAGTGATGTTGTTGCGTGTAAAGCGGCCTTTAGGCTGAAGTCACACTTGCGCGAGTCTCGCATCGCATGACCCGGCACGGCTGCTCACTCTCCGGAAGGAGCATCTCGGCTGCGTAGAAATACAAGCAGCCGACGCGCTCCTGTCAGGAGAGTGTGCGGCTGTGCCGGGTCATGCGATGCGAGACTCGCGCAAGTGTGACTCTGGCATTAGATAGGGACCATTGATGGCTGTGGCTTTCCATATGGTATAAATCGAAAAATAATCCTCCTACTAAAATACTTATAATAGAGTAGGATTATACTGTTTCCCAGAAGCAAGTGCTGCCAATTTACCAGAACCAACCGCCTTGAGGGCCAACTCTAAAGAGCGGCATTAATGCCTAAGGCGGTAAAGCCGGAGAGGCAGAATGTGCTGCCAGATTAAATATGTCTAGATGTCTGTTTACTAATTAAATGTGTTGTTTGTCTGGCAAAACTTTAATGACTTTTAGAACCTTCTGAATTATTTTTTTAAGCTTTGATGTTTCTGCTTCGTTTGGATTGGCACTGCTAAATATAAGACTTTGTTTGCTATTGAAACAATGCAAGAAGAAGAAGAAGTTGCAGCATGGGAATGATTTACAAGGCTCTGCAGGTAGAAATAAAAAATGGCCTCATCCCTTGGAGTTGTATCGTCCAATGAAGAGAGGGATTTTGATTTTTAGAACGGATTTTATTGATTGGAAGATTTTGAATTTCTAATGGATTTTATCGATTTGGAAAAGTAAACACCTTTAGTGTAGCATGACGGTAGCGCATGATAACAGCTGTTTTTGTTTCCAGCCTAAACTAATGCAAACTTCTAAATAGTTACATCATTACAGCTCAATGTCGCAACCAAGTGACCACAATATGGAGAGGGCGTTCAATCCTGTGTAAATAAATCGTTATTTAGTGAAAAGTTTTGCAACTTTGTGTCCAACTATTCTTTACAGTAACATCTGTATCATGTGCTTGTGAAACATGAACTGTGGTCAGATTCCTGTGATTGCTGGGACTCATGACCTGAGCGAACTTCCTCATAGGAATATACAGCTGTAATATAAACTATTCAACCCCCCACCCCCACCCCCATTGTGCATTTGCTTTATTAGCAACATTTACAAACTTTCTGCTGATTCCAATAATTCAAACGAAAACAATTTAAAGAACTGATCACAACTAATGTAACAAGTGGTTTCTCCAAATTCAACGCAAAATGCCACTTTTACTGATTTCTGTAGTCTCGGAATTATTCACCCCCTTCATGATGGCCATCTTTACTACATAGTAGAGTCCTTCTGGCTGTTATGACCTGCTGCAAGTGTAGCACCCACGGGGCAGGGGTAAAACACTGGTGTATCTAGGCTTTCTGGCACCCGGGGCTAGAATTCTGTTTGGCGCCCCCCCCCCCCCTCCCTGCGGTTTCGGTAGTCGTCATGTGACCACTCATTCATATATGATTTGCACCCGCCCACGTCGGTGGCGCGTCACGGGATGATCATTGCCGTAGCGAACAATATCGCTACGGCAGCGTCACACGCAATTACCTGTTCACCGACGTCGCTGTGGCCACCGAACAATCTCTCCTTTAAGGGGCGGTTCATTCGGCGTCACAGTGGCGTCACTAGGTGGCCGCCCAATAGAAGCGGAGGGGCGGAGATGAGCAGCCGGAACATACCGCCCACCTCCTTCCTTCCTCATTGCCGGCGGCCGCAGGTACGATGTTGTTCCTCGTTCCTGCAGTGTCACACATAGCGATGTGTGCTACCGCAAAAAAAGACAAACATCCTGCGTTCCAAACGAGGAACGTTTTTTTAAAAATGAACGTGTACACGATGATCGATTTGACACCTTTTTGCGATCATTACTGATCGCAAAAAGGTGTCACACACAACGACGTCGCTAACGAGGCTGGATGTGCGTCACCAACACCGTGACCCCGACGATATCTCGTTAGCGATATCGTTGTGTGTAAATGGGCCTTTAGGCTAAGTTCACACAGGGCACCATTTTCTGCATTTTTGTTGCGTTTTTGAGGTCACAAAGATACACCAAAATGCGTGCATTTCCTTCTCCCAGAAAAGTCTATGAGATTTCGATTTGGCTGTCCACACTGCATCTTTTGTTGGCTGCATCTTGCCGGCGGTTTTCAGGATGCAGCATGTCAATTCTTTCTGCGTTTTTACTAAGTTTTTGAGCCCTGCAGTCAATAGATTACACTAACAAAATGCATTGGGCAAAACACATCATAAACGCATGCTTCTTTGACGCGTTTTTGCCGTGGGTGCGTTTTCAGAAAATGAACTGCACTCTCAAGATGCACTCAAAACGCACTTAACAAAGATACCCTGTGAGAACATAGCCTTAAGGCCGCTTTACACGCAGCGATATCGTGACCAATATCGCTAGCGTGGGTACCCGCCCCCATCTGTTGTGCGACATGGGCAAATCACTGCCCGTAGTGCACAACATCGCCCAGACCCGTCACACTACTTACCTGCCCGGCGACGTCACTGTGACCGGCGAACTGCCTCCTTTCTAAGGGGGCGGTTCGTTCAGCGTCACAGCGACGTCACAGCTGCGTCACTGCCCAATAGAAGCGGAGGGGCGGAGATGAGCGGGACGAACATCCCGCCCACCTCCTTCCTTCCACATTGCGGGTGGGAGGCAGGTAAGGAGAGCTTCCTCGTTCCTGCGGTGTCACACAGAGCGATGTGTGCTGTCGCAGGAACGAGGAACAACATCTTTACTGCTGCAGCAACGATATTCAAGAATGGACCCCCATGTCACCGATGAGCGATTTTGCACGTTTTTGCAACGATGCAAAATCGCTCAAAGGTGTCACACGCAACAGCATTGCTAAAGTGACCGGATGTGCGTCACAAATTCCGTGACCCCAACGAGATCGCTTGAGCGATGTCGCAGCGTGTAAAGCGGCCTTTAGTGTGCAGACAAGCTGCTTTTCCAAACTCTCTCTATGTTCAATGAAAAAAAAGAAGTAGAAAGAGTAGATAATTGTCACATGACTAAATATGAAAATCACATGAGTGGAGCAACCATGTGATGACAGCTGGAACCAGTGAGCAGAGCTAAATCCTGACAGGGAGTATATTACACGCTGTTAGAATTGGGCTACAGTGCTTAATTTTAGAGTTAAAGAGGTTGTCCAGGTTTATAATGAAAGTCTGTAGTCACTCTAGGAAATCGTCTTGTGGAGAGATGAGATGAAGATAGAGCTTTTTGGTAAAGCAGATCATTCTACTGTTTACAGAAAACAGAATGAGGTCTACAAAAAAAAGAGCACAGTACCTACAGTCATATATGGTGGAGGTCAGAAATGTTTTGGGGTTGTTTTGCTGCCTCTGGCAATGGGGGCCTTGACTGTGTGCAAGACATCATGAAATCTGAAGATTATCAAAGGATTTTGGTCACAATGTAGTGTCCAGTGTCAGAATGCTGGGTTTGTGTCCTAGGTCAGGGGCCTTCCAGGAGGAAAATGATTTCAAACACTTCAAAAAGCCCCCAGAAATGGATGGAAACAAAGCGCTGGAGAGTCCTGAAGTGGCAGCAATGAGTCCGGATCTAAATCCCATTGACATTTGTAGAGAGATTTCAAAATTGCTGTTAGGAAAAAACGCCTTCAAATATGAGAGACCTCGAACAGTTTACAAAGAAGAGTCCAAAATTCGAGGTGAGTAAGAGTAAGAAGCTTGTGGACGGTTATAGGAGGCGACTGATTGCAGTTATTTATTCCAAAGGCTGTGCAACCAAATATTAAGAGGGGGGCAAAAATTTTGTCCGGTCCATTGTTGGAGTTTTGTGCGAAATTATCTACAATTTTCATTTTTTCCTCTATTTTTGTGTTTTTTTCCAATACGCACGAAATAAATAAACATGTGCATAACAAAACATGTAATTGCAATAATTTTCTGGGAGAAAGAATTAATTTTCTGGAATATTTTCAAGGGTGCCAACACTTTCCGCCATGACTGTATTCATTCACAACAATCTTAACTTTCCAACTTATGCATTTTTTGTTTCCGCTACACAATGGTTCTTTTCGAGCCCTAGTTTTTGTGATTGACAGTGTAATTATTATAGCGGTATCGATGTTGTATTTGTTTGTTTTAATGATGTTGCTATGTGGTCTATCGGTCTATTTAGGCTGCAGCTTGGCAACAAAACACAGCTGCACTGACGATGACAGTGTCGGAGAGATCGCTTCACTGCGATATCACGTATGTGTATCTTTTAAGCTAAGTTTTACTTTTGTCTGGAACGCTTGAAACCTTCTACGAAGAGGTCAATGACTTTGTCGAGAGATTTTTGCTATATACCATTTTTAATCTTGCATGATGACAAATATAAAATGGTTTATCCAAAAGGCATAAAGTAACCGACTAGCAATAAATACGACAAACTACGGATTACGAAAATATTCTTTTTTCTCCATTATCTGAGACTCTTCAAATTAAAAGGGAACCTGTCACCAGAATTTTCGCTATTAAACTAAAAGAATCCCCTTCTGCAGCTCCTGGGCTGCATTCTATGAAGGTTCATCTTGCTACTGGCCCCCCTTTCAGACCTAAATAACAACTTTATAAAATATTACCTTTTGCTATGGTAATGAGGTTTGCGGGCCCCAGGGGTGGGCTGTATTGCGTCCGTTATTCGCCCTCCTGCCGCTGTTCGCCGTCCCCCAGTGTTCATTTACATAGATGAGACCGCCGCCCTCATCTTCTGCAGTGCTCCGGGAGTCTCGCGCATGCGCAGTGGCACTATCACGGGACTGAGCGCTGTTTTAAAAAAAAAGGTAAACGGGGATGATAAAAATAAGCAATGGCCAGCGCAAGCGCATAACAGTAGAGGCAGAGGTAAAAGCGCGGGTACGAGATTATGGACGGGTACTTGGATGATGCTGGTGATGACATTCACAGCGCCGCCCATAATCTCACGCCTGCACAATAACATCACCGGCGCTCACGTTTTGAAAACAGTGCTCAGTGCCGTGATAGTGCCACTGCGCATGCGCGAGACTCCCGGAGCACTGCGGAAGATGAGGGCGGCGGCCTCATCTATGTAAATGAACACTTGGGGATGGCGAACAGCGGCAGGAGGGGGGACAACAGACAAAATACAGCCCGCCCCCGGAGCCAACAAACCTCATTACCATAGCAAAAGTTAATATTTTATAAAGTTGTTATTTAGGTCTGAAAGGGGGGCCAGTAGCAAGATGAACCTTCATAGAATGCAGCCCAGGAGCTGCAGAAGGGGGTTCTTTTAGTTTAATAGTGAAAATTCTGGTGACAGGTTCCCTTTAAAGGGAACCTGTCATCACTTTTTCGGCATAAAAGCTGCAGCCACCACCACCAGGCTCTTATATACAGCATTCTAATATACTGTATATAAGAGCCCAGGCCGCTGTGAGAACATAAAAAACACTTTATAATACTCACCTAAACCGGTCGCTGCGGTGGATGTGGCTCAGATGGGTGTCTCCGTTCTCTGGTGCCGGCAACGCCTCTTTTGGCCATCTTCGTCCTCAATCTTCTGAAGCCGCGGTGCATGACGCGTCCGACGTCATACACACGTGCTGGCGTTCAGGTCCTGAGCAGGGCAGATCAAGGTATTGTAGTGTGCATGCACGGGATCAACGACTGTGTATGACGTAGACGTGTCATGCACCCAGGCTTCAGAAGGGGGATGAAGATGGCTGAAAGAGGAGGAGCCAGCACCGGAGGACGAAGACGCCTATTTGAGCCGCAGCAACGGTTTAGGTGAATATTATAAAGTGTTTTTTTAAGTTATACCCAGCGGCCTGGGCTCTTATATACAGCATGTTAGAATGCTGTATATAAGAGCTCAGTAGTGGTGGCTGCAGCTTATAGGGGAAAAACCTGGTGACAGGTTCCCTTTAACTGTGTTGTTTCCTTTTGGCATGCACAGGGTTAATGTCAGGGGGTTTTTTTGCTAGCAGCAAGCTCATTACCCCTGCTCAGATGTTTCTACTGATTACCATTCCCATCCTGGATAAATACCCTCTGCTACCATTCCCATCCTGGATAAATACCCTCTGCTACCATTCCCATCCTGGATAAATACCCTCTGCTACCATTCCCATCCTGGATAAATACCCTCTGCTCCCAGCAGAGGGTGCCGGTTATTCAAGATTCATGCTGAAGCTTGGTCTTGAGCTGGAAGAAGGTGTTTGCTGCTGCTGCCGCTGTTGTCGTCTTCAGTTGTTTGGTGTGGATGTACCTTGTTTAGTTACCTTCCCCTAAAGTTTCGTCAAAAGGCAAATACTAGGATGTATAAAAAGCAAAGCAGATTTATTTAAAGTATGAGAAACTAATAAAGAAAAACGCAGCATCAAAAACACAATAAAAACGCTTGGAAAAAAGCACCCAAAAACACAATGAAAAAGCAACCTAATTTACATAATAAGTGAAAAAATTCTGCAACATCAAAAACTCACAAAAAACTCATAAGAATGATTTTTTGATGTTGCAGAATTTCGCATCTATTATGTAAATTAGGTTATTTGCGTTTTTAGAGCATTTTTTTTCTTAGAGGCATTTTTATTGCTTGCAGTTTTTCTCTTTTTGATACATAATGTTTTAAATAAAGCTGCTTTGTTTTTGATACTTCCTGGTATTTGCCTTTGAGAAAACTATTGATATGGTAACGGCTAAATCCCAATAGCCAGAGGGACCTCTGCTGATGTCATACCCATGTGACCAGAAGGGGAGCCTCTGCCAACATAGCTGATATCAGGAAGAAACATTATTCTTCTAAGTCCACGTGGGTATGGAGTTGATTATAATAGAAGCAGGGGCCTGGGGGTAAGACCCCCCGATGGGGGGTGCGGGACCCCCTTGCATGATTATAGTGGACGGAAGGAAATATCATCACGCCCACCAACCAAACCAACCGCGTCCACTAACAAAGCTTCTGCTGATGTTATACCCATGTGACTAGAAGGGGTGGAGCCTCCGCCAACATAGCTGATACCAGGAAGCAACATTCTATTTTTAAGTCCACATGGGCATAGAGTTCACTATAATAGAAGTGGGGGTCTGGGGTAAGACCCCCAGATGAGAGCGTGCAGGGCCCCTTTGCATGATTATAGTGGACAGAAGGAAATATCACAAGGCCTACCAACCAAGCCAGCCATGCCCACTAGCAAACCTGGTCACGCCCACTAACAAAGCTGGTCACGCCCAAGGTCCTTGTAGCCACTGGGATTTAGCCACAATCCTATTGATATACTTAGGTGCAGACTACATGTGTATTTGATGTGTTTTGCAAAGTAAGGCTATGTGCACATGTTGCAGAAATTTTCTGCTTCAAATCTGCACTCTCTGGCAGAAAAACACACCAAAAAATGCATGCGTTTTTTATGGAATGCATTTTTTCTCAGAAAATCAATGGGTGGAAGGGCTAAAAAAAAGCACCAACAATTCACACGCTGCAGATTATTTTCTGCACCAAATCTGCAAGTAAAAAATAAGCAACATGTGCACAGTGCTTCAGAATTCTCATAGACTTTGCTGGAATGCGTTTTTCCTTGCAGATTGATTAAAATCTGCAAGAAAAAAAAAAGGCAGGAAAAAAATGCAGTATGTAGCCACAGCATAAGGGTACATGTCCACGATCAGTACCCTCTGTTTCCTGGATGCAGCGAGTCCTGACCTGAGAGGCCGCGAGTCTCTTCCACAGGAGACGGCAGCTGCTCGTGCCCACGATCCGGGCCCTGGCACTTGCAGGCTCTGTCTCTTCTGTTCTCCCTGCAGAGAACGCTTGTGACTCTGCAGCAAACAATTGATGTGGTTGTAGCTCAGAATTCAGCACCGCAGGTCAGTTTATGCTGCGGCCGTACACGCACAGTGGGCATGGGATTTCTACAAATCCCATCCACTGTTCTTGTACTGTACATTGCAGCATTTTGGACACAATGAAAACACACTGCATCCAAAATGCTGCAAACACTGATCATAGGCACGTACCATAAGACCGTGTGCGCACGCTGCATTTTCGTTGTGTTTTTTTGTTGTTGCAGATTTTAATCAATCTGCAAGGAAAACCACATCACAGCAAAGTCTATGGGAATCCTGAAGTGCTATGCACACATTGCACATTTTTTTCCTTTCAGATTTTGGTGCAGAAAAACACAGCAGCAAACAATTGACATGTCAATTGTTTCTGTGTTTTTTTTGCAGCATGTTTCCTATCACAATGCACAAAAAAAACACATTGAAAGATGCATCAAACAAATGCAAAATTGTGCATTTTTAGTGCCAAGAGATGCGGTTTTTGGTGCAGAAAATCTGCAACGTGGGAACATAAACTAAGACGCTGCGTTTTTAATGTAACAAAAAAAAAATATATCACCAAATATCCTCGTGGAAATGTAGTCTGTGTCATTTTTACAGCACAATTGATAAATAAGCTGAAAAAAAAAGCCAAATTTTCAGTTTTTGGTTAAAATTTGACTTTTACATTTAGAAGACCGGCAGTTCTGTACTGTATTGTTTGTGTTTAACCCTATTTGACCATAGACGCCCAAAACAAATACAATTTAATCTAATATATAAAGCTGAATGTGTGTGTGTGTGTGTGTGTGTGTGTGTGTGTGCGTGTGTCTGGGATTGACATCCGCACCGTCGCAGCTACAGCCACAAAATTTTGCACACTCACACTTCTGGACCCCGAGAGCATCATAGGCTATGTTTTGAGGGGAAATTTTAACCCCGCGCTTTACAGATATTCACCAAAAAACCTGCCTCTATTAAAGCGAATGGAGCTGGTGCCACAGTGCAGCCAGAACTTCAGAAAAATGTGCAGCCACACCCTTATATGGAATGTTGGCGTGTCACAATGCAGCCAGGGAAAGAGACAGACACAGACAGGGAAGGAGGCAGACACAAAGAGACAGACAAAGACAGACTGACAGGGAAAGAGACAGACAGGGAAAGAGAGGGAAAGAGAGACAGGTTAAGAGACAGACACAGACAGGTAAAGTGACAGACACAGACAAAGAGACAGACACAGGGAAACAGACAGACAGGGAAAGAGAGGGAAAGAGACAGACACAGGGAAAGAGACAGAGGGAAAGAGGGAAAGAGACAGACAGGGAAAGAGAGGGAAAGAGATAGACAGGGAAAGTGACAGAGATAGATAGACAGGGAAAGAGATTAAAGGTACTGTCACACATAACGAGATCGCTAGCGAGATCGCAGCTGAGTCACCGTTTTGGTGACGCAGTAGCGATCCCGTTAGCGATCTCGTTATGTGTGACACTTACCAGCGATCATGCCCCTGCTGTGAGATCACTAGTTGTTGCTGAATGGTCCAGGTCATTTTCTTCAAAGGCGATGTCCTGGTGGGCAGGACACATCGCTGTGTTTGACACTGTGTGACAGGGTCACAGTGACTGCTGAGATCGTTATACAGGTCGCTACTGCGACCTGTATTGTTCCTGCATCGCTGGTAAGATCTGACTGTGTGACATCTCACCTGCGACCTCCCAGCGACTTACCTGCGATCCCTATGAGGTCGCATCGTCTTCGGGATCGCTGGTAAGTCGTTGTGTGTGACTGGGCCTTAAGACAGACGGAGAAAGAGACAGAGACAGTCAGAGACATAGACAGTCAGAGACAGACAGGGAAAGAGACAGACAAAGAGATAGAGAGAGGGACAGAGAGATATATACAGAGGGGGAGACAGACAGAGAATGGGAGAGAAACAAAGAGACAGTTACTATCCCGGGTGTTAATACATTCTATTTTGTTAACAACAGTTATTAACCCGGGCGAAGCCGGGTAGTACAGCTAGTGTTTTTATAAGTTCAATCTGGAAGCATAATAGTTAATTTGCCTAAGTAATTGTCATGGGTTTATAGGCTGTTTGCATCATCCTTTGTGTATCCTCCTCCTGGAATCAGGAATTGTCTGAACTCCCTTTGCAAACATGAAGAAGAGATCACAGCGAGAGTCGGCAGCTGCTTCAATACCGTCCAATAACGCTTCTGGGAAGAACAGAACAGGAAGACAGTTGGAAAAGTCTTAATGAACATAAAATTAATGAACATTGTTTAACATTCCCATGGACGATTTCACGCATGCAATCTGGTTTCTTTCCATCAAAGTAAATTAAGTTTCGTGCCCGTGAAATAGTTGATTGTATGTAACCGCACCACATCGCAACGTGTAAGTTAAACGGCGATTGGTCTGAAAATACAAAGGGACATCACGTTATTAAGACACCTGGGGCCCGATTCCAGATGAAACCTAATGAATGAATAATGGAAATTAGAAATAGCCAAAGTCGCATTATTAAATCTTTAATGGCAGCATACCCTTTTATATTCTCAGATTAACCCCATCTCCATCCGGTGATGTTCCATTTTCCGTTTTCATTTTTTCCTCCCCTTCTTCCAAGAGCCATAACTTTTTTTTATTTTTCCGTCAATATTGCCATATGAGGCTTTTTTTTTGTGGGATGAGTTGTACTTTTGAATGACATCATTAATTTTACCATACAGTGTACTGGAAAACAGGAAAAAAAATTCCAAGTGCAAAAAAAGTGTAATTGCACAATAGTTTTTTTTTTTTTAGCATATGGCAAAACTGATTTGGTATTATGATTCCCCAGGTTCGTACGGGTTTGTAGATACCAAACATGTATAGTTTTACTTTAATTAAAACCCCTTCACCCCTGGGCAATTTTCCAATTTTTTCGTTTTTGTTTTTTGCTCCTGCTCCCCTTCTTCCAAGAGCCATAACTTTTTTATTTTTCTTTCAATATAACCATATCCGGGCTTGTGTTTTTTGTGAGAGAAGTTGTACTTTTGAATGACACCATTCATTCTGCCCCATATTGTATTGGAAAATGGGCAAATTCCAAGTGCGGTGAAAAAGTAAAAAATTGCAACTGCACAATAGTTTTTTGTTTTTTTTTATTTACCATATTCACTATATGGTAAAACTGATATGGCATTAGGATTCCCCAGGTCGGTACAAGTTCATAGATACCAAACATGTATAGTTTTACTTTTATTAAAACCCCTTCAACCCCTGGCGATTTTCCATTTTTGTTTTCTTCTCCCCTTCTTCCAGGAGCCATAACTTTTTTTATTTTTCCATCAATATAGCCATATGATAGCTTGATTTGTTTGCGGGACCAGTTGTACTTTTGAATGACACCGTTCATTCTGCCCCATATTGTATTAGAAAACGGGAAAAAAAATTCCAAGTTCAAAAAAAGTGCAATTTCACAAATGTTTTGGGGTTTTTATTTACTATGTTCACTATATGGTAAAACTGATATGGCAGTATGATTCCCCAGGTCGGTTTTAATTCGTGGATACCAAACATGTAGAGTTTTAATTTTGTTTAGGTACTGAAAAAAAATCTGAAAAAAAAAAAGAATAGCACTTTTGTCAAAACCTTTTTTTTATATTTTGATTTTTTTTTTTTGCTTTTATTATTGTTTTTTTAAATGGGGCAAAAAAGAGGTGATTTGAACTTTTAGGTTTGTTAAAAAAAAATTATTGATCTTAGTAGCTTTATGGCTGCCCACTCTGAACGCTTCTGCTGATCAGAGTGGTGCTTCAGCAGAAATGCTGTCTTCCTGTGATTGTCAATGCTCTGCCAGCATTCACAGGAAGTGAGCCATGACAGTGACAGGGGTCATCATCTGACCCCCAGCTGTCATCATAACCCATTGGCGTCCCATTATGGCGGCATGGTGAAGTGTAAAGTTGTGTATCATCAGCACAAAGATAGTGCTGGAAGCCAAATTTGCTGATGGTCTCTCCAATTGGGGCTGTGTAGAGGTACAAGAGAAGAGGGCCAAAGACTGAATGCTGAGGGACCTCAACAGTGAGAGGAAGAGGAGAAGAAGTGGTGGAGCCGGCAAATGATACGCTGAATGAGCGGTCAGAAAGATAGGAAGAGAAGCAGGACAGAGTGGTGTCCTTGAGGCTGATTGAGTGGAGCATAGTGAGAAGGAGATGGTGGTCAACAGTGTCAAAGACTGCAGAGAGGTCAAGAAGAAAAATTAGAGTGTTGTCTCCATTACGTTTTGCTGTCAAGGGTCATTGGTCACTTTGATGAGGGCAGTTTCTGTAGAACGTAGGTGGATGAAGTCGGACTGCAATGGATCTGGAAAAGAGTGAGCGGAGAGGTCACGGGTGAGGTGGGAATAGACCAAGGGCTCCAAGAGTTTAGAGATGAAGGGGAGATTGGAGAATGGTCTGTAGTTATTTGTGGAGATGGGTCTAGTGAAGGTTTTTTTTAATGATGGAGTGTTTGAAAGAGGAGGGGAAGATACCAGACGAGAGAGATTGAAGATTTTAGTTAGATGAGTAGTGAAAGGGACAGGAGTAGATGTGACGGAAAGGCTTTAATAGTACTAGTGGTAGCACGAGTAGAAGAGAGGTGCTTGGAGACTTCTTCTTCTGTGACTGGGTCAAATGTTGAGAGAGAGCCAGACGGCATTTAGGTAGGGATGGGAATCATGATGCTTGGTGGCTGGGATCCAAGTTCCTGATGAATATTTTCTATTTTCTCCGTGAAATAGTAGGCCAGATTATCAGCATGAAGGTCTGTGATAGGGGGCTACATTTTAGGACTGAGGAGAGAGTGAAAGGTGTCGAAGAGGATTTTTTTGGGGTTGTTGGAAAGTGAGGAAATCAGGGTAGGGAAGTAGGTCTGTTTGGTGAGATGAAGAGCAGAGTTTTAGGTTCGCAACATAAATTTATAGTGGATAAAGTTTTCTGGTGTGCGGATTTTCCTCCATAGGCGTTCGACACTCCTAGAGCATCGTTGGAGAAGTTGCGTTTGTGAAGTGGGACAGGGCTATTTTACTCTGTGTTTTGAGGTTCTGAGGGTGAGGAGCGATTCTTGGTCCAGGTGGCATCTGAGTGTGCCAGTGTAGTGATTTACAGCCAGATCAGTACAGGAAAAAGAGTAGATTGGGGACAGTGATGAGTGTAGAGAGTCTGTAAGTGTATGAGGGTCAATGGCCTGTAAATCTCGGAATGTGTGATAGGTGGGAGTGTGCTGGGGTGGACGAGGGTTTGTGAGCCTGAAGAAGAGAATGTTGTGGTCAGAGAGGAGAAGAGGCGAGTTATTTATGTGAGAGATTGAGCAGAGGCGGACGAAGACCAGGTCAAGGGTGTTACCATCTTCGTGTGTGTCAGAGGTTGAGAGGCCAAAAGAAGTGGTTAGAGATAGAAGCTGGGATGCACATGGGGAGGTGGAGCTGTTTATGGGAATGTTGAAATCTCCCAGGATAAGGGTTGGTAATTCTGGGACATGACGTGCGCTAAAATCTGAATTCAATGATTTTTCCACAGAGATAGGAGACGTCAGATGTTACTAAGGAGATTCTATGTAGATAGAAGATGGAGGAGGGGCGGAGCTCTGCCTCTAGCTCCTCCCGTCGTCATGGAATCTCCTCAGTAACCCCCTCAGTAATGGGAAAGTCTTCACTAAATACAGATTTTACCTCAGAATTGAGAATGTTGTTAATGACTGATCAATTCCAGCAGAAAAAGAAGCAATTGTCTGATAAGATATATTACAAAGATGTTTATTTTAATATCTACAATGATTTATCAAATAAAAATTAAAATGACGGTTACAGCTTAAAGCTTGTGGGCTCCAATGCAAATTCTCCGACGACAGGGTCCCCCAATTATAATGGGTATATTGGTCTTCTCATATTGGACAAATTACACATTTGGGTCCACCTACGTCCCAGAGCCTAGGTGAAACGTCTACTACTGCAAACCAGTCTAATAATGCGCCTGCATGGATTTAATACCTTGTAGTACACATTTAATCTCCAGCCATGCCAGCCACATAGCGCCTTGAGCCTCACATAATATCCTCTTGTATCACCAAATATTAGTGATGAGTGGGCACTACCATGTTCGGGTGCTCAGTATTTGTAACTAGTAATGAGCGAGTACTACCATGCTCGGGTGCTCAGTACTCGTAACTAGTGATGAGCGAGTACTACCATGCTCGGGTGCTCAGTACTCGTAACTAGTGAGGAGTGGGCACTACCATGCTCTGTGCTTAGTACTCGTAACTAGTGATGAGCGAGTACTACCATGCTCGGGTGCTCCGTACTCGTAGCTAGTGATGAGTGGGCACTACCATGCTCAGGTGCTCGGTACTCGTAACTAGTGATGAGCGGACACTACCATGCTCGGGTGCTCAGTACTAGTAACTAGTGATGAGCGGGCACTACCATGCTCCGGTGCTCAGTACTCGTAACTAGTGATGAGCGAGTACTACCATGCTCGGGTGCTCAGTACTCGTAGCTAGTGATGAGTGGGCACTACCATGCTCAGGTGCTCAGTACTTGTAACTAGTGATGAGCGGGCACTACCATGCTCGGGTGCTCTGTACTCGTAACTAGTGATGAGCGACCACCATCATGCCCAGGTGCTTGGTACTCGTAGCTAGTGATGAGTGGGCACTACCATGCTCAGGAGGTCAGTACTCGTAACTAGTGTTGAGCAAGCACTACCGTGGTCGGGTGCTCATTACTGGTAACTAGTCATGAGCGGGCACTACCATGCTCAGGTGCTCGGTACTCGTACCAAGTGATGAGCGGGCAATACCATGCTCAGGTGCTCCGTACTCGTAACAAGTGATGAGCGGGAACTGCCATGCTCAGGTGCTTGGTACTTGTAGCTAGTGATGTGTGGGCACTTGCATGCTCGGGTGCTCAGTACTCGTAACTAGTGATGAGCGGGCACTACCATGCTCAGGGGCTCAGTACTCGTAACTAGTGATGAGCGGGCACTACCATGCTCGGGGGCTCAGTACTCGTAACTAGTGATGAGCGGGCACTACTATGCTCAGGTGCTCAGTACTCGTAACTAGTAATGAGCGAGCACTACCATGCTCAGGTGCTCGGTACTCGTAACTAGTGATGAGCGGGCACTACCATGCTCGGGGGCTCAGTACTCGTAACTAGTGATGAGCGGGCACTACCATGCTCGGGTGCTCGGTACTTGTAACTAGTGATGAGCGGGCACTACCATGTTCGGGTGCTCTGTACTCGTAACTAGTGATGAGCGGGCACTACCATGCTCGGGTGCTCTGCACTCGTATCTAGTGATGAGCGGGCACTACCATGCTCGGGTGCTCTGCACTCGTATCTAGTGATGAGCGGGCACTACCATGCTCGGGTGATCGGTACTGGTAACTAGTGATAAGCGAGCACTACCATGCACAATGCACAATTTCACCTACTTTGGAGGAAAAAAACATATGCCTAAGTTTAGGTCGGGAGACCAGCGGTCTGTCCATGCATGTTTCTGCACAGACTGTGAAATCCTTCTGTCTGAACCTAACCTAAGAAAGGAAAACAAAAATGAAAGTATGTTTAAAAAAAAAGTTACAAATACAAAATACAGAAATGAATAAAAAAAAAGGTAATACACTAAAAATTGCCATGTCGTAAAGTGCATTTCATATTATACTACTGACTTTCACCCAACATAAAGCTGCGCCAAAAAAAAGTGTGTGAATCCTCCCAAAGGGAACCCCATACTTTCTGGGAAAAAAAAGTAGTCAGCAAAAGCCTTCATTTTTGGATGCATTTTTAATCAAAAAATTTCTGTATTTTTTTGTTGCATTTTTACAAATTAATGTGCTTTAATACTCTTTTTATGATTTCTTTTTTTTAGACTATTAGTTTTTTCATTTTCTTGCAACTTATGTTTTTTTACAATATTAAAACATCAAAAACAAAATAAAAAAGCAGAAAAAAATAAAAATAATTATATATCGTGTGTATATACAGTGTATATATATATATATTTATTTTTTTTTTGCTGTATATATGCCATAAACTCTGCAGACAGGCGTTGTCTGGAAATTGATAAGAAATAATGAGACCCAGTGCCCACGGTTTGTTCATTTTTTTTCCCCACTGTCTTTGCTTTTTTTATATTGTTGCTATTTTATAAAAATGCAGCATGCTCTACGTGTGGGTTTTTCCTGGGTGGTGCTATGTGGTGGTGGGTTTTTCCTTTGTGGTGCTATGTGGTGGTGGTTTTTCTGTGTAGTGCTATGTGGTGGGTTTTTTTTCCCCCCATGGACGCCTAAATCCATATCATTTTGGTTACATTTTTGACATCACATCTCATGATTCTGAGAAATCTTGGAGTCACATGATGAATGAACCAAATCACACAGCCCGATCTGTACACAGGATTTATAGCACCACCTAGAGGAAACATGTATTCTCACATCTACAGGACATCGTTCTATTTATGATACCTTTATCATTGGCTGACATCATAAGATTCCCATATTTTCAGCAAAGCTGCAAAGTTTTCAGACACTTCACTCTTTGTATGGCAAAAAGTAAAATCCACCACATTTTTTATTGACTTGCTGTGATGTCAAATCCGCACTGCTGTTCAGTTTACTCTCATTGTTATTTTTTAATGTCAAAATTAACCTCTTAGGATTTATACACCATTCCTGTGACATTGTTACTTTCTGGGGGATAAGAAGGGGGCATTGTTACATTCTGAGCATCAAGGAGGGGGTATTGTTAATTTCTGGAGGCAAGAAGGTGGCATTGTTATTTTATGAGGGGCAAGGAGAGGGCATTGTTACGTTATGGGGGGCAAGGAGGGGGCACTGTTACTTTCTGGGGTCACAAGGAAGGCGTATTGTTACTTTCTGGGGGATAAGGAGGGAACCTTGTTACTTTCTGGGGGATTAGGAGGGGGCATTGTTACTTTCTGGGGGGAAAAAAGGGATCATTGTTATTTTGTGGGGCAAAGAGGGGGCATTCTTACTTTCTGAACATCATGGAGGGAGGCTTTTTAGTTTCTGGGGGATTAGAAGGGGGCTTTTTTTCTTTCTGTGGGGCAAGGAGGGGGCATTGTTACTTTCTGAGCATCTTGGAGGGGACATTGTTAGTTTCTGGGGGATTAGGAGGCCATTGTTACTTTCTGCGGGGCAAGGAGGGGGCATTGTTATTTTCTGTGGGGCAAGGAGGGGGCATTGTTACTTTCTGTGGGGCAAGGAGGGGGCATTGTTATTTTCTGAGCATCATAGAGGGGGTATTATTATTTTCTGTGGGGGCAAGGAGGGGGCCTTATAAGGGGAGGGCAAAATAGGGGGCATTGTTACTTTGTGGAGACAAGGAGGGGGCATTGTTACTTTCTGGGCATCATGGAGGGGGTATTATTACTTTCTGTGGGGAAGGGAGGGGGCATTGCTACTTTCTGGGGGACAAGTAGTAGGGGGCATGGATACTTTGTGGGGACAAGAAGGGGGCATTGTTACTTTGTGGGGGACACTTTCTAGTAAGCATTGTGTTTGCTTATAGAAGCATTATTTGTCCGGATCACATGGGCCTTATTACTGTGTGGGACAAGATCTTCAGTATTATTGTTTTGGGGCACAGAGAATCTCACGATTACTCGGTTTGTACGTAAGACTGGGGCAGAATATGGGCACTATTTGCTTGCCTTTATAGGCTAGGGTCACACATTGTTTTTTTTCCTGCAGACAAAGCCTGCTTTCTTGGCACTAAAGAAGCTGCTTACAAAAAGGATGCTATAAAATGAGAGGAGCCAAAGTGGTCTAATTTTTAGGGATCTGGGGCTCAGCTTATTTTTTGCGTCTCGAGCTGACATGTTTAATGGTACAATTTTTGCGCAGATGCTACATTTTGATCGCCCGCTATTGCATTTTGCGCAAAATTTGTGATGACCAAAAAAAATTAAATTTGGCTTTTTTTGCTGTTACACAGTTTATTGAGCAGGTTAATTGATTTCATATTATGATACATTGGGTATTTCTGAATGCGGCAATGCAAAATATGTGTATATTTTTTTTTAACCGTTTAATTTTCGATGGGGCGATTGAGAGAAGATTTCAACTTATTTTTTTAAAACTTTTTTTTTTTTTAATTTTACTAGTCCCCCTAGAGGACTATAAGGATCAGCAGTCTGACCACTCATTTATTTCTGTTGATCAGAGCTGCACAGGTGCTCACACCTTCATGATTAAGGACCTACCGGTTTGTCCTTGGTCATGAAGGGGTTAAGATTGGTGACATTTAAAAGTTAATTGGAATAATCTGCAACATATTAATTCAGAAGTGTAATCTCCTTATAACGTAACCTCCCACTTCTGGCTCCAAGACTTATCCCGAGCTGCACCAATTCTCTGGAATGCTCTACCTCAAGAAATTAGGACTAACCACAACTTACACAGTTGTAGGTGGTCCCTAAAAACACTTCTTTATAGGGTGGCTTATCACGTTCCCTAATCAAAGTCTTTTCATATGTAGCCCATTCATTGTTTCTATAAACAAAATTCCCCATCAAATTCTCCGCCATACCCAAAAGGACTTCAAATATTGGCGGGTGACTGGCTTATGAAGCCTTTTATCTATCTCTCCTGGGCTCAAGATGGCTAGACCATTGTAGTTAGTAAGTACCGGAACGTCTTTATGTCAATCCCCCCCCCCACCACCTCAATGTAAGTTGTAAGCTCTTACGAGCAGGGTCGTCATTAGTTTTTCTTTGTTACATTATTTATTACTATATTACTTAAGACTGTTTATATATGAACCTCTGAATTGTAAAGCGCTGCAGAATATGTTGGCGCTATATAACGATTATTATAAATATCGTGCATTTACAGGCTGTACAGAAGACAGAAAATTAAATGTCACAATGACTATGGATAGCAGGGAACAGGGGCTCCTAAGCTGAACCTCAAAGTAGGGGACCCCATGCATTCCCTAATCTCAGGGATACTCCTAATGGTGGGGAGGCCCGAGTCTCCTTCCTGGCCCTGCTCCTGACCAGTGCTGATCTGATTCCCCCTCCCTCCAGGGAGGGATGTGATAGGACTGTGCAGAAACACACCGGTAAAGACAGAGAAGGGAAAATCCAAAACTCTGTCACACAGCACGCACACACAAAAGTAAAGACAATAAGAGGCTCAGGAGGAAAAGCAAGAGCATGAAGGAAGCTACAAAACAACAGGGGTATTCGTCATAACCACACCAAGAAATATGTACAACTTAAGCACAACTTTCACCAGAGTCTGGGACACCACACCTCACAGATCGAGATAGAATAAACTGTAGCTGGCATGGGTTTAAGGATTCCACCAGCATAAATAGGAGGGGAGCAGATGTGATAGGTCTCCCCACAACATGTGATTAAAGGATCAAGCAGACTAGCAGAAAATAACTCTTGCTAGCCTGCTAATGAATAAGCACATGGCATGTGTATTCCTGAGTCTGCCTGTCATGGATGTGTCACGGAGGGGTCATTGCCGGCTGACAATCCAGTGGCAGCGGATGCTTAAAAAAATGCAGATTGTCAGCATGTGGTATCTGACAGATCCTTCCCCTGCTGTGACAACTAGAAACCGCACCCAAACCACCCCAGGGTGAGGTTAATAAAGGAAGTCAGAGGCTGGCAACTGAGAAGAAAAACCAAGTTTTCCAGGTTCATAGAGTCTGCAGCTGCAGAAACAGGGAACACGTGCTGCCAATCTCTGGGATTTTCTAGCACCCGCTGCCACTGGATTGTCAGCCAGCTCTGACACTGCCTGTGTTGATCCCAGACACCAGAGAAACCATCAGGCGGAGTGTCAGAATCTGCAATCTGAACTGAGCCCAATGCCGCCATGACAGTTGGCAATTTCTTCTCATAGGAATTGCTTCTACTGCCAGAAACCTTTTCACCATTCTCTTCTTGCATAATTCACACTTTTCAAAAAGTGCCAGAAAGCGAGGAAATTGCAAATGTTAGTGCAAATACGGTGTGCTTAAAAATTTTCAATTTTTTCACATTCTATATGGACTTAACATTACATTTCCTATAGTTTCAATAAACATCATTGATGAGCGTGAAATATTAGTGAATGCGAAAATTCTCTAAATATCCATAGGGAACTCATCAAACATTCGTGATCTTTTGGGTTAGTGGTTACTTTCATGCATTGTTGTGAAGACCTAGGGGCAGCTCAGCTGGAAGTTTAAGAACAGGGCTGCTTTTTATGAAGGAAAATGGATTTAGAGAACAAGATCCGCCAGAGGGAGTCTGGAAAGGATGTGCGGACCCATACTAATAAAGAAGAAGAACTGGCTGCAGAAAAGTCTTTATTAGAACTGGAAGTAGCCAGGGGCTGGAAGACAGCGCTGAGAAAGTTCCATAGAGCCGCCGGCGACCGCATGAATCCTAATTAGAAAATATCCATTCTCTCTTTCCATACTTTTCTTCCTAATATAGCATTATGCACCTTCTCTATTAATATATTTAAGAATTTGGGTTTTTCGCTTCTGGTTTACCTCCTTTCCACGCCACTCTATGAGGCTCTGTACTCTCTTGATCCATCCCATGACTTTAGTACATACTTGATGGGCACAAGTTAAAGGACTTTTCCAATTTGAAAGGGAATCTGTCCTCAGGTTTTTGCTCCCCCATCTGAGAGCAGCATAATGAAGGGACAGAGACCCTGATTCCAGCTATACACTAGGTACAGAATTATTAGCCAATGTATGTAAAGCGCTGTGGAATTAATAGCGCTATATAAATGAATAAAATTATTATCATTATTATTATTAAGCAAGTTGTATTTGAGGATTTTTTATTATTATTATTGATCAACAACTATGTTCTCAATCAACACAAAAGACTCAAATATCAAAGCTTAATATTTATGGAAGTTGGAGTGTTTTTTTTTTTTTTAGATTTGGCTATCTTAGGAGGAGATCTGTTTGTGCAGATAACTATTACTGTGCAGAATTATTAGGCAACTTAATAAAAACCAAATATATTCCCATCTCACGTTTTTATTTTCACCAGGTAAACCAATATAACTGCACAAAATTTAGAAATAAACATTTCTGACATGCAAAAACAAAGCCCCAAAACAATTAGTGCCCAATATCGCCCCCTTTCTTTCGGATGACACTCAGCAGCCGATCATCCATAGATTCTGTCAGTTGCTTGATCTGTTTACGATCAACATTGCGTGCAGCAGCCACCACAGCCTCCAGACACTGTTCCCAGAGGTGTACCGTTTTCCCTCCCTGTAGATCCCACATTTTATGAGAGACCACAGGTTCTCTATGGGGTTCAGATCAGGTGAACAAGGGAGCCATCTCAGTATTTATTCATTTTTTAGACCTTTACTGGCCAGCCACGCTGTGGAGTAGTTGAATGCATGTGATGGAGCATTGTCCTGCATGAAAATCATGTTTTTCTTGAACGATACAGACTTCTTCCGATACCACTGCTTGAAGAAGTTGTCTTCCAGAAACTGGCAGTAGGTCTGGGAGTTGAGCTTCACTCCATCCTCAACCCGAAAAGGTCCCACAAGTTGATCTTTGATGATCCCAGCCCATACAAGTACCCACCTCCACCTTGCTGGTGTCTGAGTCGGAGTGGAGCTCTCTGCCCTTTACTGATCCAGCCTCTGGCCCATCCATCTGGCCCATCAAGAGTCACTCTCATTTCATCAGTCCATAAAACCTTTGAAAAATCAGTCTTAAGATATTTCTTGGCCCATTCTTGACGTCTTATCTTATGTGTCTTGTTCAGGTGGTGGTTTTTCAGCCTTCCTTACCTTGGCCATGTCCCTGAGTATGGCGCACCTTGTGCTTTTTGATACTCCAGTAACATTGCAGCTCTGAAATACGGACAAACTGGTGGCAAATGGCATCTTGGCAGCTTCAGATTTTCCTCAATTCATGGGCAGTTATTTTGCGCCTTTTTTGCCCAACACGCTTCTTGCGACCCTGTTGGCTATTTGCCATGAAACGCTTGATATTTCGGTGATCACACTTCAAAGTTTGGCAATTTCAAGACTGCTGCATCCCTCTGCAAGACATCTCACAATTTTGGACTTTTCAGAGCCCGTCAAATCTCTCTTCTGACCCATTTTACCAAAGGAAAGGAAGTTGCCTAATAATGAAGCACACCTTATATACGGTGTTGATGTCATTACACCGCACCCCTCCTCATTACAGAGATGCACATCACCTGATTTACTTAATTGGTAGTTGGCTCTCAGCCTGTACAGCTTGGAGTAGGACAACATGTATAAAAAGTATCATGTGAGCAAAATACTCATTTGCCTAATAATTCTGCACACAGTGTATGTTGCTTAGCTTATTGGGTGATAAAATCAGTTATCTGAATGCTGAGCACTGTAAAATCCCACCCACATGGAAGAGAAAACAGAAGAAAAAAAGGCAAATTGAATATAATTTCACACCAAATCCCCAAAATGGGTCAAAATTGTTGGCAATTTTCCAAAATTGCCAGTAAACATCTTTGTTTGAAGCATGTGATGCTCATTCAAACTCACCTGTGGCAAGTAACAGGTGTGGGCAATATGGAAATCACACTTGAAACCAGATAAAAAGGGCAAAGTTGACTCAATCTTTGCATTGTGTGTCTGTGTGTATCACATTAAGCATGGATAACAGAAAGAGGAGATGAGAACTGAGGACTTGAGAAACAGAATTGTTGGAAAATATCAACAGTTTCAAAGGTTACAAGTTCAATTCTAGAGATCTTGATGTTCTTTTGTCCATGGTGCCCAACATAAATCAAGAAGTTTACAACCCATGGCACTGTAACTAATCTCACTTGACGTAGATGGCAGAGAAAAATTGAAGAAAAGTTGAAAAGCAGGATAGTCTGGACGGTGGATAAGCCGCCCCAATCAAGTTCCAAAGAAATTGAAGCTGTACTGCAGGTTCAGGGGGCATAAGTGTCAGTGCAAACTATACGTCGACATTTAATTGAAATGAAACGCTATGGAGGTGACCCAGGAGGACACCACTGCTGACACAGACAAAAAAGCTAGACTGCAGTTTTCTAAAATGTGCATGAGTAAGCCAAAATCCTTCTGGGAAAGTGTCTTGTTGACAGATGAGACCAAGATAAAGCTTTTTGGTAAAGTAGATCATTCTACTGTTTACGGAAAATGGAATGAGGCCTACAAAGAAAATAAAATACAATACCTACAGTTAAATATGGTGGAGGCTTATAGATGTTTTGGGTTGTTTTGCTTCCTGTTACACTGCATGCCTTGCACACAGTCAAGGCATGCAGTGTAACAGGAAGCAAAACAAACCAAAACATCTATGAGCCTCCACCATATTTAACTGTAGGTATTGTATTAGGTTTTCTTTGTAGGCCTCATTCCATTTTCCATGAAATCTGAAGGTTACCAATGGATTTTGGGGCCCAGTGTCAGAAAGCTGGGTTTGTGTCCTAGATCATGGATCTTGCAGGAGGACAATGACCCCAAACATACTTCAAGAAGCCCCAAGAAATGGATGGAAACAAAGTGCTGGAGAGTTCTGAAGCGGCAGCAACAAGTCCGGATCTAAATCCCATTGACACCTGTGGAGGGATCTTAAAATTGCTGGCCTTTGACATTTCCTTGCGCCTGCGCATTACAGTACTTTGCTCTGTCCGCAGCCAGGCAGATCAAAGGCGTGCAATGGAGTCCTGTGTGTGACCGACGCAGGATACGCAATCCACACGGCCTGTGCAGGAAGACTGCAATCGCGTAAAATGGAGGGGACACCAGGTCAAGAGTAGCAACACCCATTGGATCGGACCCCCTTGAGTATTATAAAGGTGTTATTTATGTTGTACAGAGCGGCCTGGGCTCTTATATACAGCATTTCAGAATACTTTATAAGATTACTGGTTGTGGCCGCAGCTCATAAGGGAAAAATTTGGTGACCTGTTCCCTTTAAGTCGGAGGTGATGGTCACTTTTACCACCACTACTACAGCAGTGATCACAAGCATCACTATACAGGTATACAGTAGCATCAACCAGGTATGACGCCTGTTAGTGCATTACCCTCGACGAAACCAGTAGTCGGTTCTCAAATCGTGTAAAGGGCTCTGCAAAAACAGGACTGGAAAGTGAATGAACAGTCGTCATAATATTTTGTGTAATTTCATTAATTTATTGTGTTTATTTCTTTAGGACATATAAAAATAATACATATGGCTTGTAATGGCACAATTCAGACATAAGAATCAAACACACATACAAAGACGTACTTGGCAGAAAGCTGAGAAATTTAAGAGTTAGTAAATTCGTAATAAGTTTTTTTTTTATTTTTAATCTTCTTTATAGTTTCTAAAGATGGCACAAATGTTACCTGGAAAATATCTTTTGTGAACAGATTTCACAAAAAAAAAGAAACCCTCATATCTAAATAAGACAAGTTTCATCAGACAGTACAAACAATGGGATTTTACTTGAAATCAAACAACAACATTTCATATAATTGGAGTTCTTGCAGTATGTTTTCTGTGACAATAAGGTTAAGTTCCCACAATGAGCTTTTGGTGAGTTTTACGTTTTTTTCTTGGTGCAGCGAAAATACACAGTCTTTCAGTTCCAGCAAAGTGGAGGGGATTTATAGCAATCTCCTGCTCATTGTGCTACTTTTTTTTTTTGTGAACATAAACTGACCTGCGGTGCGTGTTTCAAATCCACATAGGGGCAATTATTCTTGTGGGTACACTGAGTTTTACTTACATGCCCCCAAAGGGAGCTGGGCGAAACGTGCGTTAGAGCACAGGGCCATCTCTGCTATACATCATCCAAGGTTTGTATCCACTTTATACTATACTGCTTGCTCATGTTTGGAACACTATTACTGTTGCTATTGGAGTGTGCTCATAACTGTTTTGTATATACTCTATAGTACGGTATTACTTTTTCATTCTTTTTCTATTTAATATCCTTAATAATCCGTATTAACACTGTGGACGTAGTCCATCATATTGCCTTGGTTATTTTTGGAGAGATATATATATTAAAGAAACCGTTTTGTAGGGATTTAGTTTCCCCTCTCTTTGCTACTTATTAATATCCACCAGTAAAAGGTGGACCCCCTGTCATTATTATTTATACTAATTCTCCCTGAAAATAAGCCCTAGTCGGAATGTTCAGCCTTTTCAGAGTGAGGCTTAACACTAGAACTACTGAGGTAGTCATTTTGACTACTTTGCACCATGTATTTCTATATAGGTGTCACAAGTCCAGTAGTTCTAGTGTTAAATATAAGCCCTACCCCAAAAATAAGCCCTAGCTGTGGTTCAATAATGACTTTTTCATGGAGCTAATAAAGTTAAAGAATACTGCAGGACACTTCATTATAGAAAGCAGACACCCCCAAAAGAGAGAAGACTCTGCAATCATACTCATCAGACTCCAAATGGGACACTGTGGAAAGCATCGAGGGACCTGAAGTGGAAAGCATCGAGGGACCTGAAGTGGAAAGCATCGAGGGACCTGAAGTGGAAAGCATCGAGGGACCTGTGGTGGAAAGCATCGAGGGACCTGTGGTGGAAGGCATCGAGGGACCTGAAGTGGAAAGCATCGAGGGACCTGAAGTGGAAAGCATCGAGGGACCTGCGGTGGAAGGCATCGAGGGACCTGCGGTGGAAGGCATCGAGGGACCTGCGGTGGAAGGCATCGAGGGACCTGGGGTGGAAAGCATCGAGGGACCTGCGGTGGAAGGCATCGAGGGACCTGCGGTGGAAGGCATCGAGGGACCTGCGGTGGAAGGCATCGAGGGACCTGCGGTGGAAGGCATCGAGGGACCTGCGGTGGAAGGCATCGAGGGACCTGCGGTGGAAGGCATCGAGGGACCTGCGGTGGAAGGCATCGAGGGGCCTGCGGTGGAAGGCATCGAGGGGCCTGCGGTGGAAGGCATCGAGGGACCTGCGGTGGAATGCACGTGCAAACACACACACCTGATGATGCCATACTGCTTCGGGGACCTGGGTGCAGTGAATATGAGGACCTGTGGTGAAATGCAGTGGACCTGCCATTGCAGGTCCTAGCGTCCATAGGCGCTGGCGACCAGAAGCAGTACAGTATCACCAGTGTGTGTGTATGTGTGTGTGTGTGTGTGTGTGTGTGTGTGTGTGTGTGTGTGTGTGTGTGTCAGGCAAAAACAGGTGAGGACCGCTGTGGAGTACACAATGACCTCCTGGGGGTGGCTGCTATGGACCGCAGGAGGACCTCAGAGCGACACAGCTGTCCGAGGTGTGGTAAGTATGATTCTCCTAGGGGTGTCTGCTCTTTTGGGGGGGTAAACTTAGCCCCAAACCGGTGCAGATTTACCCCCAAAGAATTGCATTAGATGCGATATACACGCAGGTAAACAAAAACGCGTCTGTTGCAGAAACACACTAAAAATACAGTATATGTAATCCTCTCTTGACTGTATCAAAGTTTTGTTAAAGCCTAATATCAGAAAGTATAACGCAAACTTAAAGCATAACATACAAAAAGAGACAAAAGTCGCGGTGCCAAAAGCATGATAAACACGCATGTATAAAAAAAAAAATGTAATAAAAAAACCTCAAGTAACCTAATTTAGCTAATAGGTGCAGAAAATGTGCAACACCAAATACTCATGGTGGGAAAGTAGCCTTAAAAAATATATATATATTTTTCTCTTTAAATCAATCATTCAAGTCAATAAAAGACATACTAAAGTTAAAAAAAAAAAAAAAAAACAAACAATACAGACTGTCAAATTGACTTTGGTTTTTCAAACAGCAAAGAAAAAAAAACAAAAAAACCCAAGAAAAAACAAAAAGGCAAAACAAACTCGTCCAAGCATTTTATAATAATTGTCGTTTAGTAAACTGTTAACCATTCCTGTGGCGTTTCACAAGTTAATAGAACCAAAGTTACAAACTCCGATGCTGGACTATTCCGTAGCCTTATTTGTTCAATATAATTGATGCTGGTATTTTCAATCGCACATTTCATAGTGATGTTCATGTTAAAAATAGTCCAAGAGGTACCAAATTCAATAAAGAACACAAACAGTTTTCAATATTGCAAGTTTTATACTTTTCCTTCTGTCTAAATCCACTTCAGGCTTTGGCTTTATTTAAAAAACAAAAACAAACGAAAACGAAAAAAACCAACAAAAACACAAAAAATTACTACGCTTCGCATTCTGATGGAATTCGTATTGCGATATTTGTCAAAATATTTTGGGAAGTATGATATGGAGTGAAATCATCCATATGCTTCCAAGTACCACATTGTATAAGGTTAGGGTCACACGACTGAATTTTCTGTCATCCAAGAAAATTGGTCCGATGATGCTAAATCACATTCTGATCAGAGTGGGCTCCGATTTTCTTGGCTGTTGTGAGGATGGAGAAAGGAAAAATCTCGATCTTCTCCATTCTGTCGCTCCGTGAAGATTGGATCGCACTTGGATGTCATCTATGTGCCGTCTGATTTTTTTCCACAGACCTACTGACTTGCATGGCCAAGTGCGATCAGATTTATGGATGCAAATCGTGCATGTTGAGATTTTATTCCTTGGTTTGAGGGGGAAAAAAAAACCTCAGACACGTGCACAGCCCAATACAAAAACATTAAAAGGGAACCTGTCACCAGATTTGTCCCCTATAAGCTGCGGCAACCACCAGTTAGCTCTTCTATACAGCGTTCCAGAATACTGTATATAAGAGCCCAGATCACTCTGTATAATGTAAAAAATCCCTTTTATAATACTCACCTAGGAGGCGGTCCGGTCTGATGGGAGTTGCTGCTCTTTGGTCCGGCGCCTCCCCTCTCCGGTGGTCGCCATCCTCCTTCTACCCAACCCACTGCAGATGACTTGTTCTACGTCATCCACACAGGCTGGCATTGCGATCCTGCCCAACCACACTTTGATCTGCCCGGCTGAGAGCAGATCAAAGTACTGTAATGTGCAGGCACGAGGAAAGGTTAAAGACCACCCGCGCATGCGCACTACAATACTTTGATCTGCCCTGAGCATTGCAGGTCAAAGTGTCCCTGTGCAAGATCTCAATGTTGGCCTGTGTGGATGAAGTAGGATGCGTCATGCACACAGGCCTCAGAAGGAGGACGGCGATCGCCGAAGAGAGAAGGCACCGAACTGGAGAGCAGAGAAACCCATCGGACTGGACCACCCCATAGGTGAGTACTATAAAAGTGTTTTTTCCATTCTACACAGTGTCCTGGGCTCTTATATGCAGTATTTTTTAATACTGTATATGAGAGCCCACTGGTGGTGGCCGCAGCTTCTAGTCACCAAATCTGGTGACAAGTTCCCATTAAATGAGAGTGCGATCCAATGTTTTGGACTCGGACTGAAACTATGGCCATCTACACGAGTCCTCGGATCCATAGACTTCTATAGGTGCCATATTGGAACTCCGTACAATGGAAAAGCAGCAGTGCAGAAAATGAGAACAAGTTGAAAATCAAGACAATACATACAGAAATAGTGTATCCTTCCAGATGGACAAGACGTCCCATAAATCAATAATAGACACTTTCATCTTTTTGACAATAATTGGCTGAAGCGCAGCCGTCTTGTGCTGTTTAATGATGGTGAGGAATCCTGCATAGCATGTTATCCTTGATGGTGTTTTCATGTTAATTCTCTATAAAATACATTTATAAAATGTGCAAAAGAACAAGATTATTATTAACCTGAAGGACGTTGGTCTAAGTCTCCACCGTTATCTTATTTCTTCGTAGATTGCACTTATCCAGAGAGTGTAAGTGGCAGCAAAACACGTCAGTCACTTAATGCACAAGAATTCATCACAAAATGCACCAATGGTGGTAAAAGAGGATAAAAAAATAGCAAAAAGTTACCATCCCTAATATATAGAGTCCAACATGACACTATCTGTTTACATTTCAGAATCGGCATACATCCCATTAATTAAATAATCTACTTGAGTATAGTCTTTTTTCTTGTAGCTCTCGTACGCCTGGAGTATAAAGAGGACAATCACGGCTAAAAAGAACAAGTTTCCTAAGAGCAGCACTGCCAGAAGAAAGCTGGTATTTTGGACACGTTTAGTTACCTCCCCGGCAATAATAACGATACTGTTATCATCTTTCTTTTGGTTTCCATCCTTCGAAGAAGACACTGCGGATAATGTGGTAGGCGGCAAGACGTGAGCGTTTGGAGTGGAAGCTTTGCTCACGGTTGGGTTCGCGTTTGGCGTGGAAGCTTTGCTCGTGGTTGGGTTAGCGTTTGGCGTAGAAGCTTTGCTCGGTGTTGGGTTAGCGTTTGGAGCAGAAGCTTTGCTCGTTGTTGGGTTAGCGTTTGGCGTAGAAGCTTTGCTCGTTGTTGGGTTAGCGTTTGGCGTAGAAGTTTTGCTCGTGGTTGGGTTACCACTGGTTGGTAGAGATGCTGGTTTGGTTGTAGAATTGGTCACAATGGGTGAAGAGGTCTCCGGCAACTTTGTAGTGACGGGGGTAGTCGTTTTCAGCGTGGTTGTAGTTGGTTGTATTGTGGTGTCTAATTTTTCGTTGGCCGTAGAAGTGACAATTTGCGTTGTGGTTACCGATGTTGCAGTGGTTTTGGGTTTAGATGTTGTTTCGTATCGAGTCGTAGGGATATTATCCTCTTTAGTCGTCACAGGTACTGTGGTCGTTGTCAAAACTATTGGCTTGGTGCTATTGATAATCGTTGGATCAACGACTGAGGTTGTACCGGGTGATTTTGCTTTATCCTTTTCTTGCTCAATCGATACACCTATTTGTTCGGTTGTTGGCTTTGTCGTTGCGTCTGTAGGCTTCGTGGTGGGAATAGATTTTGTGGTGCCGGTAGTCACTTTTGTAGTTACTGGTTCTGTTTTCTTTGGAGAACTTTTTATTGTTGTACTAGTTGTAGATTCTGCTGCAGTAGAGGTTGTTGGAGTAGGTTTCTTTGCTTCCTCGGTGGTTGTTGTAGTTTGTTTTGTACTAGTTGTGGATTCAGTAGTTGTTACGATTTCTTCTCTACTAGAAGTTGTCGGAATGGGTTTTTTTGGTTCCTCGGTGCTTGTGGTAGTTTGTGTTGTACTAGTTGTGGATTGAGTGGTCGTTTTTGTTGTTGTTGATATTTTTAAAGTAGTTATTGCTTTTTCTGTGGTGGTAGTTGGTTTTTCTGCCTGTTTGGTAGTAGGAGGCACAGGTTTAGGGGTAACTACTGGTGGTTTAATTGCGATTTCTTGGCTCATTTTTGGTGTGGGTTTTGAGGGTGTGGAAGGAGTTGTGGTCACTTTATCTGCTACAGTCCTTTTTACAACAAGTGGTTTCTTGTCTTTAGGGTTATTTTCTATATTCCGTTTTCTTCTTTTCTTTAAATAACTTCTACCTGTTTGATGGTTAAGAATAAATAAAATTAACAATCTGCTTTGAATCACAACAAGTGAAATATTAACCAGGTCTAGGAACCAGCTTAGAACTGGAAGATGTCAACACTGACCCAACTGGACTTGTCCTAACGGGAGACTCAATGGGGTTGTCCAGTATTTCTTTTTATATCGGCAGTGAAAAATTGGACATGGTGGATCAAAAATCTCCCCAACAATAAATTGTCCGGGGCTCCCATACACATTAGACTTTTGTCCAAACCTGTCGATATTTTCAGGGTTACCCAAAATGTGTGTGTTGTGGTGGCCTTAACTGTGCCCCTGCTACGCTATAGTGCAGGTCTATCTCTGGATCAGTCAAGAAATGACATGTAAGCTTGTTTACTATGTTCTGTAGGCTTAGTATGGGCTACAATAATGTATGAAGGCAACCATATGATCTACTAAGTGTAGAGCCCCGAACGTACCTAAAGGTGGATGGGTGATCGTTGGCACTTCAGGTGTGCGGCATAATCGGTTACAAAGCATTACCGTGCACCACTTGTTAAGTATCACAGATTTGCTGCAATTAACATTATCTGGGGAAAAAAATGACAAATGTTATAAGAGAACTTTACAAATGTTACAACTTTCTGAACCCTAAAGTTTATCCAAACAGTTGGCCGATCTCCATTCCTAAAGGCTACATTCACGCACATTTGCTTCAGCTTTTCACATCAGTCAAAACCCAACCATGTGTGACCAGTTCTTAAAGTGAACCTGTCAGGTCCAATATGTACTCAGAACCACGAGCAGTTCTGGGTACATATAGCTAATCCCTGCCTAACAGTCCCTGGATCTAGCATAGATAAAGATAACTTTACAAAAAAGTATTTCTAAAAATCCTTTTTGATATGCTAATGAGCGCAGGGACTAGTCACAAGGGCGTTAGCATGTTAGCACGCCCAATCGGCGACACGAGTATCCGTGTCCGTTGTCACCGCCTCTCAGAAACTGGTTTAGGGTCAGTGTCCATGATCAGAAGCCACCGCACTTCCGGTCATGCGCACTAGAGCTCTCTGAAACTGGGACACATACACCCAGTTACATAGTGCACATGACCGGAAGTGTGGTGACTTCTGATCATGCGCAATGAGCCTAAACCCGGTGTCTGAGAGGTGGTGACAATGGATACAGGTACGCGCGTCACCGCTAATGACGACACTGAGCATTAGGGATTGAATAGCATGTTAGCATGCACCCGTTGTTCTGCTAACATGCTAAGAGGGTGGAATGAGCGCAGGAAGTAATGCCTTTGTGACTAGTCCCCGCACTCATTAGCATATCACAAAGGATCTTTAGAAATACTTTTTCTAAAGATCTCTATCTATGCTACTAGATGCAGGGATTAGCAATATGTACCCAGAACTGCTCATGGTTCTGGGTGCATATTGGACCTGACAGGTTCCCTTTAAAAACCGTTGCTAAGAGGGTGGAATGAGCGCAGGAAGTAACGCCCTTGTGACTAGTCCCCTCGCTCATTAGCATATCTTAAAGGATCTTTAGAAATACTTTTTCTAAAGATCTCTTTATCTATGCTACTAGATACAGGGACAGTTAGGCCGGGATTAGCAACATGCACCCAGAACTGCTCGTGGTGTCTGTATATTGCACCTGACAGGTTCCCTTTAATCTGTTTTTGTTTTTTTGCATCATTTTAAAAAAAACTGAAGGAAATTAACTATCTAAACTTTTTTTCCCCTTGATTCTTCAAACCAGATTTAAAAAAAAAAAATAAATAAATAGATGGAAAATTGATCTATCAGAGAGGTCTTCCATTTTATCATATTTTTGCTGAATCCCCCCAGACCCGGATGATCCACCAAAACGGATGTGAATACAATATGAATTTAACAAAAAGGACACATGACTCTATAAAGAAAAAGAGAATCAGATGTGCAAATTGATTTTAAAACAAACCGACAAGAAAAACGGATGTGTGTGAAAATAGACTAAGAAGTCTGCAGTATGAAGTATGGCAAAACTACACTTAAAGGAGGTATTCCCATCTCCAAGATCCTATGCCAATATATAGTAGGTGTAATAATAATAATAATAATAATAATATCAGCAAATATCTCCAATTAGAAATGTAGTATAGTTCTCCTGATAAAGCCATGTCTCTTACCTCATGTGCAGGGCATTGCAGCTTAGGTATCCATGGTTACATCCACTCTTATAGTGACAGCTAGTTGCTCTTGATCATAACCATGGATACCTAAGCTGCAATGCCCTGCACATGAGGTAAGAGACATGGCTTTATCAGGAGAACTATACTACATTTCTAATTGGAGGTATATGCTAATATTATTATTATTATTATTATTATTATTATTATTATGCTTATTATGCCTATTACATATTGGGATAGGATCTTGGCGATGGGAATACCCCTTTAAGTTTACTGGCAGTCAAAGGAGAAAAGTACATTGGTGTCTGCTCAGTTTAAGGACTATGGGGGGAGATTATTACCTGTTAATAATATGTATCTTTGTTAGTAATGGTGTAAATTGATCCAAATCAAACATTGCAATATGCCAGCTCATGTCTATTAAACTTTATATCTGTATTTTGTTGCAAAACCATGGAGAATGTCCTCTTAAAGGGAATCTATCAGCAGATTTTTGCTATGTAATCTGAGAACAGTATAATGTAGGGTCTGAGACCCTGACTCCAGCGATGTGTCACTTACTGGGCTGCGTTTTATTATTTCAACCAAATCAGTTTAATCAGCAGGAGATTATCAATACAGAAGAAGGTATCTTATGCCATATAGTCCTCTTGCTCTGTGTAACCCTGCCTTCCCCACTGATTGGTTGCTTGCATCGTGTACACAGCTGCCAATCAGTGATGTGGGCGGGGTTATACAGGGCTCAGCATTCAGAGGACTAGTATATCTCCAGCATAGAAAACAGTGATTATATTAAAATAACAGCACGCAGCCCAGTAAGCAGGGGTGGACATATAATTGGTACAACCTGCGCAGCCCCCCCAAGAGGTTAATAGTAGATCTCCAGTTTGAAGAATTCAGACTTTGGGACCCGACTGCGGACAGACAGAAGAGGGACAGTATATGGGCCCTTTGCAGCCCAAAAACTCATCAAAATGCAACATTTCTTTTGCTTTGGGGGTCAAAATGACCTTTTTGGGACCCTGTGGTTGCACCAATGATGTCCGCCCCTGGACCTGAGATATCAGCGGCTACTACTATACTACTGTCCTAACTTTGTGTGTAAAAATAATCAAAGCCTATGTCGCTTCGGAATGAGCTATACACATATATGGACATAATAAAATCTACTTTAAAAAATGTAAGTTTAAAAAAGTGAATTTAAATGGCATTTACACAATGTAATTGGTGTAAATGGCCGCAGACGATGCAATACAAGCTGTAAAAATATCTCACAGAGCGTTGCGGTATAAATAGTTAAAATGATTTAATAAAGCCGCGCGTTCCATATAATCCATCATCATTAGAAACACCAACTAATCTCCAAACACAGTCAGATCGCGTAGAACGAACATGTCCTCCGTGTACAATCCGAGCGAGACTGGGAATTGGGCATTTAGTAGAAGTAAACATAACTGACAGCGACAGATTAGAAACCTCCACACACAGCACTGGCTGCACATGCTAATGAGAAACCTCTGTACACAAGTATGTGCGCTGTGTACTATAAAGAAACATCGAATGAGCTGGAAAATAAATAGCATTTTTAATGGACGGTCTAGATTAGGACCGTTTCTAAAATGCATCTGTCCTCAGGTTTTTGCGGAATGTAGGGGCAGAGACCCTGATTCCAGTGATGTGTCACTTACTTGGCTGCTTTGTGTAGTTTGTCTAAAATCGCTGTTTTATCAGCAGGAGATTATCACTGGAGGTCTATTTAGCAGTCTACCTTTTAGTCCAACCACGCCCCCACCACTGATTGGTAGTTTTCTGCCACTACTTAGCCTTTTGCCTTTGCAGTACAAAAAAAGCAACAATAAGAGGATAATGTCCTCCAAAAATCAAGTATTACTCACAGCAAGTTGGGCTGCAGTGTGTACATCGCCCTGGCCAAAAACTGATGCTCTAGCAGGATACAGCTAAACCCCCACTAAGTGGAGACATCACAGGTGCAGGAGAAGCACATCACACACACACCTTCATGGAATGGAGGGGAGGTGACTGCTAGATGATAAAACTGCACACAAGTGGCTTGCATAGAGCGCTGTTCACATGCAGATGACACAGTCACAAACCCGCAGCCTATTAGGTAACGCCCTTCTATTAGATCAGGCGGGCTGCCAAGCCGTACTCCACTGTATATCATGCACGGACAGACACTCTACAATGCAAGGCCCAACAGAAAGGGGCCTGGCTGTATCCTGTACAAACAAAAAAATATGAGGTTTTTGTTGGTATTTATGGCCATAAAACGTAAGCCTACACCCTCGTCAAGGGACCTCATGTCTGTAGGTCCCTACACTAAATATAAAAAAAGCAACAATAAGAGGATAATGTCCTCCAAAAATCAAGTATTACTCACAGCAAGTTGGGCTGCAGTGTGTACATCGCCCTGGCCAAAAACTGATGCTCTAGCAGGATACAGCTAAACCCCCACTAAGTGGAGACATCACAGGTGCAGGAGAAGCACATCACACACACACCTTCATGGAATGGAGGGGAGGTGACTGCTAGATGATAAAACTGCACACAAGTGGCTTGCATAGAGCGCTGTTCACATGCAGATGACACAGTCACAAACCCGCAGCCTATTAGGTAACGCCCTTCTATTAGATCAGGCGGGCTGCCAAGCCGTACTCCACTGTATATCATGCACGGACAGACACTCTACAATGCAAGGACATTATCCTCTTATTGTTGCTTTTTTTATATTTAGTGTAGGGACCTACAGACATGAGGTCCCGTGACGAGGGTGTAGGCTTACGTTTTATGGCCATAAATACCAACAAAAACCTCATATTTTTTTGTTTGTACAGGATACAGCCAGGCCCCTTTCTGTTGGGCCTTGCATTGTAGAGTGTCTGTCCGTGCATGATATACAGTGGAGTACGGCTTGGCAGCCCGCCTGATCTAATAGAAGGGCGTTACCTAATAGGCTGCGGGTTTGTGACTGTGTCATCTGCATGTGAACAGCGCTCTATGCAAGCCACTTGTGTGCAGTTTTATCATCTAGCAGTCACCTCCCCTCCATTCCATGAAGGTGTGTGTGTGATGTGCTTCTCCTGCACCTGTGATGTCTCCACTTAGTGGGGGTTTAGCTGTATCCTGCTAGAGCATCAGTTTTTGGCCAGGGCGATGTACACACTGCAGCCCAACTTGCTGTGAGTAATACTTGATTTTTGGAGGACATTATCCTCTTATTGTTGCTTTTTTTATATTTAGTGTAGGGACCTACAGACATGAGGTCCCTTGACGAGGGTGTAGGCTTACGTTTTATGGCCATAAATACCAACAAAAACCTCATATTTTTTTGTTTGTACAGGATACAGCCAGGCCCCTTTCTGTTGGGCCTTGCATTGTAGAGTGTCTGTCCGTGCATGATATACAGTGGAGTACGGCTTGGCAGCCCGCCTGATCTAATAGAAGGGCGTTACCTAATAGGCTGCGGGTTTGTGACTGTGTCATCTGCATGTGAACAGCGCTCTATGCAAGCCACTTGTGTGCAGTTTTATCATCTAGCAGTCACCTTTGCAGTACAACCACGCCCCCCACCTCTGATTGGTAGTTTCCTGCCTTTACTTCGCCTTCTGCCTTGTAGTCCAACCACACCCCCACCACTGATTGGCTGCCTCTATTTAGCCTTCTGGCTTTGTAGTACAACCACACCCCCCACCTCTGATTGGCAGTTTCTTGCCTCTACTCAGCCTTTTGCCTTTGCAGTACAACCACGCCCCCACCACTGATTGGCTGCTTCTATTTAGCCTTCTGGCTTGTAGTACACCCATGCCCCCACTACTGATTGGTAGTTTTCTGCCTCTACTTGGCCTTCTGCCTTGCAGTACAACCACGCTCTTACCGCTGATTGGCACTTTTCTGCCTATGCACAGTATACCCAGAAAGCTACCAATCAGTGGTGTGGCCAGGTAAACAAGCTCTGCTAGATCTGCAGTAGATAGAAAATTTTTAATAAAAACTGCAGCACCCAGTAAAGTAAGTGACATCGTTGGAATTAGGGTCATGCTGCTCTCAGATGGGGTAGCAAAAAAAGCCTGGTGGCACACTCCCTTTAAGAGAGACGAGGCACATTGGTAAGCTGAAATTCTGACGACCCTAATGAAAGAAAAGCGTGATCTCAATCTTATATTAAAGTAAAACTGTCAGACGGTTTTTGCTATGTAAGCTGAAGACAACATGCTCCAAGGGTGAACACACAGAATTCAGGGGATGCCTGTTTTGTCTAGATCCAATCTGTTGTTTATTTGCCCTGTTTGTTTAGGCAGCAGGACTTATCATTGCTCAAATTACAATGTCACACATACAGCAGTCTGGCATGCCCCCTCCTTTGATTGGCACCTCACTGTCAATGCACATTCTCTATAGAAAGCTGGGTGTGGGCGTGGTTAGCTTTCTCAGCTCTGCTGCATTGCTAAATCTAAAAATTCTGATTGGGTCAGAACGGCTGCAGCCAGTAATCTAAGAGATACATCATTTGATTAAGGATCTCTTTGCCTATATCATGCTGTTCTCAGATCAGGTAGCAAAAACCTGCTGATAAATTCCCTTTAAGAAACACATATATCAGGACAAGAGAAAAAAACAATAAAAACTGTATGCTAAAAGCGATCGTCCAAAATAAAAACCTCTTTAACTGACGTTGTACAGATTACAGGGGACAAGTATTATTACAGAATGGGAAGGTATGTGAATACTTTATATGGGCCAAAGTGTTGAGAAAACTAAACATTGTTTATTTTTAAAAACTTTTTTTTTTTAAAAAATTGAGCCTTAGGATTGTATGTAAAAACGTCAGCTCTGATTGATGTTATTAGAGAAAAGTGGCGACAAAGCCTGATAACACCTTTGGTGTCTGTGATCTGTGAGGCAGAGTTGGACATTGACCGGCTGAGTGCTAATTCAGAGGCAGGCTAGAAGGAGCTAATCTCTGCCAGTCTGCTTGTTAGTCTCCTTTGATCACATGTCGTGGGGTAGCCAATCCCATCTGATCCCCTCCTACATAGGCTGGTTGGATATTTCCACCTATGCCAGCTATAGATCATCTTAGTTGGTCTGGGGAGGTGTGGTGATCCAGACTAACTTTTGTGATACCTGTTGCTCTGTGCGGTTGTGGAAGTAACCCTTGTTGCCTTTTTGTTGCTACCCTCCTGCTCTTGTTTTTCTCCCGAGTCTCTCTTTGTCTATTCCTGTGTGTGTGCAGTGTGCCTTAGTTTTGGTTTTCCCTCGTCTTCCTTATTTATTTACCATCTCACTCCAATTCTGTCCCTCCCTGGGGAATAGTAGAGTGGTATTTCTCACAAGTATAGTAAGTCACGGGACTCCGGCATCTCCACCATTAGGAGTAATCTAGAGGTGAGGGATCGCCTAGGGTCTCTCGCTATCCCAAAATAACATCGTGACACAAACCTTTTACATTTTGGAGGTATAAGAAGTGTCTCTCTCCCTCAAACACCAAGTATAGACAAATGACATCAGGGAAGAATGTGTCGAAACGCCCAGGAGACATAGCGGCATGAACACTTACCTGGGGACAGGCTCTCCCTGCAGATCTGTCGACATTCATTCTCGTTGCTGATCTCGGACACCTCCGACAGACGGGCCGCATTCTCTTTCGATATAATCCTGCTGTCAGATAGGCACAGGCTCACTGACCAGATCAGTGCCAGAGTCTTCCACATTATGGTGGGGATCTGTAGACAGTCATCCACGGCAGGCGTCTGTTTCAGAGCAGCATAATGAACCTACAACAACAAAACGAAGCAATTCTAAATATTGTGACGAGCATTAATCACACTAAAACATTGGACCTCGTTCAGACAGCAGGTTTTTTGCATATGAGGAAAAAATAAAAAATGGACCGTCTTGTAACATTCTGGTTCCTATTTTCAAGCATTTTTGGTCTTGTTCCTGTTTTTACCATCAGTGCCGCATTTTTTTGGGGGTTTCAAAAAATAATTTTTGCAAGCCTCTTTTACCAATTAAAGGGGTTGTCCACCCCTGGTAAAATCTTTGGTAAGCGCTATAGTTGGCTGAACCCCAACAGTGTGTAAATACACCAACCGTGCTGAATCCCAACAGTGTGTAATGCGCCAACCGTGCTGAATCCCAACAGTGTGTAATGCGCCAACCTTGCTGAATCCCAACAGTGTGTAATGCACCAACCGTGCTGAGTCCCAACAGTGTGTAATGCACCAACCGTGCTGAATCCCAACAGTGTGTAATGCACCAACCGTGCTGAGTCCCAACAGTGTGTAATGCACTAACCGTGCTGAGTCCCAACAGTGTGTAATGCACCAACCGTGCTGAGTCCCAACAGTGTGTAATGCACCAACCGTGCCGAATCCCAAAAGTGTGTAATGCACCAACTGTGCTGAATCCCAACAGTGTGTAAAGCACCAACCGTGCTGAATCCCAACAGTGTGTAAAGCACCAACCGTGCTGAATCCCAACAGTGTGTAAAGCACCAACCGTGCTGAATCCCAACAGTGTGTAATGCACCAACCGTGCTGAATCCCAACAGTGTGTAATGCACCAACCGTGCTGAATCCCAACAGTGTGTAAAGCACCAACCGTGCTGAATCCCCACAGTGTGTAATGCGCCAACCTTGCTGAGTCCCAACAGTGTGTAATGCACCAACCGTGCTGAATCCCAACAGTGTGTAATGCACCAACCGTGATGAATCCCAACAGTGTGTAATGCACCAACCGTGATGAATCCCAACAGTGTGTAATGCACCAACCATGCTGAATCCCAACAGTGTGTAATGCACCAACCATGCTGAATCCCAACAGTGTGTAAAGCACTAACCGTGCTGAATCCCCACAGTGTGTAATGCGCCAACCTTGCTGAATCCCAACAGTGTGTAATACACCAACCGTGCTGAGTCCCAACAGTGTGTAATGCACCAACCGTGCTGAGTCCCAACAGTGTGTAATGCACCAACCGTGCTGAATCCCAACAGTGTGTAATGCACCAACCGTGCTGAATCCCAACAGTGTGTAATGCACCAACCGTGATGAATCCCAACAGTGTGTAATGCACCAACCGTGCTGAATCCCAACAGTGTGTAATGCACCAACCGTGATGAATCCCAACAGTGTGTAATGCACCAACCGTGATGAATCCCAACAGTGTGTAATGCACCAACCGTGATGAATCCCAACAGTGTGTAATGCACCAACCGTGATGAATCCCAACAGTGTGTAATGCACCAACCGTGATGAATCCCAACAGTGTGTAATGCACCAACCGTGATGAATCCCAACAGTGTGTAATGCACCAACCATGCTGAATCCCAACATTGTGTAAGGCACCAACCATGCTGAACCCCAACAGTGTGTAAAGCACTAACCGTGCTGAATCCCCACAGTGTGTAATGCACCAACCGTGCTGAGTCCCAACAGTGTGTAATGCACCAACCATTAGGACTGAGCTCCGCTTGCAGGTTCCAATGATCATAACTTAACAGCAGATATGCAATTTGCAGACTTGTGGTCACGAGCTGAGTAGAGTCTCAGCCGTGTCTAGTTATGGTCTACTGGGAAAAGCGGCTAAGAATGTAGTTGCCACGTTCAGTACGTCCGGTTAGGTGCCGACCACTGGAACAGACAGGCAGCGCTGAGTCCTACTGGTGCAAAGCGCTGCACACCACTAGAATTGGGCAAGCTGCTGCGCTCGCTGCGGATATCACCAGGGATGGGTATGATCTTTAAGCAGTAAAAACTGAACAGTACTTGGTTAGCACAATTGGACCCATTTCTCAATAAAAAACCCACAAAAATCTGCATCAAAAAAGTACAGTGTGCACAAAGCCTAAAGGTTGAAATCTTCAGGAAAAAAACTTGGCAAAAACGCAAAATGTGAACAAGGCCTTAAAGTATAGCTTGAAGAAGAGCACAACATAGCTTAAAAAAAAAAAAAGGCTACTTTGGTGGACCCCACTTTTTCATCTATGGTGTTTCTCCAAATCCTGATCCAAGACGATCTATAATGGACACCTTGAAGTTGGATTGATCCCAGTATGGTGAATTACTATATATTTCATTGGCACTGAAGATGTAATATGTGCTGAATGAACAATATAAGGTATGAGCGTGGATGTTTGGGTTTGCCCACACTTTAGCTGAAGGTTTGGTTTGGTAACCGGACTTGACCCTGGACCTCATAAGTCAACATGGACCCAAATGTTTCAGCTGTAAAATGGTCATAGTAAGGGCTAGGGGGTTTGCAAAAGGAAGCAAAATGGAGGTAAGAGCAGGACAATTGGCCTTCAACTAATGTGGATAGGAAATAAATTTTAAAAAATTACTCTGGGTCCTTCCTTTTTTTGATAACCAGCGCAGGTAAAGCAGACAGTTGTGGGCTGCAGCTCTTGGCTGTCTGCTTTACTTTGCCTAGTTATCAAAAATAGGGGGGGGCCCCCCACACAGTTTTTTTTTCTATTATTTATTAATAAATAATTTTACAAAAACTGTGCTAGCTCCCCTCTATTTTTGATAACCAGCCAAGGTAAAGCAGACAGCGAAGGGCTGCAGCCTGCAGCTAACAGCTTTAACTTGGTTGGTTATCAAAAATAAGGGGGACTCCACGTGATTTTTTATTAAGGTTATTTCTTATTTTGTTCCCAGCAGCATCTAGGCATCTTTCCCATCCCAAAAGCTTTATTTGGCATCCAAACTCGACCAGGCAGTTCCATGAGAAGTCTACGTATGTTCAAATTCGAGCTCCAGGACACTAGATGACCGGTATGAACTACGAACTTTACCGTTCGGGTTCGCTCATCCCTAAACATTATAAAATGATCACTAAAGCTATTTTTGTGTGCGGATATTTGTCTGATCCTTGATTATGGCAGGGAGAAAGCCATTGGAGGCACGTCAGGAGAGATGATCCAATGCAATGGGTCTAATGCTTCTCAATAAATACAGTGAATATTAGGGTACACGATTAGGACTCGCTGTGTCCCGGACTCAGTGGGTCCTGACCTGCGGGGCCGCGAGTTCCTTCTGTAGGAGACCGCAGCTGCTTGTGCCCATGATCAGGGTTCGGGGAGCTGGAGTCTCTCACTTGTGTTCTCCCTATGGAGGATACTTGCGACTCCACAGCAAACAATTGACATGCTGTGGCTCGGAAAGTCGCATCCAGGTCATTGTTTGCTGTGGGAAAAACAAGCACAGTTGGCATGAGATTCCTAGAAATCCCGTCCACTGTGCTTGTACTGTACATTGCAGCGTTTTGGACGCAGCTGAAGCATGCGGCGTCCAAAACGATGTGAAAACTGATCGTGGGCCCGTAACCGTACATTGACTCTGATAGCAGCAATTGTACCGTGAAAGCCATAAATGACCACCTATGTTGTCCGCTAGACAGAGTACGCATACAGGTTTCTTCCGCAGACATCAGTCACTGGTAACCTATATAGAAACGTAGCGCTGGGCTTATCTTTGTGCTCCCTCTAGTGGAATATCTGAGGAAGTGTGCATCTACAAACAGCCTGTTTATAGAACACTGGGGTTTACATACGGTGCAGCACAACACCAACAGAATCACTCTTGTACAATTGTACCAAAATGTAAATAAAATACCAATCCTGAAAAGCCCTTTACGAATTACAGCATTTGATCACATAAAAGATAAGTCAGCTGTGCACTTAGGGCGGCACATTGGGAGGCACGGTTGCTCAGTGGTTAGCACTGCAGCCTTGCAGCGCTGGGGTCCTGGGTTCGAATCCCACCAAGGACATCTGCAAGGAGTTTGTATGTACTCCCCGTGTTTTCGTGGGTTTCCTCCGGGTTCTTCGGTTTCTTCCCACACTCCAAAAACATACTGATAGGGAATTTAGATTGTGAGCCCAAATGGGGACAGTGTTCCTGATGTATGTAAAGCGCTGCGGAATACGTTGGCACTATATAAAAATAAAGATTGGATTGTTTCACACATCCGGCTTTTCACCGGATTGGTGGATCCGGCGCACTCTACTCAAGTACAATGACAGCGCAGAAACATCCGGGTCTCATGCTCCGGTCACATGACAGCATGTGACCGGAGCATGTCGCACTGCCACTGTACTGTACACACTGTACTGGAGTGCGCCGGATCCGCCAATCCGGTGAGAAGCCGGATGTGTGAAACTGCCCTTAAAGTGGTTGTCTCAACATGATAAATGGTTAATATTGCAAAGTAGTTGGGAAAAAAAAGCAACTTTGCAATTCACTTGCAATTAAAAATCCTCTCCATTCTTAAGCACAGAAGCATTTTTAATGCTACCCTCCACTCATTATCTAGGTTACCAGCCACCTCTGAAGGCCATCAAAAATGGCTAGCTGTCATGGTCATCTCCTTCCTGTTTTGAGACTAGTGACAGCCTTAGGACTGGAGCCTCCCATCTCCATATTGACTCCTCATTTAAACGAGGTATCCTTTTCTTTGGCGTCTCACGAGTTAATTTTAGTTTTTCTTGCCAGCAGCTCTGAGCAGTGCAGGTCAGCTGTTGTTGATTTGTGTCCACCCCCATTTAGGTTAAATACTGGAGTTTTCCCAGCAGTCATTGCTGCTGCTGTTAGAATTCATTCTACTCTGGCCAGCCTGGTGGAAGGAACTGCTGAGGTTTTGTCCTGTGCCCATCCACCTGCTACTTTAGAGTCCGTCTTCTACAGTGAAGTTTGGTGTTTTGTATCCTTCTGTTTATTCCCCCCAGTCTGTCTTTCCTGTCCCTCCATGTTCAATTCAAGAAAGACATCGATATATTAGAGCAAGTCCAGAGAAGAGCCACCAATATGGTAGAAGGTCTGCAAACCATGTCATATGAAGACCGGCTAAAAGAACTAGGGATGTTTAGTTTGAAAAAGAGAAGGCTGAGAGGAGACTTAATAGCGGTCTACAAATATCTGAAAGGAAGTCACAGTGCAGAGGGAACAACCCTGTTCTCATTAGCACAAGGAAGTACAAGAAGCAATGGGATGAAACTTAAAGGAAGGAGATTCAGATTAGACATTAGGAAAAACTTGCCAACAGTGAGGGCAGTCAGAGAGTGGAACAGCCTACCACGGGAGGTGGTGAGAGCAGTCAGGGAGTGAAACAGGCGACTACAGGAGGTAATGAGCTCTCCATCAATGGAAATCTTCAAGTGGAAACTGAATAAACATATAGCTGGGATGATTTAGGAAAACCTGCACTCGCAGGGCGTTGGACCCGATAGTCCTTGAGGTCCCTTCCAACTCTACCATTCTATGATAGAGGTGAGTAATGTTCTCGTCGCCCTACTCCCTAGGCAGGGTGAGTTTAGGGCCAGCTGAGGGACCCAGGTATCCTGCTCGCCGACAGATTGAAAGAACCTGTATAGGGACGCTAGTGAGCTCAGGAATCAGCTTGAAGCGAGTTCAGGAGGTGCCGCCTCACCCTAGCGGCAGGGACCTCCGTTGTATCGTGACCCCGGTGTTCCCCCTTTTTGTGGTGTTTTTATAGTGTGCCAGACGCCCGTTTGGTCTGATCGTGTGCATCACGTGTTATATACGGACACCAACTCAGTGCGTGACACTAGTCTCCTCAGCAATGAGCTCAGCGCTTGCGGTCTTTATGCTATAAAGTTTTCAAAAGCTCTGGTTATGGCCAGCTTCAGTCCTCCTGCACTCCTCCGATGCTACAGTGTCAATGCGGTCACTGCTTACAGCATTGAAAAGCGCATTTCAGACCATGGCGTTGGACCGAATGGGTAATCCATATGAGCTCACCAACTCTGCCAACGAGGAAGCAGTGAGGCTGGGGATCCAAGCTCAACTGAAGAACTATCTTGTCAAAACCCTTTTAACCCAGATAGGGCCATGTCCAGATGTTGCAGAAATTCTTTACCAAAACTGTGCAACAAAGTTCTTCTGAGTCGTCACTAGAAAGGTGTTCAAATGAGCAGCTTGTGCCAGGTCTTTGCGTCTCACTGCTTTGCCATGTCTGGTTGTGTTTACTTTGTGCATGATCACACCCTGACAAACTGCTTTATTTGCCTTGTAGGTAGAATAACAGAGAATTAATTTCCACAAAGCAGAAAACAGAGTGGGTTCACTATATACGAGCGAGTACTAGTCCGACTAACAGGGAAGAGCCCACTCTTGCCTGCAGCACTGGGGTCTTGGGTTTGGATCTGGAGAACATCTTGCATGGATTGGATATGTTCTTCCCAGGTTTGCTTTGGGGTTCTCTGGCATTCTCCAAAATAAAAAAAAAATGTGTCGCTTGTATCCAGCTTTACTTTTGTTTTTGGTAGTTGGTGCAATCCAATGTCACAGCATGGCTGCTGATAATTTTTCTCTAGTGGAGTAGGCAATGTAAGGCCATGGAAGAGACAATGGACCTGTATGCCACCAACTTAATTCCTAGAGGACCGGCTACTGCTCCAAGAATGCACCAGTGGCCGGTAAAAAACATATGTAGCTCATATTGACTTCTTTACGGGAGGATGTCAGGAGTATCGTCAAGAGAATAAGCAATATCTCCTACTCCAGGCCACCTCTCTACATCTACAGTGATTTGTATAGCATGACTCCTGGTCTACAAGCATTTCCACTGTGCTGCTCACCATCCTCCATCTCCACCCATAACATGTACATTAAGGCCAGTGGTACGGCATTGTTGCTGGCCTCAACTGTCATTCATGAGAGAGCACTTGCGCCTCTAGCAACCAGGAGGTTGGGCAGGCTGGGGCGAGGTGGGCTCCCGAGCAGAGAGGACGGGTGTATCCAGGCTGGGGCGAGGTGGGCTCCCGAGCAGAGAGGATGGGTGTATCCAGGATGGGACGTGGTGGGCTCCCGAGCAGAGAGGATGGTTGTATCCAGGATGGGACGTGGTGGGCTCCCGAGCAGAGAGGATGGGTGTATCCAGGATGGGACGTGGTGGGCTCCCGAGCAGAGAGGAGGGGTGTATCCAGGATGGGACGTGGTGGGCTGCCGAGCAGAGAGGAGGGGTGTATCCAGGATGGGACGTGGTGGGCTCCCGAGCAGAGAGGAGGGGTGTATCCAGGATGGGACGTGGTGGGCTCCCGAGCAGAGAGGAGGGGTGTATCCAGGATGGGACGTGGTGGGCTCCCGAGCAGAGAGGAGGGGTGTATCCAGGATGGGACGTGGTGGGCTCCCGAGCAGAGAGGAGGGGTGTATCCAGGATGGGACGTGGTGGGCTCCCGAGCAGAGAGGGTGTATCCAGGATGGGACGTGGTGGGCTCCCGAGCAGAGAGGAGGGGTGTATCTAGGCTGGGGCTTGGTGAGCTCCTGAGCAGGGAGGAGGGGTGTATCCAGGCTGGGGCGTGGTGGGCTCACGAGCAGAGAGGATGGGTGTATCCATCTAATGACATAGCAGTAATGAAGTGGCAAATTGAACCATCACCAAGCTTCCTTCTACCAATTTTATATTGCAGAAAAGCTTCCCGTTTATTACTGTATTCTCAGTACAACAACTGTCTCTACGCCCCACAACGACATACGACCACCACTTAGAAGGATCTTTCACTGTACGTTACCAGGTCTGTATGGGCGGGTGTCATTCTGGTCTACTCTGTTGGTCCATAACCTTAAGAGAATAAATGAGCAGGTTTCTCCCATGTAATCTGAGAGCAGTATAATGTGGGGGCAGAGATCCTGATTCTAGTCAATCACTTAAAAAGAACTTGTCACCAGATTTTGGGCTTCTAAACTAAAACTAGCACCATGAGCAGCGCCTGTGCTGCATTCTGTAGAGGTGCATGTTACCCCCTGACCTTCCCTGTAGACCTCACAAATAACTTTATAAAATCTCCAGCCATGTATGTAAATTGTCTGATCCGATGGGAGTCCTAATCTGCACCTCCTGTCCCTCCTTTTGCTGTCCTCCTGTGCCGATTGACGTGGATGACGCCTCGGACACCATCCACGTTAGTGGCCCAAAACACACGCCTGCGCAGACATATTCCTCGCTCATGCAGGTGCACTTAGCTCGGAGGCAAAAACAGGTGCACTTGTTCGAACAAGCGAGGTTATCATTATAGGACTAGGTGTCTCGTACCTCCTGGTCCAGCATATGTCCCCTGATGACGCCAGTTTGGTGAAACTGGTTGGGGAGGCTAATGACTGATTCTTATTAAGGCCGCTGCAGCGATAGTATTTATTATTAATATGGGGTAACGAATCCAAAACTATCAACTGGCCGGTGTTTACCAGATACATAATATATTTATCTGAAAGTGGGTATATGAATATTATATTATAATAATTATATATATATACACATATATATATATATATATATGTATATATATGTGTATGTATGTATGTATGTATGTATGTATGTATGTATGTATGTATGTATGTATGTATATATATATATACACACACACACACACATTTTATATATATATATATTATATATATATATATATATATATATATATATATATATATATATATATATATATATATATATATATATATATATATATATATATATATATACATATACATACACATATACTATATTCATCCCGACTTCAGGTGTCATGATGTTCTACCGCGGCACTAAGTAACTTTAATACTTGTACAGTGTGTTCCCTTTTACTATTAGAGTTACCGTATTTTTCGGATTATAAGACGCTCTTTTCCTTTCAAAAATTTGGGAGGAAGATGAGGGATGCTTCTTATAAACCGAATGTACTGTAGCTTACTAGGGGGTGGTGGAGAGTGGTCACAGGAGGCAGGGGCAATGGTGCAGGCGCTGTGCTTGTGGTGACGCAGGCGCCATCCTGAAAATGTCAGCAGCGCAGGCTTCAAATAATGGCAACCGGAGTCGACGCGTGCGCAGATGGCGCTCTCGGCTCAAGATCTCATCTGCGCATGCGCTGCATCCAGCCCATTAATCTCCCAACAGCGGACTTAAGCAAAATGGTGCCCAGAGGTGGCGCGTGCAGATGAGATCTTAGCTTGTCATTGAGCAGATAGCACAATTTGTGCATGCGCCGACTCCGGGCGCCATTTCTTTGAAGCCCACACCGCCGACAGTTTCTGGATGTTCCTCCTGTCTCAGCGCCAGCGGCGAGCATCTGGGACACCCGCCGCACCATGGCCCTACTCCATCATCACCCCTGCCGCCCCTTTGGTAAGACACCACTGGATTATAAGACAGATCGCCCCCCTTTCTTTTATATTTTTTTTCTCTAAATTTTGGGTGCGTCTTATAAAACAAAACTTACAGTATATTTTAGTGTTAGTCTTGAGTTTCGGGGTTTAGTTGTCCAAGACAAATTGTATCTAAATATTGCCCATACGCCAACTTCTGAACCCTTTGTTTATTTGTGGTCCAGCCTCGCCCCCACCACTGATTAGAAACTTTCCCTCGATATACAGTGTACATAGAAAGCTGCCAATCAGTGGTGTGGGGGCGTGGTTATACACAGCTCAGCATTCAGAGTTCTGCTAGATCTGCAGCAGAGAAAACTGTGATTTTATCACAACTGCGGCACCCAGTAAACAAAGTGTCAAATCACTAGAATCATGGTCTCTGACCCTACATCTGCTGCTCTCAGATTACACAGCAAAAAAATCTGGTGACAGATTCTGAAGAAATGTTACATTTCTTTGACAGTGGTAAGAAAGTGTGGCTGGCATAGTCATTCTACCATAACGGTTCATGGCTCCAAACTTTGTAAAAAGGGGTATAGATAATGAGATAACCCTTTTAATGGATTTGTTAGGTAATACAAACAAATCTGGATTTCCAGCAGGCTTCAAGCCTATTACTGGGCCATGAAGGAATCAATTATGACAAGAAGTAAATATTAGCAAGTTACAAATTGGCCAAATTCCAATAATAAATAATAATACCAATAGTCATATACACTGTGTGCAGAATTATTAGGCAAATGAGTATTTTGATCACATGATACTTGTTATACATGTTGTCCTACTCCAAGCTGTATAGGCTGAGAACCAACTACCAATTAAGTAAATCCGGTGATGAGCATCTCTGTAATGAGGAGGGGTGCGGTGTAATGACATCAACACCGTATATAAGGGGTGCTTAATTATTAGGCAACTTCCTTTCCTTTGGCAAAATGGGTCAGAAAAGAGATTTGACGGGCTCTGAAAAGTCCAAAATTGTGAGATGTCTTGCAGAGGGATGCAGCAGTCTGGAAATTGCCAAACTTTTGAAGCGTGATCACCCAACAATCAAGCGTTTCATGGCAAATAGCCAACAGGGTCGTAAGAAGCGTGTTGGGCAAAAAAGACGTAAAATAACTGCCCATGAATTGAGGAAAATCAAGCGTGAAGATGCCAAGATTCCATTTGCCACCAGTTTGGCCATATTTCAGAGCTGCAACGTTACTGGAGTATCAAAAAGCACAAGGTGTGCCATACTCAGGGACATGGCCAAGGTAAGGAAGGCTGAAAAACCACCACCTGAACAAGACACATAAGATAAAACATCAAGACTGGGCCAAGAAATATCTTAAGACTGATTTTTCAAAGGTTTTATGGACTGATGAAATGAGAGTGACTCTTGATGGGCAGATGGATGGGCCAGAGGCTAGATCAGTAAATTACAGAGAGCTCCACTCCGACTCAGATGGCAGCAGGGTGGAGGTGGGCACTGGTATGGGCTGGTATCATCAAAGATGAACTTGTGGGACCTTTTCGGGTTGAGGATGGAGTGAAGCGCAACTCCCAGACCTACTGCCAGTTTCTGGAAGACAACTTCTTCAAGCAGTGGTACAGATAGAAGTCTGTATCGTTCAGGAAAAACATGATTTTCATGCAGGACAATACTCCATCACATGTATCCAACTACTCCACAGCGTGGCTGACCAGTAAAGGTCTAAAAGATGAAAAAATAATGACATGGCCCCCTTGTTCACCTGATCTGAACCCCATAGAGATCCTGTGGTCTCTCATAAAATGTGAGATCTACAGGGAGGGAAAACAGTCCACCTCTCGGAGCAGTGTCTGGAGGCTGTGGTGGCTGCTGCACGCAATGTTGATCGTAAACAGATGAAGCAACTGACAGAATCTATGGATGGTCGGCTGCTGAGTGTCATCATAAAGAAAGGTGGCTATATTGGCCACTAATTTTTTGGGGGTTTTGTTTTTGCATGTCAGAAATGTTTATTTCTATATTTTGTGCAGTTATATTCGTTTACCTGGTGAAAATAAACAAGTGAGATGGGAATATATTTGGTTTTTATTAAGTTGCCTAATAATTCTGCACAGTAATAGTTACCTGCACAAACAGATATCCTCCTAAGATAGCCAAATCTAAAAAAAAACCCACTCCAACTGCCAAAAATATTAAGCTTTGATATTTGAGTCTTTTGGGTTGACTGAGAACATAGTTGTTGATCAATAATAAAAAAATCCTCTAAAATACAACTTGCCTAATAATTCTGCACACGGTGTAATATGAACAATGTATCACTCCGATGGTATGATCTAGTCTTCTAACAGTTCCATTTTTGACTGCTTGTAAACGAAACATTTGTTGTTATTTTTCAAAAATTCTCAGAGTTAAGAAAAAAAAAAAAAACACGTCTAGAAGAAACTGTACAAATTGAAACACATCCTCAAAAACAGGAGGCCAGGAAGACAACTGGTGTCACTCCAGTTCTGCAAGTCATAGAGGATCTCTTTGTACATTGTTCATTATTTGCCTTCTTGTTATAATGGCTACAATGAATATGAGCAGTGTGATCCGCAGATGAGGAGGTCGTTCGGAATAAGAGAATGGTCTTCATTGCTGGTCTCCATATCTTAGACATAACATGATTTCTTATCGTTAGAACTAAACTTCAGATTCTCCAACCCTATAACAAGTGATGTGGTCTTGTCCTCATGAAGGGATCGACATGGGACGTAAAAAAAAAAAAAAAGTTGATTTTAATCGATAGATCTTGGAATATTAATAATTTCCACAATTGGATGTGATTAAAAATAATGTTCCTGTGCTGAGATAACCTTATATATGTGTCTGTGCTATGTACTGTGTAATGGCCGTGTCTGACCGTACAGGAACATGGCCTGATCATACCACACCTCCTAAGCAGGGGAGGACGCAAAAGAATATACAGGTAGCACAGCACAGGAATACAAATAATTCTCTTTCCTTGATGTTTTTAAAAAACAGGCAAAGAAATGTTTTACCTCACAAAAAGGATCATCTGTGATACCGTGCTATAATGTCTTTATACTCTTTTGCTTCCTCCCCTCCCCAGGAGCTGTGGTATGATCAGACCATGTTCCTGTACGGTCAGACACGGTCATTACACAGCACATAGCAGGGACACATATATAAGATTATCTCAGCACAGGAACATTATTTTTAAACACATCCAATTGTGGAACTTATTATTATTCCGAGATTAATTGATTGAAATCAACTTTGTTCATGGGAAAACCCCTTTAAACACGTGCACCACTCAATTTTAGTTCTATTTTAAGGATTCAGCCTGGCTACTCCTACCTCCATTTTTTTAATTGCCTATTTGTTGCAAACTGATAACGGACTAAATTGCACAGGGGAGCCCTCTCCGGAATCCAATTTCTTGATGGACCGAAGAGCCATTATAAATGTTGTGTTCTTAACCCAATCTAGGAAGGTAAGTGGCAACATACAAGGGGCGAAAGGGAACCTTTTGCTTCTACTAAACCTTACAGGTGTTTTCCCTATGAAGCGTTTTCAAATTTTTTTCCATATAGAATTTAACAAAATGGATTTATTCTACCATTTTAATAGTCTTATGTTCAGCTTTAAAGGGAACTGTCAGGTGCAAAATGCACCCAGAACCAAGAGCAGTTGTGGGTACATATTACTATTCTCTGCCTAACCGTCCCTGTATCTAGTAACATAGATAAAGAGATCTTTAGAAAACGTTTTTCTAAAGATCCTTTATGATATGCTAATGAGCACAGGGACTAGTGACAAGGGCGTTAGTTTCCTTGACTAGTTGGCTCCCTTAAATCCCACATGACCGAAAGTCCGGGATCATGTGCACTGAGCCGAAATCGAGGAGTTGGACACGATGGCAGCAGAGAGGTGAGTGAGTTCATCCTGTTTCGCTGTGCATTCATTAGCATGTTAGCACACCCACAGGGGCGTGCTTACATACTAAGGGGGCCGACTAGCCAAGGGACCTAAAGCCCTTGCAACTAGTCACTGGCCTCATTAGCATATCAGTGGTGATGCGCGTACCTGTGTCTGCTGTCACCGCTTCAGATCGCCTGGTTTAGGGTCAGTGAGCATAATCAGTATTCTCGGTATTTACGGTCATGCGCACTAGACCTTTCTGAAGCCAGGACTCGTACACCCGGCTTCATAGTGCACATTGAATAGCATGTTAGGTGGGCATTCTTACATGCTAAGAGGGCCGACTAGCCAAGGGAACTCACGCCATTGCGACTAGTCCCTGGCCTAATTAGCATATCATAAAGGATCTTTAGAAACACTTTTTCTAAAGATCTCTTTATCTATGCTAGTGTATACAGGGACGATTAGGCAGGGATTAGTAATATGCACCCACAACTGCTCGTGATTCTGGGTGCATATTGCACCTGACAGGTTCCCTTTAATTTAGCCTTTGGGGAGGGAGGTAGCGGGGACTGCCAGAACATTCCTACCTATAACTACACTATTTACCTTAGGACATGCGATTAACACAGACACTTGTTTAGCGTCAAGAAATGCCTACGCTCGTCAGACTTTTCAGTCTATATACATTGGGGGTGGGGGAAGCTAAGGCCATATAAAAGTTAGACAAAGAACAGTTAAGTCTAAATAAGACTACAAGATGAAGTAGGACGTCTTCCCTGGTCAACCTGGGCCTCAGTTGTATAGAGGGGGGTGAGGTGGAGATTTGGAGAAGGCAGAGTATAATAGCTATTTATTACTATTGCTATTATTTTGTATGCGGTTTATAATATCTTTTGATATCTTGTGTGTTGTATTGTATGTCTTAAAGAGATAGTTCACTATTTAGTTTTACTGGCCACATCGATATAACATTCAGAAACAAGGCTTCTCTCAAATACCTTGTGTTGGTAACAGTGCCTCTGAGTGGCGCTATCGCTGTCCGCTCATCCCCATCAGGTGACCCATGACCTCTGAGATCCGGTGATGTCACGTTAACTTCCAGTTGACCTGACGTCAGCATGGATGGCCCCAGTCTCTGTGAGTCACTGGGCTGTGGACGGAGTTTAACAGCCCAGCATCTCGCGCGCTCTCTCCTTCGCTGCAGAGCGCCGCAAGCAGGAGTAATGCTGGGCTGTGACTAGCGGTGAAACGCCATCCACAGCCCAGTCACTCAGGAAGACTGGTGCCACCGCGATGATGTCACGTCAACTGGAAGTTGACGTGACATCACCGGATTCCAGGGGTCACACGATTGGGATGAGCAGAGCACAATAGCGCCGCTCACAGACACTATATACATGTTATATACTGTATACACACACTAAGTTACCCATTATACTCATTCTAAAATCTAAAATTTATTCTAAATCCATAGACATATGGACTTGGTCACTTCCCTTCTTGGCCGCCATGACAGCTTCGACTCTTCTAGGAAAGCCTTCTACAAGATTTTGGATTGGATATGACAGAATTTAAGCCAGCAAAGCGCCGCCACACAGCCCTCACATAAATCATCATCAGGTGTCGGTGATAGAAGCAGGGTGAGTGACAGCAGCGCTGTTCACTTATGAGACCTGTTTGAGGGCGGTGATGGAAGCTGTGGGGCAGCGCTGTTGTCACTCACCCTGATTTTATTATGATACCTTGATTTTATGATCATACCCCGATTTCATAATCATACCCAGATTTTATGATCATACCCCGATATTATGATCATACCCTGATATTATGATCATACCCTGATATTATGATCATACCCTGATATTATGATCATACCCTGATATTATGATCATACCCTGATATTATGATCATACCCTGATATTATGATCATACCCTGATTTTGGGGACAGACGGTGGTGTGAGAAGCAGGGACTGTGGCAGCGGCCACAGTAGATGTGAATGAAGAGTAGAGAAGTGTGATGGTAGCCACTGAAGATGCGGGTGGTGGGCACAGATTAAGTGTGGCAGCTACTGATGCAGAGGTCACTTCTCCCTCACCCACCTGAAGCTGGATGCCACTAGGGGACAATAGTGACAAAAGCTGTGGAAGGTGGCTGCAATGCCGCCTAGGTATGGGGAAGTACCAAGTGAATGGCGAAAGGGAAACCACGTGTCTAGGGAAGGGGGAGATGGTTACCCTTGACCAAACCTACCACTGGGCCCTGGCTTCCCTCACCACCCTAAATAGGTTTCACCCCTATGCGACGAGCTGGATACCTGACCCCGATATAGGCACTAGGTAGGGAGCGGATGGGCTGAGAACTTAGTCAACCCCACTAAACACTAAGTAAGACACAGGGATAACAAACCGGGGGAAAGTAAACAAATAACTTATCCCAGATGCCTCAATGAGAAGATCTGCAACAACAACAAAGTTTTTCCAGATGAATACAAGCCAACTGCTTGCACTGAAGACTTGTTAAAGGGAACCTGTCATCAGAAATTTGGCTTTCAACCTAAATGTTTCCCCCTCTGCAGCTCCTGGGCTGCATTCTAGTAAGGTTTCTATACTTTTCGTGCCCCCTTTTGAACCAAAATAAATACTTTATAAAGTTATACCTTTTGGTATGAAAATCTTGTAAATTCTCCATGGGGGCGGGCCGTCTGGCGTCCGTTGCTGTCCCTTACGCCGTCCCCCCACGCTCCAAATAATCCCTCAGGACGCCGCCCACTGCGCCCGAGATCCCGTGCACCCTGGGACACCTGGTGACGTGGTCGCAGGCACGAGAGTATGGGCGGCGCTGTGATTGCATCGCAAGTGCCTGCCCATACTTTCGTGGCCGCGCTCTCCCCTCTGTACGTCGCTCAGATCCTCTCCGCTCCTCCCATCTATTTCCTGCTGCAGGGTACGATGGGAAGGAGGTGACGTCTGGTCATTTGGCCGGCGCAGAACGCTGGAGGCAGAGGGGAAAGTGCGGTCACGAGGTTATAGGCGGCACTTGCTGATGACACTCACAGCACCGCCCATAACCTCGTGCCTGCGCAAAACGTCACCAGCGGTCACACGTGCACAGTCCCGCTACAGTCGCACAGCGCATGCGCAGGACCTCGGGCGCCCAGGGGCGGCGTCTTGAGATATGAAATTCAGCGTTCGGGGGCGGCGTAAATCGGCAGGAGGACAGTAACTGACACCAGGCAGCCCGCCCCCATGGATAATTTACGAAATTTACATACGAAAAGGTACAACTTTATTATTGTTTATTTTGGTATAAAAGGGGCCAGAAAAACTAGAGGAACATTGCTAGAATGCAGCCCAGGAGCTGCAGAGGGGGAAACTTTTAGGTTTATAGCTAAATTTCTGATGACAGGTTCCCTTTAAAGGGTATTAGACCTATCACCAGTAAAGAGTAAGGGAGAATGAGGAGATATATATATATTGTGACGTATCAACCGGCTGTATTACAAAGGGCCGGTATGTTTTGCAGAAGCGTGGGTGCTCTGCAATGTGAAGTTGGCTGGGACCTGTGGTTCCACAGGATTGCATTACATGCAGAGCCATGGAAGGGTGTGTGATGCTGATTACACGCTCCTTTCCACCTGTGGCTCCAGGGGTTAAAGCAATCCTGTCTCTGAACCTAGGTGGAGTGTGTCTAGGGCAGTCTAGATAGAGACTGTCTCTAGACGTCCAGTGTGTGCTGGAGACGGGGAGAGCAGAAGCAGGGGGCATTGCTCTACTCAGACCTTCTCCTGAAGGAAAGGGGCTTTTAGGTCCATGTGCACAGCCTGGCTGGAGCCAGGGGGAACTTGGTAAGGAAGGACACTAGCCGCCTTCAGAGGAAGGTAACCCAGATTAGCTTTAAGTATAAAGCCAAGTACTGACTAGGGTCAGTGACACGTGTGAACAAGTCCAAGAGCGTGTGGACTTTACGTTATGTGTTGGACTTTGAGGATAAAGCCAAGGCATTGGTCCGGTGTGCGTTAAATCCCGATACCTGACGTGTGGCCCCCATACACTCGGGGCCCCACATCGTTACATATATATATATATTATATATATATATATATTATATATATATATATATTATATATATATATATATATATATATATATATATATATATATATATATATATATATATATATATATATATATAAACACACACACACACACATACATACACCAAGGGAAGTGCTGATGAAAACAGCTGACAGAGTGAGGCAATCATCAGGGTCCTAAAGAGGAGGGGATAAACCCCAAGCAGGGAAAAAGGGAAAGTCAGAGAGTGTAGCCAAAAGCTGCGACCTTCTACAGCTGGAAACTACAGGACTGTCTGAGAAAGGGGGAATGAGGGTAAATAAAGGCACCAAGGGAAGTGCTGATAAAAACAGCTGAAAAGGTGAGGAACTCTGAAGAGTCCTAAAGGGAAAGGGATGAAAACCAAGCAGAAGAGATACATAGGATATCACATATACCAAGCAGGAATAATAGAAGGTCAGGGAGCAGTCTGCGCAGCCAAATGTTGTGACCTTCTATGGCCAGACACCCGTGACAGTGGCTGATAGAGGCTTCAGGGAAGGGACCGTAGGGTCATCCTCCTATGTTGTCTGTGTGAGACCCTCCTTTAAAAGCAGCAAATAAAAAAAAAAAAAAAAAGAGGGAATAGTAAAGGATTTTATAATAAATAAAATTTTAAAAGTGTTTATAAAAAGGTATTATAGGTATCGCATCACCCCTTTAAAATCAAGCTTGGAGAGTATATTGCTGGTAATCAGTGTAATGTTAGTTGTTGTGATATTAAAAACTTTGAGAAATTCAGGCATGTAAATCACACTTCTGAATACGCTCCAAGAAACTAACTTTTGGGTTGTGCCCAAGTTTGGTGATTCACTCATTGCAACAATATATAATTAGTCATCCACAGATATCTAGAATGCAGTCTGCTGGCTATGTTTTTTATACTCATATAAAGGGCAATCTGTTAGAAGGAAGAGTTTCTAAAAAATGTCCTACAGCTAAAATTATAGGAGTACCATATTTTTCGCTTTATAAGACGCACCGGATTATAAGACGCACCCCCAAATTTGGTGAAGGAATAGAGAATTTTTTAATAAATGGGGTCCGTCTTATAATGCCAGTGTCTGTCTAACAAATCATATAGGGTATATGTCCCTCATAGCCCCCCCCATCCTAAAATTAGCCCCCTTAATCTGGATATGGCCACCTTATATTGAATATAGCCCCCCTGTGCTGGCACACATCACCCAGTGACGCCACATGTCCCCTATGGCTGGCACACAGCCCCCTGTGGCTGGCACACGGCCCCCTGTGGCTGCCACACATCACCCTGTGTTAGATATCGCCCCCCGCACGCAGCATAGCGGTGGACACCGTTGCCTTGACACTCCAATTTTGGCCAGTTTATGATACCAGTTGTCTGATGAAGGCCACCTAGTGGCTGAAACGTCACATGTTTTAAGACCATTTTGGAATAAATTATATGAAAATTAACCCTTGAGAGTGCCTTGTACCTATTTGATAGATATCGCCCCCAGGCTGCTGCTTTTAGTAAAATAAAACACTCTTTCCTTACCTTCTCAGTGCTGTCCCTCCTCGTGTCTCCCTCCGTGCTTGTGAGCTCCGGCTTCCTCCATTTCCTGGTTCTCAGCGCCGGTCATGTGATCGGCACAGCAGAGTGATATCATCTCTGCATGCCTGATCACAGACAGCAGCAGAGACACAGGGAGATCAGCGCTGGAGGAGGTGAGTAACAAGTGTTTTATTTTACTATGTGCAGCAGCCTGGGGGCCATATCTAACACAGGGGGGGCATGTGTCATCAAAGGCGAGCACAGGCACATATAATATGCGCCGATCCCCCAGCCCATCGCCGCGGTGCGGTTTCAGCACCATGGTGCTGGACAGCGGCTGTGCATATTATGGGAGTGGGAGCAGGAGATCCAAGGCTCCCTCCTGCAGCTTTGCCAGCTCCCAGAACCGCTCCAGAGCGGACCCTGCAGTGTAATATATATTATATATATATATATATATATATATTTATTTATAATTATAAGGCGCACCCCCTACTTTCCCACAAAATTTGGGGGAACAAAAGTGCGTCTTATAAAGCGAAACATACGGTAATTGTATTTGGTAGTTGTCCCTGAAGACCTGCCAGAGGCGCACTGTCCCAAATTTTAAGGCCCCTTTCACATTGCGTTTTTCTCTACATCCACAGGTCCCGTCGGGGCATCCATCCGGACCGCCCTTCCCCCCACTCTGCAAAGCGTGCTCCGGACGCATGCGCCCGGCAGGGCCATTCACTGTTATGGAGCGCACTTCGTTAGCATGTGCTCTGTTTTGTGCCATTTTGTGCACATATACGTTTCTGCAGACGGACACCCGAACGTAGGTGGTCTACGTTCGGGTGTCCGTCTGCAGAAACGTATATGGCAATGTGAATGAAGCCTAAGAGGGCTCTGGTGCCTCAGTTCTTCTAAAATGGCCACGAGTGCTCACATAAGCTATTTTCTTGGTCCCGAGCATCTGTGCCTTCAAATTAAGCTTCCTTAGGACCAATACATAATGGAGGACACAATATTACTTAATAAGCAAAGCGCACACCCGTGACAGGTATCCAATAAAAAAAGATCAATCCTTAGGCTAGACCATTAATGTGCACTCAATATGGATTTTACCTCTTGAAGGATACTAGAGGACTCTCGGCTCTTTTACAAGAACACATTGGTGCTCATTTATGTGCATTCATACATTTCAACCATAGTACGTTTATTTCTTAAAAAGGTGTATTCCGATTTTCTATCCCAATATGTTGTAGGTGTAATAATAAAAATACAATATTAGCAAATACCTCCAATTAGAAATGTAGTATAGTTCTCCTGATTAGGTATGTCACTTACCTCATGTGCAGGGCATTGCAGAATCTTAGGTATCCATAGATACAATTAACTGTTAATATACGAGTGGTCATAACTAGGGATGATCAAATATCACAAATATTCGGCTTCGTGAATATCCAACGAATAGGTCGCCGCTACGTGAATATTCGACGCGCAATGTAAGTCTATGGGAAGCCCAAACAGTTGCTATTCGGCAACTATTCGGGTTTCCCATAGCCTTACATTGCGCATCGAATATTAACAAATAGTCGAATAGCGGCGACCTATTCGGAAAATATGGGCGTTGCCAAATATTTGAGGTATTAGATCATCCCTAGTCATAACCATGGATATCTAACCTACTGTAATGCCCTGCACATGAGGTAAGTGATAACTAATCAGGAGAACTATACTACTGTACATTTCTAAATAGAGGTATTTGCTAATATTATTATTACATTACTACATATTGGAATAGGATCTTGCATTTAAATGGATACTCAATTTATAAAATTACTATCCCAATATGTAGTAGGTGTAATAATAAAACTATTAGCAAATACCTTCAATTAGAAATGTAGTATAGGTCTCCTGATTAGCTGGGTCGCTTACCTCATGTGCAGGGCATTGCAGTAGCTTAGGTATCCATGGTTAAGACCACTCATATAGTGACAATTAGTTGTTAGTAGTCGTAACTATGGATACCTAAACTACTGCAATTCCCTGCACATGAGGTAAGCAACATAACTAATCAGGAGAACTCTACCACATTTCTAATAAGAGATATTTGAAAGTATTATTATTATTATTTTTACACCTACTACATATTGGGATAGGAGCTTGGAAATTGCATTTAAAGGGGTAATCTATTTCCAAGATCCTATCCCAATATGTTGTAGGTGTAATAATAATAATATTAGCAAATACCTCCAATTTAAAAATGTATCATAGTGCTCCTGATTAGCTATGTGGCTTACCTCATGTGCAGTGCATTGCAGTAGCTTAGGTATCCATGGTTATGACCACTAACTCACTATATGAGTGGTCATAACCATGGATACCTTAGCTGTGTCGCTTACCTCATGTGCAGGGCATTACAGTAGATTAGTTGTTAGTGGTCGTAACTATGGATACCTAAGCTACTGTAATGCCCTGCACATGAGGTAAGTGACACAGCTAAGGTATCCATGGTTATGACCACTCATATAGTGACTGTTAGATAGTTGTTAGTGGTCGTAACTATGGATACCTAAGCTACTGCAATGCCCTGCACATGAGGTAAGCGACACAGCTAAGGTATCCATGGTTATAACCACTCACCTAGTGACTGTTAGTGGTCGTAAATATGGATACCTAACAGTCACTAGGTGAGTGGTTATAACCATGGATACCTTAGCTGTGTCGCTTACCTCATGTGCAGGGCATTGCAGTAGCTTAGGTATCCATAGTTACGACCACTAACAACTATCTAACAGTCACTATATGAGTGGTCATAACCATGGATACCTTAGCTGTGTCACTTACCTCATGTGCAGGGCATTACAGTAGCTTAGGTATCCATAGTTACGACCACTAACAACTAATCTACTGTAATGCCCTGCACATGAGGTAAGCGACACAGCTAAGGTATCCATGGTTATGACCACTCATATAGTGACTGTTAGATAGTTGTTAGTGGTCGTAACTATGGATACCTAAGCTACTGCAATGCCCTGCACATGAGGTAAGCGACACAGCTAAGGTATCCATGGTTATAACCACTCACCTAGTGACTGTTCGGTATCCATATTTACGACCACTAACAACTAACAGTCACTAGGTGAGTGGTTATAACCATGGATACCTTAGCTGTGTCGCTTACCTCATGTGCAGGGCATTGCAGTAGCTTAGGTATCCATAGTTACGACCACTAACAACTAACTGTCACTATACGAGTGGTCATAACCATGGATACCTATGCTACTGCAATGCCTGCACAAGAGGTAAGCGACACAGCTAAGGTATCCATGGTTATAACCACTCACCTAGTGACTGTTAGTTGTTAGGTATCCATGTTTACGACCACTAACAGTCACTAGGTGAGTGGTTATAACCATGGATACCTTAGCTGTGTCGCTTACCTCATGTGCAGGGCATTGCAGTAGCTTACGACCACTAACAACTAACTGTCACTATACGAGTGGTCATAACCATGGATACCTGAGCTGCAATGCCCTGCACATGAGGTAAGCGACAGAGCTAATCAGGAGAACTATACTACATTTCTAATTGAAGGTTTTTGCTAATATTATTACATCTACTACATATCGGGATAGGATCTTGGAAATAGAATACCCCTTTAAATGCAATCGACCATATGACCGTTAATTTTCCACTTCACTGATGTGCCAGGCAGATGCCTCTTTACACAAGAGAATTTGCTGCTGACAAACGATAAGAGACACAATTAATGACAATCAAGTGAATAATCATTCATTATTAAATCGCAAAGACTTGGCAATGATCGGGAAGGGTCGGGTGATTATCGCCCACCTAAAGGCACTTTTAGGTCGGTAAAAAGAAGGACACGTCATTGCTGTTCATTTTCTGTTGCCATCAAAGACTTAAAACAATGCACACATGGACAAAATTGTTGGTATCCATCTGTAAATAATAAAAACTCACAATGATCACTGAAATAACTTCAGTTATTTTTAATTTAAATTTACTGAATATCCACTAATGAAAATCAGACATTGCTTTTGAATTGTGGTTCAACAAAAGAGAAAAAAAAATAATGGTACTCCTAGAAAAGATAATAATTTGACCATAGGGCCATGTTAAACCAAGGTGTGTCCTGTAAATAGGATCGCCGATGTCAAGAAACTTTTAATAAGTCAGTTTGCCAATTTAAAGGGTGCAAAGTAGTCAATGTGCTGTTTAGTATCAATGAACATGAACCAAAGAAAGCTGAGGAGAGAGTTTTCTCAAGACATTAGAAGGAAAATTATAGACGAACCTGTTAAAAGTAAAGGCTATAAGACCATATCCAAACAGCCTGATGTTCCTGGTACTACAGTTGCACATAGATGTTTATGGTCTATGGGACTGTAGACAACTTCCCTTGACGAAAGAGGAAAATTGTTGGCAAATTGAAGAGACGAATAATAAACAAATAGCCCAGAACAATTTCCAAAGGGATTAGAGGAAACTCAAAGGTCAAGGTACATCAGTGTCAGAGAGAAACATCTTTCCACAATGTAGAATCCAAGGAGGACAATAAAGGAACAAACCACTGCTGGAGACTGGAAGTTGCCAAAATGCATTTTGACAAGCCACAAAACGTGCGGGAGACTCTTGTCATGGGTGGGCAGGATTGCAGGGGGAACCTGAACTGGCCCTTAGACTGGGATCCCTGCGCTGACCCTTATCCCAGAGGTACACTTAAGGGTAGTGAGGTCTGGGCCCCCAGTGTGTTCCTGTCTCCCCACCAGACTCTTACTTAACTCCCCTGTACCCCTCAACCCGGTGATGGCAGGACACCCCAAAATAACCTACGGTCTTTCAAAAGACATGGACAGGGGGTAGAATAGAAACTCATTCACTCTGCAAACAACCACCAAGGGCAGACAAAGGCACAGGAGGAAATAAAAGGGAGGACGTAAGACACACCAAGGGACACTTCGACACCACACACACAGCAGATCGCAGGTCACCAAAAGAGGATTGTCAAGGACACCCGAGTTTCACAAAAGCATGAACAGATGCTACGGTATCTTCTGTGATCTCCTTACAAACTCCCCAGCCTCAAATAGGGAGAGACTAGCTATGGATGGTAATCAACAACCTGACTTTCAGAACAGCTGTGCACTGCTCCAAAAGGATTAACTCCTGCTTAGCTGGGAGCAGTGGAAACAACTCAGCCGACGCCTGGCAGAACTGAACAATTTAGGAAAAACCAGGTTGCCTGTTGGACTGTGCAATATGAACAGGGTCTGACACCGTTGCTGTAATCCGTGAGTGCGGATCCGGACAGCACAAGACAACTGTCCTTTTGACAGATAAGACAACACTGGGGCTTTTTGGCAAGTCACATCAGCTTTATATTCACACAGATGCAAAAATTAAGCCTACAAAGAAAATAACATTGAACCCACTGTGAAACATGGAGGAGGCTCGGCTTTGCTGACAGATTCAAGTTCAGTGATCAGAGGAGTTTTTTTTTAATTTAACAAAAGGATAGCAAAAATTTTGTCCACGTGTGTATGCATAAAGATAAAGGAAAGAGAATTTTGTAAAAAGTTCAACATAAAGATTGCTCGTGGAATCCCAAATATGGGTCAAATGTCACAAGACAGATAAGATGTCACATCTACACCTAGTCCGACCATTGTTCATATTGTAAATTAAACCCAACCAGAACCATTGTGTACGTGCGAAAAAGCTGCAAAAAATCGTGAACTGACGTCTGTAAATTTACCACCCAAGCGGGCACCATTGTTAACTCTACGTATATCTACAACGTAGCCTGTATCAAAGTTTTTGGAAAAGTGCTCCAAAAATGAATGGTTATTATTTAGAACCCATTTCGATAACCTTTATGATGGTTCACTTTGATAAATGTTTCCCGTCAATCACAGTTCTAGCTGTCTGCAGAGCGCAGATAAACACCAATTACATAACTCCAATAGGTTTCCAAGTCACGTTGTTTTTAGACTTGAAGTTTGATTCCCGGGGTCAATGATTTTATTATGTGCCATTCAGGCTACATGGTTTATGGCATTCTCTAGCCATAAACATTTTTTTTTAAACAGATAAAACCCATTGCACCCTAATTTAAAGAATTAAGGAAGCACTTCTAATGTAAAATAATCCAAGAAAGAGTCACCAATACTATTCCTAATTTTCTCCCATTTATTTGAATTAATACAAAAATTGTGGCAAATGGCTCGGTATCTGTAAGTATATGTACAATATACTGGCAGTTCTGAGTTCATGGTTTGTCACAGGTACATTTCTTTTAAAAGTAATCTGTCAGGTGATTTTATAGTACATTACTAATGTTCTCTTTAAATTGGGCTTAAGGAGACCTTTCAGGATCAGTACGCTTTATGGCTCTACCTTATCCTGTTATCTTGCTGTACGTTCTGTACAATTCAGTGTCTTGTGCATGCTAGTCAACGGTATGTAAATACAATTTGTATATTCACTGCTCCATCCACCAACCTCCCAGTGCATTCACTCACTGCTGAGAGGTAGGAGGCGGTATGGAAGGGGGCTGCAGTGCATCAGTTTAGATTTACTATCACTGATGCCAGTACTGAGAGATGGGAGGGGGGGGGGGGAGTGAAGGTTTACTTTGTATTTACATATGTTTGACTAGTTCTGTCCCACTGAATTCTATGGAGCTTACAACAAGATAAAAGGATAACGTAGAGCAACAAAACTTACTGATCCTGAAAGGTCTCCTCAAGCCCTATATAAAGATAACATTAGTATTGTACTAGGAAATTACCTGACAGATTGCCTTTAAATGAATGAGGGGGCGGGAGAAGGGAGGAGGGCGGGAGAAGGGAGGAGGGCGGGAGAAGGGAGGAGGGCGGGAGTAGGGAGGAGGGCGGGAGAAGGGAGAAGAGCAGGAGAAGGGAGAAGGGAGGGCGGGAGAAGGGGGAAGGAAGGGCGGGAGAAGGGGGAAGGAAGGGCGGGAGAAGGGGGAAGGGAGGGCGGGAGAAGGGGGAAGGGAGGGCGGGAGAAGGGGGAAGGGAGGGCGGGAGAAGGGGGAAGGGAGGGCGGGAGAAGGGAGAAGGGCGAGAGAGAGCATTTTGTGTGTAATATCTGAAACATTCTTTTCCAATATAAAACTGATTTTTTTTTACACTCAAAATATTAAAAGGGGTTGTCCATTAATCGGACAACCCCTTTTCATTCCCCATGTTTGCCCTCATTAAATAAAACAGCTTATACTCACTTCATGTGCCAGTGCTGTTCCAGCAGTTGTCAACACTTACTCTCCTGGGAGTCATGTGAGGTTGCTACGCCACTGAACCCTGCGCCCAATCACCCCTGTATTCTCTCTCCCAGCCTTTGGACGTATCAAATATCAAGAGGAAGTGAGTGGACAGCCTCATTTCTCACTTCCTCTTGATCACTTCTTCATCTAAAGGTTTGGAGAAGGCAGCTAATTGAGCATAAAGTTTGTGTGACGTAAGAACCTCATGTGAGCCCAGGAGAGTGAGTGCCGGCACAGCTGGAACAGCGCCGGCATGGGAGGTGAGGTGAGTATAAGCTTTTTTTATTTTAACTAGAGGAATGAGAAGGGGTTGTCAAAGTAGTGCACAACCGCTCTATGTTAAAGACTTTTAAGTAAACCCCATTTTTGGTGTGAAATCAGGAAGCTTTCCTTTAAGTAGTCTTAGATTGAAACAGGTAGAACAAGATTAGTGAGAATTTAAAGGAATGTTGCCCCAATGTCTTATTTTAACTTTCAGCAGCCAAAGGCAGGCAAGAAACTTTCATTGTGCAGAATGTACAACCTCTACCTATAGTAGAGCATATAAACTTAAGGCGGGAGGAATCGGGTGTATGCCGCGCTATCACTAAAGGAATCGATATTGATTATTTCATCTCTTTATTTCTTTGTACAGGTCAACGCGTTTCAGAGATCAAGTCTCCTTCATCAGGACATCAAACAAAACATCAACAATCTCTAGAGCATACTATGCTTAAATCGTCTGATAATTGCAGTGCTACTTGCCAAGCAACAGTCCAAGCAAATATGGATTGTAGAGGCGTATTTACTAAAAATCGCCTAATTTGTAGACAATAGAAACTTTAGACTATTTCGACATTAGATATTCTTAAAATGTGAATGCGCCAAATGTATCCGTGTCTAATGCTGCTCGATTAAATTGGAGCATCTTTAGACTTTCCAGCTTAAAACTGTATGCCCATGTTTATAAATTGGAATTATCAGATACTAAATTGCAAATAGAAGCAATTTTGCAATTTGCTGCTTGTTAAAATTTTCAGCTATTCTTGAAATATTAACGCTTTCATTACCGGATCTTTTCTATTGCATTTGTAAGAACTTTTTTTTTAAAGCTGGCCGGAATCGTTGGGAGCGCACGCTGCTAACGCCTAATCCCGGCCAGCTTCAGCGCAGTGCTTACAAGCTAGACAGCAGAGGTGGTCAGTCTCCAAAGCAATGAATTGTAAATAAAAGAAATAAAGTGTTACGATCTCAAATTTTTAATAAGCTGTAAATTGCAAAAGACCTTGGCCATTTCCGACAAAGTTTTGGGCACAAATACTTCTCAATTAGTGACTTTTGGATTTGCAGGACCCTCAAACTATTTGCACCTTTTTTGCAACTTGTCTTTTGTGGTTTAGTTAGGTTTCATATTTTACGTCAACGTGACTTCTCCAGGCAAGAGTTATGAAATGCAGCTTTTTTTAAAAAAAAGTTGCAAAATGTGGCTTTGTTCTACTCTAGTTCCCCCTTTAAAATGATCTATGCCAGTCATTTTGTCAATATTTTTGGAACATTTTGTAAAACTTGCTGCTTAAAAAAAACCCCCAAAAAACAGTTACAGGCAGAAAAAAAGAAAAACATTTTGGGCTCTGTCCAAATTTCATGAATCATAATTTGATGAATTTGGTACAAAAAAAACATCAGCGAAAACCACAAATCAAAATAAAAAAAAGCAAATGATGAAACATGGCTCTAATCTTAAGAATTACTATCTGATAATTTCCATCTACTGACCCGGTAAGACAGGACCCCTTGTTTGTTTAAAAGAGCTTTTCGGCTTTCTCTGAGGACACAGATTCTCCGTACACAGAGAATACTATACTACAAAATGGAAAAAAATGTGGTGCAAACCAATGCTATTTACCTTGTAAGTAAATGTTTGACCTGTAGAGAACCTTGAACCCAAGACCTATATGTAAGTAAGGCTTTTTTAAAAATATAAAAAAAAGTTGGTCATTGGAGTCACATTGTTTGGGGTATGTAATCAGCCACTGAGGACCACGCAAGTATAGTTAGAAAGTTAAGGAATTGTTCACTGATTGGCCTACTAATTCATAAAGGCGTTGTCCACTACTAGGACAACCCTTTCCGATTCAACATGTTTGCCCTAGGTAAAATAATAAAGACTATACTCACCTCCCGTTCCAGCGGTGCCGTGGCTTAGGGGCTCACGTGGGGTTGTGACGTCACCCGAGTCCAATGAGCGCCGGCTTCCTTCTCTCCGGACTTTGGACCAAACGAACAATCAACAGGAAGTGAACGCTGCGGCTGGGCTCACTTCCTGTTGAATCAGAAGGGACTGTTCTAGTACCGGACAACCCCTTTAAATGCTAAAGTATAAGACGGGAAGGGGGGGGGTACACTGGACTTAGATTTAAAGCATCACTCCAGAAGTACAATAAAAAAAAAAAAAATGCTAGAGTGGTGCTTTCATTCTAAGCCCCCTAAGGGGTACATTGCACACTACGACATCCCAGGTGCAATGTCAGTGGGGTCAAAACGAAAGTGACGCGCATCCGGCGTCGCTGTCGACATCGGAGAATGTGAATAATTTTTACTACGATTAATGAGCGCAAAAGCGTTGAAATCGTATGATCGGTGTAGCGTCTGTCATTTCCATAATTTTGGAAGGACCGATGTTACGATATTGTTCCTCGTTCCTGCAGCAGCACACATCGCTGTGTGTGAAGCCGCAGGAGCAAGGAACATCTTACCTGCGTTCCGGCTGCAATGAGGAAGGAAGGAGGTGGGCGGGATGTTTACATCGCGCTCATCTCCGCCCCCCTGCTTCTATTGGCCGCCTGCCGTGTGACATTGCTGTGACGCCTCACGACCCGCCCCCTTAGGAAGGAGGCGGGTCGCTGGCCAGAGCGACGTCGCAGGGCAGGTAAGTGCATGTGAAGCTATCACTAGATATCGCAGCTGCGACGGGGGCGGGGACTATTGCGCTCGGTATCACTACCCGCGGCTTGCGATGTTGCAGTGTGCAAAGTACCCCTAAGTCTTATACTTTACCCTATGGCAACTTCATCTTTTTTCAGCATTGCTCCACTCCGGTTGCGACACTGTTAACAGATGAAGACACCAGAGGGTAAGTATAAGACCAGGAACAGGGGGCTTAGATATAAAGCATCACTCCAGCGGTGAAATAAAGAAAAAAAAAAAAAAAAAAACGCTGGCGTGGTGCATTGAAGGGAACCTTTCATCAGTTTGAGCATGTTAAACTGGCCACATCATAGAAAAATGGCAGCAGGACTGTATGAAACATATTTTTTAAATTCTAATTTAATTATAATTTATAATACGTCTGACAGAGCATTAGCATAGATCGCCACAGAGGACTGACATGGTGCCAGCTGTTAATTTAAAGAGAACCTGACAGCTGGTACATGCTGCCCAATCCACGGCAGTGGGTGTCAGACACGGGTTGCAAGACCCCAACCAGGTATGTTTGACTATGAAACGCTGCTTTGTTTCAGAGAAACACAAACTTGTAACAGCTGATGTGGACCACGACACGCAAGACGGACAGACGGGTCCTCACTGCTAATAGCTTTATGGTCCACCAGAACATCTATCTCTTCCTCAATATTCATCCAATAGAAGATCTTCTTTTATCTGCAGCTGAATAATCTTTGGGCATTTTTTGGAGTTGCGACATACACAACCCAATCAACCGTTTCACCCCCTGATTTCACTTCTAAAGTACATTATTACCCTTTTGGGTTTGTCTCCCTTTTTCTGTTCTATGTGCGCATATGTGCAGAGACCTGTCAGTCTAGGACAGCGGGCAGGGAGAAGCCGCCGGTGACCAGCCTGTCCGACTAGCCTCCTGCGCGGCTCGTATGCCAAAGCATTTCAAAGTCAAACCTACATTGCTGACCCACCACCGTGCGGAGCTGCCGCCCCACCACCGTGCGGAGCTGCCGCCCCACCACCGTGCGGAGCTTCCGCCCCACCACCGTGCGGAGCTTCCGCCCCACCACCGTGCAGAGCTTCCGCCCCACCACCGTGCAGAGCTTCCGCCCCACCACCGTGCAGAGCTTCCGCCCCACCACCGTGCAGAGCTGCCGCCCCACCACCGTGCAGAGCTGCCGCCCCACCACCGTGCAGAGCTGCCGCCCCACCACCGTGCAGAGCTGCCGCCCCACCACCGTGCAGAGCTGCCGCCCCACCACCGTGCAGAGCTGCCGCCCCACCACCGTGCAGAGCTGCCGCCCCACCACCGTGCAGAGCTGCCGCCCCACCACCGTGCAGAGCTGCCGCCCCACCACCGTGCAGAGCTGCCGCCCAACCTACACCCCACCAACTGTCTCCTCCCCAAAATCCTTTAGAATGTAAGCCCGCAAGGGTAGGGCCCTCTTCCATCTCTACTAGTCTGACTATTGAAACTTGTATATGTATTCTGTATGTAACCCCCTTCTCATGTACAGCACCATGGAATCAATGGTGCTCTATAAATAAATAATAATAATAATAATAATCAGCCAGTGCCTGATACCCGCTGCCCATGGCTTGAGCAGCATAAATCAGCTGTCAGGTTTACTTAAAAAAAAAAAAACAACATGTAAGGAAAGAATACTATGTAGAACCAAGTGCAATTTTATATAAAAGGTTCCACAGGAAATTTGCTATAGATCTTGAAAAACCCGCAATCATGCAGGGCAATAATAACGTTGCAGCATTCCAGATTCAAACATACCTGTGTCTTATATATGCTGCCTGCGGATATAGCAGCAGGTATCATCTGTCAGAGTCAATTTAAACTAATGGCTGGCACCATATCAGTCCTCTGTGCTGATTAGGTCTCCATAAACGAACAATGCGGCTCCCATTTCAACCAAAACAATGGATGGAATGATGGAAGTTGGAACCTACATATCAATAAGGATTGCTGGTTGCCACTGAAATGGGTCATTGGATGAACGTGGCCCTAAACTGTGGGTTATTAACGAAAACTCAACACAGTCATAACCTATGCCTCAGCAATCCTATTTTCTACTCACTTGGCTTTCTATAAAATTGGCCTTAGGCCTCTTTCACATGTATGTGCCTCCGGTACGTGTTTGGTCAGTTTCTGCACGTACCGGAGACATGTACACACTGTAACGCCTGCCTGGATCCACAGACTCAGATGGGCTGTAAAGGGGAGGCTAGAGGGAAGCCACTCACCAAGTAGGACCCCCAGAATCCTGAAACCCTTTAACCCCTATACAGGGATTTGGAATTACACAGGACCCTGGAGATCACTACCTGTGGAAGGCTGCAGTCCGATGAGAGTAGTAGTCAGGCAGGGTCAAACCAGGAATTGCGGAACAGGGACAGAATCGGCAGGCAGTGACGTAGTCAGCAAACGTAGCAGAGGTCAAATCCGGATCGGGCAGCAAGGTACAAAAACAGTAGGCAGAAGGGTAGTCAAAAACACGCAGAAGTCAACACAGGAATCAACAACAGAATAGGGTGGACCAGGAGCCAGGAAAATCAGAACTATCTCTGGCAGAGGTCAGCAGACAGGAGGAGAACTAAGAAGGGTGTGGTGTCTTCCCATTGGCTGTAGCTGAACGCTGGCAACTTCAGCTGGAAGACACATGCCACCCACAGTCAGCCAGCGGTACTGCAGATCCCAAACTAACCCAGCCCAGTGGATGATCGGAGCCTGCGCCCATTGGTGCCGCTGGCATCGACTTCTCTCCCATCACCAGCACCATCCACGGCAGGAACACGGCGTCGCCTGGTGATCGGAGCAGAACTCGCTGGAGCAGACTCCGGCGGTGACGTAACACACACATAGACCTAGGTATTCCAATGGATTTGGATACACGTATGCATTTACGCACGGAACATGTGTCCGTTCCGTACATACGTGTGTCCATCTGTTTCTCACGGCAACATGTCAGTTTTCTCTCCGGCATCACGGGTGTCACACGGAACACAAACGGACCACACGGATGTGTTCCGTGTGACACGCACCGGAGAAAAGACATGTGTCTGTGAGAAAAAAAAAACAAAAAACTTTACTCACCTTCTCCTGCCCTCCTGTCTCTGCCGTTGCTGTCACTTGCTGCCGACCGCCGCTCATTATGCTCATTGAATATTCACTTCACTGCGGCCGGAAGGAGCAGCAGCATGGAGTCGGCAGGACCGGAGACCGAAGTTCAGCACCACGGACAGCGAAGCAAGGGACAGGTGAGTAGAAAGTTCCCGTTCTCCATGTGTTATCACGGATAACACACGGAGAACACACGTAGTCCATGAACACGGCTCACGAAGGGCAAAACGCACCTCTGACACGTCCGTGAAAAACGTATGTGATTTTTCACGAACGTGTGAAAGAGGCCTAAGGTTGTGTGTTTGATATAGCAAAATCAGTTTGGGAGAAAAGGACTGATGTTAGTTATTATAATATTTAAAAATGTTGTCCCCTACTTTTACATTGATGGCCTATCTTTAGGAGAGGTTATCAATGTCTGATCGGCCGGGGCACCACACTCTACATCCTCACTAATCAGCTGTTGTTGGTCCTGGTGGTGGCAGCCGGAAATGATCAGTTCCGGAGCTGCACCGTCTTCTGAATGTGGCCGCCAGTGGGTAAAGTACATCCGCCTCCCATTCAGATCAATAGGAGGTGGATGTGCAGTACCTGGCCATGGCCACTATCAGAATCCAGAGCAGCTCAGAAACTGAGAATTTCCTGCTGCCACCGACAGGACCGAGAACAGCTAATCGGCGAGGGGTGTCGGACCCCGAACGACCAGACATTGATGACATATCCTAAGGGTAGGCCATCAATGTAAAAGTAGTGGATCCTAAGGATAGGCCATCAATGTAAAAGTAGTGGATCCTAAGGATAGGCCATCAATGTAAAAGTAGTGGATGCTAAGGATAGGCCATCAATGTAAAAGTAGTGGACAAGCCCTTTAAACATCACTTGTCAATATGTTCAATGGGTGAATACCTTCCATACACAAAAAGTAGGAAGGAGCATGCCAAAAGGGAAAAACCTATGTATGAATTAAGTAGCACATAGCAGATACAGTAGACCGTTCCCGCACCTCCATGTGAGCCCTACTACAATACCATACATGACGGAGTCGTAATACAACCGCATACATAAAACCTTCAGCTCATATTTCTCTGTTTATTTCTGCCTTTCTTGGCACTTTTTTTTTTTTAATTAAGTCTTATTTGCTTTAGGACATATGTTTCAATCATTTGTGCCAGAAATTAGAACCATTTGCACCATGAATGTCACTTTGTACAAGTTAGTGTTGCTTGCTGCTTAGCGGATATTTAAATATATTTATGAGCACGACTTTTTAAAAACATCAGAACGTTTTTGGATCATCTCCATCGGGTAAAGAGGTGGTGTAAAAACTTGTCACCTCTTGACATATTTAAAGCACCACTTCAGTGTTTTATTTGTACCACTAAAGTAGTGTTTTACACACAACGATATCGCTAACGATCTCGTTAGCGATGTGACCCGCCAGATCGTGGATACGATTTACCGAGATCGCACGTAGGCCGTTTTTGTAGCGCCAGTCACAAAACGGCCTATGTGCGATCTGTGTAAATCGTATCTACGATCTGGCGGGTCACATCGCTAACGAGATCGTTAGCGATATCGTTGTGTGTAAAACAGCCTTAAGTCTGATGACCACTGGTTGACACAGATAGAAGAGGGCACCTATGCAAGAACAATATAAGGGCCTTTCAAGCCCAAGAACTCATAAAAATGCACAATTGCACCTGGTTTGTAGGAGGATGTGGCCACTTTACCTCGTGGGCTCCTGTGCGGCTGCACCAATGATATGTCCACCCCTAATCCCTAAAGCCACTCAGGAACACTAATATGTGGATCTACCACTGCGCTGCTGGAGATACGACACACGTCCAAAAGAAGTATAATGCAAGGCGGTTTAATTCAACGCGTTTCGAAGTGTACCCCACTTCTTCATCAGGAAATCCACCCTTAACCCCTGTAATATACTCACCTTCTAGCAGCTTCTTTTTTCACCACCGCTTCGGTGATTTGTGACCTGCCGGCAGCCCCATTGTTTGCTGCAACGCACCAGAAGTCACTCTTCAAAGCATCTCTATGAAAGCCTTGTCATCAGAAGATACAATCACAAGGTGCAGAGGACAGGAGCGGCGTCAGTAAAACGTGAAGCCGCCTGAAGGAGAGTATATGACAGGCGGCTTACATTTAAAGCGCCACGCCAGAGCTGAAAAAATGCTTGGGTTGCACTTTAATGTTGCAGCAAATGTATCAATCTCCGTGTAACAATGATCAACTTGTTGTAAATAAAAGCAAGGTTAAAGGGGTTGATCACTACTCGGACATCACATTCTCAATCACCATGTTTCCCCCATATAAAATAATAACAGCTATACTTACCTCCGTTGCAGTTGCCGTTCCAAAGGTGTTGGCGCCTGCTCTCCCGGGGATTACATGACATTATTATGTCACGCGAGTCCTGCAGCTAATCAGTGGCCACTTCAGATAAAACTGACACTCAAACGTGAGAGCTGCTCCTCTCAGACTCCCTCTGAATGTGAATTACAGGCGAAGGAAGTGAGAATGAACTGGCTGATGATTAGCTGCAGGGTTCATGTGACCTAATAATGTCATGCAATACCCGGGAGAGCAGGCATTGACACCAGAGGTGAATATAGCTGTTATTATTTTATAAGGAGGAAACCTGGTGATTGAGAAAAGGTTGTCCGAGTAGTGAACAAACCATTTAAAAGGGAACCTGTCAGGTGCAATATGCACCCAGAACCACGAGCAGTTTACGGTGCATATTGCTAATCCCTGCCTAAAGCAGGCTTTACACGCTGCGACATCGCTAGCGATGTCGCGAGCGATTGCACCCGCCCACGTCGGTGGCGTGTCACGGGGTGATCGCTGCCGTAGCGAACAATATCGCTACGGCAGCGTCACACGCAATTAACTGTTCACCGACATCACTGTGGCCGCCGAACAATCTCTCCTTTAAGGGGGAGGTTCGTTCGGCGTCACTAAGCGGCCGCCCAATAGAAGCGGAGGGGCAGAGATGAGCGGCCGGAACATCCCGCCCACCTCCTTCCTTCCTCATTGCCGGCGGCCGCAGGTACGATGTTGTTCCTCGTTCCTGCGGTGTCACACATAGCGATGTGTGCTGCCGCAGGAACAACAAACAACCTGCGTTCCAAACGAGGAACGATTATTTAAAAATGACCAACGTGTACACGGCGAACGATTTGACACCTTTTTGCGATCGTTACTGATCGCAAAAAGGTGTCATACACAACGACATCGCTAACGAGGCCGGATGTGCGTCACCAACACCGTGACCCCGACGATATCTCGTTAGCGATATTGTGTGTAAATGGGCCTCCACTGTCCTTGTATACACTAGCATAGATAGAGAGATCTTTACAAAAAGTATTTCTAAAGATCTTTTATTGTATGTTAATGAGCACGGGGACTAGTCCCCTGGGCGTTGTTTCCCTTGCTAGTTAGCCCCATTAGCATGTTAGTACATCCCTGTGGGAGTGCTAACATGCTAAGGAATGTGCAGCATCAGAGGATGATCTCACTCACCTCGCCGCTGCTATTGCCACCCGACACTGGATTTCGGCTCGGAGGTTTGGTCATGTGGATTGCTTCAGTTTGAAGCTGGGACGCGTACACCCGGCTTCATAGTGCGCATGACCGAAACTCCGGGGTCGCAAGCACTGAGCCAAAATCCAGCATCGGGCCGTGATGGCAGCGGAGAGGTGAGTGAGATCATCCTCCGACGCTGCACATTCATTATCATGATAGACCACCCACAGGGGTGTAGTAACATGCTAGTGGAGCCGACTAGCCAAGGGAAGTAACGTCCAGGGGACTAGTCCCTGCGCTCATTAGCATATCATAAAGGATCTTTAGAAATACTTTTTCTAAAGATCTCTTTATCTATGCTAGTGTATACAGGGACAGTTAGGCAGGGATTAGAAATATGTACCCAGAACTACTCGTGGTTCTGGGTGCATATTGCACCTGACAGGTTCCCTTTAAAATCAGCAGAATCGGCTTTTCCGCAAGCTATAAATATCCCCCTTAGTTACCTTGTTTATTCAATTAGTATCACTGAGACTTTGAAGGAGAAAAGGAAGAACTTTGAATTTTTTTTTTACATTTTCAAAACCAGTTCTGCTAGTAGAAGTTAAAGCCATCTTCCGATTATCTGACTTCTTGCTGTGATAAAAACAGTTCTCTAATCTGTACTGTATCTAAACACAGGTACGAGACCCTATCAAAGAAATAGATCAAGGAAAACAGGAGACATTGCATAAATGGATGAACTATGGGTGGATAAAAGTACATGTTGTATTACAGCTTGCAGGTCTTTACAGAAGTATCAAAAAAAGTCACATTTTCTTGCTGAAACCCTTAAAGAAACGCTCCTTTTTTTGGTCTTTTCCAGGAGGGTCAGCTCCAAAACCTGCCTGGAAAAGCACTAACTAAAAGCTCAAAAGAATAAACATATGTATATCTATAAAAAGGACTCCAAGTGGTTAAAAGAAGTGACAGCCCGTTTTTCAAGTGTTTTCAGCTATGAAGACGCTCTATATTTTACAATACAAGACAAGTCAATGGGAGGGCTTAAAACCCACCCCGGAATATGCCCGGTCGTCTTTTTAAGCATTTTGTCAATCTTTCTGCTTATAAAAATTCCTATCAGATTATTAGGGGCGAGTCGGTGGAGTACACTGACCCGATTCATTAATCTGTGTGTGAAGCTAAATGAATCAAGAGCATGCGATACCCAGCGTGCGCCATCGCAACCTTAGTAATGTAACTTTTGGTAAATTTGACCATGCCCCACTCAATCCATGCTATGCCCATACTGTCGTAGCTGGCCAAAAATGGCATGCAAATACAAAAAGTTGCAATATTTTTCCGCAACTACAGAGTTTTTTCAAAAGGGTCATCAGTGACTTTTTTTTACTTTGAGACTTAGGGGTACTTTGCACGCTGCGACATCGCTAGCCGATTGTAGCGATGACGAGCGCGATAGTCCCCGCCCCCGTCGCAGATGCAATCTCTTGTGATAGCTGTCGTAGTGAACATTATCACTACGGCAGATTCACACGCACTTACCTGCCCTGCGACGTCGTTCTAGACGGCGACCCGCCTCCTTCCTAAGGGGGCAGCGTCACAGCGACGTCACACGGCAGGCGGCCAATAGAAGCGGAGGGGCGGAGATGAGCGGGACGTAAACATCCCGCCCACCTCCTTCCTTCCTCATTGCAGGCGGGACGCAGGTAAGGAGATGTTCCTCGCTCCTGCGGCTTCATACACAGCGATGTGTGCTGCCGCAGGAACGAGGAACAACATCGTACCTGTCGCTGCAGCGAAATTATGGAAATGACCGACACTACACAGATCACTGATTTTCGACGCTTTTGCGATCATTTATCGGTGCAAATAGGCTTTACACGTTGCGACATAGTTACCGGCGCCAGATGTGCGTCACTTTCGATTTGACGCCGATATCGCAGTAGCGATGTCGCAAAGTGCAAAGCACCCCTAAAACCTAACAGGAAGGTAGTTGCCAACTACCTGCCTGTTGTACCTGGCGCCATTCTCTGCTGAAAGAGAGCAGTCATAGACTGGTCCTGCTGGCGATTCTGCAGTTTCCCCTGATGTCACGTCAACAGAGAAGCAGCTTGTCTCCATTGACGGGACGTGACTGCTGACGTAATGCTAATTGATCGCCGACTCCCCACTTCCTACCTGAGAAGCCAGCTGTCAATCAGCATAACGTCAGCAGTCACGCCGCGTCAACAGTGCAGCCCACAAGATAAAGAGCTACTCTATTGACGTGACAAAGCAGGATTACCGGCAGGAGTGGTCCGTAACTGCTCTGCGCCAGGGCCAGGTAGAACAGACAGGTAATAAGCAACTACCTGGCTGTTGGTTCTTAAAGGGGTTGTCCACTACTAGGTAAAACCCTTCTGATTTCACGTTTCCCCAGGTACAATAATAAAGCCTATCCTCACCTCCAATACTGGTGCCCTTCCAGCGGTGTCTGGGATCGTGGTCCTGGGGCTCACGTTGGGTTGTGACATCACATGAGCCCCAGGTCCAATCAGCGCTGGCTTCCTTCTCCCCACCTTCAGACCAAACGAGCAATCAACAGGAAGTGAGTAGCTCACTTCCTGTTGATAAACTCTTTTGGTCTGAAAGGCAGGAACAAGGAAGCCAGAGCTGATTGGATGGGTGCTCACGCGATGTCACAACCACACGTGAGCCTCGGCACCGCGAGCCAGAACAGCGTCGGTATGGGAGGAGAGCATAGGCTTTATTATTTTACCTGGGGGAAACGTGTGGAATCAGAAGGGTTTGACCTAGTAGTGGACAACCATTTTAAGCCTATAATAAAAAAGTAAAAAGTGTAAGGCGGGCTTTACACGTTGCGACATCGGTAACGATATATTGTCGGGGTCACATCGTTAGTGACGCACATCCGGCGCCGTTACCGACATCGCAGCGTGTAAACCCTAGGAGTGACGATCAACGAGCGCAAAAACGTCAAAAATCGTTGATCGGTGACACGTCGATCCTTTTCATAATATCGTTACTGCTGCCGGTACGATGTTTGTCATTCCTGCAGCACCACACATCGCTGTGTGTGACATTGCAAGAACGACGAACATCTCCTTACCTGCGTCCACCAACAATGCGGAAGGAAGGAGGTGGGCGGGATATTACGTCCCGCTCATCTCCGCCCCTCCGCTTCTATTGGCCGGCCGCTTAGTGACGACGCGGTGACGTCGTTGTGACGCCGAACGTACCTCCCTCTTGAAGGAGATATTGTTCAGCGGTCATAGCGACGTCGCCGACCAGGTATGTGCGTGTGAAGCTGCCGTAGCGATAATGTTCGCTACAGCAGCAAGCACCACATATCACATGTGCGACGGGGGCGGGTGCTATCGCGCTGGACATCGCAGCGTGTAAAGCCCGCCTTAGTCCAGATTTCTTGTATAAACACCTTAATGAATCGGCCTCTTTGTGTACACAAGGCCTTAAGCGGGTTTTAATTCTCTGAATCGATTTTGAAGACTTCTTTTTCTTGAAGCGGGTTTTTTTTCCTGATTGGACACTGCTTAGTTTGGAGAAGTTACCTGCACTTTCTTTTCTTCCACCAAGGAGTTTTTCAAAACCTGAAGTGAAAAAATAGAGTTAAAAAGTCTGAACATACGATGGGCAAACTGGTTTTACAATCAAAATAAATAGGAATATTCTTACGTTTTGTATATGCGATGTCAATCTGACATCACTGCTGCAACAAAAACTCTGAGACACGAGGAGCGAGGGGAAGTGTGCACTGGATCCCAGGAGGGTGAATACCTGCTCTGTTTGATATTTAAAGGGGATGTCCAGTCTTTAAATAACACTATGTGACTGCAGACTTGTGAATCCTTGCTGTGTGCAAAAAGCACGTCATCAGGATGGTCTGGTGTTGGTGGAAAGAGCGGGCGGTCACGTAATTGCAGGTATGTGAATTGCTTGCATACAAGCAAATATATGCTCGTCCTCATTCAATACAAGTGAATTGAATGAGGCTGAGTGCGTCTATTTGGACTATGCAAATTGTATATATGTACAGTCACATGACTATGCACTCATGCCGCCAGCACTGGAGAATCCTGACATCTTGCAGTGTGCGCCATGTGGTGATTCAGAAGTCTGTAGTCACATAGAGCGACAGAGTCATTGCAGACTTTTAGCAACAGACCAGATAACCCCTTTAAAGGTATTGTAGTCCACTTTTCAGAATGTGGAAAACCCCTTTAAATTATTATTATTTTTTTTTTTTAAAGTATCCCTATGGTGGCCCAAATTTTTGAACACAGGACAATTCCTTTAAGGATTTCGGCTAGGTTCACATTTCCGTTGTTTTAATTAGTCAGGTCTGTCAGCGATGGACGAGTCGTTTTTTAGATGTCAACTGATGCAACGGATGTGTTTTTCACAGGATTCCTTTCACAGGAATCCTGTGAAAAAACGGATCCGTCGCGTCCGTTACATCCGCTGTGCGTCCGTTTTTTAAAGGATCAGTCATGATCCGTTTGTGTTTGGGACAGCCCAGTGGGTGTGCCAAACATGCTGGGCATGCTCAGTAGACGGATTACGACAGCACCATAGACAAACATTACAAGCTTGACGGATTATGACGGATTCCTGCGCGGTGCGTTAGGCTAGTTTCACACTTGCGTTGGACGTGATCCGTAGCATTGCGTTGTGTGACGCATGCAACGGATCCGTTGCATATAGTGGCACAACGCATGCTACAGATCGTACAAAATAACGCAATCCGTTGTAGTTTTTTTTCCTTGACTTTACACATCTGAGCATGCGCAGTTGTGTAAAGACAGCTGCGTTAACAGAATCCGTCAAATGACGCATTCTAACGGAATCCGCCACCATAGGCGTCCATTATAAAAACAACGGACGCCTAACGGATTCCTGCAGGTTGCGTTTTTTGACACTCCGCCAAGCGCAGAAAAACGCTACATGCAGCATTCCATCCGCCCGACGCTGCGTCGTCCAGCGGATGCAACGCAGACACTTGCGTTACAGTGCGTCGTCCATACAACTCTATGGAGAATAGCTCAGTCCGTTAACGGACTGCGCTATTCTCCATAGTGACGGAATGCGCTGAACGCAAGTGTGAAACTAGCCTTAATTTTGACGGCCCGAAAAACGCTACATTCTGTGTTGTTTCCGCCCAGCGGTCAGTCCAAAAACAACTGACCGCAGCCCAGCGGATGCAACGCAAGCTAATCAGTTGCAATCCGCCACTAATACAAGTCTATGGGACACAACGGAATGCACTAAACGGATTGCGTTGTTTACCAGAGCCGCGGATTGTGACTGATACAATTTAACGGAAATGTGAACCTAGCCTTAGTAGGACATATTTGATATTTGCCAATGCCCCAGAGGCTGGAAGGCTCAGAGAAAAAAGGGGTAACCTACTAGACTACGGGAAGAGTTGTCAAATTTACCGGACACTTCCCGCAGGATGTAGGGATGGTCAATCTAATGACGGCGCCCACCCGCATGCACTTTTAGGGGTGGAAAATAGGATATGGTCTAGAAAGAGATAGGAATGTAGCAGGATGGTACAATCACAGCCCCCCTGATGCCCCGCTGGATGTCTCACACATAGGTACCGGACAACTGGTGCGGGGCATTGGGTGGTATCCATGCACATTGGGAAGTTTTGGCATTTTCTCTAAACTTGTGAAGTTGTGGCCAATAGATGTAATGAATGCATGGAGAATGCAGTGCTGTCACACTGTGGGACTGCTCCTGCAGCCGGAGGTGGTCACCATTCACACACTACAGTGCTAGGAAGAAGCATAATCACTAGGACCCCACCAGAAACCCGGTATATGCAGGAAGCGCAGCCATACACCGCATCATGCCGCCCACTGCAAGTGACAGGCGCTGTACTCACCCGGCTCCTGCAGACACCAGCTGCTCATGGAGGTGGCAGAGTCCGGAGTCTGCCCAATGACGCGGTGCATCAGACAACGTGACAAAAACGGGTCAGCGACACCGCACATGCAACGTCACCAGCAGCGCACACCCGCACCGCCGCGCCCACCTGCGCCGGGACACGCCTACATTCCTATGCATGAAGGAAAAGAGGCGGGGCGGTGACGTCACGACCGACGTAGCCCCGCTACTATAAATTCGCGGGGCTTGCGAGTTCTCCTCAGAGATGACTGGAGGAGCTGGGAGCGGCGCTGACGCTAGAGAGCAGTCCGTTATATAGTCAGTGCTACGTTATAGACGGCGAAATATAGCTATCTGGAGGCATGAATGTGAAGCAAAAACAAAAAACTGACAGGAAATAGTGGAAAAAAAAAAAGTCTCTTCATGTGGGGTTTTTTTTTTTTTTTAGATTAGGTTAGGCGGCGTGCCCATGGAGCACCCAATGGGGCGTAAGGGTTTACTCGTCACGGGTGGCCTGCCCGGTTTCGTGACCCCTGAGGTGTCCACGGAAGAAGGGGGATGGATGGGGATGATTCAGTGATACCACCTGCGGTACACAGCCAGGGAATAGCTGCTGTCGCTGTCCTCCGTCCCGTATGCAGGTGCCGCGGGTCCGCTGTGGGGCCGGACTGGTACCTCGACTCCGGACCCTATGTAGCACTATGCCCCGGGAAGTTGGTGGCCAGAGGGACGTGCAATCCCCCCTGTCCTGCAGATTCTGGTGATGTGACCTGAAGTACGTTTCATCCTAGGATTCTGCACCTTGTTGTGTGCCCGGTCCCGAGGGAGCAATTAAGCTCTCCCCTCAGCAACCGTGTTGACTCCTGCATCCCACCAGAGCCTTTGGTGAAACCGTCTGCTCTCTTGCTTGCCTGCTGGAGAAATCTCTAACTGTTGTGTTGTAGTGATGGGCAGTCCGGCTCTTTTTGGTGATCCGGTTCCCATGGCTCCGCTCACCAAAAAGAGCTGGATCTTTCAGATCGTTCTCAGCTCCTTATTAAACATGTGTTCACCCCAGGTGAACACATATTTAAGATTATAGTACCACCATCAAAACCCCGCCCACACGTGGCTAAACCCCGCCCACTTACAAGTGACCAATTAGATTGTTCAGTAGGCGGAGTTTAGCCGCGGGTGGGCGGGGTTTCAGCCGTCGAAAAGAGCCGTTTAGAGATTTTAGTGGCTCACACTGGAGATACGACTCCTGTCAGTCACAGCAGGGAGCCGGATCTTTGTGTCGGCTCGTTCACGACTGACACGTCACTATTGTGTTGGCTCCTAACTCCCCCTAGTGGCTGCTCCTCCCTCGGGTCCCTGTCACTATTGGGTGGTTGCCCCCATGTTTGGTGACTGCCTTAAGACCCGACTCTAGCCCGGTACCCAATGGGGAGGACAACCTGGTTGTGTGTATGAGTTTGTATGTGGTGAAACCGGTACCGACATCCTTGGCATCCAGGATAAGTACCACACCTTAAGTGAGGTGCAGTACCCTGTGGCGACTGGGGCCTCAGGGGCGCCACACACAGTATTTGGTGAAATTTTTACCTCAGTATTTGTGAACCAAAACCAGAAGTGGGTAAAAAAAATGCAGAAGTGGTGCCCGTGTTTTGATTATACTTTCCTCGGACTGCTCCTGGTTTTGGCTACAAATACGGAGGTAAAAAACTCATCAAATACCGTGTGCACGTGGCCTAACCTCCCCCCGCCCCTCAAAGAATAACCACGGCAACACACACATAAAAAGGGATTTTTTTTTTCTTCCACCATGACCTGTCAGTTGTTTTTTTTCTTCAAATTTGTGCCTCCAGAAAGATATGGTGCCGATGATTATGTTTAGAGAGTATGTTTTAGTGTACGCTCACTCAAGTGTATGACTCAACTGTATGAAATGCGAGAAAATGTTAGTCAATGAGGGAGAGCAGATGGTAAGCTTTTTTTTTGTCCTCCAAATTCTGGATGAGAGAAAAGTCGCAGCATGCTGCGATAATCAGCGAGAGCTGTGTCACTCGTACCCATACAAGTCTATGGGTGCGAGAGAAACATTGGATGATATCCGACTGCGGTGCAATTATCGCATCAGCTGACAATGGAGGAGATGGGGAGAATAATCCCTCCCTCTCTGCCACAGCTGTGATCGGATCGCAGGATCGAATCAAAGTTACATGACACTTGACTCACGCTGGCAGCACAGTGGGAGCCGAGAGTCATTAGCATATCGCATCTGAGGCACTTGCAATGGATGCCATACCATTGTGTGAATCCAGCCTAAGGCCATGTGCCCACGGTAGATCGCACCTGGCAGGTACGGCCGTAGGTTTCCCGCAGCTGCCCGCCGGCATCCGCAGCTATTTTTAGCTGCGGTAGTACAGAGATATAGCTGCGGTAAACCTGCAGACTTTCATGCGATTTACCTGCGGACGTCCCGGCCTCTATCTCCATAGTGGAGGGCCGGGATTTCCGCATGTAATTCCGCATGACTAATTGACATGCAGTTACGTGCGGCTGCGGGACATCTGCAGGATATTCCGCAGCCGCACATTCCGCAGCGTGGACACAGACACTCCCCATGTCCCATAGGATAACATGAGGAGTGTCTGTACATGCTAAAACCTGCGGATTTATCTGGAAAATCCAGAAAAATCCGCAGGTTTTCCGCGGCAAAATCCGCAGAAGCAAGCTCCCGTGGGCACATACCCTAAGGGTATGTGCGCACGCTGCGTTCTGGTTTGACAACAAAACTGCACCCTCTGCCAGACTTTTGACAAATGTAAATGTACCGCCCATGCAGCAGTCGAACTGCTCAGATCCGGGTTACTGTGGTTCGAGGGTCTCAGGACCTGGGGGCTTGCGGCCACTTCGAAGTGTAAAAGGGGGATATTTACAATGGAGAGTTCATGACGTCACCCGTTGTTCGCGGTAAGTGGAGTACCGCCGCTGCCGATGGGAGTACCCCTGGGAGATCGAGCGGGGCAGCCAGGTGATGTTCCCTCCACGGGTAGGGGAGACCCCGGGACTCAGAGGATAGGTGAGAGGATGGCGTGGTGCAGACTGTGTGGGCAGGCAGGACGCCGGGAGAGCAGTGTACTCACTCAAGCTGTGTGGATGTTGGTGCAACCATGAAGCAGACTCTGGCACAGAAGTAAGCCAAGTCTCTGGGTGCTGCTGCCACCCTGGGGAGCTCGTCCGGGAATCCGTCCCCGCTGGTATTGACTGGTGAAATGGAACCTGCCTCCATGCACTTGTAGATAGATGTTTATGAGTGACCCTTCGGCCTGAAGCTGTCGGGGTACCGCTCCCTATATTTAAATAGGGGAGCTGTGCTCTCGATGGCTGACACTTGGGATTTCTGTAGGCCGCATAAGCTAGAAAGACCTATCCCCCTCGTTGTGTTGGTGCCTTCGATCTCTGAGCTCTTGGGGAAAGTTCAGACTATCCTCCACAGATGAATTATCAGGTTGCATGAAGCTACTCCCTGATCTAGGGTCCTGTACCCTGCCGTACTCGGTACCAGTCCGGTTACTGGACTTTCCGATGCCGACCGTTCTCCAAAACTAAGTCTGGGCACCCTTCTCCAATACCCTAATACCCTGCGACCGGGTCTCCGACTCCTCCAGTCCCAGACCACCGTCTGCGACCTAACCAAAGTCTCCCAGGGAGCTACAACTCCCTCAGCTCCTCACTCTCTGAGGGCCACTTTTGATCTGACTATGTCCCTCCTACCAGTCTGCCTGACCCCTAGGCAGGTGGCCCTTTTCCAGCTAGACCACCCACTGGTGTGCTTGACAGGGTGTGGTGTGAGATGTGGCTTGGATTTGGGTGCTGATGGGAACAATACCAGAGTTAGGATCCCAGAACCATGGAGGATGAGTTCTGCACTATAAGAGAAAGGAGTGCAGTTCCTTGTGACACCCTAATGAGGTCACGGCGTCACATAAACACTGCATTTGACAAAAAAAGCGGTCAAAACGCATGCCTTTTGACCGTGTTTTCATTCAGTTTTGGACAGTGCGTTTTCACATTGACAAGTCAATGGGTGGAAAACGTTAACAAAACGCAATGCAGAATGAACATGCTGCTTTTTTTGTCAAAGATTTTGACAAATATTTGTCAAACGAAACGTTGACAAAAAACGTTCAACGTTCGCATGGAACTTCTGATTCCTCATAGACTTTGCTGGGGAAGCAAAAGCATTAGTTTGTCATTGACACAGAGCAGTTTAAAATGAGACCAAAACGCAAGAAATAACACAACGTACGCACATGGCCTTAAGGTGGAAAAATCGGATGAGGTTTTTCAATTTTAGCATATTTTTTTTTCTCACTGGCACTATTTAAAAAAAATAATTGAAAAGGGTAGATCAAAGTACGCCTGCGCAGGACCTGAATGCCAGCTAATGTGGATGACGTAGGATGCGTCATGCACCCAGGCTTCAGAAGAAGGTGGACAAAGATGGCCGAAAGAGGAGGCGCCGGTACCAGAGAATGGAGACACTCAACCGACCAGTCTGCACCGCACCTTAAGTGAGTATTAAAAAGTGATTTTTACGTTCTACACAGCGGCCTGGGCTCTTATATACAGTATATTAGAATGCTGTATATAAGAGCTCACTGGTGGTTGCCGCAGCTTATAGTCGCCAAATCTAGTGACAGGTTCCCTTTAATTACTGTAATTATACCTATTCAGCAAATAATGTCTTATCTTAAATATCCAGACTATTAGTTCAGTGACAGTGGAAGGTGCTCTCTGTATATACTTGCCATCTCAAGTTTACATATTTACTCCATTTTTATTCTATTAAAGGGAACCTGTCACCAGATTTGGCCCCTATAAGCTACGGCCACCACCACCGGGCTCTTATATACAGCATTCTAACACTCTGTATATAACAGCCCAGGCCGCTGTGTAGAACTTAAAAAAAAACCACTTTATAATACTCACTTAAACCGGTCACTCCAGTGTATGTGGGTCAAATGGGCGATCTAGTCCTCCGGCCTCTTTGGGCCATCTTTGTCGCCGCCTCTGTCGTCCTTCTGAAGCCGTGTTGCATGACGCGTCCGACGTCATACGCACTCGCCGGCAATCAGGTCCTGAGCAGGCGCATTTTGATCTGCCCTGAGCAGGTCAGATCAAAGTATTCTAGTGCGCATGCGTGGGACCGGCGAGTGTGTATGACGTAGAACTGTCATGCACACAGGTTTCAGAAGGAGGACAAAGATGGCCAAAAGAGGTGGTGCCGCCAGCGGAGACGCCCATCTGAGCCACATCCACCGCAGCGACTGGGTTTAGGTGAGTATTATAAAGTGTTTTTTTATGTTCTACACAGCAGCCTGGGCTCTTATATACAGTATGTTACAATGCTGTATATAAGAGCCCAGTGGTGGTGGCCGCAGCTTATAGGGCAAAAAAATAGTGTCAGGTTCCCTTTAAAAGTGATTGTATAACCAGTTTCATAAGTTTATCTATTCGATATGAGATTTATACTTACCAGAAATATTTATCTGAAGGTAAATGATACATGGAGGCCTGGAGGGACTGGCTGCATGATACATAGAGGCCTGGGGGGACTGGCTGCATGATACATGGAGGCCTGGGGGGACTGGCTGCATGATACATGGAGGCCTGGGGGGACTGGCTGCATGATACATGGAGGCCTGGGGGGACTGGCTGCATGATACATGGAGGCCTGGAGGGACTGGCTGCATGATACATGGAGGCCTGGGGGGACTGGCTGCATGATACATGGAGGCCTGGGGGGCTGGCTGCATGATACATGGAGGCCTGGAGGGACTGGCTGCATGATACATGGAGGCCTGGGGGGACTGGCTGCATGATACATGGAGGCCTGGGGGGACTGGCTGCATGATACATGGAGGCCTTGGGGGACTGGCTGCATGATACATGGAGGCCTGGGGGACTGGCTGCATGATACATGGAGGCCTAGGGGGGCTGGCTGCATGATACATGGAGGCCTGGGGGGACTGGCTGCATGATACATGGAGGCCTAGGGGGACTGGCTGCATGATACATGGAGGCCTGGGGGGGCTGGCTGCATGACACATGGAGGCCTGGGGGGACTGGCTGCATGATACATGGAGGCCTGGGGGGACTGGCTGCATGATACATGGAGGCCTGGGGGGGGTGGCTGCATGACACATGGAGGCCTGGGGGGACTGGCTGCATGACACATGGAGGCCTGGGGGGGCTGGCTGCATGACACATGGAGGCCTGGGGGGACTGGCTGCATGATACATGGAGGCCTGGGGGGGCTGGCTGCATGATACATGGAGGCCTGGGGGGACTGGCTGCATGATACATGGAGGCCTGGGGGGACTGGCTGCATGATACATGGAGCCACTGGGGGGCTGCATAATAAACATGAAGGACACTTTATACATGGACTGTATATATGCATTATACATGCATGGAGGTGTATGGGGCTGCACTATACATGGAGGTCTATGGGGATACATTATACAACATGAAGGACACCTTATACATGGACTATAGGGGTGCATTATACATTGAGGAGTATGGAGCTGCACAATACAAAATGAAGGACACCTTAAACATGGAATATAGGGGTGCATTATACATCGAGGAGTATGGGGCTGTATAATACAATATAAAGGTTAATGGGGCTGCATTATAATACATATAGGACTATGGGTGCTACATTATAATATATGGAGGACTATGGCGGCTACCTTATACATGGACTATGGGGGTGCATTATAAAACATGGGGCACAGCTGCTATGCCTGCATGATCACCATGACGTAAGTTTACATAATTCTGGGGAAACCATTTCCTGACCATGATGTAATCTTAGCCCTTACACAAACTGGTAAGCAGAGAAGTTTTGTTTTTTTGTGTGACACCAGTCACTACTCATGGGCTTGCCATGAAGCTGGGTAGTCAAGAGTTCTGGGGGTTAGATACCAGGAGGGCTTGCAATAAACAAATTGGTGAGATAAAGGCATAATGAAGTCATGGTCCGAGGTCAAAATTCCAAGAAGGCAGTGGATCAAGACAACGGGGCTAGGCAAAAGGTCAGAAGCAAGGTCAAAGGTACCTACAATTTTAATTATGAAAAGGAATTAATAATCACAAATTTCCTCATTGCACATGGTGATCCACAAAACATCTTGAATATATTGAAAACTAAAGCTGACAGTAAAACTAGAGCAGATTATCTTACAGGTAGTACTTCCAAAAGTCAAACAAATATTACTGAGAATCAGATTACTTTTTCTACCATAGTGTTAATTGCTGTTGAGTTGTTTCTATTATTAAGAAAAAATTGCCTATACTATATTGGGAAGAAACACTTAGGACTACTGTTAGAACCGGGATGTAAATTTGTGGTATGAGCCGTCACTATAGATAATCTGGTCTATAGTCATTATTATACCAACATATCACATAACAACTGGTTGTCTACCAAAGGATGTTATAAATGTGGTGGCATAAAATGTAACTTATGCCCTTTTATTTGCAAATCAAATTCAACCACCTCTACATTTAGTGGACATGGTTTTGCCATTAGGACACTTTTAAATTGCCACATCACCCATGTTGTTTACAATATTGTACTACGTGCAACAAACAATATTTGACCTGCAAGATCAATACATTACGCCACCCCATCAATGAACATATGTAGGATATGGTTAACAGAAAAAATCAAATACCTTAAAATCCAACATTTTATTAATTGATAGATTAAAAACCACCCAAGTGAACAAAAACGATAGCAATAAAAATTGGTCAAGGGTAACCATACACAGGGACTACAAACCTAATAGGGAAGGGGTAGCAGTAGGAACAGCAAGCAAATACAAGTACAGGCACAGACCCTTAATAGGGACAATGGATAGTAGTAGCCCTAATTGATACCCTAGGACTTACTCCTACCTTAAAATGGAGGGTATGACACCCTAACTTAGCCTGGCGCCCCCGTTCCTCATCGACTCACCCTACAGTGCCCTGGTGTAGCCCTATATAATTATGTGTTATAGTGTAGTGCACTGAAAACAACCACAGTGGGCATAAGGAGGGAGAAATTCTCTCCAAACGAACAAATAGGAGGTCCAATGTTATAATAGATAAACCAGTGCACTACCTTATACACACAGCCCTTATAGAACAATATAAATGAACGACCATACATATAAAGGGGAACAACGCATGCTGAAGTCCCCAAAATACAAGTAGAGTTTTAGCAAATTGTGCATATTGATAATAGAAACATACTGCTTAAAGGTACACTTCCATTATTGTCGGTGCAAATATGCACAGCCTCAAAGCGTTTCCCCGCCCACAACGGATCATCAGGAGGCTCAGGGGGGAAAAAAGAAAAGGTCCACGTATCCTCAATGGTCGTTGTAGGATATGACAAACTCTTGGACACCAAAACCTTCGAGTGCATCCAGGCAATTCATTGAAACACACCGGGGACACATCAGCTATATTTCTGCTACGGCCATAGAGAAGATCTGCAAACCGGTCAGAAGCGGCGATTGGTAAAGCTTGCTTCTCAACAGAGAAGTACTAGAGATCATTAAATGAGATACTCGCACTTCAAATGGACTAAACTTAAAAACTGATACCATGTATTTACTAAAGTGAAAATAGATGTTCTTTCACATTACTGAGCATGTTTCCTCCTTAGAGATGGTTTTATAACGATTCCATGGCTGATGAGTATCAACAACTCTTCTTCTGAGGTCCTCAGAAAACTTTTTTTTTTTTTTTTTTGTGCCATGACACTCTTCCACAATTATATCAATCAAAAAGACTGCTGGAACAGCATTGCAAATGTGAACAGGGTGCTAGCTAAAAAATACACAATCTATACAAAGTGAAAGCTGCACACCAAATTCAGAGAAAGAGATATTTAGCTAATGTATTGATCAATCCATTACTGCCCGAGCAGTTATGCTTGTTCCTATTACTCTGAATTTGGTATGCAGCTTTCACTTTATATAGATTGTGTATTTTTTGGATAGCACCCTGTTCACATTTACAATGGTGTTCCGTTTTTTTTGATCGTTATGCAGTTTTTTCTGTCTGAGAACCCAGTCCCGCCCTTTAGCCATGTAGCCATGTTTATTCAATTTCCTATATAGCCAGGTCCCTGGCTTCCCATACACAAGTAGGTTTCAACCGCACATAGAGGTAACATTTGGTTAGGCTGCTTTCACACTAAATTTTTTTAACATGCGTCATGAACGTTTTTTTAATGCAAAAACGGATCCAGTGCAAATGCGTTTTCATTTCAATGCATTTGCAATGGACTCGCGTCAACATGCGTTCACATGCGTTTGCGTGCGTTATAGTGAGGATCCAGCGACTTGCAGTTTTTTAACTTTTTTCAAAAACGCTATTTGTAGCGTTTTTGAGCTGGGTCCAAATACTGCAAATTGCTGGATCCTGACTAAACAGCACGCAAATGCATGTGAACGCTGGCATGCTGATAGACAGGATCCTGCTTGCTCTACTGAGCATGCCCAGAAACCAGCCTGGTGTGATCAGTCTCTCTCTCCCCCTCCCTCTCTCCCCCTCCCTCTCTCCCCCTCCCTCTCTCCCCCTCCCTCTCTCTCTCTCTCCTCTCTCTCTCTCCCCCGCCTGAGAGCGGCGGACGCTCGTAACCAAGGTAAATATCGGGTAACCAAGCAAAGCGCTTCTTAGTTACCCGATGTTTACCTTGGTTACATGTGCAGGAAGTTGGCTCCTAGCAGCTGCGGGCTCGTAACCAAGGTAAATATCGGGTAACCAAGCAAAGCGCTTCTTAGTTACCCGATGTTTACCTTGGTTACATGTGCAGGAAGTTGGCTCCTAGCAGCTGCGGGCTCGTAACCAAGGTAAATATCGGGTATTCAAGCAAAGCACTTCACTTAGTTACCCAATATTTACTTTGGTTACAGATTACCGCAGCTGTCAGATGCCGGCTCCCAGTCTATCACGTTCAGTTCCCCTCACTCCCGATCACATGACTCCAATGCCCTCCCATAAATTTCAAGTGACAGGATCCTGCAAAATAACACATGCGTTTGCATGCGTTTTTCTTTGCAAAAACAGGATCCGCTTTTGCAGCAAAAAAAGTTAATGACGCATGTTAAAAAAACGTAGTGTGAAAGCAGCCTTAGAGACCCATACACACAAGTAGGTTTTAACCGCATATAGAGGTAACATTTTGGTTAGGGACCCAATAAATAAGAGATTACCGTGAAGTGGTTATCGGGCAGTAATGAATTGATCAATACATTAGCTAAATATCTCTTTTTTTCAAATAATCCTCACATTTTTCAATTTTTTCAATTTTTCATATGGCTCATTGTGTTTTTCATTCTTTATGTATCCTAGAGCAGTTATGCTTATTCATATTTCTCTGAATATGGTGTGCAGCTTTCACTTCATATACTCTTCCACAATTGTGAACATCAATGTTTGATAGAGTCCTGTTCTTTAAATGAAACAGGTCACCTACTCACACATGATGGTCACCCCATTAATTTTAAACACCGGGCTCTAATTTCAGCTTCAAATTATCCGCAAATCCTAAGGGTTCAAATAACTTTGTCATTCAAACATGTAATATTGGATCTTTATCCTAAATAAAAATAAAATAATATTTTTTGACTCGTGTTTGATTTATCTTCCGTTAGGACATGTTTTTAAATCAAATGCAGTTTTAGGTCAAATTTATTTAGAAATATTGAAAATTTTGAAAGATTCACAAACTTTCAAGCCCTGGTGTTTGTCTACTGCATTGCATATTTCTGTAGTCAGCTCTAAAAAATGGTTTGATAAGAATGACCTAGAACACAGACTTTCTGTCTATAGCTGAAGGCCAAATGCTGACTTGTTACCAGTATGAGAACTTTATAATTTATAGAGCATAAAATGATCTGTGAAAATTGAAAAGTGTTTATATAAACCTGACTCTTTATAAAGTGCAAAACTGTTTTGGTTTGGGCATGCAAAGACGCTCCATAGTTGTATGCCAAAATTTTGACTTAAATTCTGCACCCTATGGGGGGGAGGAGCACGCCAGACTTCTATCTATGTGACCTCTGTGCACACGTATTTATTTTATCTCTTATCTGGTAAAAATCTATTACAAAAAAAAGATATTTGCACTCTAAAATTCTAAAGCATGCAACTATGAATGTAAAAATATAGACATGCATTACTGCTTAAGGCAATCTAGGAAAAATTGAGATACTTAGCATATAAAAATGGCCATTTCTATGTCTGCCCAGTAGCCACGTCAAGGCATAGCTCATATACTGGGTACCTACTCTAACGCGTCTCTCTGTGTTAAAAACCTCCTGTGTATGGGAAGTAGGAACCTGCTACTAAAGAATAAAATCACCCGTGGCTAAAGGGGGAGGAGTGCACAGTCAGAGGGTGTGACTCCATAATCTAGACAAAAAAGACTGACGGGGATTCCCAACATTCAGTCTGAAGAGGTGCAAAACTGAACATGACATATAACAAAGAAAAAACAGTTGCCCTCTGAAATTCTAAAAAATGCAAATCATGAATGTAAGAATATAGACATGCATTACTGTCGCGGGCGGAGGAGGGGACGCTGCGCTCACCCACTGCTCGGGTCCGGCTGCTGCTGCTTGGTGGTGGCTCGAGCGGTGGGCCGGATCCCGGGGACTCGAGCGGCGTTCCTCGCCCGTGAGTGAAAAGGGGTTTGGTTTTGGGGATTTATTGTCCATGACATGACGCCACCCACGGTTGTGGTGAGATTGGTGACACCACCGCTGCTCTGGACGGGGATCCCGGGAGCGATGACAGGGAGCAGCTTGGATGTTGGTTCTCCCCTCCGTGGGTAGGGGGTTGGTTGTCCCGGGGCCCGGTGATGGGGTAGGGATGGATGACAGGCGGGTTATGGGGCCTGGTGAGGTGCAGGGTCGCGGGGGCAGCGCTGTGCCGCACGGCACGGAGGTACTCACTCAGCCAATCAGGAACACAAAGTCTCCGGTAAAACAAACGGCTGGATGGACGGGTCCCACAGACGGCTGCGGTGTTTCTCCTCCCGGCAGGTTGATGGTGACTGCCTTTCCCTGCACCTGTGTAGTGTAGACGGCTCCGATGGGTTCCCACCGGTAACCCGCTCCCCAGCTTGGATATGTGCTGAAGGAGCCCCTTTTGCCTGCAGGCTCTGGCCCTGGGAACTGTAGCCTTGGCGGTGACTGTGTTTCCCTCTAACGGTTGGACTGTTGCTTTCTATCGGGACTTGGCTGCTGGGAAACCCCGGAGGTTCCCTTCGCTAACGGATTTGACAAATTCAACGGCGACTCCTAGCCTTGTCGGGGTCTGTAAGCCCCTGCCGGATGGTGCTGGCTTCTCTTTGCGTACCGGTCCGGTACCGCCGGGCCACCACCCATCCACGGTCCTTACGGCTAGCTCCAATAGGCCTCTCCTGCAGACGGTCACCACCGTCCGCCAACCTTGCTGTTCCGTCCGGGCCACACACCCGGACCAACTTCAGACTGCTCTTTTGCCACTCCACTCCTCTCCTCTTTCACTTCCAAACTCTCTCTCTAAACTACTAAAACTAAAACTGAACTGCTTTTCCCGCCTCTAGGACTGTGAACTCCTCGGTGGGCGGGACCAACCGCCTGGCCCACCCCCTGGTGTGAACATCAGCGCCTGGAGGGAGGCAACAAGGATTTTTGTTTGACTTAGGTGTGCCTGACCGGGGTGTGGGGTGTGTTGGTGTAGTACCTGTGACGTCCTGGCTTGTCCAGGGCGCCACATTCCCCCTTAGTAAAATGCAGACCATCCGCGGGCTGCCCGTCCATCACCGGTTTTATTTTCACAACTGAAAAGAGATAAAACGGTAACATATAATACAAGTATATTAACTCTTCCCACATCGGGAGGCACATTTCTTAAACGTTGCTAACGGTAACGGCTTCCGCTCTCTCCCACCCAAGCAACCTGGCCCTGATGCTGCCCCTAAGCAAATGGGCAGCACCCCTTGACACCAGTCCAGCACAAGTTACCCGAGCGGGTTCTGTCCCTTTCAGGGGCCCCACGTCCATGGGGACCCCTGAACCCCCGGAGGATCGCCACCGGTTGCGGTAGTGGCGGGCCTGGGCCATCTCTTTCCTCCAGGCCCATCCTCCAAATCAGCCTCTCCGGAGGCGGTAACGGTAAAGCCATAAAAACATATCCATTTACACACCAGAAGTTCGTGGTGCCCTGCCAGTTCTTGGGCTTGTCCGTAGCAGTTTCTACGCATTGGGTTGTAAACAGTCACCACGGGGACAACAGTTGCCGGCAACGACCGGTTCTAATCAGGGTTGGTCAATCAGGTAACATCTTCGGTTTATTCTTTCTTATCATTCATTAAAACTTTCAAAACGGTACTTTGGTGGGCCAAACGGGGACAAATTGCAACGGGCCTCCGCTGCCATTACTCGGACTCTTCGGCTGAGGCGGCCCCATCCTCCGCCACCAGCATATCGAACATGCAGTGACAGGCCTGCTGTGAAAGGGGTGCCCGGTATCCGTTCCCACCGGCGCGCGGGGTGTAATAAACCACCGGCTCCCCCTCATAGCGGAGACGCTCACTCGCCTCCTTGGGTTCAGGTGTGGGGTCGGCGCTGGGGCCGGAGTCGTTATCCTTCATCCCCGCGCCAGGCGGGTTGCCGCCAGCTGCCGCAGTTTCCAGGCCACCGACATCCAGCACATCAGATTCAGCTGTAGTAACACTGGGTAGCAGATCGGGTTGGTCAACACTGAGGTGCCTCATGAGTAACGGCAGGGACGACGCGAGGGCCGAGACGGGACCAGGCCCCCCAGCCGCAGTGGCCGGTCCTGGTAGGACATGGGGACGTGGGTTACCCGTCGGCTCCGTCACATCTGCTCCCATGCCATACATTGGGGCCGCTGCAACCAGCATTTCCACCTCATGGGTCCACTGCTCCATCATGAGATATATCTGATGTTGCTGGAGCTGATTGAACTCGACTACTCTGGCCTTCATCCACGCCACGGTCCCGGTCTCGGGCACAGCGCCTCGTGCCATCCTGGCCGGGGCCTCTGATACATCTTCATTAAGGGGCCGCGATCTCGGCGGTTCCCACAGGGGCGATTCAGGACGGCCCCGCGCGTCTGCAGCCAGTCGGTCCGCCGGGGCGGATTGGCAGGGTGTCGCTATCGGTTGGACGGGTAGCGGGCCTAGTGGCGGGGCGGCAGCCACTAACACGGGTAGCGGGGGAGGAGGCAGGGTGAGCGGGCGCAGGCCGGGCCCCCCAGCCGCAGTGGCCGATCCCTCGGGAATACAGGGGCGTGGGTCTCTTACCCGCTCCTCCGAATCCTCCTCCACCTCGCGTCTCCGCATAGCAGCCACCACGTCCGCCATGTCGGTCTCCCACTCCTCCAGGAGGAGCTGCATGTGGGCCTGCAGATGGTTACTCAGCGGGGCGGTCTGGTCTCTCAGCCACGTCGCCGTGCCGGGTGCGGGGGCTTCATCGTTGGTAGTCGGACTGTGCATCTCGGCAATGAGGTTTTCCAGGAACCCGGTATCGCTGCAGAGTCCTGGCGTCCCTGCTTTTATAGCCGCGGCTACATGCGGCCAGACGCCATCAGTCCCCCTTAGTCTTTTTCCGGCTCCTCCTCTACAGGGGCGGGGTTTAGGCCTTCGCGCCTCTACTGCTCGAGGAGATGCTCGAGCGGGAATTTTTCGCGCCCAAGATGGCGGCTTCTCCAAATTTCCGGCCGGACACCTCCGGCGGTCACAAGGCGCACCTCTACCAGACGGCAGAGCGGTAAGATCCTGTTTGTGACGCCAAGTTGTCGCGGGCGGAGGAGAGGACGCTGCGCTCACCCACTGCTCGGGTCCGGCTGCTGCTGCTTGGTGGTGGCTCGAGCGGTGGGCCGGATTCCGGGAACTCGAGCGGCGTTCCTCGCCCGTGAGTGAAAAGGGGTTTGGTTTTGGGGATTTATTGTCCGTGACGCCACCCACGGTTGTGGTGAGATTGGTGACACCACCGCTGCTCTGGACGGGGATCCCGGGAGCGATGACAGGGAGCAGCTTGGATGTTGGTTCTCCCCTCCGTGGGTAGGGGGTTGGTTGTCCCGGGGCCCAGTGATGGGGTAGGGATGGATGACAGGCGGGTTACGGGGCCTGGTGAGGTGCAGGGTCGCGGGGGCAGCGCTGTGCCGCACGGCACGGTGGTACTCACTCAGCCAATCAGGAACACAAAGTCTCCGGTAAAACAAACGGCTGGATGGACGGGTCCCACAGACGGCTGCGGTGTTTCTCCTCCCGGGAGGTTGATGGTGACTGCCTTTCCCTGCACCTGTGTAGTGTAGACGGCTCCGATGGGTTCCCACCGGTAACCCGCTCCCCAGCTTGGATATGTGCTGAAGGAGCCCCTTTTGCCCGCAGGCTCTGGCCCTGGGAACTGTAGCCTTGGCGGTGACTGTGTTTCCCTCTAACGGTTGGACTGTTGCCTTCTATCGGGACTTGGCTGCTGGGAAACCCCGGAGGTTCCCTTCGCTAACGGATTTGACAAATTCAACGGCGACTCCTAGCCTTGTCAGGGTCCGTAAGCCCCTGCCGGATGGTGCTGGCTTCTCTTTGCATACCGGTCCAGTACCGCCGGGCCACCGCCCGTCCACGGTCCTTACGGCTAGCTCCAATAGGCCTCTCCTGCAGACGGTCACTACCGTCCGCCAACCTTGCTGTTCCGTCCGGGCCACACACCCGGACCAACTTCAGACTGCTCTTTTGCCACTCCACTCCTCTCCTCTTTCACTTCCAAACTCTCTCTCTAAACTCCTCAAACTAAAACTAAAACTGAACTCCTTTTCCCGCCTCCAGGACTGTGAACTCCTCGGTGGGCGGGACCAACCGCCTGGCCCACCCCCTGGTGTGAACATCAGCCCCTGGAGGGAGGCAACAAGGATTTTTGTTTGACTTAGGTGTGCCTGACCGGGGTGTGGGGTGTGTTGGTGTAGTACCTGTGACGTCCTGGCTTGTCCAGGGCGCCACATTACTGCTTAAGAGATATTTAGCATACAAAAATGGCCATTTCTATGTCTGCCCAGTAGCCACGTCAAGGCAAAAATCTATTAAATTTAGTATGTCACCATTATTCTAAATACATTTCTTTGTATTCAAATCACCTATGAAGACAAGATATTTTCTAGGAGAGCACATTTCCATATCACAGCAGTCACATATCCATCTTATCCAAAAATGAAGCACAGAGCCGGACATGTGATCTATGCAGCACATGAGTGACCGCAGCGGTAATGCTTTGGTCACTACTGAATGCTATGATTGGCTACAGCAGTCAAATCCAAAGCAAAAAAATGAGGAACAACGTGCACCAAAGGCCATCTGACATAAAAAACTGAATAGGCGTTTATTTTGTCTACATGTTTCAGTAGGAGACAGCTCCGTTCTTCTGGTCAAAATAAATGTCTATTCAATTTTTTTTTATTTTATACAGTGTGAGGCGCTTATTATTTCTTGTTTTTTTTTTCTTTTTTTCCTTTGTATCTGTTTTCTCGATCCTCAACGACAGCCTAAAACACCCAGTGGCTGAACATAGTTGGAGCTGCCTTATGAAGGACCACACTGGTTGTGCCTACACAACAGCAAAACTCAGCTAGGTAAGCCTTGACTAATTTTTTGGTACTGCAAGTCTTTTATTAAACTGACCGAGTGCTACACACTTTTTCTATCAAAATCGTCTTTAAAAGTTGAGCCTATTTAGAAGTCTATTTTCTAATTGTTTGGATTTTTTTGTCTATTCACCTATATGCGGATGATTTTGTAATCGAGATATTTGTGGCTGATTCAATATTTGTGACTTTTTAAGAAGTAAACTGTTTGTGCAAATGTACTCATCTGGAGTGATATTGTTCTTGTTTGCCATTAATTTTTTGCACGAACATTAGAGCTGCACGTAACTTTTTATAGGATTATACAACTTATTGCTCTAAAAAGGTACAAAAATGTAACAAAAAAAAGAGCATCTTTGCATAAAATTCATGAAATCGACTTTTTTTCCCCCGAGGTCACTAATCTCTGGCATTCAACCACCACTTTGGACTGATACAGTTTGATCTTGTGGTGAAATAAAGGGAGCAACGGGATCCCTCCCCTGCTACCCTCTGTCTTCTAGACTACAGGCTGATATATGCATTATGGCTGACAAGATATCAATGTCCCAGCACAGGCAACGCAATAACATCACTGAAATGTGTCACTCTGTTCTTGAGTACAGGGCAGAAGAGAACTTTGTGCTTTGAGGGATCAGATTAGGGCAGTAAACACTTTAGATTTTGCTGTGAGTGCAGCACACAGGAGCACTCTTCGAAGGGGCACTGTTACTTAAAGGGAACCTGTCATCAGAAATTTAGCTATAAACCTAAAGGTTTCCCCTTCTGCAGCTCCTGGGCTGCATTCTAGGAAGCTTCCTATAGTTTTTGTGGCCCCTTTTATTCCAAAATAAATACTTTACAAACTTGTACCTTTTCGTATGCAAATTTCTTAAATCTTCCATGGGGGCGGGCTGCCTGATGTACGTTGCTGTCCTCCTGCCGATTTACGCCGCCCCCGAACGCTGAATTTCAAAACTCAGGACGCCGCCCCTGGGCGCCCGTGGTCCCGCGCATGCGCTGTGCTACTGTAGCGGTGCCGTGCACTGTGTGCATGTGTGACCGCTAGTGACGCTTTGCGCGGGCACGAGGTTATGGGCGGCGCTGTGAGTGTCATCAGCAAGTGCCGCCCATAACCTCGTGACCGCATTTTCGCCTATTCCTCCAGCGTTCTGCGCAAACGCTCGCTGGCCAGATGACCGGACGTCACCTCCTTCCCATCCTGCTCAGCAACAGGAAATAGATGGGAGGAGCGGACGGAGCAGTCAGTGCCCGCGCAAAAGCGTCACCAGCGGTCACACGTGCACGCAGTGCACGGCACCGCTACAGTAGCACAGCGCATGCGCGGGACCAGGGGCGGCGTCCTGAGGTTTGAAATTCAGCGTTCGGGGGCGGCGTAAATCGGCAGGACGACAGCAACGTACATCAGGCAGCCCGCCCCCATGGAAGATTTAAGAAATTTGCATACGAAAAGGTACAAGTTTGTAAAGTATTTATTTTGGAATAAAAGGGGCCACAAAAACTATAGGAAGCTTCCTAGAATGCAGCCCCGGAGCTGCAGAGGGGGGAACTTTTAGCTTTATAGCTAAATTTCTGATGACAGGTTCACTTTAAAGGGACACTGATTATGTGGGGGAGATTGATACTGCAGAGCTTGCTTATGTTGGAAATATGAGAGGTAAAATGTATCTGTGTTACACACTCTACAGGTAGAAGTTGTCAAAAAATCCCCATAGAGGTCTGGGGCAGATGGGAAAAGTGACGTTCTATCTGTAACTGCACTGTAACAACAATGTACAGAACTTGTATTAACTACTATTGTCACACGGTGTTTGGCTCTATACTCGCCGAGTGTCATGGCGGCATGTGACGCTGTTCACACTGCAGAATGATACTCAACACTACGCCTTCTATGGTGCTCCTGAGTTGCACAGACAGACTCCAGCGTCGACCAGCTGTGTGCTCATTAGTGATTGACATTGAAGCAATTAATTTTTGGTAGCCTGCTGGTTACCTCTATTATCACATGTTGTGGGATACCTATTACAGTTACTCTCCACCTTTTTAAGATGGTGGAGCCTGTCTTCCCATAAAGACTATAGCTTTTACTAAACCTCTCCATTTGCTGTTGTGTTCTAGTTACCAGTGATTTATTGTGTGCTGCTTGGTGTGCTGTGGAAATCCTCTCATCGTCTGTTTATTTCTTCCGTGCTCTTTATTTCCTCCTTATCACATATCATCTTATATATCTGTGTGTGTGATATTATTTTTGGTTTTCCTGTTTGTCTATATCTGTTGGTTCAACCATTCCTGTACCGGTCCTCCCCTGGGTTTGGGGAGTGGAAGTATAAGATCAGGGCTTGCTAGGAGCAGGGCACGGAACATAGCCCAGACATCTTCACCACTAGGGTATCTCTGGGATTAGGGACAGGTAGGGAGCCATAGCCTAGGGGCCAGTCTAGAAGCCCCATCCCCTGTTATCCCCTTATACCCCGTGAAATATATGATCACTATATGGCAGCAATACTAGTCTTTTTTTTATATATATATAGTATACAGATATAGTGATCATGTTGTGGCAGTATTAATTTAGCCTAGTATAGTAGTTTTAAGTGTAATATCGGGCTTTGCAGAATGTGTTATTGTTATGTAGAAACACAATCCTAATTCCAAAAAAGTAAAACAAGAATATAATGATTTGGAACTCTCTTATCACCACATTTTATTCACAGAAGAACATAGAACAGATCAGCGGGTGAACATTGGTCAATTTTCCATTTCATTTGAAAAAAAATGAACTTATTTAGACATTGAGGGCACCAGTATATATCAAATAAGCTGGGGCAGGGTTAACAAAAGGCTGATAAAGTAAATGGTGCTAATGAAAAACAGCTGGAGGGTCAATTTTGAACACATGACTGTATAAAAAAGAGCATGTTAAAGATGCAGAATCTTTCAGAAGGAAGGATGGTTGGAATCACCAATCTGTGAATAACTGCATCGAAAGATTGTGGAAGATTTCAGAAAAATGCTCGACATAAAATTGCAAATACTTTGATTAGCCTTCCATCTACAGTACATAATATCAAAAGTGTCATGCTGGTGTCTCGCATGCCGTCTCGATGCCGATTGGCTCACTGCATTCACCACTCTGATTGCCCAGCGCCAGACTATCTTCCCTGTGCAGCCTTGTGTTCAATGTCAGCTCTGCTCCTAGAAAATCTCAGTTCGGCTGCTGCAGTCCTGGGGACTGCCCTGTGATAGTATCTGGTGTCTACCGGCAGCCCAACCTATCCTCACCATCAGAAGCCCTAGTAAAAACCCGGTAGACACTTAGCCACGCCCCTCCAAGGTACATCCGGCCCATGGGGTAGTGAGTCGAAACCCACCAATGTGACATTACAATCGGGCCATGGACCCTACTGATATATCGGGACCCAGTGACCCCAAGTCTCTATTACAAGTCTTGTAAGAAGAAGTTTGTTCTCAACCGAAGCGTCAAGACCAGCTGATGCAGGAGCTTAATGTGATGGAAACCCAGCTGTAGGATTCACCACTTCTGTGCCCACCCTGTCCCGTGCTTCTACCGCTACAAATTCGTCTTCGTCAGCACGAACATTGTCTCCTGGGAGTCGCCTGGAGTTCCAATGTCTGGTGGAGCAGCTAAGCTTTAACTTTTACTTCCGTCCAGCTTTGATGGGAATCCAAAGGAGAGTCGTGGCTTCATAAAACAGTGCTAGATCCACTTCACTCTCCACTCTCAACTTTTTATTTCAGACCAAACCAAAATTTTGTTCATGGTCTCGATGCTGTCTGGAAGAGCCCTGGGTTGGGCAAACTCATTTGGGAGTTTGGTGGTCTTGAGACTCACAATGTTGAGAGATTCTTGGAGATGTTACGGGCAGTATTCAAGGAACCTAGCGCACCTCGTCTTCCGTCTCATCCCTTCTGACTTTAAGACAGGGCACATATACCTTGGTTCAGTATGACTTACGCTTCCGCATCCTAGAGGTGGAGCTGGCCTGGAATGAAGAAGCCATGTGGCAAGCTTCTGGCAGGGCCTGTCTGGTTGTATCAAGGTTAAGTTCGCAGGCAGAGATCTACCATTGTCTCTAGATGTCCTTATTAGTGATGAGCGAGTACTAAAAAGCTCGGGTGCTCGAGGCTCGGGCCGAGCATCCCAAGATACTCGTGTACTCGGCCCGAGCACCGAGCCCAATGTTATCCTATGGGAGTCCCGAGTATTTTTGTGAAATGACCACCGGCAGCATGTAGAAACCATAAAACTGTAAATTAAAAAAAAAAACGTGCGTGTGTGTGTAAGCGTGCATATATATATATACACGCGGAGTGGAGTGCGGGAGGGGCCGTAGCCGAGCGGGGAAGTGTCGGGCTAAAGGCACGGTCATTCTGTGAGGGCCGGCCAATCACTGCAATTCCACAACAGGGCTGTGGCATTGCAGTGGTCTGCCAGCCAATCCCTGCATAAGGGCTGGCTCTAAAAAGAGCGCCAACATGAAGACCACGAGTACAGCACGAGTATCGCGAGATTACTCGGTCCCCGCCGAGTAGCCCGAGTACAGTGATACTCGTGCGAGTACCGAGTAGTTACAAGCATACTCGCTCATCACTAGTCCTTATACATCTCGCTACTAGGATTGATCTCCATTTTTACGAACAAGCTGTCACACAGAATTTTGCACAAACTTCACCAATTGTCATGGTGGCGTTGAGCGCTGTTCAGATTGCAGATTCTAGCACTCTGCTAGATGTTTTTTTTGGTGTCTGGGATCAACACAGGCAGACCCGGACGTCGACCTGCTGTGTACGGATTCATTGGTAATCTAGCAATTAAGCTCTGTTGGTGTGCTTGCTCCTTTGGTCACATGTTGTGGGAAGGCCTATCTTATCTCCTCCCCTGTAATTTATGCTGGATGAAACCTTCCACCCATGCCAGCTATGTTCGTCTGTGAGGTGTGGAATCCCAGACTTTCTGGTGAAAGTTGTGCTCATTGCTTGGTGGGGTTGTGGAGTTTACCTTGTTGTTCTGTAGCTTCGCTCCTGCTCTTGTTTTTCCTCCTGAACCGTCTTATTGGCTTTACCTTTGTGTTTGCTGTGAAACAGAGTTCTGGTTTTCCCCTATCTGTCTTTATCTCTGAGTTTCATCACACTCCTGTTCTGTCATTCCCTGGGAGAAGAGGAAATTAGATCAGGACTGGTCTGGAGCAGGGCCAGGAAGGAGACTCAGCCTCTCCACCATCAGGAGTATCTCTGAGGTTAGGGATAGCATAGGGCCCCCTAGCTTGAGTGACAGCCTAGGAGCCCTGGTTCCCCACTATCCCATAGTCATTATGACACAAGCTCTTGGATAGTGTCAAGAGTCTTCTCTTGTCAGGGGACCTCCCAGGTCAGTTTCAACCTGTCAGGACCCTTTGCTGCCACAAGATCCACCTCCTACTGTAGAGCCAATGCAGGTAGGGCGAGCCAAACTTTCTGTACAAGGGCAATAGCGAAGGTATAGTGACAATCTGTGTATGTACTGTGGAAGTGAGGGGCATTTTGTTTGTCAATGCCTAGCAAGGCCCGGGGGCTTCCAGCATCTTGGGACAGTCAGAGATGACCCTAGATGAGAAAGTTAGCTATACAAAACTCTTAACCGAAGTAACATTGGTTTGGGGAAAGAGGTCTCTCTTTGTGGTTAATTTAGACTCCAGATCTGTGCCAACCTTATACATCCCAATCTGGTTGATCAGCTTCAGCTTCCTACACAAGTTCGTCCCCTGCTTGTTGACTTCATTGATGGACAACCCATGGCGGAGCTTACTTTTCATGTCTCATGTCTCGCTGCCTGTCACCCTGCAAATGGGAACCCAGCACTCTGAAAGAATCTCTTTTTATGTGCTAGCTAGCTATCTAAACTCTATTCTTCTTGATCTTCCATGGTTTTGTCTACATGTGACGGTTGTTGACTTGTCCACCGGTCAGGTGTTTCAATGGGGTCTTTGACCTTTGCTTGCTCCTGTGCATTACAATACTTTGATCTGCTCTCCTGAGGGCAGATCAAAGTGCGCATGCGTATGCGCAGTGGAGGCCTCTCTGTGAAAGACACAGGATATATAATGCACACAGGGAGGATAGCGAATGCAAGAAGAGAGGAGGCGCTGGGCCGAGACCAATGACACCCATTAGACCGGACTATCTCCTAGGTGAGTATTATAAAGGTGTTTTTTACGTTATACAGCACGGCCTGGGCTCTTATATACAGCATTCTGGAATGCTGTAACTAAGGGCTCACTAGTAGTGGCCGCAGCTTATAAGGGAAAAACCTGGTGACAGGTTCCCTTTAACGGTGTTTGTGCAGTACAGTTGAAACCAGAGGTTTACATCCACTCTCTATAAAGACACTGTTAAGGGTTGACGGCTTAGAGGGAAGATGGAACACACAATTCTAAGCACAACACGGGGTCCACCATGCTATGGATGGATATACAGTAGCTGCTAAGAGCCCAGAGAGCAGGGCGGACAATTACAGACTTCAGTATAACTGGGTTCAATACGGTTAGTGTTATTTACACACTCACTCTTCTATGAACAACCATGGGGTCAGGCGACCACCGCGGTTGAGAAAGAAGCGCCAATTAACAAACAAACGTTCGGATGCAGCAGAGTCACACCACGCACGCCTGCGAAGTAGCACCGGCTGCAAATTATAAAGTTCAGACCGACAGATCACTTAACCAGCGCTGCCACCTAATAAAGTAAAAGTACAGATAACAGTACACTTAACCAGTGCTGTTATACTGGTAGAGGTGAAACAGGCTCTGGAACAACAGTGGCTTCACCAGCACTGTCAAACCCACTAGGATTGTGGGTACCAGTACGCTTTGACTGCGCAGACACTGGCTATCACTCTTAGGTAGCGGATTAGTAAGAGACCTGCCTAAGAGACGCTCTCGCCGCACGGCAAGTAGAGACTGAGCGCTGTTCCGGCGTCGGCGGCAACCCTATATCAGTTAAGCACCACCTAGCCTCAGATCACGCCCAATCAATGTAGCAGACATCACACAAGCAGGCAACGGCCAATCCGGAGATGCTACATCACGCTCACACTCCAATCAGCGTAGCTGACGTTCACAAGCAGTCAACAGCCAATACGGAGATGTCACGCACATACGCAGAGGCCAAAGAGTCAGACTTAGAAGACCCGGCCCGCGCATGTGTGACGCCCTGGCTGGGCCAGGTAGTCACAGATAGCGCCCCACACTACACCAGTCCCCTAACAAGGTGACAGCAGCCAAACACTTAAAAACTAGTCACCTCCCTCAGTGCTTGATGGACACACCAGGGTGCGGAGCCAGGCAGTTGGCACGCCCACCGATCAGTTCAGAGAGCCTGAGGCAGGAAAAAGAAAACAATTCAGCCTGGGAGTTGAGTTTGAGAGTTGAGTGGAGGAGGTCAGGCCTGTGTGACAGGCCTGTAGCAGACTGAAAGGTGCCAGGGTAGGAGCCTTTGGCTAGGAGGCATAACGGAGGCCTCTGTCTACAGGAGCCGGGAAGATGGCTCGGTGGAACCGTGGTGGACCAGGAAAGGGTAGTGGCCTGCCGGTACCGACCCGGGGAACCGACTCGGAAACCGGAGCACAAAGGGGGGTACTCAGACCCTGAAGCTAGGTCCAGAAGCTACTGGGGGCTAGCTAATGAACTGATTGCGGCCAGGACTATAGGTTCTGTCCCACCCAAAGTCTCGACTGAAGACAACAACCCAACGAGGGGGATAGAAAGCCACCGCCACGGCAGAGAGATCCCACGGGGCAGCATCTGCGGGCAAAGGGCTACTTAGGTGACCACAAGCCGTGTAGCGGACTCCTGGCGCTGCAGGCGCAGGCAATCCACCATCACACAAACGGTGCAGGAGAAAGGCAGAGACCACCAACCGGGTGGTAGACCAGACTGCAGCCGGCTGCGGGCACTGACCACCATCACCTTGGTTTACCAGAGACTTGTGTGTGTTACTAATCGTGAGTACATCAGTGCCCTCCGTCTGCCCATCCCCCTGCACTGTCCTTACCCCAACGGGTCCCGGGGCCACCGTCCCTACCCATGAGGGGTTAACAACTAGCTGCTCAATGTGGCGCCCCAGGACCTGGTCGCCACAACAGCATTGCCCTCCCAAAGGGTTAATGCTGAGCCTGGAGGTAATTGGGAGGTCCATTGGCCAGCAAGTTTAACATCCAACGCAGTTCTCCCTCCGGCCAGCAGGGGGAGCTCTGAACCTGGAATTTCAGGGAGCATTCCTTAAGTCTGACCTGAGGGAGGAAGTAGTGTTCAGTCTGTAGAGAGAAGTGAAAGGAAGCAGACGCAGAGTGTGCTGTCCTGTGGATCTGGGGCCTGGAGCTGGAACAGCTTGGCCCAGGGAAGCAGGAGTAGCAGAGAGGCAGAGAAGAGACTCGGACATCGGAGTCTGTGGCCACCAGGGCTTAAAATACTCCCTGGTAGCCGAATCCGAAGGGCAGGAGAGCTGCAAGCACCTGGCCCATAAACAGCCCGAAGGTACAGCTGCAGCATCAGGGCCCGGTGTGGACTCCAGCAGAGAAGCACCAGAGAGGGCCTGCGCAGCCTACCACAGAGGGAAAGGGAGGTACCACCGGTCCCAGCAGCAAAGAGGGCCATTGCTGGATCCAGAGAAGCAGGGTCCTATCGTAGTAAAGAAAGGAACAGGAGTAGGCCTCATACTCAGCTGGCCAGAAAGATCACCCCAAGTACTTCCAGGCCGACCGGATCCCCTTCACCACCTGTGACGGTCTCCCAGGATTGGACTGTTCCTAAAGTAAAAGAGGAGAAGGTAAAGAGACTGTTGTTTGTGCCTGGTTCTTTCATTGCCTGTCGGCCCTGCACCGTGTTAGCCACACAACACCATAGACTTTCACGAGCACTAACAGTGTCCCCAGGGCTCCGCTCCACCTGTGGGGAGCAGTACCACCATTGCTGCTATATCATCACCCCGGAGGCCTCACACAGCAGCGGCGGCTTAATAGCCACAGACCACAGGTGGCGTCACGAAACAAATACTTTAATTGCTCCCAAGTCACCAGCCATATTAAACTGACACCCACCAGGGCCACGGAGTCGGGCCCCGCCACCACTGACGTCCCCCGGACTAGTCCGGCCCGGCACCGGGTGTCCCATAGCCCTGGGGTGGGCGAGTCACTCAACATCTCCCCCGGGTGCCCCATAACTGCAGCGGTGGTGTCCACCTTCACCACATCCCGTTGGTGGCGTTAGGAACTTAAACACGGCCCCGGCCGTACACCTACGTCCCCCCAAACCGCCAACCCCTTTTAAATCGGAGTGACCGTGGACCCCCGGGTCCGGAGACCCCCGAGCCACCCACTGAAGGTCCGGACCCGAGTGACTCGGCTGCCGCCGAGCACGGGGCGGCACGCATGCGCACATGCCTGCCTTACACACTTTGACTCTGGTGACTGTACTTCCACTCGTAACACAGCGGAGAATTGAGCAAGACGCTGCGAATGGCACCAAGGTCACTGGACAAACAGCAGGCACCCTGACCCTGACCAGAAGCCTCTGGCGTATTTCCCTAACAGTACTCCCCTCTCTAACAGTCTTCGCCACTCTGACGTTTAAATGCCGCAATGAGATCCGGAGCATAGATATTTTCCAGCGGTTCCCAAGTTCGCTTCTCCGGCCCATAGTCCTTCCAATTCACCAAGTAATATTTCTTGCCTCTAACCATCTTAGAACCAACAATGGCATTAACTTCATAATCATCCACTGCCGATTCAGATTCTACTGGAAAAAAACCAGAGAACTTATTCAGACATACCAGTTTCAACAGGGATACGTTAAAAGTGCTGGCAATAGCCCAATAAGAAGGCAACTTAAGACGGCCGGCCACATCTTTCACCTGGGCAAGTATTTTGAAAGGGCCGAGAAAACAAGTAGCAAACTTGGGAGAGACTACACTCAATTTAATGTTTTTTGAAAATAACCAAAACTAGCTCCCCAGGAGAAAAGGTAGATGCTGGGCGGCGATGTGTGTGTGCCAAAGCCCTCATTCATTCCTTGGATAAACTAAACGCTTCTGTGGCGCCCCTGACCTGGTCAGGCACCACTGAGTACTGCACCCATGCTGGGGACAGTACAATACAGGTAATCCAGAAGGCTGACCGGGGTGTGGAACACAGGCGCATAGTGATCAGGTCTCACACATGTACCCATGAGAGGACCCCTGGGGATCCCAGGAGGGGGCAAAGCCTATACCTCCACTGGAATAGTGGCAGGGGGTTAAAAAGCCTCCATCTCCTCTCAAGGGGTGTGGTGGAGAGTCTGGTTGCTAGGTGGCGTAGGCAAGAACAGGAGAGGAGGAGCAGTGAGTCAGTTAGAGCAGAGAACTCCAGAGGGCTCAGTGAGGAGCAGACCTGTGGGGCTGTTGCTGTCTAACAGCGCCCGCGCAGTGGCTATTGACGGGGGAGAACGGCCAACTAGGAGTGCTACCTGAAAGCCAGCTTCAGCTAGAGAGAAAGCACGGAGTGGGAAGTAAGGAGACTGCTAGAGAGCACCAGGCCCAACCGGGCGGCAGATCCCGAAGCGAAGATAGATCCAGCTTTCTTCTGCTAAACCTGCCGGTGTGGGGCTCTCAAAGCCCACGCCACAACACCACAAAAGCCGCAGCCACGTAACCACAGTGAGGGCCCATAGGTCACAGGAGGCAAGCAGCTGGAGTGGCCTGGTCCGGGGAACAAGCAAACGGCAACCAAAAGGGGGAGTGAGGCTTCAGCAACTTCCCTGGGTGACCCCCATAGGGACTCAAAGTCGGGGTCACCCCAAACCACCAAGGGCTAAGGAAGGCGAGTCAGTAGTCACCCTCATAAAGTCAGCCTGAAGGATACCTGGTTCCCATCTGGTTCATCCCAGCTACGCCCGGGCTACTCACCCTGCCATCAAATGTGAGTAAAGCCCTTGAAAGACATTTCTGCCTGTGTGAGTCATTCTGCGACTTGTGGTACTACAAACCTACACAGGGCCCTGGGGCTTGCCTCACTCTCAGGAGGCTACTACATCTGACTGCACCCACCATCAGCCCCAGGCGTCCCCTAACCTGCAGTGGCGGTCCCCACTGACCGCAATACTGAGAGTGGCGTCACGATCAAAACCGAAGATTCCCTACCTGTGATCAGCACCAGCTACGTGGAGTCCCTGAAGGTATGCACCGACACGACACCTGTGGGGCTTCACATCTGGCGTCACGAACAGGATAAGGACTAGACCTGTTCAGACAGGTGACCATGTGCCTAGGCGGTCCGCTTGAAAAATTGGAAGCGCCGCCATATTGCCACCATGAAAAGCGCGCTGAAAAACAACAGCAGCCCGCGCTGGAAGAAGTTACCGCCCACGAAGAGGTGTGGCTACCCAGAGATCCCCTGCAGAGGTCTGACCTTGCCAGCTATGAGAGTGGAAGCGTCGAGAGACGGCGGGAAGGAAAGGAAGCCACAAGCCTGCTGCTGGGAGAGGAGCTGCTGAAAGAGGCAGAGCAGAAACTGAACAGCTTGTTACAGGAGGCAGCGAAGAGTCCACTGCTGGGAGACCGTGCAGAAGACGGCGCAGAAGAAATGGCGTCTGACCGCAGGAACCCAGAACCAGGCTCCGCTGCCTGGTGGTACCGAGAGCTGGCCCAGTTTTGCAACCGGCTGGAGACCCGGGTCGTGGAGCAGATTCGGGAGGAACGGATGGAACTGCAGGAGCTGACCGCGGCGGTTCGGGCCTATGAAGGGAGAGCTGCATGCCGGGTGCCAGGCGGGACGGCGACGACGCAGACCCCAGTGCTACCAACAACGGGTGAGTCGAATGATGCCCCGGCCCGCGCAAGTGCCCCGACCCCTGCTGCCACGTCCGCGGTCCCTGAAGAGGCGTCCGGTGCGGCGACGCTGAAGCAGGCCGCAGCCACGCCAGGTGCGGCCCGCCAAGCCCCGGCCGCCGCAGCGATGCCCTGCTCGGCCCGCCAAGCCCCGGCCGCCGCAGCGATGCCCTGCTCGGCCCGCCAAGACCAGGCCGCCGCAGCGATGCCCTGCCCGGCCCGCACAGACCAGGCCGCCGCCATGATAGGCGCGGCCCGCCAAGACCAGGCCGCCGCAGCGATGCCCTGCTCGGCCCGCCAAGACCAGGCCGCCGCAGCGATGCCCTGCCCGGCCCGCACAGACCAGGCCGCCGCCATGATAGGCGCGGCCCGCCAAGACCAGGCCGCCGCCATGATAGGCGCGGCCCGCCAAGACCAGGCCGCCGCCATGCCAGGCGCGGCCCGCCAAGGAAAGACTACCTCAGCATTTACCCCGGCCTGTAAGGCCAGAGCTGACACTGCTCCCCAGTCCCCGGAGGTCTCTGATAGGAAGCCCACGCTGGAGGAAGAATACTGGCAGATGAGGGCTGACATGGAGGCCAAGTTTCCCCAGTGGTTGGTGGATCTGTACCTGCGCCCCCCATGCACCCCTGAGGAGATTCAGGTAACCCCTGCAGCTACACCAGAGAGTCCCCCGCCTGGGCCAGCAGGAGAAAGTCCATCCCCAGTCCTGCCATCAGAGGAGTGCCAGGAAGAACTAAGGGGGAGAGGAGGCCAGGAGGCAGAAGGGCTAACTCCGACGCCAGCCGCAGCAGACTCCTACTCAGAGCCGGAAATGCTGCCATACTCCCGCTGGGACGAGGAGGACCTGACCCCCTCTGCAGAAGAAGAGCTGCCTAAGAGCTTCACCTGGGAGCCCACAAGCATGGATCCAGCCCGCAAGACACGGCGCAGAAGAACACAGTTTGCTCCAGCACCACAGTCTCCTGAACAGAGAGCAGTCACCGCCAGAGACCTAAAGGAGAAGCGTTTGTTGAGAGAGTCCAAAGCCCAGGCTAGAGGACCCCTGTGTTATGGCATAGTGGAAGACTTTAATTTGAGAAGTGGCTATGGATTTATCGTAGCACCAGGAATAAAAGAAGGGATATTTGTAAACCGCAGAGATGTGAACGCTCATCTGCCAAGAGGACACCCTTGCAGAAATCTGAAAATGGGAGATTCGGTACAGTTTACCATGCACCAAGGTGAAAGGGGATTGTACGCACTTGACGTAACGCTATGTCCCAACAAACCCTACAGCCATCACATGCAACAAGAAAGACAAGAAAGACAAGAAAGACAAGAAAGACAAGAAAGACAAGAAAGACAAGAAAGACAAGAAAGACAAGAAAGACAAGATAGAGATAAAGAACCAGATGTAGAAACAGATGAAGACCAAGAACGGAAAGATAAAGATCCTACAGATGAAGAAAGAGACAAAGAGCAAGAAAGTCACAGGTGCCAGTGCCCAACGTGCCCTCGCCCTAGTGAAAAAGAGGAGTAAAGCAAAGTAAAGTAAGAAGTTACTGTTTTGACCAGTTTTGAAAAGTTTTGTTTTGCAACGTTTAAGCATGTGCCCACAAAAACTATTGTGAGAAATAAACTTAAGGCTATGAACTTGCTATAGCCACAAACTCTCGCAGTGTAAATAGTTACACCAGTGGCACCACCACCAGGGCCAGCCTGTTTAGGGGCTTGGCTCGTCTGCAACCAGGGGGGGCCCGTCCGTAGAAAAGGGCCTTGGCTCACCTGCGACCAGAGAGCACGCCTGTTTATGGGGCCTTGGCTCACCACCACAAAGAGGGTACCTGGCCAGCACCAACTGTGGAGGCCGCCTCTGCATCCTGCCAGAAGAGGTTGACGGCGCGGATCCACCAGGCCAGGTATACCCTGAAACCACCAGCCCATGTAAGCCGCCTCTACATCCTGCCAGAAGTGGCTGAAGTCGCGGCCAACGGGAGAGGAAGATTGGAGGAAAGGTCTGGGGAAGTAGATGGCCCAGACCTGGTTACCAACAGGACCGGTGACCTGCCTCCTGAGAGGGTTTTGGGTGGGTTAACGGACTTGTGGGTGGAGGGAGGTGATGTCTGATACCTGGTGCTTTTAAATGTTTTATATGTTTTAATGTTTTATGCATTTTAAAATGTTGTCTTGCAGCCCGAGGACGTGCTGGTGATAACTAAGGGGGAATGTGGCGCCCCTGACCTGGTCAGGCACCACTGAGTACTGCACCCATGCTGGGGACAGTACAATACAGGTAATCCAGAAGGCTGACCGGGGTGTGGAACACAGGCGCATAGTGATCAGGTCTCACACATGTACCCATGAGAGGACCCCTGGGGATCCCAGGAGGGGGCAAAGCCTATACCTCCACTGGAATAGTGGCAGGGGGTTAAAAAGCCTCCATCTCCTCTCAAGGGGTGTGGTGGAGAGTCTGGTTGCTAGGTGGCGTAGGCAAGAACAGGAGAGGAGGAGCAGTGAGTCAGTTAGAGCAGAGAACTCCAGAGGGCTCAGTGAGGAGCAGACCTGTGGGGCTGTTGCTGTCTAACAGCGCCCGCGCAGTGGCTATTGACGGGGGAGAACGGCCAACTAGGAGTGCTACCTGAAAGCCAGCTTCAGCTAGAGAGAAAGCACGGAGTGGGAAGTAAGGAGACTGCTAGAGAGCACCAGGCCCAACCGGGCGGCAGATCCCGAAGCGAAGATAGATCCAGCTTTCTTCTGCTAAACCTGCCGGTGTGGGGCTCTCAAAGCCCACGCCACAACACCACAAAAGCCGCAGCCACGTAACCACAGTGAGGGCCCATAGGTCACAGGAGGCAAGCAGCTGGAGTGGCCTGGTCCGGGGAACAAGCAAACGGCAACCAAAAGGGGGAGTGAGGCTTCAGCAACTTCCCTGGGTGACCCCCATAGGGACTCAAAGTCGGGGTCACCCCAAACCACCAAGGGCTAAGGAAGGCGAGTCAGTAGTCACCCTCATAAAGTCAGCCTGAAGGATACCTGGTTCCCATCTGGTTCATCCCAGCTACGCCCGGGCTACTCACCCTGCCATCAAATGTGAGTAAAGCCCTTGAAAGACATTTCTGCCTGTGTGAGTCATTCTGCGACTTGTGGTACTACAAACCTACACAGGGCCCTGGGGCTTGCCTCACTCTCAGGAGGCTACTACATCTGACTGCACCCACCATCAGCCCCAGGCGTCCCCTAACCTGCAGTGGCGGTCCCCACTGACCGCAATACTGAGAGTGGCGTCACGATCAAAACCGAAGATTCCCTACCTGTGATCAGCACCAGCTACGTGGAGTCCCTGAAGGTATGCACCGACACGACACCTGTGGGGCTTCACACTTCCCGTGTACAATCTCAAACGTCCGAGCGTCAGTAGCCCAATCAACAACACTTGGAATTATGGAAGAGCTGGGCATAGGTAGTGGGAGGCGAGGATGCTGACCATAATTTAGAACAAGTTGAGTGTGTCCAGTGTATTCGAAAACGGAATTAGTGAAGGCAAATTCCACCCAAGGCAGTAAAGTGGACGAGTTATTATGGCTTGTGGATACGAAATGTCGACGATACATTATTAATGTTTGACTTGTTCTTTCCACCAGGCCATTGGTTTCTGGATGGTATGCAGAAGATAGATTTAACTCAATGTTTAATAGCCAACAGAGTTCTCACCAAAAACGTGAAGAGAATTGTGAACCCCTGTCACTGACAATTTTATCAGACATTCCATGCAGATGGAAAATGTGTTCAATAAACAACTCTGCTAGAGCTGAAAACGAGGGAACTCCAGGAAGAGGAACTAGATGAACCATTTTAGAAAAATGGTCAGTAACAACCTAGATGGTGTTGCTGCCATGGTAATTGGGTAAATCCACGGCCTATCGGCTATGGGTAAAAGATAAAGCAATACGGCCGGTCTTTGTCTGGACAGTCGATTTCTGGCACAAGATACACATGCTTGAATGTATTCCTTAACATACCGATAGAATCTATCAAGGAACCCAGTAGTTCGTTTCACTCCAAAATGTCCTCCAACTTTAGAGGCATGTGCCCAGGCAAGAACTTAATTTTGCAACTCAGTAGGGAGGAAAGTTTTTCCAGGAGGAATTTTTTCCAAAGAGAGGTGAAATCGTGCGAAGGCTATCTGAGGGAACAATTAGTCAAGCTTCTTCATCCTCATAGGTCGGATCAATGGACCTGGAAAGCGCTTCTGCTCGAATGTTCTTCTCTCCAGACACAAAGTGTAATGTAATGTGAAAACAAGAAAAAAATAACGACCATCTTGCCTGTCTGGGATTTTAGACGTTGTGCGGTTAGGAGATAAAGTAAATTCTTATGGTCGGTGAAAACGTGAAAGGGAAATTTTTCTCCTTCCAGTAAATGTCTCCATTCAGAGAAAGCCACTTTCATGGCCAGCAACTCCCTCTCTCCAATGGAATAGTTTCTCTCTGCAGGCGAAAACGATTTGGAAAAGAATAAAACAAGCAAGTTTTCGACCCTGATAATTTTTCTGGTACAGTACTGTATCGGCCCCGACGGAAGATGCATCCACTTCAAGAAGAAAAGGTTTATTAACATCGGGTTAGTGTAAGATTGGAGCTTTCGAAAAATGAGCTTTGAGAGAAGTAAAAGCTTTTGAAACCTCCTCACCCCATACTTTAGGATTAGCTCCTTTATGCGTGAGTGCTACCAAAGGAGCTGCCAGAGTAGACAAATAAGGGATAAATTGACGGTGGTAATTAATAAACCAGAGAAAGCACTGTATTGCTTTCAACAAATGGGGTTCAGGCCAATTTAATACCACTTCTACTTTGGTGGGATCCATGGCGAACCCAGTACCAGAAACAATGTACCCCAGAAACGGGAGGTAGTCCCGTTCAAATAAGCACTGTTCCGATTTCGCATAAAGGGAATTGGCTTGCAAGCGCTTAAACACTTCGCCTACATAACTACGATGTGCAGTCATGTTTGGTGAAAAGATAAGCCCATCGTCTTGATAGACAACCACTGACAACTGCAAGAAATTGCAAAACATGTCATTCACAAAATCTTTGAATACTCCGGGGGCATTGCACAATCCGAAAGGCATGAAGAGGTACTCATAACGGCCATCCCGAGTATTGAAGGTTGTTTTCCAATCATCACCCTCTCGGATGCGAATTAGATTGTATGCCGCCAGGAGGTCCAACTTTATGAAAACTGTGACTCGCTGAAACCTGTCAAACAGTTCCCAGATAAAGCGTAAAGGGTACTTGTTTTTAACACTAGAAGTCACAGAAATTTCAAGCTCCATAGGGTTCCAATGGTAGAAATGCTAAATGACCCCTCTCTGGGACTTCTAGTGTTAATAGTGATAGCGTTCAACCCCCCCCCCCCCGATGTAAGGCTGCAGAGACCCATCCTTTTTCTCCACAATAAAGAAGCCTGCACCGGCAGGAGATACAGACTTTCTTAAGAACATTCGCTCGAGATTGTGATTAATATAAGCAGACATGGTCTCTGTTTATGGAACGGAGAGCGGTATACACGTCCCCGTGATGGTTCCACACCAGGAAATAAATCAATAGGGTAGTGATAAGGCCGGTGAGGGGGAAGGGTTTCTGCGGCTTTCTTAGAGAATACATCAGCATATTGCCAGTAATGGCGGGGAAGCATAGATAAATCTGACGGAACTTCAGGACATACTGACTCCACAGGTGTTTGAAGACAGTGGTCATCACAAAAACTACCCCATTTGAGTATCTCACTAGAAGACCTTTTAATATATGGAGAATGCTGGTAACCATGGTAGACCCAATAGAAGATCATCCATCCAATCTAAGATGATCAAAAAGGAGATTAATTCCTGATGTTTAGGTGCAATCTGAAGGGAGATAGGTACAGTCTGACGAGATATGAATTCAGGTAAAAGGGAGCCATTTCCTACCTGCATCTTGATAGGTTTAGGTAGCAACACCAGAGGAATTGCATGTAGACGAGCAAATGTGGATGACATGAATTTGCCGTCTGCCCCTGAATCCATGCAAGCCTTGGCAGATATAACTGACTTCTCTATCAACAGATTCACAGGAAACAAAATCTTAATGAGGGAAGCAGCATGGTCTAGTGAGCCCCCTCCGAAAGTCACTAGACGAGGTTGTTTCCCCGACAACTGGGGCAATGGTTAGCATAGTGACCAGGTTGCCGATAAACTAAGATTGGACCACTACGAGTTGTACGAGAAGAGGCACCAGCCCTAAAGATGTCCATGGGATCAGGGGCATCAACGGAAGCTTGTGGAGAAGATAAGGGAATGGTAAAGCTTGGAGTGAAAGGAACCCTAGATCTGCTGTGAGTTACCATCAATTTGCATTCCAAATGGCGCAAATCGATACGAGTGGCCAGAGTAATCAGCCCTTCCAGTGTAGTAGGCACTTCCCGGGTGGCTAATGCATTCTTGACATGATTAGCGAAAGCCTTCCAAAATACCAGAATCAGAGCCTTATCAGGCCACTCCAGCTCAACTCAACAGCTAAGGTCCTAATAGTATACTGGCTAGTAGAGGTATTCACTTGCACTAAAGCCAGCAATTGTAGAGCTGTATCATGGGTCACCTGAGGACCTAGAAACACTTGCTTCAAAGCCCCTAAGAATGTTACAGAATTTTGCACCATAGGATCATTGCGTTCCCATAAAGGTGTTGTCCATTCCAACGTTCTCTCGGTAAGGAGAGATATAATGAAGCTCACCTTACTCCTCTCAGTAGGAAATAAAGAGGCCTGAAGCTCAATATGTATGGAGCATTGATTGATAAAACCTCTACAGGCCTTACTATCCCCTGAGAACTTGCTGGGCAAGGAAAGGCGTGAGACAGGTGTAACTGGGGGTATTGCCAGGGTAGCTACATGACTAGCGGCTTGAACCGCGACATTGGAAACATCCACGGCTGGAGAACGTTGCTCAAGAGATAAAAACTGTGCCTCTACTCTAATTGTTACATGTAACGCTGAAGTTGGGCGTTGTCCACCATCTTAGCCAGACCCTGGCTCAGTCTTATGTTAAGGTTTGGCGGCTTAGGCCGGTTTCACACATCCAGCTTTTCGCCGGTTTGACAGATGCGGCGCACGCCAGTACAGTATGATACAGTACAGTGGCAGTGCCGCAACTTCTGGGTCACATGCTCCGGTCACATGACAGCATGTGACCGGCGCTTGTTGCGCTGCCAGTGTACTTTATACACTGTACTGGCGTGCACCGCATCCGTAAAACCGGCCTTAGAGGGAAGATGGTACATACAATTTTAAGCATAACCCGGGGTCCACCATGTTATGGATGTATACAGCGACTAAGAGCCCAGAGAGCAGGGCGGACAACTACACTCTTCAGTATAACTGGGCTCAAATTAACAGGGCGCAAAATGGTTAGTGTTACTTACACACTCTCTCTTCTATGAACAACCGTGGGGTCAGGCGACCACCGCGGTTGAGAAAGAAGCGCCAATTAACAAACAAAAGTACAGATGCAGCAGTCACACCACGCACACCTGCGCAGTAGCACCTGCTGCAAATTATAAGGTTCAGACCAACAGCTCGCTTAACGAGTGCTGCCGCCTAATAAAGTAAAGGTACAGATAACACTATGCTTAACCAGTGCTGTTATACTGGTAGAGGTGAAGCAGGCTCTGGAACAAGAGTGGCTTCACCAGCACTGTCAAAGCCACTAGGATTGTGGGTATCAGTACGTTTTGACCGCGCAGACAAGGGCTATCACTACTAGGTAGCGGATTAGGAAGAGACCTGCCTTAGAGACGCTCTCGCCGCAAGGCAAGTAAAGAAGTAGCACCGTTTCGGCATTGGCGGTGTCCCTATATCAGTTAAGCACCGCCTAGCCTCAGCTCACGCCCAATCAGTGTAGCAGACGTCAATCCGGAGATGCTACATCATGCTCACATAAGCATAGCTGACGTCCACAAACAGGCAACAGCCAATCCGGAGATGACACTTCACGCACATGCACAGAGGGCAAAGAGTCAGACTTAGAAAAAGACTCGGCTTGCGCATGCACATACTCCCGCCTTCCACATTTAGACTCTGGTGCATGTACTGCCACTCGTAACACAGCGGAGGATTGAGCCAAACCCTGTGAATGGCACCGAGGTGGAACTGAAGCCCGCAGAGTGAGCCTCAGGCAGTGGAGAGGCAGCGGGCACCCTGTAGGTCGCCTTGCTCGCATCAGCCTTTTTAGCTTTGCTTATACATTTTCAATAGGATTGAGATCAGGGTTTTGTGATGGCCACTCCAAAACATTGACAAGCCACTTTGTAACCAATTTGGCAGTATGCTTTGGTTCATTGTCCATTTGGAAGACCCCTTCTGCCCAAGCTTTAAGTTCCTGGCTGATGTCTTGAGATGTTGCTTTAGTATTGCCATATAATCTTCTTTCCTCATGATGCCATCTATTTTGTGAAGTGCACCAGTCCCTCCTGCAGCAAAACAACCCCATTTACATGATGCTGCCATCCCCGTGTTTCACAGTTGGGATGGTGTTCTAATGCGGGTGTCACACGGTACGATATATCTGGCGATATGTCGTCGGGGTCACGTCGTTACTAGTGACGCCCATCCGGCATCGTCAGAGATATCGTACCATGTGACACCTCCGAACGACGGTGAACGAGCAAAAATACTCACCTTATCGTTGCTCGTTGACACGTCGTTCATTTTCATAATCTCGTTCCTCCTTCTGCGCGCCGATTGTTCGTCACTCCCGTGGCAGCACACGTCGCTCCGTGTGACACCCCGGGAGCGACAAACACAGCTTACCTGCGTCCCGCCGGCAATGCAGAAGGAAGGAGGTGGGCGGGATGTTTACGTCCCGCTCATCTCCGCCCCTCCGCTTCTATTGGCCGACTGCCATGTGACGTCGCTGTGACGCCGAACATCCTTCGCCCTTCAGGAAGTGGATGTTCGCCGCCCACAGCGAGGACGTCCGGCAGGTAAGTACGTGTGACAGGGGTTACCGACTTTGTGCACCACGGGTAACTAATTGCCCGTGACGCACAAACGACGGGGGCGATTTATTGTCCCGTGTGATGCCCGCATTAAGCTTTACAGCTTCTCCCGTTTTCCTCCAAACGTAACAATGGTCATTATGGCCCAACAGTTCAATTTTAGTTTCTTAAGACCACAGTACTTGTTTCACTGTGAATAATTGCACAATCTTACCAGCTTCCGCCAGCATTCTCATAAGGTCTTTTACTTTTGTTCTTGGGTTGATATTCACATGTCTGACCAAAGCACGTTCATCTGTGGTACACAGAACCCATCTCCTTCCTGAGCAGTATGAGGACTGGACATTCCCATCTTGTTTGTACAGATGAACGAAGCACCTTCGGGTATCTGGAAATTGTACCTAAGGATGAACCAGACTTGTGCAAGTCCACAATTCTCTTTCTGAGATCTTGGCTGATTTCTTTTGACTTTCCCATGATGCTACACAAAGAAGCAGTGTCTTTCAGGTGTGCATTATAATACATCCACAGGTGTGTCTCTAACTCAGATGTTGCCAATAAACCTATCAGAAGCTTCCAAAGACATGACATCATCATATGGGCTTTCCCATATTGTTCAAAGGCTGAGTACCTTAGTGTATGTAAACTTTTGACTTTGCAAAAAAAGTAATAAAAATGCCTTAAAACATTCTCTCTCTCTCTCTCATTAGTCAGGCATTTGGCAAATATAAATAATTTTGGTTCTTTATTGACCTAAAATGGGAAAAATTTATTCTGATTTCATGACAGATAGTGAGAAAAACATGCAGATGTGTCTTTTTAGAGAGTGGATGTAAACTTCTGGTTTCAACTGTATATGTGTTCACTATGTAGTGTGCATGGTGTGGTGGTTTTAATTTTGCCTCATAAAGGAGTATTAGTGATCTGTGTATAGTATGTTTTGTCATGTATTCACTATGCAGTGGTAATGATTGTGTTCATGATGTGGCGGTATTATTTTTGCCTACTAGAGTGGTATTATTGGTAATAATGGTGTTTGAATAGTGTGTTTTGTTATGTACAGTATTCACCATGTAGTGGTGACATAGGTGTACATAGTGTGGCGGTATTAATTTAGCCCAGGATAGCGTCAGTAATGGTTTTTGCACAGTACAGGTATTCATTATGTAGTGATAATGCTAGTGTGCATGGTGTGGTGGTATTAATTTAGCCTAGATAAGAGATGGGGGCTGGTGTATGTGGAGACAAGGCTTTTGCGCCTGGACCCCTAATCTTTTAGGACATAACAACCCCTGCCTAAGAGCACACGTGCTTTACATTGTGCATACAGGTTTCGGCAGCTATATCCTGGTATTCAGTACATATATCCATTATATAGGGATAATGGTAGTGTACACGGTGTGGCAGTACTAATTAACCCAGTATAGCGGTATTTATGGTTTTTGTACAGTACATATATCCATTATGTAGTGATAATGCAGTGTGCATGGTGTGGCAGTATTCATTTACCCCAGTATAGCGGCATTTTTTTTTTTCGTACAGTACACGTAGTCATTATGGAGGGATAATGGTAGCGTGCATGGTGTGGCGGTATTAATTTAGCCCAGTTTAGTGGCATGTTTTTGTACTTATCTCCATTATGTAGTGATAGTGTGCATGGTCTGGCAGTATGGTTTATGTACAGTACATGCATTCATTATGTATTAATTATGGTTGTGTGCATGGTGTGGCGGTATTAATTTAACCCAGTTTAGTGGCATTTGTTTTTTGCATTTGTATTCATTATGTAGTGATAGTGCATGGTGTGGCAGTAATCATTTATCTCAGTATAGCGACATTTATTGTTTTTGTAAAGTACATGTAGTCATTATGTAGGGATAATGGTAGTGGGCATGGTGTGGCGGTATTAATTTAGCCCAGTATAGTGGCATTGGTTTATGTACAGTACGTGTATCCATTATGTAGTGATAATCGTAGTGTGCATGGTGTGACGGTATTAATTTAGCCCAGTTCAGTGGCATTTTTTTTTGTATTCATTATGTAGTGATAGTGTAAGGCAGTATTAATTTATCCCAGTATAGCGGCATTTTTTGCTTTTGTACAGTACATGTAGTCATTATGTAGGGATAATGGTAGTGTGGTGCGGCAGTATTAATTTATCCCAGTTTAGTGGCATGTTTTTGTACATATCTTCATTATGTAGTAATAGTGTGCATGGTGTGGCAGTATGGTTTTTGTACAGTACATGCATTCATTATGTAGTAATTATGGTAGTGTGCATGGTGTGACGGTAATAATTTAGCCCAGTTTAGTGGCATTTATTTTTTTGTATTTATTATGTAGTGATAAGGCATTGTGTGGCAGTATTCATTTATCCCAGTATAGCAGCATTTTTTGTTTAACATTATGTAGGGATAATGGTAGCGTGCATGGTGTGGCGGTGTTAATTTAGCCAAGTATAGTGGCATTTATGGTTTTTGTACAGTACATGTATCCATTATGTAGTGATTTATATTAGTGTGCATGGTGTGGCGGTATTTAGTCCAGTATAGTGGCATTAATGGTTTTTGTACAGTATATATATATATATATATATATATATATATATATATATATATTCATAATGTAATTATAGTAGTGTGCATGGTGTGGCGGTATTAATTTAGCCCAGTATAGCGGCATTTATGGTTTTTGTACAGTACATTTATGCATTATGTAGTGATAATGGTAGCATACCTCATGTGGCGGTAATAATTTAGTCCTGTTTAGTGGCATTTGTTTTTTGTATTTATTATGTAGTGATAGTGCATAGTGTGGCAGTATTCATTTATCCCAGTATAGCATCATTTTTTGTACAGTACATGTATCAATTATGTAGTGATAATCGTAGTGTACATGGTGTGGCGGTATTAATTTAGCCCAGTATAGCAGCATTTATGGTTTTTGTACAGTACATGTAGTCATTATGTATTGATAATCGTAGTGTGCATGGTGTGGCGGTATTAATTTAGCCCAGTATAGCGGCATTTATGTTTTTTGATTAGTACATGTATCCATTGTGTAGTGATTATAGTAGTGTACATGGTGTGGCCGTATTAATTTAGCCCATTATAGTGACATTAATAGTTTTTGTACAGTACATGTACCCATTATGTAGTGATTGTGGTAGTGTGCATGGTGTGGCAGTATTAATTTAGCCCAGTATAGCGGCATTTATGGTTTTTGTACAGTACATGTAGTCATTATGTAGGGATAATGGTAGCGTACATGGTGGTGGTATTAATTTAGCCCAGTATAGTGGCATTAATGGTTTTTGTACAGTACGTGTAGTGATAACCGTAGTGTGCATGGTGTGGCGGTATTAATTTAGCCCAGTATAGTGGCATTAATGGTTTTTGTACAGTACATGTATTCCTTATGTAGTGATTATAGTAGTGTGCATGGTGTGGCGATATTAATTTAGCCCAGTATAGTACATGTATGTATTTACTATTTAGTGGTAATGGTTATGTTCATGGTGTGGCGGTATATAGGTAATAATGGCGTTTGTACAGTGTGTTTTGTTATGAATTCACCATGTAGTGGTGATATAAATATTCATTGTGTGGCGGTATTCATTTAGCTCAGTATAGCGGCATTTATGGTTTTTGTATAGTACATGTATTCATTTTGAGGTGATTATAGTAGTGTGCATGGTGTGGCAGTATTTATTTAGTGTAGTATATCGGTATTTATGGTTTTTGTACAGTACATGTATCCATTATGTAGTGATTATAGTAGTGTGCATGGTGTGGCGGTATTCATTTAGTCTAGTATAGCGGCATTTATGTTTTTTGTACAGTACATGTATCCATTATGTAGTGATTATAGTAGTGTGCATGGTGTGGCGGTATTTAGTCTAGTATAGCGGTATTTATGGTTTTTGTACAGTACATGTAGTCATTATGAGGTGATAATCGTAGTGTGCATGGTGTGGCGGTATTAATTTAGTCTAGTATAGCGGTATTTATGGTTTTTGTACAGTACATGTATCCATTATGTAGTGATTATAGTAGTGTGCATGGTGTGGCGGTATTCATTTAGTCTAGTATAGCGGCATTTATGTTTTTTGTACAGTACATGTATCCATTATGTAGTGATTATAGTAGTGTGCATGGTGTGGCGGTATTTAGTCTAGTATAGTGGTATTTATGGTTTTTGTACAGTACATGTAGTCATTATGAGGTGATAATCGTAGTGTGCATGGTGTGGCGGTATTAATTTAGTCTAGTATAGCGGTATTAATGTTTTTTGTACAGTACATGTATCCATTATGTAGTGATTATAGTAGTGTGCATGGTGTGGCGGTATTCATTTAGTCTAGTATAGCGGCATTTATGTTTTTTGTACAGTACATGTATCCATTATGTAGTGATTATAGTAGTGTGCATGGTGTGGCGGTATTTAGTCTAGTATAGCGGTATTTATGGTTTTTGTACAGTACATGTAGTCATTATGAGGTGATAATCGTAGTGTGCATGGTGTGGCGGTATTAATTTAGTCTAGTATAGCGGTATTAATGTTTTTTGTACAGTACATGTATTCATTATCTAGCGATTATAGTAGTGTGCATGGTGTGGCGGTATTAATTTAGTCTAGTATAGCAGCATTTATGATTTTTGTACAGTACATATATCCATTATGTAGTGATTATAGTAGTGTGCATGGTGTGGCAGTATTAATTTAGTCTAGTATAGCGGTATTAATGTTTTTTGTACAGTACATGTATTCATTATCTAGCGATTATAGTAGTGTGCATGGTGTGGCGGTATTAATTTAGTCTAGTATAGCGGTATTAATGTTTTTTGTACAGTACATGTATTCATTATCTAGCGATTATAGTAGTGTGCATGGTGTGGCGGTATTAATTTAGTCTAGTATAGCAGCATTTATGATTTTTGTACAGTACATATATCCATTATGTAGTGATTATAGTAGTGTGCATGGTGTGGCAGTATTAATTTAGTCTAGTATAGCAGCATTTATGATTTTTGTACAGTACATAGATATATCCATTATGTAGTGATTATAGTAGTGTGCATGGTGTGGCAGTATTAATTTAGTCTAGATAAGTGATGGGGGCACGAGTATGTGGAGAGCAGCCCTGGGGCCTGGACCCCTGATCTTTTAGGCTGTGGCAACCCCCTGCCTATCAGCACACACAGGTTTGGGCACCCATATCCCGGCAGTGACCCGAGCACACGGCCGGTCCCCTCGGCAGCACGGCGTTGTGTAACGCTCAGCAGCGCCTCAGCTCGCGGTGGGTGGGAGCCTTTCCCTCTATCCCGGCCGGTACTTTATGTCAGATCCCTCCGCGCTCTCCGTCTCAGACACGGCGCTCCAGCTGCAGTCCCAGCCAGGGCGGAAGTAACCAGCGCCGGATAACGACACGCCAGCTTTCACCCCTCAAAAGCCTCCTGCCACTGGGAAAAAAGGTAACACCCATCAGAACGGAGCTAAGTTTCGGTGGTTTTTTTTGCCTCACTTTCCGCCTTTTGACTGTAACTTCACCTTTCTGGTCGTGACCGGGTATCAACGGCGGAGGGACACCGTAAGCGTTGAGGGACTATTTGTTCTGGTGGCGGTGCTGCGGCCTCGGCCTCGCCGCCATCTTGAATGTTAATGTTTTTTTTTTTCCCCCTTTACAAATATATGTATATAAATATCCCCCCGGTTCATCACTCATTAACCCTTTCCTCTCGTCCTATTTACTTTCTAGCTACCAAAAAAATAAATAAAAAAAACTCAAGGGACTGAGACTTCTCAGCCTCTCACCTCCATAACAAAACACCATTATTTTGGTTGCCCCCCCCCCCCCCCCCCTCCTCTCCACCATCTCTAATTTCTTTTTCTTTTAGGGGCTTTCAGTTGCTTCCAAGGACTTGTGTGACGGGCGAGGTGGCTGATCCTACACCCTCCACCCCCAGGTACCATTTTTATTTTTTACCTTAATATTTTATTTCTTTTTTTGTATATTATTATTACTTTTTTCTGTTTATAGCAAATAAAGGGTTAAGTCCATGGGCGTTAATGGGGTATTTCCGTCCCGTCTCCCTATATACAGGGCTGTATATGCAGCTACATCATCGGATTAAGGCCCGGACCCTCATTATAAGGGGGGGGGGCGAGACACTGGGGGTCTACCTGCTGCCGAACCAGACAAATGAGGGTTAAAACCTCATGATTCTTTTTTTTAACCCTTTATAACCTCTTTTCTCGTCTCCGTTTCCATTTTTTTTGTCATTTAGTTGTACGACAAAACATAAAAAATCATAAAAACAAAAAAAAAGCCCCTCCTAGTTTTTTTTTTTTCCTTTCATTATTCTGCCCCTTTGTGATCCTCCTCGGTCCTTTGTTGTAAAATACAGGTCCCATAGGGTTATTAATATCGTCCCCCCCCCCCCCCCACCTTATAGATATAGTGGTCTATCTATACCCATGGGAGGGGGGGCTCGTTAGCTAATTAGTCTGTTTACATATTTGCCCCCCCCCCCTTTCCCGTATCCCCCAGGATAATCCATTCGCACGGATTCCTGGTAACGACGAAGCGTTTGATATTTTGCTATCGAGGTTGCGAGAGTGTTTTTTTATTTTTTAATAATTGCATGTAGGTTAATGAAACTGGTTTAACTGGGGCTTAATGGGATTTTCATCTCCCCGACCGACACTGCGCTGTGTACTGATGTCACTGTGTGTTTAATCTCTGGCATGGAAAGGGTTAATTGTACATTTCTTTTTTTTTATTTTTTTTTTTTCTCCTCCTCCCACCCCCCCCCCCCCCCTTCTTCTTCCTATGATTGTATCTGGACTGTAGCATTCCACAGTGTAGCAGCCCCTGAAAATCTGGGCGTAGGGCGTGAGGACTTTTAAATCAACACTGGATTTGATTGGTCATTGAGTTAGTGAGGCGGATTCTTTCTTTTTTTTTTCTTCTTTCCATTTCTCGTTCTCATTTTCCCCGGATATGATGTGTTATTTAGCTTCCTGGGTGGAAAGGCTGCAAATTGTACATGGGTTGTAGGGTGATTTCTGCCGGCGCCAGTGACAGAATGTGATTGTAATGTTAGATAGGAACCGGTCAGCCAGGTCGGGAGTATAAATTTGCAGGCGTTACCTTTTCTGTGAGCCGCAACTATGTAATTGCTTTGCTGAGTTGTAATGTCACGATTAGGGATGAGCGATCACGAAGATGCATGGGTGCTCAGTACTCGTAATGATCAGGCACTACCATGCTCGGGTGCTCAGTACTCGTAATGATCGGGCACTACCATGCTCGGGTGCTCAGTACTCGTAATGATCGGGCACTACCATGCTCGGGTGCTCAGTACTCGTAATGATCGGGCACTACCATGCTTGGGTGCTCAGTACTCTTAACTAGTGATGAGCGGGCACTACCATGCTCGGGTGCCCAGTAACCGTAACTAGTGATGAGCGAGCACTACCATGCTCGGGTGCCCTGTACTCGTAACTAGTGATGAGCGGGCACTACCATGCTTGGGTGCTCAGTACTCGTAACTAGTGATGAGTGGGCACTACCATGCTCGGGTGCTCAGTACTCGTAACTAGTGATGAGTGGGCACTACCATGCTTGGGTGCTCAGTACTCGTAACTAGTGATGAGCGGGCACTACCATGCTCAGGTGCCCAGTAACCGTAACTAGTGATGAGCGGGCACTACCATGCTCGGGTGCTCAGTACTCGTAACTAGTGATGAGTGGGCACGACCATGCTCGGGTGCTCGGTACTCGTAGCAAGCAGTTGGACACTCAAGTAATATGGAAGTTGAGCATGTTAGTGCTCGCTCATCACTCGCAGTACCCTCGGGGTCTCAATCCAATTGCAGTCATTTAAATCATTACATTGGGCTGTCCAGGCTGCACAGATCAGTTTTTGGCCACGTGACCTGTTTCACCGTCCAGCCCTTGCCCGCTATATGCACAATGTACATGTTCTAGTCCCACTAAGGACAACTTCTGCAAGGACTTTGTATGTTTTCTCCGGTTTCCTCCCACACTCCAAAAACATACAGATAGGGAATTTAGATTGTGAGCCCCAATGGGGACAGTGTTGCCAATGTATGTAAAGCGCTACGGAATTAATAGTGCTATATAAATGAATAAATATTATTTATTGTTATTGTTATTATTACATTCTGACAAAGGAACTGCTCTGTCTGTTGTTTAGTTAGCATATAAGGGGTTACTGTTAAAGCTGTTAGTACATGCAATTATTGGAAGGCCACAAGATGGCAGTAGAGCTAGTAAATACTTAATTCAGTTTTTGTTTTTTTGTTGGTCAGAGTATGGACCACAACGCACTGACCGGCGGTCTATAGACCCGAACTCAACATACATGTGAGTTCAGGTCAGGAGACCCGTGGCCGATTTGTGCACCATGGACTACAACTCACAGATGTGTGAATGCCGCCTAGCCTCGCTGCTCCCACCTTCAGGAGCTAACAATGGGCTCCTTACACATTTGACTAAAGATGGCCGAAGTCGCCAGTTGAGTTGGGTTGCTCGTTGATCGCCAGGCAGCCCAAATCTCCCGATGTTTCGGGGAGAGTAGGATCCGGACTGCTGGATTTTCAGCATGTATGGGCAACTCCCGACTCATCTGACCTATTATGTTGGGGGGGGAGAAGGATCAGACCCGTTGGATTTCCACCTACGATCCCTTCCCCCCCCTCCATGAATTATATTAAAGGAGTCTGACAGTTCATTGAGCCCATCGGAGAACTTTGCTGCGCTCTCGTGTATAAAGAGAGAGATCTGTCAGTCAAGCCATCTTTTTGTCTGATGGTTGTCTCATGTGTATAGAGATCTTAAAGCACCACTCCAGCGTTTTTGCTTTTTTTTTTTTTGTTTTTTTATTGCAGTCGTGCTTTTAAGCTTAGTCCGCAGACCCCGGTCTTATAGTTGCCTTCCTGCAGCTTCACCTTCTAGTACTGCCGCTCTGGTTCGTCTGCAGGGATTTGTGACCTGCCGGCTGCTCCAGTGTTTCGTTGAAGTCACAACTCAATACAGTTCTATGAGAGCCTTGTTCTGGCTCTCATAGACTTGTATTGGGAGTTTGTGATGTAACTTCTGACCAGTCAGACGTTACGGGCACATGATGGCGCTGCAGAACCGGGCGGTATTTGGTTAAAGGTGAAGGCAAACATATGGCAGTGGGGTTAAGATTTAAAGCACCTCTCCTCTCCAGCTATGGCAAAAAAACAACCCTGGATTGGTGTTAATTCTCTGTGTTTGCAGGTAGCCCCTCATTGTCACTCTAAAGTTGTGTGCCTGTTTGTAGCTTAACATGAGTGCGGCTGCCAGACTCATGCGGTCTCCTCACCCTGCGGCGTCCTGGCCCTGCGGTCCCGGCGGCGTCCTGGCCCTGCGGTCCCGGCGGCGTCCTGGCCCTGCGGTCCCGGCGGCGTCCTGGCCCTGCGGTCCCGGCGGCGTCCTGGCCCTGCGGTCCCGGCGGCGTCCTGGCCCTGCGGTATCCTCGCCCTGCGGCCCCGGTGGCGTCCTGGCCCTGCGGTATCCTCGCCCTGCGGCCCCAGCGGCGTCCTCGCCCTGCGGTCCCGGCGGCGTCCTCGCCCTGCGGCGTCCTCGCCCTGCGGTCCCGGCGGCGTCCTCGCCCTGCGGCGTCCTCGCCCTGCGGTCCCGGCGGCGTCCTCGCCCTGCAGTCCCGGCGGCGTCCTCGCCCTGCGGTGTCCTCAGCCCTGTGGTTTCCTCCCCCTGCGGTCCTGGCGGTGTCCTCACCCTGCGGTCCCGGCGGCGTCCTCAACCTGCGGTATCCTCATCCTGCGGTCCTTGCGGTGTCCTCAGCCCTGCGGTTTCCTCACCCTGCGGTCCTGGCGGTGTCCTCACCCTGCGGTCCCGGCGGCGTTTTCACCCTGCGGTCCCGGCGGCGTTTTCACCCTGCGGTCCCTGCGGTGTCCTCAGCCCTGCGGTTTCCTCACCCTGCGGTCCTGGCGGTGTCCTCACCCTGCGGTCCCGGCGGCGTTTTCACCCTGCGGTCCCGGCGGCGTTTTCACCCTGCGGTCCCGGCGGCGTTTTCACCCTGCGGTCCCGGCGGCGTTTTCACCCTGCGGTCCCGGCGGCGTTTTCACCCTGCGGTCCCGGCGGCATTTTCACCCTGCGGTCCCGGCGGCATTTTCACCCTGCGGTCCCGGCGGCATCCTCAACCTGCGGTATCCTCACCCTGAGGTCCCTGCGGTGTCCTCAGCCTGCGTTATCCTCACCCTGCGGTCCCAGCTTATTAGGCCCCATGGCAGCCGGGCAGACTCTTACAGTCATTGGGTTTGGTGAGAGACCATTTGCGTCTGCCATGTGACAGATTCCTCACCTACTTAATATCCTTTTTTCTGTTCCTGTAACGGAGTTGAATTTTTAACGCAGATGTGAACATGGCCTAATCCCGCATCCTGGGTAATGTGCTGTGTTTGAATCTATCTAATGTCAAAAAAGAAGTCAGCGATTGTAGTAAAACAATGAAAAGTGCACAATGAGATTGTCCATCGCACCTCGGGAAGGCATGGAGGGGGCTAGATCTCAATTCTGTACTAAGGTATCAATGACCGATCCTCAGGATCAGTCATGAGTATCCGATCAGTGGCGGTCGTACACCCGGCACTCTCACGGATCAGCTGTTGTCGGTTCTGGTGTATACAGTGCATGGAGCTGGAACAGCACAGCTCCGTAGACATTTAGCGGCAGCTGCCGAGAACTTTGGTTCATTCCCTATTTAGCCTAATCGGAGCTGATAGCTGATTTTCAGGGGTGACAGGTTTTGGACTCCCACTGATTAATACTGATGGCCCATCTTTGGATAGGTTCTTCAATATCAGAAGTAGCGGTAAACCCTTTAGGCTGCTTTCACACATCCGGCTTGAGCTCTGCGGCTCAATCCGGCTGTGCAAGCTATGCAACGGATGCGGTGAAAACACCGCATCCTTTGCATAAGTTTTTCCCATGCGGCCCGTCTGGTTTTTGCCGCTTGCGGCATGCTACTGAGCATGCGCAGTGGCAAAAACCGCATGCGGCGGCCGGATGCGGTTTTTGCCGCATCCGGCCGCCATAGGCATGCATTGAAAAATGCGCCGCATCGGCCGAATGCGGCGCGATGCGGTTTTTTTTTTGCCGCACGAAAAAACGCGCTAGGCAACGTTCCATCCGGCCGCCGCATCGGCTAAATCTGCCGCATGCGGCAAAAACCGGATGGAACGCAAGGCCTTGCGGCACAATGCGGCACTAATTAAAGTCTATGCAGAAAAAACGCAACCGGCAGCAAAAAAAAACGGTTGCAATTTTCCTGCAAAGTGCCGGAGTGTGCCGCATTGCAGAAACCGGAGGTGTGAAAGCAGCCTTAAAATATTAGCGCACAGTGTGAAGGCCGGACCATTGTCTCTCCACAGTCAACGTGGAATAAAATCATCAGCTGGCCTGTCATGTCCTGATTAATTTTGCACTTGTGATATTAGAATGGCAGATTGAGCCTTTCTTACTAGACAAGGTTGGAAAATTTGTGACAAATGAGTTGAGCTTATGAAGCTTCCGGATACATTTGTATGTGTCGAAAAATATGCAGATGCCATCATTTCAGTGTGTTCATTTCAGAAAACTGATAACGCTGATAAATGTGCCCCTTGTCTTTTGCACACTGACGTTATTGTATCCTAACTGCAGGGGGCTCTCCAGGAATAGAATAAAATAACTAACTAAATGGAAATGTCATTCTAAATGACTAAAATGACTATAGAATTACAGTGTTTGCTGTCTTGTTATTCGGACAGAAACCCATCCTAGAGTGTTAGAAGGTGCATTGAGCATGTGCAGTAGGAAGATGCGATGCTAGTGGATATTCTGATATACCAGGCTTGCTGAGGTAAGAAGAGGCTGCTCACACTGCTGTCTATCTAATATGATATTGGAGATACCAGGCTTGCTGAGGTAAGAAGAGGCTGCTCACACTGCTGTCTATCTAATATGATATTGGAGATACCAGGCTTGCTGAGGTAAGAAGAGGCTGCTCACACTTCTGTCTATTTAATATGATATTGGAGATACCAGGGTTGTTGAGGTAAGAAGAGGCTTCTAACCCTATTGTCCATAATTTGCCTCTGAAAGGTAAATGGTTGCTGTGACCTGTAGATAGCACTGGTATTGGCTATCAAGCTATCTCCAGATCACAGCAACTATTTGTCATTCAGAGGCAAATTGTGGACAGCAGGGTTATCAGCTTCTTCTCACCTCAGCACCCCTGGTGTCTTCAGCATTAGATCAGATAGACAGGGTGGACAGCAGTGGGAGCAGCCTTTTCTTACCTCATCACCCATGGGGTCACCAGTATTAGATTAGGTAGACAGTGTGAGCAGCCTCCTCTATCTCAGCATCCTTGGTATATACAGTAATAGATCAGATAGACAGAGTGCACAGCAGTGTGAATGGCCTCTTCTTATCTCAGCACCTTTGGTCTCTCCATGATTGGATCAGATAAAGAGGGTGGGCAGGCTCTTCTTACCTCAGCACCCATGGAATCACCAGTATTAGATCAGATAGACAGTGTGAGCACCCTCCTCTTACCTCTGGTATCTCCAGGATTGGATCAAATAGAGGGGGTGAACAGCAGTGTGAGCAGCCTCTTCTTAAGGCCCCGTCACACTAAGCAACATCGCTAGCAACATCGCTGCTAACGAACAACTTTCTTTGGCGCTCCATTGGGAGACCCAGACAATTGGGTGTATAGCTACTGCCTCCGGAGGCCACACAAAGCATTACACTTAAAAGTGTAAGGCCCCTCCCCTACTGCCTATACACCCCCCGTGGGATCACGGTTCCTCAGTTTTCAAGCTTTGTGCGAAGGAGGTCAGACATCCACGCATAGCTCCACTGTTTAGTCAGCAGCAGCTGCTGACTATGTCGGATGGAAGAAAAGAGGGCCCATACTTGGGCCCCCAGCATGCTCCCTTCTCACCCCACTTTGTGTCGGCGGTGTTTGTTAAGGTTGAGGTACCCATTGCGGGTACAGAGGCTGGAGCCCACATGCTGCATCCTTCCCCATCCCCCCTTGGGCTCTGGGTGAAGTGGGATTTACCGGTCTCCAGGCACAGAGACCGTGCTCCGTCCACAGCCCCTGGGGAATCTGCTGGAATGGAGCTGAGTATCGTCAGGGACAGGGCCCTGCTACACCAAGGTACTCTGTGTCCCCGTACAGACCGCGCACACACTGCAGCATTGCTGGGTGTGTTAGTGCGCCGGGGACAATAGCGCTGCTGCGCTTGTGCCACACTTCCACAGCTTGCTAAGGGAGTTTGTGTGTGGGGAACTGTCGCGCCGGCCCCTGCTGGCAGTTTTTACTGCGACGCGGCTGGGACTTGTGGTGCGCCGGGGACTTCCGCGCTGGCAGTGCATATTTGTCGGCCGCGCTTTTTACTAGAGTCCCCGGCTTTTGCGGCCTAGTTCCGTTTCGTTCCCGCCCCCAGGCCTGCCAGTCAGGGGAAGGGCGGGACGCTATGCAGAACGTCAGCGCTGAGGGCTGGAATCTGATCAGGATTCTGATCCTGAGACCGCTTTCAATCTGGATACTCCTGATGGTGACGCCATAGTGAATGATCTTATCGCGTCCATCAATAAAATGTTGGATATTTCTCCCCCAGCTCCTCAAGTGGAGGAGTCAGCTTCACAGCAGGAGAAATTCCATTTCAGGTATCCCAAGCGTAAATTAAGTACTTTTCTGGACCATTCTGACTTTAGAGAGTCAGTCCAGAAACACCACGCTTATCCAGATAAGCGTTTCTCCAAACGGCTTAAGGATACACGTTATCCCTTTCCTCCTGACGTGGTCAAGAGCTGGACCCAGTGTCCCAAGGTGGATCCCCCTATCTCCAGACTTGCGGCTAGATCCATAGTTGCAGTGGAGGATGGGGCTGCACTTAAAGATGCCACTGACAGACAGATGGAGCTCTGGCTGAAATCCATCTATGAAGCTATCGGCGCGTCGTTTGCTCCTGCATTCGCAGCCGTATGGGCACTCCAAGCTATTTCAGCTGGTCTTGCACAGGTTGACACGGTCACACGTACATCTGTTCCGCAGGTGGCATCCTTAACCTCTCAAATGTCTGCATTTGCGTCTTACGCGATTAATGCTGTCCTGGACTCTACGAGCCGTACGGCAGTGGCATCTGCCAACTCCGTGGTTTTACGCAGAGCCTTGTGGTTAAGGGAATGGAAAGCAGATTCTGCTTCCAAGAAATGTTTAACCAGTTTGCCATTTTCTGGTGACCGGCTGTTTGGTGAGCGCTTGGATGAAATCATTAAACAGTCCAAGGGTAAGGATTCATCCTTACCTCAGCCCAGACAAAACAAACCCCAACAGAGGAGGGGACAGTCGGGGTTTCGGTCCTTTCGAGGCTCGGGCAGGTCCCAATTCTCCTCGTCCAAAAGGACTCAAAAGGATCAGAGGAGTTCAGATTCTTGGCGGGCTCAGTCACGCCCAAAAAAGACAGCCGGAAGACCCGCTACCAAGGCGGCTTCCTCATGACTTCCGGCCTCCTCCCTCCGCATCCTCGGTCGGTGGCAGGCTCTCCCGCTTTGGCGACATTTGGCTGCCACAGGTCCAAGACCGTTGGGTGCGAGACATTCTGTCTCACGGGTACAGGATAGAGTTCAGTTCTCGTCCTCCAACTCGATTCTTCAGAACGTCTCCGCCTCCCGACCGAGCCGATGCTCTCCTGCAGGCGGTGTGCTCTCTAAAGGCGGAAGGAGTGGTGATCCCTGTTCCTCTTCAAGAGCAAGGTCACGGTTTTTACTCCAATCTGTTTGTGGTACCAAAAAAGGACGGATCCTTCCGTCCCGTTCTGGACTTAAAACTTCTCAACAACCACGTGAGAACCAGACGGTTCCGGATGGAATCCCTCCGATCCGTCATCGCCGCAATGTCTCAAGGAGATTTCCTAGCATCAATAGACATCAAGGATGCTTATCTCCACGTACCGATTGCACCAGAGCATCAGCGTTTTCTACGCTTCGTTATAGGAGACGAACACCTTCAGTTCGTAGCCCTGCCCTTTGGTCTGGCGACAGCCCCACGGGTCTTCACCAAAGTCATGGCAGCTGTAGTTGCAGTCCTACACTCTCAGGGACACTCCATGATCCCTTACTTAGACGATCTGCTGGTCAAGGCGCCTTCTCAAGAGGCATGCCAACACAGCCTGAACGTGGCGCTGGAGACCCTCCAGGGTTTCGGGTGGATCATCAACTTTTCCAAGTCAAATCTAACCCCGACCCAGTCGATAACATATCTTGGCATGGAGTTTCATACTCTCTCAGCGATAGTGAAGCTTCCGCTGGACAAACAGCGTTCACTACAGACAGGGGTGCAATCTCTCCTTCAGGGCCAGTCGCACCCCTTGAGACGCCTCATGCACTTCCTAGGGAAGATGGTGGCAGCAATAGAGGCAGTCCCTTTCGCGCAGTTTCATCTGCGTCCACTACAATGGGACATTCTCCGCCAATGGGACGGGAGGTCGAAGTCCCTCGACAGCAACGTCTCTCTCTCTCAGGCGGCCAAGGATTCTCTTCGATGGTGGCTGCTTCCCACCTCATTGTCGAAAGGGAAATCCTTCCTACCCCCATCTTGGGCGGTAGTGACGACAGATGCGAGTCTGTCAGGGTGGGGAGCAGTCTTTCTCCACCACAGGGCTCAAGGTACGTGGACTCAGCAAGAGTCCACTCTTCAGATCAACGTTCTGGAGATCAGAGCAGTGTATCTTGCCCTACAAGCCTTCCAGCAGTGGCTGGAAGGCAAGCAGATCCGTATTCAGTCGGACAACTCCACAGCGGTGGCATACATCAACCACCAAGGAGGAACTCGCAGTCGGCAAGCCTTCCAGGAAGTCCGGCGGATTCTGACGTGGGTGGAAGACACGGCTTCCACCATATCCGCAGTTCACATCCCAGGCGTGGACAACTGGGAAGCAGACTTCCTCAGTCGCCAGGGTATGGACGCAGGGGAATGGTCTCTTCACCCGGACGTGTTTCAGGAGATCTGTCGCCGCTGGGGGATGCCGGACGTCGACCTAATGGCGTCTCGGTACAACAACAAGGTCCCAGTTTTCATGGCACGGTCTCACGATCACCGAGCTCTGGCGGCAGACGCCTTAGTTCAGGATTGGTCGCAGTTCCTGCTTCCTTATGTGTTTCCACCTCTGGCTCTGTTGCCCAGAGTGCTGCGCAAGATCAGGTCCGACTGCCGCCGCGCCATCCTCGTCGCTCCAGACTGGCCAAGGAGGTCGTGGTACCCGGATCTGTGGCACCTCGCGGTAGGCCAACCGTGGGCACTACCAGACCGACCAGACTTGCTGTCTCAAGGGCCGTTTTTCCATCAGAATTCTGCGGCCCTGAACCTGACTGTGTGGCCATTGAGTCCTGGATCCTAGCGGGTTCAGGATTGTCTCAAGAGGTCATTGCCACCATGAGACAGGCCAGAAAACCTACCTCCGCCAAGATATACCACAGGACGTGGAAAATATTCTTGTCTTGGTGCTCTGCTCAGGGAGTCTCTCCCTGGCCATTTAGATTGCCTACTTTTCTTTCCTTCCTGCAATCCGGGTTGGAAAAAGGTTTGTCGCTCAGCTCCCTCAAGGGGCAAGTCTCAGCGCTATCGGTATTTTTTCAGAAGCGCCTAGCACGACTTCCTCAGGTACGCACGTTCCTGCAAGGGGTCTGTCATATCGTCCCTCCTTACAAGCGGCCGTTAGAGCCCTGGGATCTGAACAGGGTTCTAATTGCTCTCCAGAAGCCGCCTTTCGAGCCTATGAGGGATGTTTCCCTTTCTCGCCTTTCACAGAAAGTGGCCTTTCTAGTAGCGGTCACGTCTCTTCGACGAGTGTCCGAGCTAGCAGCGCTGTCATGCAAATCTCCCTTCCTGGTGATTCACCAGGACAAGGTGGTTTTGCGCCCTATTCCGGAGTTTCTTCCTAAGGTGGTATCCCCGTTTCATCTTAATCAGGATATCTCCTTGCCCTCCTTGTGCCCTCATCCAGTTCATCAATGTGAAAAGGATTTGCATTTGTTGGATCTCGTGAGAGCGCTCAGGATCTACATTTCCCGCACGGCGCCCCTGCGCCGCTCGGATGCACTCTTTGTCCTTGTCGCTGGTCAGCGCAAAGCGTCGCAAGCTTCCAAATCCACCCTGGCTCGGTGGATCAAGGAACCAATTCTTGAAGCCTACCGTTCTGCTGGGCTTCCGGTTCCCTCAGGGCTGAAGGCCCATTCTACCAGAGCCGTGGGTGCGTCCTGGGCATTACGACACCAGGCTACGGCTCAGCAGGTGTGCCAGGCGGCTACATGGTCGAGTCTGCACACTTTTACCAAACACTATCAAGTGCATACCTACGCTTCGGCGGACGCCAGCCTAGGTAGACAAGTCCTTCAGGCGGCGGTTGCCCACCTGTAGGGTAGGGCTGTTTTTACGGTCCTATCACGAGGGGTTATTATACCCACCCAGGGACTGCTTTTGGACGTCCCAATTGTCTGGGTCTCCCAATGGAGCGCCAAAGAAGAAGGGAATTTTGTTTACTTACCGTAAATTCCTTTTCTTCTAGCTCCAATTGGGAGACCCAGCACCCGCCCTGTTTGCTTAGGGATTTTTGTTTTTTCGGGTACACATGTTGTTCATGTTGAATGGTTTCGGTTCTCCGATGTTCCTTCGGATTGAATTTGTTCTTAAACCAGTTATTGGCTTTCCTCCTTCTTGCTTTGGCACTAAAACTGAGGAACCGTGATCCCACGGGGGGTGTATAGGCAGAAGGGGAGGGGCCTTACACTTTTAAGTGTAATGCTTTGTGTGGCCTCCGGAGGCAGTAGCTATACACCCAATTGTCTGGGTCTCCCAATTGGAGCTAGAAGAAAAGGAATTTACGGTAAGTAAACAAAATTCCCTTCTTTGTGACGTTGCTAGCGATGTTGCTGTGTGTGACATCCAGCAACAACCTGGCCCCTGCTGTGAGGTCGTTGGTTGTTGCTGAATGTCCTGGGCCATTTTTTAGTTGTTGCTCTCCCGCTGTGAAGCACAGATCGCTGTGCGTGACAGCGAGACAGCAACAACTAAATGTGCAGGCAGCAGGAGCCGGCTTCTGCGGACACTGGTAACCACAGTAAACATCGGGTAACCAAGAAGCCCTGTCCTTGGTTACCCGATATTTACCTTTGATACCAGCCTCCACCGCTCTCACTGCCTGTGCTGCCGGCTCCTGCTCTGTGCACATGTAGCTGCAGCACACATCGGGTAATTAACCCGATGTGTGCTGTAACTTGGAGAGCAAGGAGCCAGTGCTAAGCATTGTGCGCTGCTCCCTGCTCTGTGCACATTTAGCTGCAGCACACATCGGGTAATTAACCCGATGTGTGCTGTAACTTGGAAAGCAAGGAGCCAGCGCTAAGCATTGTGCGCTGCTCCCTGCTCTGTGCACATTTAGCTGCAGCACACATCGGGTAATTAACCCGATGTGTGCTGTAACTAGGAGAGCAAGGAGCCAGCGCTAAGTGTGTGCTGCTCCCTGCTCTTTGCACGTGTAGCTGCGTGCGGTGGTAACCAAGGTAAATATCGGGTTGGTTACCCGATATTTACCTTAGTTACCAAGCGCAGCATCTTCCACGCGGCGCTGGGGGCTGGTCACTGGTTGCTGGTGAGCTCACCAGCAACTTGTGTAGCGATGCTCCAGCGATCCCTGCCAGGTCAGGTTGCTGGTGGGATCGCTGGAGCGTCACAGTGTGACATCTCACCAGCAACCTCCTAGCAACTTACCAGCGATCCCTATCGTTGTTGGGATCGCTGGTAAGTTGCTTAGTGTGACTGGACCTTTACCTCAGCACCCCTGGTATTATATCAGAATATCCACTAGAATCACATCTTCCTACTGCACATGCTCAATGGCACAGTTTGTCTGTGTAACAAGACGGCGAACATTTTAACACTATAGTGATTACCTCTTTAGAAAAAAAGTGAAAACGATTTAAGTAAAAGTATTTGGTTATTCATTTTATTCTATACCTAGAGAAATAATTTAAAGAAGCAGTCCAGCATTTTTTTTCTCCATCCCGTCACCTTCCCCTCATAATGTCTGTCATACTCTGCACTTATACTGTACATGATATGCTTAAAGTCATTCAGTTTATCCTCCTCCTCTGTTCTATTCATCCTCTAGCTTGATCCACAGATTTCACCATACACTTTATTCCTCCATGCTTTGCGCCATCTCACGATGCATCAGTACAGCATCACCCGGGCAGTAGAGCTGGGACTGTCTATGTCTGATGTAAAGACAGTGTCCTTATCCTCTACTCTCTATATTTTGCAAAAATAAGCTAATATAGGTATACAGTCAGGGAGGCTGAACTGTGATCATCATTGCAGGAACTGTCCAATCATCATTAGTAAATGTGATAGCAGTTTCTTCTTTTCCACACCCCACTCCACCCAATGGAGAACTTCAGTAGGCGCTGTCCAGGAAATTCTATGGTTACACTGGCGGATTTCGTAACTGAAATGGTTCAGAGAACAGAAAACCATTTAATGGGTGTCACTATGAGATCACACAACCTTATCAAGTAGTATACCAAGAGCTGTCCGATAAGAACAAGGGAATATTGCCACAAATATATATAATTTTTTTTTTATTTTATACTCCAAGGTAGAGGGAGGTGTGTGTGTGTGTGTTTGTGCGTGTATATATAGGTATGTGTATGTATATATATATATATATATATATATATATATATATATATATATATATATATATATATATATATATATATATATATATATATATATATATATATATATATATATATATATATATATATATATATATATATATATGTGTATATATATATATGTGTATATATATATATATATATATATATATATATATATGTGTATATATATATATATATATATATATATATATATATATATATATATATATATATATAATATATATATATATACACACCATGTTTTTTCCAAAAATAAGACCCTGTCTCATATTTTTTTTTTGCCCCCCAAAAAAGCACTGGGGCTTATTTTTGGAGGAGGTCTTATTCTTGGAGAAACACAGTTGGGGGTAAGTTTAAAGTTTACCCCCCTGAAAAAGCAGAACCCCCACTTCCCAGGAGACTCATACTCACCAGACCAGGACTTCTGCGTGGCTCCCAGGTCCTCCCTGTGATCTCCGGTCGGTGCTGCACGCCGTCCTACCCTGCTGCTAGCTGACATACTGACACACACACACACACACACACACACACAGCAGATCGCACGCACACACAGCCGATCTCACACACACACACAGCAGATCGCAGGCACACACAGCCGATCACAGATACACACATCAGAACGCAGACTTACACAGCCGATCGCAGAACACACAGCCGATCGCAGACACACACATAGCCGATGCAGACACACACAGCAGATCACACACACACACACACACAGAGCCGATCGCCGCGCACACATCACATCCAGCGCTTACAGCCGCAGGGAATTAAGCAAGTCACGTGTCCCGAGGGAGTGTTTATGGGAACACTAAAAAATATTGGTATTGTTGTTGTGGTTTTACATGAGTACCAGTATACGAGGGGCTGCTGATAAGTCTTTGGCTTTACCTAGAAAGAAACGAGATAGGATGATGAAACTTTACATTTATTCCACTTACATCAACACACTTCTTACATCAATATTCCAAATTCTGTAAGCCTAGCAAAAAGAAGGATTTTGGTTGTGCCTCAAACCAGGCATCCGTAACATGAGGTGTTTCTTGAGGTTTGGAAACAGTCGGCAAGAGCTAGATCTAGTGAATAAAGTGGGTGGTCAACCAGCTTTAAGCCCAGCTTTGCCAGTTTTGCCTGGGTCGCTTGTGCAGTGTGAGCGGAGGCGTTGTCTTGCAGGAACATGATTCCTTTGGACAGCTTGCCGCACCTTTTGGTCTTCAGAGCTGCCTTCAATTGGTCCAAAAGTTCAATGTAATACCTTGCATTGATGGTGGAACCCTTTTGAAGGTAGTCCACTAGCAGCACACCCTCCTTATCCAGAACACAGACGCCATCACCTTAGTGGCTGATTTTTGCACCCTGAACCTCTTTGGACGAGGAGGACCACTGTGCCTCCACTCTTCTGACTGCTCTTTGTTTTCAGGGTCATACAAATAAATCCATAGAAACAAAAAAAGATCACAAAGCCAAAGACTTCAGCAGCCCCTCGTATAATCACCTCCGACAAAGGGACAGTTTAATTATTGCAGTTCTCTGGTTTCAATGGTCATTGTCCTCTCTCTATACACAGAAACTCCTCTCATGGTCATTGCCTTCACGAACAAAATTGCTGAGTGTTTAATGTATCCAAAATGTTATACTCTGTTTTCTTCCTTCAGTCTAACATACTGACCACTTCCTGATGTCACCCGTGACCCAAGGCCGATTTACAAGAAATGGAAACCGGCCTTTACAGTAACTGGAACACCCGCTCTCCTGTCTGTTAAAGGGGACCTGTCACCAGATTTGGCCCTTATAAGCTGCGGCCACCACCAGTGAGCCCTTATATAAAGCATTCTAGAATACTGTCTATTAGAGCCCAGGCCGCTGTTTATATCAGAAAAACACCTTTATAATACTCACCTAGGGGGCGGTTGGGTCTGATGGGCGTCACTACTCGCGATCCTGCGCCTCCTCTATTTTGTGCAGTCGCTGTCCTCCTCCTCAGCTCAGTGTGGATGGCACGTCCTACGTCAGCCACACAGAGGCCGCTATTGCTCTCCTTCGCATGCGCGGTTTGATTTGACCTGCTGATGTCAGAGCACAGTACTGTAATGCGCAGGCGCGAGGAAAGATCAAAGACCGCATGCACAGTACAATACTGTGATCTGCCCTCAGCCGGGCAGATCAAAGTGTGCAGAAATGCAATTGGGGCCTCTGTGTGGATGATGCAGGGCGCGTCATCCACACAGGACTGGGATGGAGTACCGCGATTGCACAAGGGGGAGGCGGCGCTGGACCAGAGAGCAGTGACTCCCATTGGACCTGACCGCCCCCTAGGTGAGTATAATAAAGGTCTTTTTTTTATGTTCTACGTTATCTGTATATAAGGGCTCACTGGTGGTGGTCGCAGCTTATATTAAAAATCTTGGTGACAGGTTCCCATTTAATCGGTACACCGGCATGACCGAGGCGGGCTTTCAGTCCAGGGCAGGCAAGCCATTGGACACTGTCAGGTGCAGTGAATGCTATGAAGTCAGGGGAAAGGTAGTTCCAGTACCTAAAGCGCAGGAAGAATGTTATTAAAAAGTAGCCACTCATGGGATAAAAATAGCAAGTTACAGAGCCTATAGACATAAACTGGTACATGTATTAAAAAAAAAGCAGTTTTAGCAACTTACTGGGGATGAAGGCAGAAGTTCATGCATCTCGTCTGCTCTTGGGTGAAATGGTTCAAGACCACAGTTTGATCTGCTTCCCCAAAGTTTGCAACACTTTTACTTAAAGGGGTGTTCCATTTCTGCTCGCTTCAGCACCAGGAGGAGAACGAATTATTGTATTCTGTGTAGTGTTCACTTTCTTTAAAGTCTATAATTTTCCTTTATAACAGTGTTCTCTTTTTAATTTCAGGCGTCCATATTTGACACCGTTCAAGGCCCGATAAGAGAGGGACTAAATGCAACTAGGCCAGGTTCAATGTTGGCATGAAGTGGTTGGGAGAATCCAAGAACATGGTAGTGAATGGCAGGAGACATGGAAGCAGGCTGTCCAGTGAGCACCATCGGAGCCGGAGCAGGACACGCAGCTCAGTGAGGGAAAACTTGAGAGCCAGCAAAAATGTCCCTGAGCAAAGACCTAGCAGATGTAAGTCACTTGTGTCCGTATATTTCCAACAGTTTTTTTTTTGTTTTTTTGTTTTTTTTAAATCTGTCTTCTGCCGTCATTGTGCAAAAAAAGATGGTTACTAGGGATGATCGAATACCACAAATATTCGGCTTTGCGAATATCCAACGAATAGGTCGCTCTATGCGAATATTCGATGCGCAATATAAGTCAATGGGAAGCCCGAATGGTTGCTATTCGGGTTTCCCATAGACTTACATTGCGTATCGAATATTCGCGAATAGTTGAATAGCTTCGACCTATTCGGTGAATATTTGTGGTATTCGATCATCCCTAATGGTTACGGCTACAGATGAGTGAACCTCAGGCTCAGGGTTCGGGCTCGGAAAAAAACTTAAAAATCCCCATGGTGCATGTCGCTCTGTGCTTGTGTCTGAGTGATTACCTGCATTGTCCGCACTGCTGGATGTGTTTGTTCATCGCAAATTAGGCTTTAATTCAGCGTACTGGGCTGTTTTGTTCACAGAGAATTAAAACAAAAAAAACACACCGCACACTTTGCTCTGGAAATGTTTTGCTATGAGCCTAAAGCAAAACATTTATGTGTTTTGGGTTTTTTTTGTTGTATTTTTTTCTAAATTATACATAAAACAGCTCAGTACGCTGAAGAAAAGCCTAATTTGCTACGACCAATCACTTCCAGCAACGTGGACAATTCAGCGTACTGAGCTGTTTTGTTCACGGAGAATTAAAAAAAAAAAACAAACACAAAACACACTGCACACTTTGCTCTGGAAATGTTTTGCTATGGGTCTACAGCAAAACATTTCCATGGTTGTTTTTTTTTTGGTTTTTTCTAAATTCTCCATAAACAAAACAGCTCAGTACGCTGAAGAAAAGCCTAATTTGCGACGAACAATCATTTCCAGCAACGTGGACTATGAAGGTAATCATTCAGACACAAGCACAACGCAATACCACATGGATTCTTACGTCATTTTCCAAATCTCGAGCCTGAGTTTCGCTCATCTCTAGTTACGGCTGCGAAAAGCTTTGCCGACGGAGATCTCTAGATGTTCAACAATAACATAGATGGGGCCCATCGCCTTATGGTAATAGTCCTTCATGATCTGGTATCTTCAAAAATGTGTTTGTTTCGCAGTCATGCGCTCCTCTAGTGTCCATGCACGCCAGGATCATCTTCGAGGGGATGACTTGTCAGGTGAGCACAGCAGTAAATTGTCATCACTTTCGTATAACCCTCAATGTTATATGCCAGAACATTTTATGGAAGTAATTCTACCTTTTATTTGTGTCTATTTCATTGCAGGGAGCAGTGGATCCACGTTTGAAACTCAGAGTCGCTATGTACCATCATCGGAATGTCTGCAAAAGAGCTGTGTGAGAACGATGACCTTGCAACCAGCCTGGTCCTGGATCCTTACTTGGGGTTTCAGACACATAAAATGAATACCAGGTAAAAAAAATGCAAGTCAGTCACTCAATTACGTGTTTATTTCTAGGGATGATTAGCATGCCTCACACAACATGTTCTTACAATAGAACCCTACAGTTTAATATTGCACAGAAATTAATAAACGTGAATTTGTTTAACGGAGCTTTGCACAACTTTGATATTGATTGAATGTTCTAAAGATGGGTGATGAATCAGATTGCTGGCAGTTTGACATCAATTAATCGTAGGGCTGCAGCAAAACCTTTTGTGGTTTACCAGATGTGGTTTAGTAGGGTTATTGCTTTCAGGAGGCGGCGACTACATCTTGTGTTATTTCTTGGTCACTTGATTGGGGGACACAGGAACCATGGCTTAATTTGCTGCCATCTGGAGGCTGACATTAATGCTAGGGCTAAACGAGGGTATGGCATCCAATGCGAGATGCTAATGACCCTTGGCTCACGCTCTGCTGTGAGTGTGAGCTGAGTGTCATGCAACTGTGATCTGATCCTGCGATCGGATCACAACTGCGGAACAGACGGAGAGATTGATCCCTCCATCTCCTCCGTTGTCAGCTGATGCGTATATCACACTGCACTCGGATTTTTCACTCGCACCCATAGATTTGTATGGGTGCGAGTGAATACGGCTCTTGCATACACCCGGAGCATGCTGCGATTGCTTGCTTCCTGATGTCATTCTGCCTGAGAAAAAAATTGCAGATGGGAACTGCCTGATAGAGTTAAGGGGGCTTTACACGCTGCGACATCGCTAACGATATATCGTCTGCGTCACGTCTTTAGTGACACACATCCGGCGCCGGTAGCGACTTTGCATCATGTGACACCGAGGAGCGACTATCAACGATCGCAAAAAACGGCAAAAATTGTTGACACGTCGCTCCTAATCATAATGTCGTTGGAGGTGCATGCCGCTGGTTGTTCGTCGTTCCTGCAGCATCACACATCGCTGTGTGTGACACCGCAGGAACAACGAACATGTCCTTACCTGCGTCCACCGGCAATGAGGAGGAAGGAAGTGGGCGGCCTGTTCCAGCCGCTCATCTCCGCCCCTCCTCTGCTATTGGACGGCTGCCGTGTGACGTCGCTGTGACGCCCAACTCACCTTTCCCTTGAAGGAGGGATTGTTCGGCGGTCACAGTGATTTCGCTAAACAGGTATGTGCGTGTGACGCTGCCGTAGCGATAATGTTCTCTATGGCAGCGATCAACACATATCGCACGAACGACAGGGGCTGGTGCTATCGCGCACGACATCGCTAGCGATGTCGCAGCGTGTAAAGCACCCTTTACATTGGTCCAAGCGGAATGCGATTTTTATTTTATTACACTCGATTTTACTCGCCGTGTGTCCTAGACCTAAGAATACATTTGGGTGTCGCCGCTCTGCAGTCCAGCACCTCCTCTGCTGCGATTTCGTCGCAGAGAAGAGGCGCCGGATCAGCAAGCAGCTCCACCCATCGGACCGACAGCCCCCTAGGTGAGTATTTTAATTTGTTTTTCTTTGTCGCTCCATTGGGAGACCCAGACAATTGGGTGTATAGCTTCTGCCTCCGGAGGCCACACAAAGTATTACACTTAAAAGTGTAAAGCCCCTCCCCTTCTGCCTATACACCCCCCGTGCCTCACGGGCTCCTCAGTTTTCATGCTTTGTGCGAAGGAGGCTGACATCCACGCATAGCTCCACATCTTGGTCAGCAGCAGCTGCTGACTAAGTCGGATGGAAGAAAAGAGGGCCCATAACAGGGCCCCCAGCATGCTCCCTTCTCACCCCACTCTGGTCGGCGGTGCTGTTAAGGTTGAGGTACCCATTGCGGGTACACAGGCAGGAGCCACATGCTGTTTTCCTTCCCCATCCCTTAATGGGCTCTGGGTGAAGTGGGATCCTAATCTGTCTCCAGGCACATGGGACCGTGCTCCCTCCGCAGCCCCTGGGGAATCTGCTGGACAGGAGCCGGGTATCGTCAGGGACAAGGCCCTGCTACTGTGAGGTACTCTGTGTCCCCCTGGGGGACCGCGCATGGAGCGCTTGTGCCATACACACTGCAGCACTGCTGGGTGTGTTAGTGCGCCGGGGACTACCGCGCCGGCCGCGCTTATTTGCCGGCAGCGCTTATAACTTTAGTCCCCGGCTTTTGCGGCCTAGTATCGCATATTCCCGCCCCCGGGCCTGCCAGTCGGGGGAAGGGCGGGACGCTGCACAGGACGTCAGCGCTGAGGGCTGGAGCATACTCTGTATCCTCCTCCCCCCTCACTCAGCTCAGTGGGGCATCAGATTCCCGCACTTTCTAGGGCACGCCCACGGCCCCCTCCTCCCCACAGAACGCCGGCAGCCATTCCTGTCAGCACTTCTGACGCTGGAGAGGAGAGACAAACGGCTCTGGGAGGCCCAGGCAAGGGAATCTGGTGATCACACAACCGCTTTAAGCGGTCGGTAAGCAGCACCTGGGTGCTGGCCCCACTGAGTGCCGAAGTGTACATATATATATATGCTTATATGCTGTACATTTACACTGTACGGTCGCACTGTTGATTTTTGGCTATATACCCTCCTGGATTGTACTCAGAGGAGACAACAGCATGTCGTCCGCAAAAAGCAAGGGTGCCAAAGCACAGGCTTATTTTGCAACCTGTACCTCATGTGTGGCTATACTACCGGCAGGTTCCACCGATCCTCATTGTGTGCAATGCTCGGCCCCTGTGGCACTTACTCAGCCGGAGCCTCTGCTACTGGTGGCCCAGGTGGAACCACCTGCTACCACTGTCCAGGTGACAGGGACGGAGTTTGCAGTATTTGCTGACAAACTGTCTGAGAGTATGGATAAATGGTCTGCTAAGATACTAGAAGCCTTACAGTCCAGACCGGTGACTCAGGCCACGGGCACTGTTCAATCTTTGACCCCAGGCCCCCCTCAGTTGGAGCAGCAAAGTGCTCATGGGGTGACACATAGGTCCCAGGGTGAGGTCTCTGACACGGACCGCAGTCCCAGACCGGCTAAGCGGGCTCGCTGGGAAATTCCCTCGACCTCATCACACTGTTCGGAGTCTCAGCAGGAGGACTCTCTGGATGATGAAGCGGAGGTAGCAGATCAGGATTCTGATCCTGATGCCGCTCTCAACCTAGATACACCTGAAGGTGACGCCATAGTGAATGACCTTATAGCGACCATCAATCAGGTGTTGGATATTTCTCCACCAGCTCCTCCAATTGAGGAGTCAGCTTCTCAGCATGAGAAATTCCGTTTCAGGTTTCCCAAGCGTACATTGAGTACGTTTCTGGATCACTCTGACTTCAGAGAGGCAGTCCAGAAACACCGAGCTTGTCCACATAAGCGTTTTTCCAAGCGCCTTAAGGATACACGTTATCCCTTCCCCCCTGACGTTGTCAAGGGCTGGGCTCAGTGTCCCAAGGTGGATCCTCCAGTCTCCAGACTGGCGGCTAGATCCATAGTGGCAGTGGAAGATGGGGCTTCACTCAAAGATGCCACTGACAGACAGATGGAGCTCTGGTTGAAATCCATCTATGAAGCTATCGGCGCGTCTTTTGCTCCAGCATTCGCAGCCGTATGGGCACTCCAAGCTATCTCAACTTGTCATGCGCAGATTAATGCAGTCACACGTACGGCTGCTCCGCAAGCGGTGTCCTTAACCTCTCAGGCGTCGGCGTTTGCGTCCTACGCCATTAATGCTGTCCTGGACTCTGCGAGCCGTACGGCGGTAGCATCCGCCAATTCGGTGGCAGTCCGCAGAGCCATGTGGCTACGTGAATGGAAGGCAGACTCTGCTTCCAAAAAGTTCTTAACCGGTTTGCCATTTTCTGGCGACCGTCTGTTTGGTGAGCGATTGGATGAAATCATTAAACAATCCAAGGGAAAGGACTCATCCTTACCCCAGTCCAAACCAAACAGACCTCAACCACGGAAGGTACAATCGAGGTTTCGGTCCTTTCGGTCCGCGGGCAGGTCTCAATTCTCCTCGTCCAAAAGGCCTCAGAAGGATCAGAGGAACTCCGATTCATGGCGGTCTAAGTCACGTCCTAAAAAGACCGCCGGGGGAACCGCTCCCAAAGCGGCCTCCTCATGACTTTCGGCCTCCCCAAACCGCATCCTCGGTCGGTGGCAGGCTTTCCCGCTTTTACGACGCCTGGCTGCCACAGGTAAAAGACCGTTGGGTGAGAGACATTCTGTCTCACGGTTACAGGATAGAGTTCAACTCTCGTCCTCCGACTCGATTCTTCAGAACATCGCCGCCCCCCGAGCGAGCCGATGCTCTTCTTCAGGCGGTGTGCACTCTGAAGGCAGAAGGAGTGGTGATCCCTGTTCCTTTTCAGCAACAGGGTCACGGTTTTTACTCCAACTTGTTCGTGGTGCCGAAAAAGGACGGATCCTTCCGTCCTGTTCTGGACCTAAAACTGCTCAACAAACATGTAAAAACCAGGCGGTTCCGGATGGAATCGCTCCGCTCCGTCATCGCCTCAATGTCCCAAGGAGATTTTCTAGCATCAATCGACATCAAAGATGCTTATCTCCACGTACCGATAGCTCCAGAGCATCAGCGCTTCCTGCGTTTCGCCATAGGGGACGAACACCTTCAGTTCGTGGCACTGCCTTTCGGCTTGGCGACAGCCCCACGGGTCTTCACCAAGGTCATGGCAACAGTAGTAGCAGTTCTGCACTCTCAGGGACACTCGGTGATCCCTTACTTAGACGATCTGCTTGTCAAGGCACCCTCTCAAGTGGCATGCCAACACAGCCTGAGCATTGCTCTAGAGACTCTCCAGAGTTTCGGATGGATCATCAATTTTCAAAAGTCAAATCTGACACCGGCCCAATCACTGACATATCTTGCGGCACCATACTCTCTCAGCGATAGTGAAGCTTCCGCTGGACAAACAGCGTTCACTACAGACAGGGGTGCAATCTCTCCTTCAAGGCCAGTCACACCCCTTGCGGCGCCTCATGCACTTCCTAGGGAAGATGGTAGCAGCAATGGAGGCAGTTCCTTTTGCGCAGTTTCATCTGCGTCCACTTCAATGGGACATTCTCCGCAAATGGGACAGGAATTCGACGTCCCTCGACAGGAACGTCTCCCTGTCTCGGGCAGCCAAGGCTTCCCTTCAGTGGTGGCTTCTTCCCACTTCTCTGTCGAAGGGGAAATCCTTCCTGCCCCCATCCTGGGCTGTGGTCACGACGGATACAAGCCTGTCAGGGTGGGGAGCGGTCTTTCTCCACCACAGGGCTCAGGGTATTTGGACTCAGCCAGAGTCCTCCCTTCAGATCAATGTTCTGGAGATAAGGGCAGTGTATCTTGCCCTAAAGGCGTTCCAGCCGTGGCTGGAAGGCAAGCAGATCCGAATTTAGTCGGACAACTCCACAGCGGTGGCTTACATCAACCACCAAGGCGGAACACGCAGTCGGCAAGCCTTCCAGGAAGTCCGGCGGATTCTGCTATGGGTGGAAGCCACAGCATCTCACCATATCCGCAGTTCACATCCCGGGCGTAGAAAACTGGGAAGCAGACTTTCTCAGTCGCCAGGGCATGGACGCAGGGGAATGGTCCCTTCACCCCGGACGTGTTTCAGGAGATCTGTTGCCGCTGGGGGATGCCGGACGTCGACCTAATGGCGTCCCGGCACAACAACAAGGTCCCGACATTCATGGCACGGTCTCAAGATCACAGAGCTCTGGCGGCAGAGGCTTTAGTTCAGGATTGGTCGCAGTTTCAACTCCCTTATGTGTTTCCTCCTCTGGCACTGTTGCCCAGAGTGTTACGCAAGATCAGGTCCGACTGCCGCCGCGCCATCCTCGTCGCTCCAGACTGGCCGAGGAGGTCGTGGTACCCGGATCTGTGGCATCTCACGTGGGCCAACCGTGGGCACTACCAGACCGACCAGACTTGCTGTGTCAAGGACCGTTTTTTCCATCTGAATTCTGCGGCCCTCAACCTGACTGTGTGGCCATTGAGTCCTGGATCCTAGCGTCTTCAGGGTTTTCTCAAGAGGTCATTGCCACTATGAGACAGGCTAGGAAACCAACGTCCGCCAAGATCTACCACAGGACGTGGAGGATATTCTTATCTTGGTGCTCTGATCAGGGTTTTTCTCCCTGGCCATTTGCCTTGCCCACTTTTCTTTCCTTCCTGCAATCCGGATTGGAAAAAGGTTTGTCGCTCGGCTCCCTTAAGGGACAAGTCTCAGCGCTCTCTGTGTTCTTTCAGAAGCGCCTAGCCAGACTTCCACAGGTACGCACGTTCCTGCAGGGGGTTTGTCACATAGTCCCTCCTTACAAGCGGCCGTTAGAACCCTGGGATCTGAACAGGGTGCTGATGGCTCTTCAGAAACCACCTTTCGAGCCAATGAGGGATATTCCTCTCTCACGCCTTTCGCAGAAAGTGGCCTTCCTAGTAGCAGTCACATCACTCCGGAGAGTGTCTGAGCTAGCAGCGCTGTCATGCAAAGCCCCTTTCCTGGTGTTTCACCAGGACAAGGTGGTTCTGCGTCCGGTTCCGGAATTTCTCCCTAAGGTGGTATCCCCCTTTCATCTCAATCAGGATATCTCCTTACCCTCTTTTTGTCCTCATCCAGTTCACCAATGTGAAAGGGATTTGCACTTGTTAGATCTGGTGAGAGCACTCAGACTCTACATTTCTCGTACGGCGCCCCTGCGCCGCTCGGATGCACTCTTTGTCCTTGTCGCTGGCCAGCGTAAAGGGTCACAGGCTTCCAAATCAACCCTGGCTCGGTGGATCAAGGAACCTATTCTCGAAGCCTACCGATCTTCTGGGCTTCCGGTTCCCTCAGGGCTAAGGGCCCATTCTACCAGAGCCGTGGGTGCATCCTGGGCCTTGCGGCACCAGGCTACGGCGCAGCAGGTGTGTCAGGCAGCTACCTGGTCGAGCCTGCACACTTTCACGAAACACTATCAGGTGCATACCTATGCTTCGGCAGATGCCAGCCTAGGTAGGCAGGTCCTTCAGGCGGCGGTTGCCCACCTGTAGGAAGGGGCCGTTTTACGGCTCTATTTCGAGGTTTTACTTTACCACCCAGGGACTGCTTTTGGACGTCCCAATTGTCTGGGTCTCCCAATGGAGCGACAAAGAAGAAGGGAATTTTGTTTACTTACCGTAAATTCCTTTTCTTCTAGCTCCTATTGGGAGACCCAGCACCCGCCCCTGTTCCCTTCGGGCTGTTGTTCTTTGTGTACACATGTTGTTCATGTTCAATGGTTTCAGTTCTCCGAAATTTCTTCGGATTGAATTTACTTTAAACCAATTTATAACTTTTCCTCCTTCTTGCTTTTGCACCAAAACTGAGGAGCCCGTGAGGCACGGGGGGTGTATAGGCAGAAGGGGAGGGGCTTTACACTTTTAAGTGTAATACTTTGTGTGGCCTCCGGAGGCAGAAGCTATACACCCAATTGTCTGGGTCTCCCAATTGGAGCTAGAAGAAAAGGAATTTACGGTAAGTAAACAAAATTCCCTTCTTTACGTTGTACACAGCGGCCTGGGTTCTTATATACAGTATTGTGAAATGCACTGGTGGTGGCCGCAGCTTATAGGGGGCCAAATCTGGTGACAGGTTCCCTTTAAATCTTAGCAAAAGGGTCCTACAAGCAGCAGTTATTCAGGTAGTAGTCGGAGCGATTACTATTCTTTCCTTCTGCACTATGGGTATTAGTTTTCGTAGACAGCTTTAGGATGTCCCATGGTTCTTGTTTCCCCCAATGAAGCGACCGAGAAATGAAGATTTCTTTATCGTTCCTATGGGAGACCCAGACATTGGGTGTATAGCTTCTGCCTCCGGAGGACACACAAAGTACTACACTAAAAAGTGTAGCTCCTCCCTCTGAGCATATACACCCCCTGGATAACCAAATATAGCCAGTTCAATGCTTTGTGTTCAGGAGGCATGCATCCACACATGCATTCTCATCTGATTTTTGATTTTTGGGAAGAGTTTGAAGAAAAGCGGGTCCAAGCCTGGACTCCCGGCATGTCCCTTCTCACCCCACTGTGTCGGCGGTGTTGTTAAGGTTGATTTCAGGGCTGGAGCCTTACATGCCGCGCTCCTTCACCATCCCTCGGGCTCTGGCTTGAAGTGGGAGCCAGCACGGTTCTCCCTGCCTTGCAGGAGACCGGTCTCCATCCGCAGCCCTTCAGGATCCTGCCGGACGGAGCACTCATCCCCAGGGACTTGAAACCCTGCGCCTCACAAGATAAGTATCTGAGACGTTATTTTCGGGGGGTCCCTTGTACTTTATTGTTGGGGAGAGTGGGCTGTGTATCTGTTCTGACATTTCCGGCCGGTTCTCTGGTTTTCACCTGAGAACCGCGCCGATGGTGCCTGCGCGCCGGCCGCATCGCTTAAATTTAGGCCCCGGTTTCGTCTGAGGCCTAGTTTCGATTTCACTGCCCCTGCATGTCAATCATGCAGAGGGACAGTGCGGCTCCGCCCAGCGGCCGTTCGGCACAGGGGAGGGACACTCCTCTCTGAGTAAATGTCCCCTCCCCTGTAAATCCCCTTGGCCCTCCAGATCCCGCTCTCAGAGTAGGCCCCGCCCCCTCTCCTCGCTCCGGCGCCATTTTATCAGCGTTCTCACAGCGATCGGCACTGGCTGCAGCATCTCTGCTAATCTGTCTGGGGGTCCGGGCTGTGGGATCTGGAGGGCACACAAACCGCTCCAGCGGTCTGGTAAGCCACAACCTCCGGTTGTGGACCTTCTTATATACTCTCTGGGGGTCATTCTGGCTCAGAGCCCCCACTTCAGCAGCATGTCTCACACGAGGAGCAAGGCTGCAAGGCTGTACGCAATATGCACTGCATGTAAGCTTGTGCTGCCTGAACCGAGCACATATCCACATTGTGATGCCTGCTCTAACCTGGCAATGCCTCAGCCTGGTATCGCACCCACAGTGGTCCCTCCGGCTGCTCAGGCTCCGGTGGCTGAACCCCCGGCTTGGGTAGAATCCTTCTCTAGGTCAATCTCCCAGTCTTTTGCCGACTCCATGGGACAGCTGTCCCGGACTTTGCTGACCATGCATCAGCCCCCTTCTCAGGGCGCCTCTGCTGCTAGGGCTCTCTCAGCGGAGCTCACAGAGGATTCTTCATCTGGTCCCAGACCCCGTCCTCCTAAAAGGAGACGCAGGGCTCCCTCTCCTTCCTCGTCCCGTGGCTCTGATTCACGAGCTGACTCGCAGGACGAGGAGGATGCCTTTACTGGGGGCTCGGACGCTACCTCCATGTGCCCCATTGATCTGTCCGAAAGTGACGCAGATGTTAGTGATTTGATTGCGTCCATTAATTCTGTACTGGACCTCAATCCGCCAGTATCAGAGGAGCAACCCTCTCTGGCAGAAAAGCACCAGTTTACCTTGCCTAAGAGGACAAAGAGTGTGTTCTGAAAACTGGAGTGGTTAAAGGCCACTGTGACCAAGCCTAGGGCCTGTCCTGACAAACGCTTCCCAAAGCGCGGTTCTGATGACCGTTTTCCCTTTCCACCTGAGGTGGTCAAGGAGTGGGCTCATTCACCAAAGGTAGACACTCCGGTGTCTAGACTCTCAGCCCGGACCGTTGTATCAGTGGCTGATGGCACTTCTCTTAAGGATGCCACTGACCGCCAGGTTGACCTTCTGGCCAAATCTGTATATGAGGCGGCTGGGGCCTCGTTCTCCCCATCTTTTGCAGCAGTGTGGGCTCTCAAGGCCATCTCTGCTTCTCTGGAGGAGATGCATTCCCTCTCCAGGGAATTTATGCCCGAAATGGTTGCCTTAACGTCCCAAGCTTCAGCTTTTTCATCCTATGCCATGTCTGCCATGCTGGAGGCTTCTCACCGCACTGCGGTGGCTTCGGCTAATTCCCTCGCTATCCGCAGGATCTTGTGGCTTCGAGAGTGGAAGGCAGATGCTTCTTCAAAGAAGTACCTTGCTGGGCTCCCTTTTGCTGGATCCAGGCTATTCGGCGAACAACTGGATGAAATTATTAAGGAAGCTACTGGCGGGAAGAGTACTTCCATGCCACAAACTAAAACCAGGAAACCTGCCCAGGGTAGGAACCAGTCGAGGTTTCGTTCCTTTCGTTCCTCCAACTGGTCATCCTCTAAGCCCTCGGCCTCGTCCACTAACTCAGCCAAGGACCAAAGGCCCAACTGGCGCACGAAGCCGCGTCCTCAGAAGACCACAGGAGCTGCTGCCACTAAGGCAGCCTCCTCTTGACTATCTGGCCGCGCCAGCAACGTCCTTGGTCGGTGGCAGGCTCTCCCACTTTGGCGACGTGTGGTTTCAACACGTCTCCGATCAGTGGGTGCGGGATATCATCTCCAACGGCTACAGGATCGAATTCTCTTCCAGCCCGCCAAACAGATTTTTTCTGTCAACTCCCCCCTGCTCCAAGGCCGCCGCCTTCTCTCAGGCCGTGGCATCCTTGCAGGCCAACGGAGTAATTGTACCGGTTCCCGCTCGGGAACGGTTCAGAGGTTTCTACTCAAATCTCTTCCTAGTCCCCAAAAAGGACGGTTCCTTCCGGCCCATCCTGGATCTCAAGCTTCTCAACAAGCATGTTCAGGTGCGGCATTTTCGCATGGAGTCTCTGCGATCAGTCATTGCCTCAATGACCCAAGGAGATTTCCTGGCATCCATCGACATCAGAGACGCCTATCTACATGTGCCAATTGCAGTTTCACACCAGCGTTGGCTACGTTTTGCAATCTGAGAGGAACATTTCCAATTCGTGGCTCTCCCCTTCGGGTTAGCCACGGCCCCTCGAGTATTTACCAAGGTCATGGCAGCAGTGGTTGCGGTTCTGCACCTCCAGGGGTTGGCAGTGATTCCTTACCTGAACGACCTTCTAGTCAAGGCTTCATCCAGCGCAGACTGTCAGCGGAGTGTCTCGCTCACTCTCGCCACTCTAGTCCAATTCGGGTGGCTTGTCAATCTGCCCAAATCCACTCTGACTCCGACCCAGAAGCTCACGTACCTAGGGATGCAATTCGAGACTCTGCCGGCACTTGTGAAGCTGCCCTTAGTCAAACAGCAGTCCCTCCATCTGGCGGTGCGCTCTTTGCTGAGGCCCCGCCGTGATTGCATCAGACACCTAATGCAGGTGCTGGGTCAGATGGTGGCGTCAATGGAGGCTGTTCCCTTTGCCCAGTTCCATCTGCGTCCTCTGCAGCTGGACATTCTCCGCTGTTGGGACAGGCGGACTTCCTCCTTGCACAGGTTAGTGGCTTTGTCGCCACAGACCAGGGGCTCCCTTCAGTGGTGGCTTCGGCCTCTCTCTGTCTCAGGGACGCTCCTTCCTGGCCCCGTGCTGGGTGATCCTCACCACGGATGCCAGTCTATCCGGCTGGGGAGCGGTATATCTCCACCACAGAGCGCAGGGCACTTGGACTCCGTCCGAATCAGCCCTCTCGATCAATGTGCTGGAAACCAGAGCTGTGCTTCTAGCACTCTTAGCCTTTCACCACCTGTTGGCGGGCAAGCACATCCGAGTCCAGTCAGACAACGCGACAGCGGTTGCCTACATCAATCACCAGGGCGGGACACGCAGCCGCCTGGCAATGTTGGAGGTTCAACGCATCCTTCAGTGGACGGAGGACTCCAAGTCCACCATATCCGCAGTCCACATCCCAGGCGTGGAAAACTGGAAAGCAGATTATCTCAGCCGTCAAACCGTGGACAACGGCGAGTGGTCCCTGCATCCGGCAGTGTTTCGGTCAATCTGCCGCAAGTGGGGCACTCCGGAAGTGGATCTAATGGCATCCCGGCACAACAACAAGGTTCCGGTTTACGTGGCTCGCTCCCACGATCCTCAGGCCTTGGCAGCGGACGCTCTGGTTCAAGATTGGTCCCAGTTTCGTCTGTCCTACGTGTTTCCCCCTCTAGCTCTCTTGCCCAGAGTCCTGCGCAAGATCAGAATGGAGGGCCGTCGGGTCATCCTCATTGCTCCAGACTGGCCCAGGCGAGCTTGGTATCCAGACCTGCTCCATCTGTCCGTAGAGGTGCCGTGGCATCTCCCGGACCGTCCAGACCTTCTCTCACAAGGTCCGTTTTTCCGCCAGAATTCTGCGGCTCTCAGATTGACGGCGTGGCTCTTGAGTCCTGGATCTTGACGACTTCTGGTATCCCTCCTGAAGTCATCTCCACTATGACTCGGGCTCGGAAGTCTTCCTCGGCCAAAATCTATCACAGGACCTGGAGAATTTTCCTGTCCTGGTGTCGCTCTTCCGGCCATGCTCCTTGGCCTTTTTCCTTGCCGACCCTCCTGTCCTTTCTACAGTCCGGTCTGCAGCTAGGACTATCCCTCAATTCCCTCAAGGGACAGGTCTCGGCTCTGTCAGTGTTGTTCCAGCGGCGTATTGCCAGGCTGGCTCAGGTGCGCACCTTCATGCAGGGCGCATCTCACATCATTCCGCCTTACCGGCGGCCTTTGGATCCCTGGGACCTTAATCTGGTCCTCACGGCTTTGCAGAAACCCCCCTTTGAGCCTCTTAGGGAGGTTTCTTTGTCTCGTCTTTCACAGAAAGTGGTCTTTCTAGTGGCCATAACTTCCCTCAGGAGAGTCTCTGATTTGGCTGCGCTCTCTTCGGAGTCACCTTTTTTGGTTTTTCATCAAGACAAGGTGGTTCTCCGTCCGACTCCGGACTTTCTCCCTAAGGTGGTTTCTCCTTTCCACCTTAACCAGGACATTTCTCTGCCTTCCTTTTGTCCGGCTCCTGTTCATCGCTTTGAAAAAGCATTGCATACTCTGGATCTGGTGCGGGCGCTCCGGATCTATGTGTCTCGCACCGCTGCTCTTAGGCGGTGCACCTCTCTTTTTGTGCTGACTACAGGTCGGCGTAAGGGCCTCTCGGCTTCTAAGCCGACCTTTAGCTCGTTGGATTAGGTCGGCCATTTCCGATGCCTACCAGTGTACTCAGGTGCCTCCCCCGCCGGGGATCAAGGCACACTCGACCAGAGCTGTCGGTGCCTCTTGGGCTTTCAGGCACCAGGCTACGGCTCAGCAGGTCTGTCAGGCTGCCACTTGGACTAGTATGCATACCTTTTCGAAGCACTACCAAGTGCATGCTCATGCTTCGGCAGATGCGAGCTTGGGCAGACGCATCCTTCAGGCGGCTGTCGCCCATTTGTGAAGTTAGGTTTCGCCTACTTCTCAGTTTTCTGTTTATTCCCACCCATGGACTGCTTTGAGACGTCCCAATGTCTGGGTCTCCCATAGGAACGATAAAGAAAAAGAGAATTTTGTTTACTTACCGTAAATTCTTTTTCTTATAGTTCCGTATTGGGAGACCCAGCTCCCTCCCTGTTGCCTGTTGGCAGTTTCTTGTTCCGCGTGTTATCACCGGCTGTTGTTGTAGACAGAGGCTCCGGTTGTTCCGGTTCTTGCTCTATCTCTACTTGTGGGTGGCTATTCTCCTTCAGCTTTTGCACTAAACTGGCTATATTTGGTTATCCAGGGGGTGTATATGCTCAGAGGGAGGAGCTACACTTTTTTAGTGTAGTACTTTGTGTGTCCTCCGGAGGCAGAAGCTATACACCCAATGTCTGGGTCTCCCAATACGGAACTATAAGAAAAAGAATTTACGGTAAGTAAACAAAATTCTCTTTTTTTGGTACTCTCCATAAAATGTCTCTCGTAGCTTTCATTGGGGAATGCAGAATTACGGTATTATGGCATGTAGGATGAAAGTTTAGGGTGCAAGACCATCCACCATTTTTCTTCTGGTAGATGGTTATATGGGTCTGTTCTGGTGACAGTTATTTTCTGAAATAAAGACACATAGCATTTTCTTTCTCAGGTTTCGCCCTATTAAAGGGAGACAGGAAGAGCTGAAAGAAGTCATTGAGCATTTCAAGAAAAGCGAACACTTGGATAAAACCTTCAAAAACCTGGTATCCGGAGACTGGGCACGGCATTATTTTCTTAACAAGAATAAAATGCAAGAGAAGCACTTCAAGGAACACGTAGGTTCTCCTCCCCCTAGAAAATCAAAAAGTTACTCGATTTACTTTTGTATCTGTGGGTTTTTTGGTTTTTTTTCTTGATCTTCTAGCATGTGCATTAATTAATCTAACAGCAAGAGTTGGGCAGATTGATTCACAGGACTCCGGTGTGTCAGCCAAGACCTTAGGGGTACTTTGCACGCTGCAACATCGCTAGCCGATTGTAGCGATGCCGAGCGCGATAGTCCCCGCCCCCGTCGCACATGCAATATCTTGTGATAGCTGCCGTAACGAACATTATGGCTACAGCAGCTTCACACGCACTTACCTGCCCTGCGACGTCGCTCTGGCCGGCGACCCGCCCCCTACCTAAGGGGGCGGGTCGTGCGACGTCACACGGCAGCCGGCCAATAGAAGCGGAGGGGCAGAGATGAGCGGGATGTAAACATCCCGCCCACCTCCTTCCTTCCACATAGCCGGTGGAGGCAGGTAAGGAGAGGTTCCTCGCTCCTGCGGTGTCACACACAGCGATGTGTGCTGCCGCAGGAACGAGGAACAACATCGTATCTCCTATTGGTGCGACATTATGAAAATGTCCGACACTACACAGATCACCGATTTACGACGCTTTTGCGATCGTTTATCGGTGCATCTAGGCTTTACACGTTGCGACATCGTTACCGGCGCCGGATGTGCGTCACTTTCGATTTGACCCCGACGATATCGCAGTAGCGATGTCGCAACTTGCAAAGTACCCCTAAGTCTCTGGACCGCTGGATTTTAGGCTTGTGAATCTCCTGCCTTCCAGGATCCAGAGCGGCTTTTGATTAGCCGGGTCTAATGATGATTGCAGCATGACGCACAAATGAGGTTTCGCCAGCCCTTGCTAATCGAAAGCTGATGCATCGGAGTCCCGCAACTCCATCAGCTCATGTCTACTAAGAGCAGTTACTGTAACATATAATTAAGCTATATTTAGGTATGGGATATATATTATGTAATTTTCTCTGTTTTTCTCAATGCCGCAGGTGTTCATCTACTTGCGAATGTTTGCAACTAGCAGCGGGTTCGAGATCTTGCCTTGCAACAGATATTCTTCTGAGCATAATGGAGCAAAAATCGTTGCAACTAAAGAATGGTATTATTATTATTATTATTATTATTATTATTATTATTATTATTATTATTACGCCATTTATTCCATGGCGCTTTTCATGTGAAAAGGGTTATACATAGTATGGACAAGTACAATAATATGGTATGAGATTTCCCCCTAATTTTTCTTAGATGTATACATTTATTTATAATATGCATTTTAGGTGTGTGTGTGTGTGTGTGTGTGTGTGTGTGTGTGTGTATACCATGTTTCCCCGAAAATAAGACCTCCCCCGAAAATAAGACCTCTCTGGAGTTTTCAGGGAGACTTTAAATATTAGATATCCCCTAAAAATAAGACCTAGCCGCGGTCAATAATGAAGTGTCATGCAGCGGTAAAAAAGTTAGACACTGCAGGACACTTCATTATAGAAAGCTGACACCCGCAGAAGAGAGAAGACCTCCCCCTCCTCCCCCCTTCATACTTTCCAGCTTTCCAGATGCAGACAGAGAGCAGGTGAGCGCATCAAGGTCCTGCGGCGGAACACACACACACACACACACACACACACACACACACACACACACACACACACACACACACACACACACACACACACACACACACAGTGTTGAATTGTAAAGCGCTGCGGAATATGTTAGCGCTATAGAAATAAAGATTATTATTATTATTAGATCAGATCACCAAGTCTAGCGATATCTCTTGCTTCTCGGCGCGTGTAAGAACTTGTGACGCTGTGCAGTGGATCTTCCAGGACCTGCCGGAAGATCACATGGCCGGAAGCACGTGGTATCTCCGGATGTTGTGAGTGTGTGCGCTTGATTGTACCGGTATGTGCGATATCGTGAGTGTGTGTGTGAGTGTATGCAATCGGATGTGTGAGTGTCGGCAGGTAACAGAGGAGGTCGGTGTGCAGCACAGCTGCTGGGAGCGCCCACCGGAGAGCACAGGGAGGAATGATGTGGTGTGTGTGTGTGTGTGTGTGTGTGTGTGTGTGTGTGTGATCTAATGTATGCGAGTGTCAGTAGGATGTAGGGGTGCATACCTGCTGGAAGATCACAGGGAGATCTGGGAGCCACACAGACGCCCGGGGCTGGGTAAGTATGATGGTCCTGGGAAGGGGGGGTTTGCTTTTTGTGGGGGGTAACTTTTCCCCCAACCATGTCTCCTCGAGAATAAGACACCCCCTGAAAATAAGACCTAGTGCTTTTTTCAGGGCAAAAAAAAAAATTCTAAGTCAGTGTCTTATTTTTGGGGAAACAGGGCATATATATATATATATATATATAATATATATAATATATATTTCTTTGTCGCTCCGTTGGGAGACAATTGGGTGTATAGCTTCTGCCTCTGGAGGCCACACAAAGTATTACACTTTAAAAAGTGTAACCCCTCCCCTCTGCCTATACACCCTCCCATGGACCAAGGGCTCCTCAGTTAGTTTTATGCTTTGTGTGGAAGGAGGCACACATCCACTCATAGAAAAAAAAAAAAAAAAAGATTTCTCATACATAGTATGACGGATGGAAGAAAAGAGGTCCCCTATGGGGTCCCCGGCATGCTCCCTTCTCACCCCACTATGTCGGCGGTGTTGTTAAGGTTAAGGTACCCATTGCGGGTACAAAGGCTGGAGCCACATGCTGTCTCCTTCGCCATCCCTTATGCGGCTCTGGGAGAAGTGGGAGCCTCACCGGTCATTCACCTGCTGAGACCGTGCTCCATCCGTAGCCCCTGGTGGAACCTACTGGACCGGAGCGTTTTCATCCCCAGGGACCGGGCCCTGCACCTTGAAGGTACTCTGTGTCCCCATGTGGGGACGGTACGGGGAGAGAGGTCGCCTTTCTCCCCAGTAGCGCCGTCCGTTGTTTTTTCATCGGACTTCCGCGCCGACCGTGCCTGCTTGTCGGGCACGGCCTTAAATTTAGTCCCCGGCTTCATCACGGCCTAGTCGCGAAAAATCCCGCCCCCGGGCCTGCCTGTCAGGGGTAAGGGCGGGATTACCGACAGAGGGCTGGAGCATCTTTGCATGTCTCCCCTCCCCTCTAATGGACCACTATGGGGCCTCCAGATTCCCGCCTTTGGCCGGCGCCGCCCATGGCTCCACTCCCCCCTTGAGAGCTCCGGCGGCCATGTTTGGCATTCTGCCGGTGTATGCTGCAGCTGCACAGCTCTACAGCTCCAGGGGACCCACGACAGGGAATCTGGAGGACACCAGGAACGGCTGTATAACCCTTTCCCATATACCCTCAGTGGTCGCTCTCCTAAGGGACACTTATTGCTTACAGCATGTCGTCCACAAGGAGCAAAGCCCCTAAGGCATAGGTTTTTTTCGCAGCCTGTACCTCTTGTGGGGCTATGTTGCCTGCGGGATCCATGCAGGGACAGAGTCACCGTCATTGGTCTCTTTCGCTGAGAAACTCTCTGTCACTTTCTCAATCCATTGCACAGTCTATGGACAAATGGTCATCTAAGCTCCTTGAGGCATTGCAGTCCAGACCGGGCTCTTCACAGGCACCGGCCCCTGTTAGTTTGTCTCCTCCAGGGCCTTCTCGGTCCGCGCCGCAGCGCGCTCCCAGGATAGCCCCTAGGTCCCAGGCGGAGGACTCCTGCCCGGATCGCAGTCCCAGACCGGCTAAGCGGCCTCGCTGGGACTCTTCCCCGGCCTCCTCACGCTGCTCTGGATCTCAGCTTGAGGACTCTCAGGATGACGAGGCGGACGTGGGAGCTCAGGGCTCTGACCCTGACTTCGCCCTCAACCTTGATACCCCTGAGGGGGACGCCTTAGTAAATGATCTTATTTCGTCCATCAACCAGGTGTTGGATCTCTCTCCCCCGCCTCCCCCTGTGGAGGAGTCGGCTTCTCAGCAGGAGAAACACCAATTTCGATTCCCCAAACGTACGCGCAATATGTTTTTTGATCACTTTAACTTCAGTGGCGCTGTCCAGAAGCCCAGAGCGGTCCCGGACAAGCGTTTTGCTAAAAGGCACTCTGACACGCGTTATCCCTTTCCACCTGAAGTCGTTAAGGGCTGGGCACACTCTCCCAAGGTGGATCCTCCAGTCTCTAGATTGGCTGCTAGGTCCGTTGTGTCTGTTGCCGATGGCTCATCCCTGAAGGATGCCACTGACAGACAGATAGAGCTCTTGGTGAAGTCTATTTATGAGGCCACGGGCGCGTCTTTCGCCCCGGCCTTTGAGGCTGTGTGGGCTCTCCAAGCAATCTCGGCTTGTCTGACTGAGATTAATGCTGTCACACGGAATTCTGCTCCGCATGTTTCTTCCTTGACCTCTCAGGCATCAGCTTTTTCTTCCTACGCCATGAACGCCATCCTGGACTCCACTAGCCTTACGGCTGTAGCATCTGCTAACTCCGTGGCAGTCCGCAGGGCCATGTGGCTGCGCGAATGGAAAGCAGACTCTGCTTCCAAAAGGTTCTTAACTGGTTTGCCTTTTTCTGGCGAACGTTTATTTGGCGAACGATTGGATGAGATTATTAAGGAATCCTCGGGAAAGGACTCCTCCTTACCCCAGTCCAAACCTAAGAGACCTCAGCAGAGAAAAATCCAATCGAGGTTTCGGTCCTTTCGTCCCTCCGGCAAGCCCCAATCGTCTTCGTCCAACCGGCCGGAGAAAGGCCAGAGGAACTCCTATGCGTGGCGGTCCAAGTCACGCCCCCAAAAGGCCGCAGGAGGCACTGCCTCCAAGACGGCCTCCTCATGACTCTCGGCCTCACCTAGCCACATCCTCTGTCGGTGGCAGGCTCTCTCGCTTTGGCGACGCCTGGTGGCCACATGTTCAAGACCGGTGGGTGAGAGACATTCTGTCTCATGGTTACAGGATAGAGTTCAGCTCCCGACCTACGGCTCGTTTCTTCAGAACCTCTCCACCCCCCGCACAGGCCGAAGCACTTTTTCAGGCAGTGGACACTCTAAAGATCGAAGGAGTTGTGATTCCCGTTCCCCTTCAAGAACGTGGTCGCGGATTTTACTCCAACTTGTTCGTGGTGCCAAAAAAGGACGGGTCATTCCGTCCCGTTCTGGACCTCAAGCTACTCAACAGACATGTGAGAACCAGACTGTTTCGAATGGAATCTCTCCGCTCGGTCATCGCCTCGATGTCACAAGGAGACTTCCTAGCATCGATCGACATCAAGGATGCTTATCTCCATGTGCCGATCGCACCCGAACATCAACGTTTCCTGCGTTTCGCCATCGGGGACGAACACCTCCAGTTCGTGGCATTGCCTTTCGGCCTGGCGACAGCCCCACGGGTTTTCACCAAAGTCATGGCATCCGTCGTGGCGGTCCTGCACTCTCAGGGCCACTCGGTGATCCCCTACTTAGACGATCTCCTAGTCAGGGCCCCTTCTCGGGTGGCGTGTCAACAAAGCCTTACCGTCGCTCTGGCGACTCTCCAGCAGTTCGGGTGGATCATCAATTTCCCGAAATCCAAGTTGACACCGACCCAATCACTGACTTACCTCGGGATGGAGTTTCATACCCAGCCAGCGTTAGTCAAGCTACCGTGGGACAAACAGCTTTCTCTGCAGGCGGGGGTGCAATCACTTCTTCGGAGTCAGTCACACCCCTTAAGGCGCCTCATGCACTTCCTGGGGAAGATGGTTGCAGCTATGGAGGCAGTGCCGTTCGCGCAATTCCATCTACGGCCACTCCAATGGGACATTCTTCGCAAATGGGACAAGAGTTCGGCTTCCCTCGACAAGAATATCTCTCTTTCCCTTGCAACCAAAACATCACTTCAGTGGTGGCTCCTACCCACATCTCTGTCTCGGGGAAAATCATTCCTACCCCCAACCTGGGCCGTGGTCACCACGGACGCGAGCCTGTCAGGTTGGGGAGCGGTTTTTCTCCACCACAGGGCTCAAGGAACCTGGACTCCGATAGAATCGTCCCTTCAGATCAATATCCTGGAGATAAGGGCAGTATATCTAGCCCTATTGGCTTTCCATCGGTGGCTGGAGGGCAGACAGATCCGAATCCAGTCGGACAACGCCACTGCCGTCGCCTACATCAACCACCAAGGCGGCACTCGCAGTCGTCAAGCCTTCCAGGAAGTCCGGCGGATTCTGCAGTGGGTGGAAGCCACAGGCTCCACCATCTCCGCAGTTCACATCCCGGGCGTAGAAAACTGGGAAGCAGATTTTCTCAGTCGTCAGGGCATGGACGCGGGGGAATGGTCTCTGCATCCAGACGTGTTTCGAGAGATCTGTCGCTGCTGGGGAACGCCGGACGTCGATCTCATGGCGTCACGACACAACAACAAGGTCCCGGCCTTCATGGCACGGTCTCAGGATCACAGAGCTCTGGCAGCGGACGCTTTAGTCCAGGATTGGTCGCAGTTTCGACTGCCTTATGTGTTTCCCCCTCTGGCGATGCTGCCCAGGGTACTACGCAAGATCAGGTCCAACTGCCGTCGCGCCATTCTCGTCGCTCCAGACTGGCCGAGGCGGTCGTGGTATCCGGATCTGTGGCATCTCACGGTGGGTCAACCGTGGGCACTTCCAGACCGCCCAGACTTGCTGTCACAAGGCCCGTTTTTCCATCTGAATTCTGTGGCCCTCAACCTGACTGTGTGGCCATTGAGTCCTGGCTCCTAGCGTCTTCAGGGTTATCTCAGGATGTCATTGCCACCATGAGACAGGCCAGGAAGCCAACGTCCGCCAAGATCTATTACAGGTCTTGGCAAATCTTCTTATCCTTGTGCTCTGATAACGGCTTTCCGCCATGGCCGTTTGCCTTACCCACATTCCTTTCATTCCTACAATCTGGAATGGACAAGGGTTTGTCCCTCGGCTCTCTCAAGGGCCAAGTATCGGCGCTATCCGTGTTTTTTCAAAAGCGTCTAGCCAGGCTTCCGCAGGTCCGCACGTTCCTGCAGGGGGTCTGCCACATGGTCCCACCTTACAAACGTCCGTTGGAACCTTGGGATCTTAACAGGGTCCTGACGGCTCTTCAAAAGCCGCCTTTTGAGCCGCTGCGGGATGTCTCTCTCTCCTGTCTTTCGCAGAAGGTGGCCTTCCTGGTGGCAGTCACATCACTTCGGAGAGTGTCTGAGCTTGCAGCGCTGTCATGCAAAGCCCCCTTCCTGGTTTTTCACCAGGATAAGGTGGTTCTGCGTCCTGTCCCGGAATTTCTCCCTAAGGTGGTATTCCCTTTTCATCTAAATCAGGATATCTCCTTGCCTTCCTTTTGCCCTAATCCAATTCACCAGTGTGAAAAGGATTTGCACTCTTTGGATCTAGTGAGAGCACTCCGGTTCTACGTGTCTCGCACGGCGCCCTTGCGCCGTTCAGATGCGCTCTTTGTCCTTGTCGCTGGCCAGCGTAAGGGCTCTCAGGCCTCCAAGTCAACCTTGGCTCGGTGGATCAAGGAACCGATTCTCGAGGCCTACCGTTCTTCTGGGCTTCCGCTCCCTTCAGGGCTGAAACCCCATTCTACCAGAGCCGTAGGTGCGTCCTGGGCATTGCGGCGTCGGGCGACGGCTCAGCAGGTGTGTCAGGCAGCTACGTGGTCTAGTCTGCACACTTTCACGAAACACTATCAAGTGCATACCTATGCTTCAGCAGACGCCAGTCTATGTAGGCGAGTCCTCCAGGCGGCGGTTGCCCACCTGTAAGAGGGGGCCGTTTTCGGCTCTTTTGATTGAGGTATTCTTTTACCCACCCAGGGACTGCTCTTGGACGTCCCAATTGTCTGGGTCTCCCAATGGAGCGACAAAGAAAAAGGGAATTTTGTTTACTTACCGTAAATTCCTTTTCTTTGTCGCTCCATTGGGAGACCTAGACAATTGGGTGTATAGCTTCTGCCTCCGGAGGCCACACACAGTATTACACTTTAAAAAGTGTAACCCCTCCCCTCTGCCTATACACCCTCCCGTGCATCACGGGCTCCTCAGTTTTATGCTTTGTGTGGAAGGAGGCACACATCCACTCATGCATTCTCATTTTAGTTATATCGGTTGGAAGAAAAGTGGGCCCCCACGGGGCCCCCGGCATGTTCCCTTCTCACCCCACTAAGTCGGCGGTGCTGTTAAGGTTGAGGTACCCATTGTGGGTACATAGGCCGGAGCCTCATGCCGTCTCCTTCACCATCCCTTAGCGGCTCTGGGAGAAGTGGGATCCTGAGCGGTCATCCATTCACTGGGACCGTGCTCCCTCCGCAGCCCCTGTGGGAATCTGTCGGACAGGAGTTGATTTATCCTCAGGGACCGGGCCCTGCATCACTAAGGTACTCTGTATCCCCATCGGGGATGTGCATGGAGCGCCTTCACCCGGACGCTGCAGCAGCTGCTTATTTGTGACGGCCGGCAGACTTCCGCGCCGACCGCGCCTGTTTGTCGGCCGCGGTCTTAAATTTAGTCCCCGGCTTCAATTGCGGCCTAGTAGCAAAACTCCCGCCCCCGGGCCTGTCTATCAGGGGTAAAGGCAGTACTGCTGACCTGACGTCGGTTGTGAGGGCCGGAGCATCCTGTATGTTTCCTCCCCCCTCACTGATCACTGTGGGGACTCCAGATTCCCGCACTTTTCTAGCGCCGCCCACGGCCCCACTCCTCCCCAGAGAGCTCCGGCAGCCATTTTTTTGGCATTCTGCCTGTGGAGAATTTCCAGGAAAGAGCTCTGCAACGCTGGGAGACCTAAGGCAGGGAATCTTGAGGACACACACTCCGCTTTTTAGCGGTCGGTAAGCCACACCGGTCACCCGGTGCTGGTCCCCTTAGGGTGCCGGAATAGATACTATATATATATTTATATATTTCTGTTTGGTCGGGCTGTATACCCTTTCCCATATACCCTCAGTGATCACTCTCCTAGGAGACAACAGCATGTCGTCCACAAGGAGCAAGGGTGCCAAGGCACAGGGTTATTTTGCGACCTGTACCTCTTGTGCGGCTAAGTTACCTGCGGGTTCCACCTACCCTCACTGTGAGCAATGCTCAACCCCTGTTTTGCTTGCTCAGCCGGAGCCTCGGTCACTAGTGGGCCCCTCGGCTCAGGTAGAACCCCTTGCTCCCCCTGTCCAGGCGGCAGGGACAGAGTTTGCAGTTTTTGTTGAAAAACTCTCTGAGTCACTTTCACAATCCATGGCTCAGTCTATGGACAAATAGTCTGCCAAGCTGCTTGAGGCTTTGCAGTCCAGACCGGTCCTTCCACAGGCCCCGGGCCCTGTTGGATCTTCGCCTCCAGGCCCCCCTCTGTCCGCGCCGCAGCACGTTCCCAGGGGGGGCCCTAGGTCTCATGTGGAGGACTCCGGCCCGGACCACAGTCCCAGACCGGCTAAGCGGGCCCGCTGGGAATCTTCCCCGACTTCTTCACGCTGCTCGGGTTCCCAGCTTGAGGACTCTCTGGAGGACGAGGCGGACGTCGCAGCTCAGGGCTCTGACCCTGACGTTGCTCTCAATCTTGATACACCTGAAGGGGACGCTATAGTAAATGACCTTATCTCGTCCATCAACCAGGTGTTAGATATATCTCCACCGCCGCCACCTGTAGAGGAGTCGACTTCTCAGCAGGAGAAACACCAGTTTCGGTTCCCTAAACGTACACGGAGTGCGTTTTTCGATCACTCTAACTTCAGAGATGCTGTCCAGAAGCCCAGAGCGGTTCCGGACAAGCGCTTTACTAAGCGCCTTACTGACACACGTTACCCCTTCCCCTCTGACGTTGTTAAGGGTTGGGCTCAATGTCCCAAGGTGGATCCCCCAGTCTCTAGATTGGCGGCTAGATCTGTGGTATCGGTTGCAGATGGCTCATCGCTAAAGGATGCCACTGATAGGCAGATAGAGCTCCTGGTGAAATCCATCTATGAAGCCACGGTCGCGTCTTTTTCCCCGGCTTTTGCAGCCGTGTGGGCACTCCAAGCTATCTCAGCTTGTCTGGCTGAGATTACTGCTGTCACACGTAATTCTGCTCCGCAGGTTGCGTCTTTGACTTCTCAGGCGTCAGCTTTTTCTTCCTACGCCATGAACGCAGTTCTAGACTCTGCTAGCCGTACAGCGGTGGCATCCGCTAACTCTGTGGCAGTCCGCAGGGCCATGTGGCTGCGCGAATGGAAGGCAGACTCGGCTTCCAAGAGGTTCTTAACCGGTTTGCCGTTTTCTGGCGACCGCTTGTTTGGCGAACGATTGGATGAGATTATTAAGGAATCCAAGGGAAAGGACTCCTCCTTACCCCAGTCCAAACCGAAGAGACCTCAGCAACGGAAAATACAATCGAGGTTTCGGTCCTTTCGTCCCTCCGCCAAGCCCCAATCCTCTTCGTCCAGCAGGCCGGAGAAAGGCCAGAGGAACTCCTATGCGTGGCGGTCCAAGTCACGCCCCCAAAAGGCCGCAGGAGGCACTGCTTTCAAGGCGGCCTCCTCATGACTCTCGGCATCCCCGAACCGCATCCTCGGTCGGTGGCAGGCTCTCCCGCTTTTGCGACGCCTGGTGGCCACATGTGCAAGACCGATGGGTGAGAGACATTCTGTCTCACGGTTACAGGATAGAGTTCAGCTCTCGTCCTGCTGCTCGTTTCTTCAGAACCTCTCCGCCCCCCGAGCGAGCCGATGCACTTTTTCAGGCGGTGAACGCTCTGAAGACAGAAGGAGTTGTGATCCCTGTTCCCCCCCAGGAACATGGTCGCGGCTTTTACTCCAACTTGTTTGTGGTGCCAAAGAAGGACGGCTCGTTCCGTCCCGTTCTGGACCTCAAACTGCTCAACAGACATGTGAGCACCAGACGGTTTCGGATGGAATCTCTCCGCTCGGTCATCGCTTCGATGTCACAAGGAGACTTCCTAGCATCGATCGACATCAAGGATGCTTATCTCCATGTGCCGATCACACCCGAACATCAACGCTTTTTGCGTTTCGCCATCGGGGACGAACACCTTCAGTTCGTGGCTTTGCCTTTCGGCCTGGCGACAGCCCCAAGGGTGTTCACCAAGGTCATGGCATCTGTTGTGGCGGTCCTACACTCTCAGGGCCACTCGGTGATTCCCTACTTAGACGATCTTCTGGTCAGGGCACCCTCTCAGATGGCGTGTCAAAACAGCCTTTCCGTCGCTCTGGCGACTCTCCAGCAGTTCGGGTGGATCATCAACTTCCCAAAATCCAAGTTGACACCGACCCAATCACTGACGTACCTTGGGATGGAGTTTCATACTCAGTCAGCAGTAGTCATGCTACCGCTGGACAAACAGCTTTCGCTGCAGGCAGGGGTGCAATCTCTTCTTCGGGGTCAGTCACACCCCTTGAGGCGCCTCATGCACTTCCTGGGGAAGATGGTGGCAGCGATGGAGGCAGTGCCCTTCGCGCAATTCCACCTGCGGCCACTCCAGTGGGACATTCTCCGCAAATGGGACAGGAGGTCGACTTCCCTCGACAGGAACGTCTCTCTTTCCCTTGCAACCAAGATGTCACTTCAGTGGTGGCTCCTTCTCAACTCTCTGTCGCAGGGAAAATCCTTCCTACCCCCCACCTGGGCTGTGGTCACCACGGACGCGAGCCTGTCAGGGTGGGGGGCGGTTTTTCTCCATCACAGGGCTCAGGGAACCTGGACTCCGATAGTCATCCCTTCAGATCAATATTCTGGAGATAAGGGCAGTGTATCTAGCCCTATTGGCCTTTCATCGGTGGCTGGAGGGCAGGCAGATCCGGATCCAGTCGGACAACGCCACTGCCGTCGCATACATCAACCACCAAGGCGGCACTCGCAGTCGTCAAGCCTTCCAGGAAGTCCGACGGATTCTGCAGTGGGTGGAAGCCACAGCTTCCACCATCTCCGCAGTTCACATCCCGGGCGTAGAAAACTGGGAAGCAGATTTTCTCAGTCGACAAGGCATGGACGCGGGGGAATGGTCTCTTCACCCAGACGTGTTTCGAAAGATCTGTCGCCGCTGGGGAACGCCGGACGTCGATCTCATGGCGTCACGGCACAACAACAAAGTCCCGGCATTCATGGCCCGGTCTCAAGATCACAGAGCTCTGGCGGCGGACGCATTAGTTCAGGATTGGTCGCAGTTTCGACTGCCCTATGTATTTCCTCCTCTGGCGATGCTGCCCAGAGTGCTGCGCAAAATCAGGTCCGACTGTCGTCGCGCCATTCTCGTCGCACCAGATTGGCCGAGGCGGTCGTGGTACCCGGATCTGTGGCATCTCACGGTGGGTCAACCGTGGGCGCTCCCAGACCGCCCAGACTTGCTGTCACAAGGGCCGTTTTTCCATCTGAATTCTGCGGCCCTCAACCTGACTGTGTGGCCATTGAGTCCTGGCTCCTAGCGTCCTCAGGGTTATCTCAAGATGTCATTGCCACTATGAGACAGGCCAGGAAACCAACGTCCGCCAAGATCTATCACAGGTCTTGGAGGATCTTCTTATCCTGGTGCTCTGATAATGGTTTTACTCCCTGGCCCTTTGCCTTACCCACTTTTCTTTCATTCCTTCAATCCGGAATGGACAAGGGTTTGTCTCTCGGCTCTCTCAAGGGACAAGTATCGGCGCTATCCGTATTTTTTCAAAGGCGTCTAGCCAGGCTTCCGCAGGTCCGCACGTTCCTGCAGGGAGTTTGCCACATAGTCCCACCTTACAAGCGTCCGCTGGAACCCTGGGACCTTAACAGGGTGCTAACGGCTCTTCAGAAACCACCTTTCGAGCCGCTGCGGGATGTCTCTTTATCACGTCTTTCGCAGAAGGTGGCATTTCTAGTGGCAGTTACATCGCTCCGTAGAGTGTCGGAGCTGGCAGCGCTGTCATGCAAAGCCCCCTTCCTGGTTTTTCACCAGGATAAGGTGGTTCTGCGTCCGGTCCCGGAATTTCTCCCTAAGGTGGTATCCCCTTTTCATCTCAATCAGGATATCTCCTTACCTTCATTTTGCCCTCATCCAATTCACCAATGTGAAAAGGATTTGCACTCATTAGATCTGGTGAGAGCACTCCGGCTCTACGTGTCTCGCACGGCGCCCCTGCGCCGTTCAGATGCCCTCTTTGTCCTTGTTGCTGGCCAGCGTAAGGGTTCGCAGGCTTCCAAGTCAACCTTGGCTCGGTGGATCAAGGAACCGATTCTTGAAGCCTACCGTTCTTCTGAGCTTCCGCTTCCTTTGGGGCTAAAAGCCCATTCTACCAGAGCCGTGGGTGCGTCCTGGGCATTGCGGCACCGGGCTACGGCTCAGCAGGTGTGTCAGGCAGCTACCTGGTCTAGTCTGCACACTTTCACGAAACACTATCAGGTGCATACCTATGCTTCGGCAGACGCCAGTCTAGGTAGGCGAGTCCTTCAGGCGGCGGTTGCCCACCTGTAAGAGGGGGTCGTTTTCGGCTCTCTTTTATCGAGGTATTCTTTTACCCACCCAGGGACTGCTTTTGGACGTCCCAATTGTCTGGGTCTCCCAATGGTGCGACAAAGAAGGGAATTTTGTTTACTTACCGTAAATTCCTTTTCTTCTAGCTCCTATTGGGAGACCCAGCACCCGCCCCTGTTCCCTTCGGGCTGTTGTTCTTTTGTGTACACATGTTGTTGAATTGTTCTTTTGGTTCATGGTTTCAGTTCTCCGAACATCCTTCGGATTGAATTTACCTTAGACCAATTTATAAGTTTTCTCCTTCCTGCTTTTGCACCAAAACTGAGGAGCCCGTGATGCACGGGAGGGTGTATAGGCAGAGGGAAGGGGTTACACTTTTTAAAGTGTAATACTTTGTGTGGCCTCCGGAGGCAGAAGCTATACACTCAATTGTCTGGGTCTCCCAATAGGAGCTAGAAGAAAAGGAATTTACGGTAAGTAAACAAAATTCCCTTCTTCTTCTAGCTCCTATTGGGAGACCCAGCACCCACCCCTGTGCCCTTCGGGCTGGTTGTTCTTTTGTGTACACATGTTATTGATGTTGATTTGTTCTTTGGGTTCATGGTCTTCAGTTCTCCGAACATCCTTCGGATTGAATTTACCTTAGACCAATTTATAAGTTTTCTCCTTCCTGCTTTTGCACCAAAACTGAGGAGCCCGTGGTCCATGGGAGGGTGTATAGGCAAAGGGGAGGGGTTACACTTTTTAAAGTGTTAGGCCTTGTGCGCACTAGGCGTTTTTGCCGCGTTTTTTACCGCGTTTTTGTGCTGAAAACACAGTGACATTGCTTCCCCAGCAATGTCTATGGGTTTTCAGAAGTGCTGTCCTCACACAGCGTTTTTTTTTGTAGCTGCGTTTTTGTGGTGACCACAAAAATGCAGCATGTCAATTATTTCTGCGTTTTTCACTGCATTTTTCTTTGTCGCTCCATTGGGAGACCCAGACAATTGGGTGTATAGCTTCTGCCTCCGGAGGCCACACAAAGTATTACACTTAAAAGTGTAAAGCCCCTCCCCTTCTGCCTATACACCCCCCGTGCCTCACGGTCTCCTCAGTTTTTATGCTTTGTGCGAAGGAGGCACACATGCACGCATAGCTCCACATCTTAGTCAGCAGCAGCTGCTGACTAGGTCGGATGGAAGAAAAGAGGGCCCATAACAGGGCCCCCAGCATGCTCCCTTCTCACCCCACTCTGAGTCGGCGGTGCGGTTAAGGTTGAGGTACCCATTGCGGGTACACAGGCAGGAGCCACATGCTGTTTTCCTTCCCCATTCCTGAATGGGCTCTGGGTGAAGTGGGATCCTAGTCGGCCTCCAGGCACTGAGGCCGTGCTCCCTCCGCAGCCCCTGGGGAATCTGCTGGACCGGAGCCGGGTATCGTCAGGGACAAGGCCCTGCGACTGGAAGGTACTCTGTGTCCCCCTTGGGGACCGTGCATGGAGCGCTTGTGCCATACACACCGCAGCGCTGCTGGGTGTGTTAGTGCGCCGGGGACTACCGCGCCGGCCGCGCTTATTTGCCGGCCGCGCTTATAACTTTAGTCCCCGGCTTTTGCGGCCTAGTATCGCATACTCCCGCCCCCAGGCCTGCCAGTCAGGGGAAGGGCGGGACGCTGCACAGGACGTCAGCGCTGAGGGCTGGAGCATACTGTGTATCCTCCTCCCCCCCTCATTCAGCTCAGTGGGGCATCAGATTCCCGCACTTTCTGGGGCACGCCCACGGCCCCCTCCTCCCCACAGAACGCCGACAGCCATTCCTGTCAGCACCTCTGACGCTGGAGAGGAGAGACAAACGGCTCTGGGAGGCCCAGGCAAGGGAATCTGGTGATCACACAACCGCTTTGAGCGGTCGGTAAGCAGCACCTGGGTGCTGGCCCCACTGAGTGCCGAAGTGTACATATATATATATATATGCTTATATGCTGTACATTTACACTGTACGGTCGCACTGTTTATTTTTGGCTATATACCCTCCTGCATTGTACTCAGACGAGACAACAGCATGTCGTCCGCAAAAAGCAAGGGTGCCAAAGCACAGGCTTACTTTGCAACCTGTACTTCATGTGCGGCTATACTGCCGGCAGGTTCCACCGATCCTCATTGTGTGCAATGCTCGGCCCCTGTGGCACTTACTCAGCCGGAGCCTCTGCCACTGGTGGCCCAAGGGGAACCACCTGTTACCACTGTCCAGGTGACAGGGACGGAGTTTGCAGTATTTGCTGACAAACTGTCTGAGAGTATGGATAAATGGTCTGCTAAGATACTAGAAGCCTTGCAGTCCAGGCCGGTAACTCAGGCCCCGGGTACTGTTGTTTCATTGACCCCAGGCCCCCCTCAGTTAGAGCAGCAAAATGCTCCTGGGGTGACTTATAGGTCCCAAAATGAGATCTCTGACATGGACCGCAGTCCCAGACCGCCTAAGCGGGCTCGCTGGGAAATCCCCTCGACTTCCTCACACTGCTCAGGGTCTCAGCAGGAGGACTCTCTAGAGGATGAAGCGGAGGTGGCAGATCAGGATTCTGATCCTGAAGCCGCTCTCAACCTAGATACGCCAGAGGGAGACGCCATAGTGAATGACCTTATAGCGTCCATCAATCAGGTGTTGGAGCTTTCTCCCCCAGCGCCTCCAATTGAGGAGTCAGCTTCTCAGCAGGAGAAATTCCGTTTTAGGGGTCCTAAGCGTACAATGAGTACGTTTCTGGATCACTCCGACTTCAGAGAGTCAGTCCAGAAACACCGAGCTTGTCCAGATAAACGCTTTTCTAAGCGCCTTAAGGACACACGTTATCCCTTTCCCCCTGACGTTGTCAAGGTGTGGGCTCAGTGTCCCAAGGTGGATCCTCCAGTCTCCAGGCTGGCGGCTAGATCCATAGTTGCAGTGGAAGATGGGGCTTCCCTCAAAGATGCCACTGACAGGCAGATGGAGCTCTGGTTGAAATCCATCTATGAGGCTATCGGCGCGTCCTTTGCTCCGGCATTCGCAGCCGTATGGGCCCTCCAAGCTATCTCAGCTTGTCACTCGCAGATTAATGCAGTCACACGTGCCTCTGCTCCGCAGGTGGTGTCATTAACCACTCAGGCGTCGGCGTTTGCGTCCTACGCCATTAATGCTGTCCTGGACTCTACGAGCCGTACGGCGGTAGCATCCGCCAATTCGGTGGCGGTCCGCAGAGCCATGTGGCTACGTGAATGGAAGGCAGACTCTGCTTCCAAAAAGTTCTTAACCGGGTTACCATTTTCTGGTGACCGCCTGTTTGGTGAGCGATTGGATGAAATCATTAAACAATCCAAGGGAAAGGATTCATCCTTACCCCAGCCCAAACCGAAGAGGCCTCAACAACGGAAGGGACAATCGAGGTTTCGGTCCTTTCGGCCCGCGGGCAGGTCTCAATTCCCATCGTCCAACAGGCCACAGAAGAGTCGGTCGAACTCCGATTCATGGCGGTCTAAGTCACGTCCTAAAAAGACCGCCGGAGGAACCGCTTCTAAAGCGGCCTCCTCATGACTTTCGGCCTCTTCACGCCGCATCCTCGGTCGGTGGCAGGCTCTCCCGCTTTTGCGACGCCTGGCTGCCACAGGTACAAGACCGTTGGGTGAGAGACATTCTGTCTCACGGTTACAGGATAGAGTTCAGCTCTCGTCCTCCGACTCGTTTTTTCAAAGCATCCCCGCCCCCCGAGCGAGCCGATGCTCTTCTTCAGGCGGTGGGCACTTTGAAGGCAGAAGGAGTGGTGATCCCGGTTCCTCTTCAGCAACAGGGTCACGGTTTTTACTCCAACCTGTTTGTGGTGCCAAAAAGGACGGATCTTTCCGTCCTGTTCTGGACCTAAAACTGCTCAACAAACACGTGAAAATCAGGCGGTTCCGGATGGAATCGCTCCGCTCCGTCATCGCCTCAATGTCCCAAGGAGACTTCCTGGCATCAATCGACATCAAAGATGCTTATCTCCACGTACCGATTGCACCAGAGCATCAGTGCTTCCTGCGTTTCGCCATAGGGAACGAACACCTTCAGTTCGTGGCACTGCCTTTCGGCCTGGCGACAGCACCACGGGTCTTCACCAAGGTCATGGCTACAGTGGTAGCAGTCCTACACTCTCAGGGACACTCGGTGATCCCTTACTTAGACGATCTGCTTGTCAAGGCACCCTCTCGAGTGGCATGCCAACGCAGCCTGAACATTGCTCTGGAGACTCTCCAGAGATTCGGGTGGATCATCAATTTCCCAAAGTCAAATCTGACACCGGCCCAATCACTGACATATCTCGGCATGGAGTTTCATACGCTCTCAGCAATAGTGAAGCTTCCGCTGGACAAACAGCGTTCACTACAGACAGGGGTGCAATCTCTCCTTCAAGGCCAGTCACACCCCTTGAGGCGCCTCATGCACTTCCTAGGGAAGATGGTGGCAGCAATGGAGGCAGTTCCTTTTGCGCAGTTTCATCTGCGTCCACTTCAATGGGACATTCTCCGCAAGTGGGACAGGAAGTCGACGTCCCTCGACAGGAACGTCTCCCTTTCTCAGGCAGCCAAAGCCTCCCTTCGGTGGTGGCTTCTTCCCACTTCATTGTCGAAGGGAAAATCCTTCCTACCCCCATCCTGGGCGGTGGTCACGACGGACGCGAGTCTGTCAGGATGGGGAGCGGTCTTTCTCCACCACAGAGCTCAGGGTACCTGGACTCAGCCAGAGTCCTCCCTGCAGATCAATGTTCTGGAGATAAGGGCAGTATATCTTGCCCTAAAGGCGTTCCAGCCGAGGCTAAAAGGCAAACAGATCCGAATTCAGTCGGACAACTCCACAGCGGTGGCATACATCAACCACCAAGGCGGAACACGCAGTCGGCAAGCCTTCCAGGAGGTCCGACGGATTCTGCTGTGGGTGGAAGCCACAGCATCCACCATCTCCGCAGTTCACATCCCGGGCGTAGAAAACTGGGAAGCAGACTTTCTCAGTCGCCAGGGCATGGACGCAGGGGAATGGTCCCTTCACCCGGACGTGTTTCAAGAGATCTGTTGCCGCTGGGGGATGCCGGACGTCGACCTAATGGCGTCCCGGCACAACAACAAGGTCCCGGCATTCATGGCACGGTCTCAAGATCACAGAGCTCTGGCGGCAGACGCATTAGTGCAGGATTGGTCGCAGTTTCAACTCCCTTATGTGTTTCCTCCTCTGGCACTGTTGCCCAGAGTGTTACGCAAGATCAGGTCCGACTGCCGCCGCGCCATCCTCATCGCTCCAGACTGGCCGAGGAGGTCGTGGTACCCAGATCTGTGGCACCTCACGGTGGGTCAACCGTGGGCACTACCAGACCGACCAGACTTGCTGTCTCAAGGGCCGTTTTTCCATCTGAATTCTGCGGCCCTCAACCTGACTGTGTGGCCATTGAGTCCTGGGTCCTAGCGTATTCAGGGTTGTCTCAAGAGGTCATTGCCACCATGAGACAGGCCAGGAAACCAACGTCCGCCAAGATATACCACAGGACGTGGAGAATATTCTTATCCTGGTGCTCTGATCAGGGTTGTACTCCCTGGCCATTTGCCTTACCTACTTTTCTTTCCTTCCTTCAATCCGGATTGGAAAAAGGTTTGTCGCTTGGCTCCCTTAAGGAACAAGTCTCAGCGCTCTCTGTGTTTTTTCAGAAGCGCCTAGCCAGACTTCCAAAGGTACGCACGTTCCTGCAGGGGGTTTGTCACATAGTCCCTCCTTACAAGCGTCCGTTAGAGCCCTGGGATCTGAACAGGGTTCTGATGGCTCTTCAGAAACCACCCTTCGAGCCAATGAAGGATATTTCGCTTTCACGCCTTTCGCAGAAAGTTGTCTTCCTAGTAGCAGTCACATCGCTTCGGAGAGTGTCTGAGCTAGCAGCGCTGTCATGCAAAGCTCCTTTCCTGGTGTTTCACCAGGACAAGGTGGTTCTGCGGCCGGTTCCGGAATTTCTTCCTAAGGTGGTGTCACCCTTTCATCTCAATCAGGATATCTCCTTACCTTCTCTTTGTCCACATCCAGTTCACCAATGTGAAAAGGATTTGCACTTGTTGGATCTGGTGAGAGCACTCAGATTCTACATTTCTCGTACGGCGCCCCTGCGCCGCTCGGATGCACTCTTTGTCCTTGTCGCTGGCCAGCGTAAAGGGTCACAGGCTTCCAAATCAACCCTGGCTCGGTGGATTAAGGAACCAATTCTCGAAGCCTACCGTTCTTCTGGGCTTCCGGTTCCATCAGGGCTGAAGGCCCATTCTACCAGAGCCGTGGGTGCGTCCTGGTCTTTGCGGCACCAGGCTACGGCTCAGCAGGTGTGTCAGGCGTCTACCTGGTCGAGCCTGCACACTTTCACGAAACACTATCAGGTGCATACCTATGCTTCGGCGGATGCCAGCCTAGGTAGGCGAGTCCTTCAGGCGGCGGTTGCCCACCTGTAGGGAAGGGCCGTTTTACGGCTCTATTACGAGGTATTATTTTACCCACCCAGGGACTGCTTTTGGACGTCCCAATTGTCTGGGTCTCCCAATGGAGCGACAAAGAAGAAGGGAATTTTGTTTACTTACCGTAAATTCCTTTTCTTCTAGCTCCAATTGGGAGACCCAGCACCCGCCCCTGTTCCCTTCGGGCTGTTGTTCTTTGTGTACACATGTTGTTCATGTTTAATGGTTTGAGTTCTCCGAAATTTCTTCGGACTGAATTTACTTTTAACCAATTTATAACTTTCCTCCTTCTTGCTTTTGCACCAAAACTGAGGAGCCCGTGAGGCACGGGGGGTGTATAGGCAGAAGGGGAGGGGCTTTACACTTTTAAGTGTAATACTTTGTGTGGCCTCCGGAGGCAGAAGCTATACACCCAATTGTCTGGGTCTCCCAATTGGAGCTAGAAGAAAAGGAATTTACGGTAAGTAAACAAAATTCCCTTCTTCACCCATTGAGTTCAATGAGATGTTCAACAACGCAATGAAAAACACATATAGCCGCGTTTCTATTACTAAAAACGCAGCTATAAACGCAATGGGTGGGCAGTAAAGTGACGTGTACAGGAAGAGGATTCCTTCTGTTGGTAAACACAGAAGCATGAATCCTCCCGGTACCGTCACCGCTGCGTCCACCTCCCGTCCTGTGCATGTCAGCTCCGTGCGGCGCCATGTCTGGGCGGGAGGTGGAGGCAGCGGCGAAAACAAAAGTGAACAGTAGAAAAAAAAAAAAATGTCATATATACTCACCTGTCTGCAGGGTCCCGGTGCCATGCCCGCTCCCAGCCCCTGTCCCGGTCCCGCCGCTCTGGCTGTGTGCAGTCTCCCCGGGGCAGGACCTTGCTTGCAGGACCTGGCGGTGGATCACCTGATGCAGTCACCTGACGCATCAGCTGATCGTAGTCTCGCCGGCTTTTTCGCGCCCGGCCGGCTATCAGCTGATCCTGCCGTCAGGGGACTTCATCAGCTGATTACCGGCAGCTCCGGCAGCGATCGGACAGGATCAGACTCCTGTCCAATCGATCGCTCCAGGAGCTGCCGGTAATCAGCACAGCACATAAGTGAGTATTATTTTTTTTTTTCTACTGATGCATCAGCTGATTGTATAATCGGCTTTTATACAATCAGCTGATGTGTGATGGGATTCAGGCACTTGATCCTGACACATCATCTGATCGCTCTGCCTTCCAGCAAACCGATCAGATGATATTGGTTCCGGATTGGACGGCGCGGGACCCTAACCCAGGATTACTGCGGAGGGGGGTTTATTTCAATAAAGATGGAGTCACTAATTGTGTTTGTGTTTTTATTTCTAATAAAAATATTTTTCTGTGCGTTGTGTTTTTTTTTTTTTATCATTACTAGAAATTCATGGTGGCCATGTCTAATATTGGCGTGACACCATGAATTTCGGGCTTAGGGCTAGCTGATAATATACAGCTAGCCCTAACTCCATTATTACCTAGCTAGCCACCCGGCATCAGGGCAGCTAGAAGAGTTGGATACAGCGCCAGAAGATGGCGCTTCTATGAAAGCGCCATTTTCTGGGGTGGCTGCGGGACTGCAATTCGCAGTGGGGGTGCCCAGAAAGCTTGGGCACCCTGCACTGTGGATTCCAATCCCCAGCTGCCTAGTTGTACCCGGCTGGACTCAAAAATTAGGCGAAGCTCACGTCATATTTTTTTTTAATTATTTCATGAAATTCATGAAATAATTAAAAAAAAAGGGCTTCTCTATATTTTTGGTTCCCAGCCGGGTACAAATAGGCAGCTGGGGGTTGGGGGCAGCCCGTACCTGCCTGCTGTACCCGGCTAGCATACAAAAATATGGCGAAGCCCATGTCATTTTTTTTTCTTTTTGGGCAAAAAACTGCATACAGTCCTGGATGGAGGATGCTGAGCCTTGTAGTTCTGCAGCTGCTGTCTGCTCTCCTGCATACACTAGTGAATGGAGGATGCTGAGCCTTGTAGTTCTCCAGCTGCTGTCTGCTCTCCTGCATACACTAGTTCTGCAGCTGTCTGTCTGCTCTCCTGCATACAATGAACATTTTGAAGAAGGAAATGACATTAGACCTTTTTTTTTTCATCAACAATCTTTAATGGCATTGTGCACTGATTAAAAACGCAGTGAGCAAAAACGCAGCAAAAAACGCACCAAATCGCGGCAAAAACGCATGCGTTTTTGCCGCGTTTTTTTAGCCGCGGGTGCGTTTTTTGAGACAAAAACGCACATAAAAACGCAGCGTTAAAAAAAACGCCTAGTGCGCACATACCCTAATACTTTGTGTGGCCTCCAGAGGCAGAAGCTATACACCCAATTGTCTGGGTCTCCCAATAGGAGCTAGAAGAAAAGGAATTTACGGTAAGTAAACAAAATTCCCTTTATCTCTATCTATCTATCTAGCGATCTATATATAATATATATATTTTATTAATAATATTTATTTCTATAGCGCCAACATATTAGCGCTTTACAATTCAGAGGTTCATATACAAACAAGTAACAGTTATAGAAAATACAATATTTAAAGGGAAAAAAAGACAACCCTGCTCGTGAGAGCTTACAATTTACAATGAGATGGGGGGGTCAAGGTACAAGTGCTTATTTACAATGACAATCCAGCCATCTCAAGAAAATGGGAGATAGATAATGGCTTCCTGGACCAGTTGGCCAGAGCCTTGAGGGGTGTGTGTGTGTGTGTGTGTGTGTGTGTGTGTATATAAATAATATATATTTTCTCTGACGCCTCATTGGGGGACACAGGACCATGGGTGTTATGCTGCTTATCCATAGGAGGACACTAAGTAGATGCAAAGATGTTAGCTCCTCCTCTGCAGTATACACCCCCTGGCCCAGCCAGGCTACTCCAGTTTTAGCTTAGTGTCTATAGGAGGCACATCTCTGCAGACTACTGCAGCAAGAATTTTTTGTTTTTAGAGGGCGACAGTTTCCTTCGGGGACCGATTTCCCAAAACCATCAACAGGCGGGAACGCGGAGTGTTGCCTCCCCGTACCCCTCCTGCGACGTTGGATCCTGGGCTGTTACTCACTGGACGACCGGTCTCATGGCACTGATTTTCCAGAGCCCAGAGCAGATGAAAACTTCCTCAGCCCCTCTTGCAGGCTCTGAGTTGATACACGTTCTGCACCAAGTGTGACCAGGCAGCAGACTGCCATCTCCACAGGAGCTGAGGTGAGATCATTCTGATTTTTCCAGAGCCCAGAGCAGATGAAAAACTTCCTCAGCCCCTCTTGCAGGCTCTGAGTTGATAAATGCTTTTCACCAGTGTGACCAGGCAGCAGGCATCAGACTGCCATCCCCACAGGAGCTGAGGTGAGATCCTTCCGATTTTTTTTTCTAGAGAACAGAGCAGATGAAAATTTCCTCAGTCCCTCTGGCAGGCTCTGAGTTGATACAAGTTCTGCCAGCAGGCGTCAGACTGTCCACACTGAATTGGAGCAAAGGTCACACTGACTGGATGCACATGAGCTGTGATTGCAGACTCCTGCATAGCATTCCACCTGTGGTGGGGGGAGGGGGGAGAGCCCCCAGGACTCAGTGCACTCGCAGCTGCGGTACACTTATAGAGTTTTTTTCTGTCCACCATTGTTGTGCAGGGCTGGAGGGGGGAAGGGGAGTCCCTTCCCACCATTTTTTTTTTTGTTTATTATATTTTCTCATGCCTTCTTGTCAGAGCTAAGCCCCGTCCCCTCCAACACTCGATAAGAAAGCGCGCGTAACCCTCCTCACACAGGATCTGCAGAGCATTGCTCCCTCTTGTTGTGATCAGAGCCTGTGGGCGTCTCTCAGAGCTAGCTTCCTCCTTCCCAGAACTGGGACGCAGGAGGAGGGAGGAGGGGTCATCAGGGTTCTGGGTTAGTTATAGCCTCACTTGCATATTAGCTCTGCAGAGCATTGCTCCCTCATTACAATCAGAGTTTGTGGCTCATCAGCCAGGGGCTGCAGTCACATGTTTTATGCCCTGCACAACTACAGCAACAACTATAAGACGCTGAGCTACTAGGGGATGATAGCACCTCTTCCTTCTGTGAGTCCGGTGCCCCTGTAGCTTACCCCCCCGCCACCACCGCAACAACCGCTGCCAGCCCAGAGCCTACGGCTCCCAGTCCCCCGGAATGGGCACAGTTCCCAGAACCTGGTTCTGGCTATGCAACATCGTCCTCACACCCCTCGGGGTCCCTGGACAGAACACAGCCTGATGACACCTCTATAGAGGGTCCTTCTGATAAGAATCAGCCCTCTGCTTCACCGGTTGCAGATCAGAAAAAGGGCATGACCCCCAGGGTTCTCCCTCTGGGGTACCCATATGGGGTTCTCCCACATGTTCCGCGGTCTCTGACGAGTCGGAGGAATGGGAATGATGTTTGTAACGGGATGATTCCTTGGTTTCAACCTCCCCGAGCGATCAAGCTGCGATGGACTCCCTTATTGCAGCAATCAACCAAAACTCTGCATGTGGAAGATCTCCCATCCACTACTACTGACCCTGCGGTGTCCTTTAAAAGGGTGAAGAAACCTCAAAAAAAAAAAAAAAAAGTTTTTTGACGCCGCTTTGGTATCCGTAAACTCATGGAGTCCCGATACCCCTTTGGCTTAGCTGTCTTTAAGGGCTGGGCTGATCCGGCCTCGATGGACCCTCACCCGGCTTCCGCCTGCCTGAAGGATCACTCCTGTCTTACTTGATGGATCCTCCTTCAAGGACCCAACAGACAAGTGGAGCAGCTCGATCGCTCTGCCTCGAGGCCGCGGGTCCCTCTCCCCTTCCGTGTGGGTCGCACAGGCGCCAGGACTACCAGTTTTCCTCAGACCCTCACAGATGTAACTGTTCACATTGCTGCGGCGGCAGAGTACCTCATGCAGGCCTACCTCGGCGCTGCTACCTGCGCAGTTATTGCCGCCTCAAATACCATAGCCATCCGTAAGGCCCTCTGGTTCCGATAATGGAGAGCGGACTCTATCTCTAAGAAGCCTCTCACAGTACTCGTTTCCAGACCGATGGTTTGCCGATCGTCTGGACAGGCTCTCTTTTTTTCTGACACCACGGGAGGAAAAGAGTACCTCCCTCCCCCAACTCTAGCCCAGGATGTTTTTTACTAGACACGCAAGGCCCGACCTTCTCAGCCCTCCCCGAGTCCACCTTGTCCTGGCAGTCTAGACAAAGACCGAGGAGTCTCGTCACCCTCCATCTGGGCCACCGCCTCAGACCACAAAAGGGTGTGATACCTTGTGTCTTCCGGTTACCACATTGAATTCTGGACCCGATCCCCTAGTCAGTCATTTCTCTCAAACACCCCCCTCCCCCCCAAAGGCTCTAAAACACCACGAGGCCTTCTCCTCAGCGATCCACTCCCTCCAAACGGCGGGGGTGATGGTACCTGTTCCGGACGGCGAGAGGTTCAAGGCCTTCTATTCTAAAATTCTCGTGGTCCCCAAAAAAGGACGGGTCAGTTCGTCCCATCCTGGACCTCTAACACCTGAGCAAACATGTGCACGTAAGGAGATTCAGAATGGACTTCCTAGGGTCCATTATTACCTTTATGGTCGAAGGAGAATTCCTTGCCTCCCTAGCTATCAGGGACGCGTACCTGCACATACCCATCGCTCCAGCTCACCAGCTTCGCGGTTCTGGACTTCTTTTTTTTTTTTTTTTCCATTTGTGGCCCTACCCTCGGCTCTGCCACAGCACCAAGGGTCTTAACTAAGGTCATGGCGGCCGCCATGAGTGCCCTTCACGCCAGGGGAGTGGCTGTTCTGCCTTGCTTGGATGGCTTCCTCATCAAGGGCTCAACCAGCGTGCAGATCTCTGTGGGCACCCTATCCCGCTGAGGGCGGCTTCTGACTCCAGTCAAATCATCCCGGTCCGGTCAAAATCCGTCACCTCCCTGGGCATGTCCCTGGACACTCTTCGGGGCTTGATATTTTCCCCTCAAGACAAGGTGACCGCTCTACAACAAGCGGTACACTGCCCTCTACGTACTCCTCTCGCTCCATACGATTCAGTATGAGAGTGCTAGGTAGGATAGCGGCGGCTATAGAGGCAGTGCTGCTCTCTTAGCCACACCACCGCCCACTGCAGCTTGCGCTTCTAGCTGCCTGGGACAAGACCCCCTTTTCCTTGGACGAAATTTTCACCTGACACCTTCAGTAAGGTATGCGCTTTGCTGGTGGCTTCAGTCCTCTTCCATATCGAGGAGTTTTTCTCCCCCAAATGGACTGGCTACTCCTGACCACGGACGCCAGCCTCTTAGTCTGGGGAGCAGCGTACTGGCTCCACACTGCTTCGGGACGTTGGACACCCCAGGAGTCTTCCCTTCCCAGAAATCATCGCGATCTTCTCGCGCTCAGGTCATTCCCCCCCTTCTGCTAGCAGGTCGTTTGATTCGGGTCCAATTGGACAATGCAACAGCTGTGGCCTAGGTCAATCGGCAGGGAGGTACCAGCAGCAAGACAGCTTATCTCGAGGTCCTCAGGATCCTCACCTGGGACTAATCGACGGGGGTCCGTGTTTTTCAGCGTTGCACATACCGGGAGTAGAGAACTGGGTGGCGGACCTTCTAAGTCGCCAAGGCCTGGCCGCCGGAGAGTGGTTTCTCCACCCAGAAGTGTTCCCACACATCTGCACTCACTGGAGTACACCAGACGTGGAATGGCCTCAAGGATGAACGCAAAGGTAACCACGTTCTTAGACAGGCCACGTGATCCACAGTCCATTGGCGCGGATGCTCTAGTCTCCTGAAGTCGTTTCCGTCTTCCTTAAATGTTTTTCGCCTCTGCTCCTGCTGCCGCGAGTAATCAGGAAGATCAAGGCAGAAGGAGTCCCGGTGATACTAATCGCACCGGACTAGCCCAGGTGCGCCTGGTATGCTGAATTAGTACAATTGCTCATGGCGCCTTGTAAGCATCCCAGACCTGCTGACCCAAGGGCCCATTTCCCATCAGAACTCCAGAGCCCTGAAGCTGACGGCCTGGCCATTGAGACCTGGACTTTAACAAGAGCAAGATTCTCTCCTGCGGTCATCTCCACCATGTACAGTGCCCGAAAGCCGGCCTTCATCCCGTATTTACCACCGTACGTGGAAAACTTTCCTTTCCCAGTGCAGGGAATCTAATGTCCAACCTATGCCTCTGGCGATCCCCAGAATTCTTGATTTTTATTTATTTATTTATTTATTTATTTATTTATTTATTTATTTTTGCAGTCAGGTTGCAAAAGGGGTTGGCCCTCAGCTCCCTTAAGGGGCAGGTTTCATCTCTCTCAATATTCTATCAATACCGCCTAGCTTGCAATCCGCAAGTCAAGACTTTCCTCAAGGGTGTTTCCCATCTAGTTTCCCTGTATAAACGGTTGCTGGACCCATGGGACCTCAATCTTGTTTTGGACGGTATCCAGAGGTCCCCTTTTGAACCTCTTAAGGAATCTTCTCTTGCTCTTCTCTCCTGGAAGGTAACATTCTTAGTGGCGATTACGTCCATCAGACAAGTTTCGGAACTGGCAGCACTCTCTTGCCGCGAACCCTTTCTGATCTTTCATTAGGACAAGGTGGTTCTGCGCCCCCTTCCGGATTTTCTTCTGAAGGTTACTTCCCCGTTTCATATGAACGAGGACATTGTTCTGCCTTCCTTTTGTCCACACCCAGTCCTTAGGGTGGAAAGGGTTCTATATTCGCTAGACCTTGTGAGGGCTCTCAGATATTACGTACCCAGGACAGCCCCTTTAGGAACATAGACTCCTTGTTCGTCATTCTTGAAAGGCCTAAGAAAGGAGAGGCAGCTTCATAGGCAACGCTGGCTCGCTGGATTCGCTCTGCGATCCAGGAGGTCTACCGCTTGCAACTCAAGCCCATTCCTAGTGGGCTGCGGACTCATTCCACGCGAGCTGTTGGCACCTCTTGGACCATTAGGCATCAGGCTTCAGTGGAACAGAGGTGTAAGGCTTCCACCTGGTCTTGCCTCCATACTGTTTCAAAGCATTACTGAGTCCATACCCAGGCTTCGGCTGAGGCGAACCTAGGTAGGAAAATTCTGCAAACGATAGTGGAGTACCTATCTCAGTAGGCGCTCCTGGCTATCTGGGACTGGTTCCTAGTCCTTGGGTTGCTTTGTTTATTGTTTACCCACCCATGGATTGCTTTAGGACGTCCCATGGTCCTGTGTCGCCCAATGAGGCATCAAAGAAAAACGGATTTTTGTGTACTCACCGTAAAATCGTTTTCTCTTAGCCATCATTGGGGGACACAGCACCCTCCCTTTTGCCCTGTTGGGCCTTAGCTTTTTTCTGTCTCAGTACTTTTTTGTTATGAGTATTCACTCGCGTTTTTTTGTTACTTCTCCTACTGCTTGTGTACTAAAACTGAAGTAGCCTGGCTGGGCCAGGGGGTGTATACTGCAGAGGAGGAGCTAACATCTTTGCATCTACTTAAGGCCCCGTCACACTAAGCAACATCGCTGGTAACGAACAACTTTTGTGACGTTGCTAGCGATGTTGCTGTGTGTGACATCCAGCAACAACCTGGCCCCTGCTGTGAGGTCGTTGGTTGTTGCTGAATGTCCTGGGCCATTTTTTAGTTGTTGCTGTCCTGCTGTGAAGCACAGATCGCTGTGTGTGACAGCGAGACAGCAACAACTAATGTGCAGTGAGCAGGGAGCCAGCTTCTGCTGAGGCTGGTAACTAATGTAAACATCGGGTAACCAAGAAGCCCTGTCCTTGGTTACCCGATATTTACCTTTGATACCAGCCTCCTCCGCTCTCACTGCCTGTGCTGCCGGCTCCTGCTCTGTGCACATGTAGCTGCAGCACACATCAGGCAATTAACCCGATGTGTGCTGTAACTAGGAGAGCAAGGAGCCAGCGCTCAGTATGCGCTGCTCCCTGCTCTGTGCACATTTAGCTGCAGCACACATCGGGTTAATTAACCTGATGTGTGCTGTAACTAGGAGACTGGGGGCTGGTCACTGGTTGCTGGTGAGCTCACCAGCAACTCGTGTAGCCACGCTCCAGCGATCCCTGCCAGGTCAGGTTGCTGGTGGGATCGCTGGAGCGTCGCAGTGTGACATCTCACCAGCAACCTCCTAGCAACTTACCAGCGATCCCTATCGTTGTTGGGATCGCTGGTAAGTTGCTTAGTGTGACTGGACCTTTAGTGTCCTCCTATGGATAAGCAGCATGACACCCATGGTCCTGTGTCCCCCAATGATGGCTAAGAAAAAACGATTTTACGGTGAGTACACAAAAATCTGTTTTTTTTCTTTAATTTTTTTTTTACATTTTTTTTTACATTTTTGTCTCTTAGGAAACGTAACGACAAAATAGAGCTTCTTGTAGGCTGTATAGCCGAGCTGTCTGAAGCTGAAGAGAATATGCTGTTGCGTCACGGGGAGAATGACTTTAGTGTCATGTACTCTACCAGGAAAAACTGTGCTCAGTTGTGGCTTGGTCCGGCTGCGTTCATTAACCACGGTATGTTTAGGCAAACCATACATGTCCAAACCTCATTCTAGCTACATTTACAAAATTGCAAATGTGTGAGTATGATTTTGGTTTCCAATTCAATCTTGGCGCGGAGAGACGCAGGTAGCATGCTGAGTATTTCAATGTCAGGACGATCGTAAGATTCCTGCATCTCCATAAATAAATATGTTCTATAATAAAAAGGGTTATTTCAGCCTTAATAATACTGTTCATTCTTTCTCCCTCCACTCCGACAGATTGCCGGCCTAACTGTAAGGTAAGTAGTTCAACGTGTAGATAATCGACTTTCCATAACTCCCGGGAAGGGGAAAAACTAACAAATGTCTTTTAATATTGCAGTTCGTATCAACTGGCCGCGACACTGCTTGTGTAAAAGCCCTGCGGGATATTGAGCCTGGGGAAGAGATCTCCTGTTATTATGGGGATGGCTTTTTTGGAGAGAACAATGAATTCTGTGAATGCTACACATGTGAAAGGTGTGTTTTTTAAAGTTTTAAAATTTTGCAACTACAATTTACAATAATTTAGGGGAAATTACATGTTCGGAGCTGTGACAGTCTTCCTGAAATAGATTTTCTAAATGATTACACCGGCCTCATCAGGTCTAAAAGAGCTATTTAATGATTAAAGGGGGTTGCTTAACTAGTCGGACAACCCTTCCTCAATCAGTTTTTGGCTCTGTGAAAATAACACTTCTACTCACTGCTGGAACCATTCCAGAGGTGTCATCTTTAATAATGACCAACCACCAGGATTTTCATATATAAACTAAAGCCAGTGCTATACTGGTGCTATCATGCAGATTCTATACATACCTTTAGTTGTGAGATCGGATGTATACTTTCTAAAATATAGGCAAGTAAAGTGTGTGAAATGCACTGTTATTTGATAGCAGCTACATTATATCTAATAGGTGGTAGGGTTTTGCTAGTTATTCCCGCCCCTGTCTGCTGCCTGTCCTTCCTCCTCCTGTCTGTAATTACATGGGAAGGAAGCACAAGCAGGAATAACTAGCAAAACCCGACCAACCTATTAGATATTCTGCAGCACCTGTCAATCAAGTAACAGTGTATGTCACAAACTTTACTTGCCTGTATTTCAGAAAGTATACATCCGATCTGACCACCTAAAGGCATGTATAGAATCCGCATGATAGCGTCAGTACAGCACTGGCTTTAGTTTATATAGAAAAATCCTGATTGTTGGTCCTCTTCAAGGCAGGACCGTGGGAGGATTACAATGACAGGTCACACCTTTATAGCACACAAAAACCACCAATTACAATAAATGATGCCACGGCTGAACCCGCTCACCCCTCTTTTCAAAATGACTTTTTATTTGCTCATTAGATACATAAATACAAAGGATATGATCGGGGACCGACCATTTTGTCTATGTACATGTGTTGTTTCCGAAAACAGAGTCTAAAAAGGCCCAGTGACTGGTTTGTGAAAACGTCAAGATTTCTTTATTTTCAGTATAGATTGTGATATAAAAAGAAAAATGGCAATTGTCAACAAAATGGTGCGCCCCTGAAAATTAACAGTTCAAACCAGCAGCCTGACTGTGCTGTCTGAACTGTGCACTCTCCTGTGCTGCAAGCAGAGGCCTGAGCCCCATATTGTAATATATAAATAAATATATATATATATATATATATATATATATATATATATATATATATATATATATATATATATATATATATATATATATATATATATATATATATATATATATATATAATTATTATTTTTTTTTTAATATTTTGTTTCTCCCACTACACAAGGCATAGTGGGGGAATCTTCTGCTGCAGTCAGTTGTCTAACAACCACATACAGAACAGTGAGGAGGAAGAGGCGGGCATGTTGTCCCAATAATAAAAATTAATGTCACCCAAACAAATAAAAGCAGTCTTTCATACAATGCAGTATTCTTTCAAATGGATGGAAAATAGAGACCAAAGATCCTAGTGGTGCTATGGGAAACATTGAAATCTATTTGATGAAAGACCGTATTGTCTGAAACAAAGCCGGTACTATGCTACAGTGGAACGTTGGTTTATTATGAGAACAATCCGTCCTGGGACTGTGCTTGTAAACCAAGTTACTCGTCTAGCAAAGCAAGATTTCCAATAGGAAATAATGCAAGATCAGATAATTCGTTCCACAACTTGTTCAATGTCCCATCCTGGTCCCCTATTGTGCCATTACACACACACACACACACACACACACACACACACACACACACACACACACACACACACACACACACACACACACACACATTATGCTCACCTTACCTTCCGTTCCCTCGCCGGCCTCCCGTTTCTTGTAGTTCGCTGCTACAGGATGTGTATCGGGTAACCATGGCGACAATGGAGGAACTTCCGCTGCCAGAGCGCTGACGTCAAAGGCATGAGCCGCTTTCCTCTGATTGGTCAGCGCGCTGCCTTTGAGAAGCGGCTGACAGCGGAAGTTCCTCCCTCGTCGCGATGGTTACCGATACACATCCTGTGCCGGCGAACTACAAGAACCAGGAGGCCGGCGATGGAACGGAAGGTAAAGTGAGCATAATGTGTGTGTGTGTGTGTGTGTGTGTGTGTGTGTGTGTGTGTGTGTGTGCGGACTACAAGAGCGGGTTAGAGCGCGGTTGAAGTACGGAACCGGAAGTGTGTGCGGTGAGTATTTGCTCACACAGCAAAGCTTGCTCAGAAAGGAAGTTACAAATTTACAGCAAGCTTTGCTTGTATAGCGAAATACTCGCACACCGGGTTACTTGTAAACCGAGGTTTCACTGTATTTGTAAATCTCCACAAGTGGGAACAATCTATATTTGTGGTGTTGGTGTAAAATCGATTTGCAGGACTCGATCCATCGGACACATCAGTTAATGAGCCAGACAGAAGCCCTGAGAACATCCATTCTCCCTGTCTGCATCCGCCACTCTTCTTTTGATTAATTACCAGCCAAAAGTCCAGTTATCAGTATTTATTTTTGTCCATGTATGTCTTTCTTAATCACATTATACATATGTGCGGTGAAATCTTACCTTGTAATTATCATTTATTTTACCAGGAGAGCAACAGGTGCTTTTAAATCGCGTGTTGGACTTAATGAGCCGGCCCCTGTAATCAACAGCAAGTATGGACTAAGGGAAACGGACAAACGTTTAAACAGACTCAAAAAGCTCGGCGACAATGGCAAAAACTCAGACAGCCAGTCAGTGAGCTCCAACACGGACGCAGACACATCTCAGGAAAAATCACGTAAGGCTTTCTTATAACTTAGTAATATCATTAAATGCTTTAATGGTTCTGGTGCTTACAAAATGTCCTGATCTTGGTTGCATATAAAGGGAACCTGTCAGTACAGTTTTGTAAAGTAACTACTATGGTGTAATACTGATTGAATTGATACCTTTTGGTGCAGAAATCTGCTTTGTGGTTCTTCTGTAATCGTCATTTGAAATTTTCTTCTGATTAGATTTCTTTGTCGCTCCATTGGGAGACCCAGACAATTGGGTGTATAGCTTCTGCCTCCGGAGGCCACACAAAGTATTACACTTTAAAAAGTGTAACCCCTCCCCTCTGCCTATACACCCTCCCGTGGATCACGGGCTCCTCAGTTTTATGCTTTGTGTGGAAGGAGGCACACATCCACTCATGCATTCTCATATTAGTTATGTCGGTTGGAAGAAAAGAGGGCCCCCACGGGGCCCCCGGCATGTTCCCTTCTCACCCCACTACGTCGGCGGTGTTGTTAAGGTTGAGGTACCCATTGCGGGTACAAAGGCCGGAGCCTCATGCCGTCTCCTTCACCATCCCTTAGCGGCTCTGGGAGAAGTGGGATCCTGAGCGGTCATCCATTTACTGGGACCGTGCTCCCTCCGCAGCCCCTGTGGGAATCTGCCGGACCGGAGTCTATTCAACCTCAGGGACCGGGCCCTGCAACTCAAAGGTACTCTGTGTCCCCATTGGGGACTGTGCAGGGAGCGCACCTTCTTCCCGGACGCTGCGGCAGCTGCTGAATTGAGAAGGCCGGCGGACTACCGCGCCGACCGTGCCTGCTTGTCGGGCGTGGTCTCAAATTTAGTCCCCGGCTTCATCGCGGCCTAGTCGCAAAAATCCCGCCCCCGGGCCTGCCTGTCAGGGGTAAGGGCGGGACTGCCGACCTGACGTCGGATGTGAGGACTGGAGCATCCTGCATGTTTCCTCCCCCCTCACTGATCACTGTGGGGACCCCAGATTCCCGCACTTTCCTGGCGCCGCCCACGGCTCCACTCCTCCCCTGAGAGCTCCGGCAGCCATTTTTTGGCATTCTGCCGGTGGAGGATTCTCAGTGAACAGCTCTGCAGCTCCAGGGGACCTAAGGCAGGGAATCTGGAGGACACACACTCCGCTTGTTAGCGGTCGGTAAGCCACACCGGTCACCCGGTGCTGGTCCCCCTAGGGTGCCGGAATAGATACGTATTCATATATATATATTTCTTCAGCGCTCTATTGGGAGACCCAGACGATTGGGGTATAGCTACTGCCCTCTGGAGGCCACACAAAGCACTACATTAAAAGTGCAAGGCCCCTCCCCCTCTGGCTATACCCCCCCGTGGTATCACGGGTTCTCCAGTTTTAGCTTTGTGTGCGAAGGAGGTCAGACATTCCATGCATAGCTCCACAGATTTTAGTCAGCAGTAGCTGCTGACTGTTTCGGATGGAAGAAAAGAGGACACATATAGTGTCCCCAGCATGCTCCCTTCTCACCCCTGGATGGTGTTGTAAGGTTGAGGTACCTATTGCTGGTACAGGGCTGGAGCCTGACATGCTGTTTTCCTTCCACATCCCCTTGTAGGGCTCTGTGGAAGTGGGATCCTGCCGGCCTCTCAGCTCTGATGCCGGGCTCCATCCACAGACCCATTAGAACCTGATGGATTCGGAGCAGGAGTACGATCAGGGACAGGGCCCTGCATCTTACAGGTACTCTGTGTCCCCGGCAGGCACAGACACACTCCGGGCTGGCTGGGTGTTATAGTGCGCCGGGGACCGCAACGTGGAGTTGGTGTCCCTACAGATTACTGGGGGATTGTTTGTGTTTGGGAACGCAGCGCCGACCCCCTCTGGACCGGGCGGCGCTGCTGTGACTTGTGGTGCGCCGGGAATCCGCCGTCCGCGCTTTTACGGCGGCGGCGGTTATAACTTTAGTCCCCGGCTTTTTGGGCCTAGGACGCCGGCAGCTCCGTTTCGTTCCCGCCCCCACCCTGTCATTCAGGGTAGGGGAGAGACGCTGTTCGCAAGCAGCGACGAGGGCTGGAGCCTGATTTACATGCTCCAGCCCTCACACTATGCACAGAGGGAAGCAGGCTTCCCGCTCTTGGCCAGGAACGCCCAGGGCCCGCCCCCCTTCCTCTCTCGAGACGCCGGCAGCCATTACATGCATGCCTGGCTGGAGGAAGGACGCAAGGCTCTGGGAGACCTGGACTAGGGGCTATCTGGCGACCACACACCCGCTTTTTAAGCGGGCGGTAAGCGATTTTTCTGTGCTGGTCCCTCTAGTGCCTCACTGTGTATCAGTGTACTGGATACAGTTATATAGATATTGTATTTCTTGCACTGTGAGGTGCGCTTCTGGCTGCATATCCCAGATCGCTCTGTGGAAGCAGCAACATGTCATCCTCAAAACGCAAGGCGGCCAAGGCAAAAAGGGCTGTGTATACTGCGTGTGCTGCATGTGGGGCTAATCTACCAGCAGGCTCTGATGACCCCCATTGTGTGCAATGCTCCGACCCGGTGCTGCTTCGCCAGCTGGAGTCAGGAGAGGTGGCGACCCAGGCTGAGACGCTTGTAAGTTCTGCCCCGGTGACAGGGACGGACTTTGCAGTTTTTGCAGATAATATGTCTGTATCTATGGCAAAAATCCTTGAGACCTTGCAATCTATGCATGGGGCTCAGTCTCTGGGCACGGTGAGGCCTCTGTCCTCAGGTCCCCCTTACTTGGAATGTATCCAGCCCACAGGGGGGTCCCCGGCTTCACAGGCCGAGGATTATGACTCAGATGATGGCCCCAGCCACCCTAAGCGAGCTCGCTGGGAAAGACCCTCGACGTCTTCACACTGCTCAGGGTCTCAGCGCAATCAGTCTCCCTGTGATGTGTCTGATGAGAGTGATCAGGAATCCACTCCTGGAACCCCTCTCAACCTGGATACCCCGGATGGGGATGCCATGGTAGACGACCTTATCTCAGCCATCAATAGGCTGTTGGATATTTCTCCCCCAGCCCCTTCAGCAGAAGAGGCGGCTGCGGAGCAGGAAAAGTTTCGTTTCCTTTATCCCAAGCGTAAATTGAGTGCTTTGTTAGATCACTCTGACTTCAGAGAATCAATCCAGAAGCACGACGCTCACCCAGAAAGGCGTTTCTCTAAACGATCTAAAGATACGCGTTTCCCTTTCCCCCCTGAGGTGGTCAAGCGCTGGACACAGTGTCCAAAGGTAGACCCCCCGATTTCCAAACTTGCAGCTAGATCCATAGTTGCAGTGGAGGATGGCGCTTCACTTAAAGATGCCAATGACAGACAGATGGACCTTTGGTTAAAATCTGTCTATGAAGCTATAGGCGCGTCGTTTGCTCCGGCATTCGCAGCCGTATGGGCACTCCAGGCTATTTCAGCTGGCTTAGCAAAAGTGGATGCTATCATGCATCCAGCAGTGCCGCAAGTGGCGCACCTTACCACGCAGATGTCGGCGTTTGCGTCTTACGCTATCAATGCGGTCCTAGAATCTACCAGTCGCACCTCAATGGCGTCCGCCAATTCGGTAGTTTTGCGCAGAGCCTTGTGGTTAAAGGACTGGAAAGCAGATGCTGGTTCCAAAAAATGTTTAACCAGTTTGCCTTTGTCTAGAGAGAGACTGTTTGGCGAGCCATTGGCTGACATCATTAAACAGTCCAAGGGTAAAGACTCCTCTTTACCACAACCCAGAACACCCAAACCTCAGCAGAAAAAGTGGCAGCAGAGGTTTCAGTCCTTTCGAGGTTCGGGCAAGACACCATTTACCTCGTCCAAAGGGACTCAGAGGACGCAAAGAAACTCAGATTCGTGGCGGACTCACACACGCCCCAAGAAAGCAAATGGAGGTACCGCTTCCAAAGCGGCTACCTCATGACTTCCAGCCCCCTCCCTCCGCATCGCCGGTCGGGGGCAGGCTCTCCCGCTTTTCCGGCATTTGGATGTCACAGGTCAAAGACCGGTGGGTGACGGACATTTTGTCTCGCGGGTACAGAATCGAGTTCAATTCTCGTCCTCCAGCTCGGTTCTTCAGAACCTCCCCACGGCCAGACCGAGCAGATGCTCTGCTGCAGGCGGTGGATTCCCTAAAAGCGGAAGGAGTGGTTATCCCAGTCCCTCCTCAGGAACAAGGGCAAGGGTTTTACTCCAATCTCTTTGTGGTTCCAAAAAAGGACGGCTCGTTCCGTCCTGTTCTGGACCTAAAACGGCTCAACAAACATGTGCACACCAGGAGGTTCCGGATGGAAACCCTCCGCTCTGTCATTGCCTCAATGTCCAGAGGAGACTTCCTTGCCTCAATAGACATCAAGGATGCTTATCTCCACGTGCCAATTGCTACAGAACATCAACGTTTTCTACGTTTTGTGATAGGAGACGACCATTTTCAGTTCGTAGCTCTTCCATTTGGTCTGGCGACAGCCCCACGGGTCTTCACCAAGGTCATGGCGGCGGTGGTAGCAGTCTTGCACTCTCAGGGTCACTCGGTGATTCCTTACCTAGACGACTTATTGGTCAAAGCTCCCTCTCAGGAGGCATGCCAACTCAGTCTGAATGCTACGCTGGAGACTCTACAGTCTTTCGGATGGATCATCAACTTTCCAAAGTCGATCCTATCACCGACTCAGTCACTAACGTATCTTGGCATGGAGTTTCATACTCTAGCAGCGATAGTGAAGCTTCCGCTGGACAAGCAGCGGTCACTACAGACAGGGGTGCAATCTCTCCTGCAGGGCCAGTTGCATCCCTTGCGGCGCCTCATGCATTTCCTAGGGAAGATGGTGGCAGCCATGGAAGCAGTTCCCTTTGCGCAGTTTCATCTGCGCCCACTTCAATGGGACATTCTCCGCCAATGGGACGGGAAGTCAACGTCCCTGGACAGGAAAGTCTCGCTTTCCCAGACGGCCAAAGACTCTCTACAATGGTGGCTCCTTCCCACATCATTGTCTCAGGGAAGATCCTTCCTGCCCCCATCCTGGGCAGTAGTCACGACAGATGCGAGTCTGTCAGGGTGGGGAGCAGTATTTCTCCACCACAGGGCTCAGGGGACGTGGACTCCGCAGGAGTCCACCCTTCAGATCAATGTTCTGGAGATCAGAGCAGTGTATCTTGCTCTACTGGCCTTCCAACAGTGGCTGGAAGGAAAGCAGATCCGAATCCAATCGGACAACTCCACAGCGGTGGCATACATCAACCACCAAGGAGGGACGCGCAGTCGGCAAGCCTTCCAAGAAGTCCGGCGCATTCTAATGTGGGTGGAGGACAGAGCATCCACCATATCCGCGGTTCACATCCCAGGCGTAGAAAACTGGGAAGCAGACTTCCTCAGTCGCCAGGGCATGGACGCAGGGGAATGGTCCCTTCACCCGGACGTGTTTCAGGAAATCTGTCGCCGCTGGGGAGTGCCGGACGTCGACCTAATGGCATCCCGGCACAACAACAAGGTCCCGGCATTCATGGCGAGGTCGCGCGATCAAAGAGCTCTGGCGGCAGACGCCTTGGTTCAAGATTGGTCGCAGTTTCAGCTCCCATACGTGTTTCCGCCTCTGGCGCTCTTGCCCAGAGTGCTACGCAAGATCAGATCCGAGTGCAGCCGCGTCATACTCGTCGCTCCAGACTGGCCGAGGAGGTCGTGGTATCCGGATCTGTGGCATCTCACGATCGGTCGACCGTGGTCACTGCCAGACCGACCAGACTTACTGTCCCAAGGGCCGTTTTTCCATCAGAATTCTGCGGCCCTGAACCTGACTGTGTGGCCATTGAGTCCTGGATCCTAGCATCTGCTGGATTATCTCAGGGAGTCATTGCCACAATGAGACAAGCTAGAAAGTCGAATTCGGCTAAGATCTACCACAGAACGTGGAAGATTTTCTTGTCCTGGTGCTCTGCTCAGGGAGTGTCTCCCTGGCCATTTGCATTGCCCAAGTTTCTTTCCTTCCTGCAATCGGGGTTAGAAAAGGGCTTGTCGCTCAGTTCCCTTAAAGGGCAAGTTTCGGCACTATCCGTGTTTTTTCAGAAGCGTCTAGCACGTCTTCCTAAGGTGCGCACGTTCTTGCAGGGGGTCTGTCATATTGTGCCCCCGTACAAGCGACCGTTAGATCCATGGGATCTGAACAGGGTACTAGTTGCTCTCCAGAAGCCGCCCTTCGAGCCTCTGAAGGAAGTTTCCTTTTCTCGGCTGTCGCAGAAAGTGGCGTTTCTTGTTGCAATCACATCGCTTCGGCGAGTGTCTGAGCTGGCAGCTCTGTCATCTAAGGCTCCCTTCCTGGTGTTCCACCAGGACAAGGTTGTGCTGCGCCCCATTCCGGAGTTTCTCCCTAAGGTCGTATCCTCTTTTCATCTTAATCAGGATATTTCCTTGCCTTCTTTTTGCCCTCATCCGGTTCACCGGTATGAGAAGGCCTTACGTTTGCTAGATCTGGTGAGAGCACTCAGAATCTACATTTCCCGCACGGCGCCCATACGCCGTGCCGATGCACTTTTCGTCCTTGTCGCTGGTCCGCGCAAGGGGTTGCAGGCTTCTAAAGCCACCCTGGCTCGATGGATCAAAGAACCAATTCTAGAGGCCTACCGTTCTGCGGGGCTTCCGGTTCCTTCGGGGCTAAAAGCCCACTCCACCAGAGCCGTGGGTGCGTCCTGGGCATTACGTCACCAGGCTTCGGCTCAACAGGTGTGCCAGGCAGCTACCTGGTCCAGTCTGCACACTTTCACCAAGCATTATCAGGTGCATACCTATGCTTCGGCGGATGCCAGCTTAGGTAGAAGAGTCCTGCAGGCGGCAGTGACACCCCCGTAGGGGAGGGCTGTTTTGCAGCTCTAACATGAGGTATTTATTTACCCACCCAGGGACAGCTTTTGGACGTCCCAATCGTCTGGGTCTCCCAATAGAGCGCTGAAGAAGAAGGGAATTTTGTTACTTACCGTAAATTCCTTTTCTTCTAGCTCTTATTGGGAGACCCAGCACCCGCCCTGTTGTCCTTCGGGATGTTTTTTTGTTGTTTGCGGGTACACATGTTGTTCATGTTGAACGGTTTTTCAGTTCTCCGATGTTATTCGGAGTTAATTTGTTTAAACAAGTTATTGGCTTCCTCCTTCTTGCTTTGGCACTAAAACTGGAGAACCCGTGATACCACGGGGGGTATAGCCAGAGGGGGAGGGGCCTTGCACTTTTAATGTAGTGCTTTGTGTGGCCTCCAGAGGGCAGTAGCTATACCCCAATCGTCTGGGTCTCCCAATAAGAGCTAGAAGAAAAGGAATTTACGGTAAGTAACAAAATTCCCTTCTTCTGTTCGGTTGGGCTGTATACCCTTTTTTGCCCATATACCCTCAGTGATCATTCTCCTAGGAGACAACAGCATGTCGTCCACAAGGAGCAAAGCTGTTAAGGCACAGGGGTTTTTTGCGGCCTGTACCTCTTGTGGGGCTATGTTACCTGCGGGTTCCACCTACCCTCACTGTGAGCAATGCTCGACCCCTGTTTAGCTTGCTCAGCCGGAGCCTCGGTCACTAGTGGGTCCCTCGGCTCATGTAGACCCCCCTGCTCCCCCTGTCCAGGCGGCAGGGACAGAGTTCGCCTCTTTTGCTGAGAAACTCTCTGAGTCTCTTTCACAATCCATGGCTCAGTCTATGGACAAATGGTCTGCCAAGCTGCTAGAAGCTTTGCAGTCCAGACCGGTCCTTACACAGGCCCCGGCCCCTGTTGGATCGTCGCCTCCAGGCCCCTCTCGGTCCGCGCCGCAGCGCGCTCCCAGGTTGGACCCTAGGTCTCACGTGGAGGACTCCTGCCCGGACCACAGTCCTAGACCGGCTAAGCGGGCTCGCTGGGAATCTTCCCCGACTTCTTCACGCTGCTCGGGTTCCCAGCTTGAGGACTCTCTGGAGGACGAGGCGGACGTCGCAGCTCAGGGCTCTGACCCTGACGTCGCCCTTAACCTTGATACACCTGAAGGGGACACTTTAGTGAATGATCTTATCTCGTCTATCAACCAGGTGTTAGATCTCTCTCCCCCTCCTCCTCCTGTAGAGGAGTCGGTGTCTCAGCAGGAGAAATACCAGTTTCGGTTCCCCAAACGTACACGTAGTGCGTTTTTCGATCGCTCTAACTTCCGAGACGCTGTCCAGAAGCCCAGAGCGGTTCCGGACAAGCGCTTTACTAAGCGCCTCACTGACACGCGTTACCCCTTCCCCTCTGAAGTCGTTAAGGGTTGGGCTCAATGTCCCAAGGTGGATCCTCCAGTCTCTAGATTGGCGGCTAGATCTGTGGTATCGGTTGCAGATGGCTCATCGCTAAAGGATGCCACTGACAGGCAGATAGAGCTCCTGGTGAAGTCCATCTATGAGGCCACGGGCGCGTCTTTTGCCCTGGCCTTTGCAGCCGTGTGGGCACTCCAAGCTATCTCAGCTTGTCTGGCTGAGATTAATGCTGTCACACGTAATTCTGCTCCGCAAGTTGCGTCTTCGACTTCTCAAGCGTCAGCTTTTTCTTCCTACGCCATGAACGCAGTCCTAGACTCTGCTAGCCGTACAGCTGTGGCATCCGCTAACTCTGTGGCAGTCCGCAGGGCCATGTGGCTGCGCGAATGGAAGGCAGACTCGGCCTCCAAGAGGTTCTTAACCGGTTTGCCGTTTTCTGGCGACCGCTTGTTTGGCGAACGATTGGATGAGATTATTAAGGAATCCAAGGGAAAGGACTCCTCCTTACCCCAGTCCAAACCTAAGAGACCTCAGCAACGGAAAATACAATCGAGGTTTCGGTCCTTTCGTCCCTCCGCCAAGCCCCAATCCTCTTCGTCCAGCAGGCCGGAGAAAGGCCAGAGGAACTCCTATGCGTGGCGGTCCAAGTCACGCCCCCAGAAGGCCGCAGGAGGCACTGCCTCCAAGGCGGCCTCCTCATGACTCTCGGCATCCCCTAGCCGCATCCTCGGTCGGTGGCAGGCTCTCCCGCTTTGGCGACGCCTGGTGGCCACATGTGCAAGACCGATGGGTGAGAGACATTCTGTCTCACGGTTACAGGATAGAGTTCAGCTCTCGTCCTGCTGCTCGTTTCTTCAGAACCTCTCCGCCCCCCGCTCAGGCCGACGCACTGTTTCAGGCAGTGGACGCTCTGAAGACAGAAGGAGTTGTGATCCCCGTTCCCCTTCAGGAACGTGGTCGCGGCTTTTACTCCAACTTGTTCGTGGTGCCAAAAAAGGACGGATCTTTCCGTCCCGTTCTGGACCTCAAGCTACTCAACAGACATGTCAGAACCAGACGGTTTCGGATGGAATCTCTCCGCTCGGTCATCGCCTCGATGTCACAAGGAGACTTCCTAGCATCGATCGACATCAAGGATGCCTATCTCCATGTGCCGATCGCACCCGAACATCAACGCTTCTTGCGTTTCGCCATCGGGGACGAACACCTTCAGTTCGTGGCATTGCCTTTCGGCCTGGCGACAGCCCCACGGGTTTTCACCAAAGTCATGGCATCCGTCGTGGCGGTCCTACACTCTCAGGGCCACTCGGTGATTCACTACTTAGACGATCTCCTAGTCAGGGCCCCTTCCCGGGTGGCGTGTCAACACAGCCTTACCGTCGCTCTGGCGACTCTCCAGCAGTTCGGGTGGATCATCAACTTCCCGAAATCCAAGTCGACACCGACCCAATCACTGACTTACCTCGGGATGGAGTTTCATACACAGTCAGTGGTAGTCAAGCTACCGCGGGACAAGCAGCTTTCTCTGCAGGCAGGGGTGCAATCACTTCTTCGGAGTCAGTCACACCCCTTAAGGCGCCTCATGCACTTCCTGGGGAAGATGGTGGCAGCGATGGAGGCAGTGCCGTTCGCGCAATTCCATCTACGGCCACTCCAATGGGACATTCTCCGCAAATGGGACAGGAGGTCTGCTTCCCTCGACAGGAACGTCTCTCTTTCCCTTGCAACCAAGACGTCACTTCAGTGGTGGCTCCTTCCCAATTCTCTATCGCAGGGAAAATCCTTCCTACCCCCAACCTGGGCTGTGGTCACCACGGACGCGAGCCTGTCAGGGTGGGGAGCGGTTTTTCTCCACCACAGGGCTCAGGGAACCTGGACTCCGATAGAGTCTTCCCTTCAGATCAATGTTCTGGAGATAAGGGCAGTATATCTAGCCCTATTGGCTTTCCATCGGTGGCTGGAGGGCAGGCAGATCCGTATCTAGTCGGACAACGCCACTGCCGTCGCATACATCAACCACCAAGGCGGCACTCGCAGTCGTCAAGCCTTCCAGGAAGTCCGGCGGATTCTGCAGTGGGTGGAAGCCACAGCCTCCACCATCTCCGCAGTTCACATCCCGGGCGTAGAAAACTGGGAGGCAGATTTTCTCAGTCGTCAGGGCATGGATGCGGGGGAATGGTCTCTGCACCCAGAAGTGTTTCGAGAGATCTGTCGCCGCTGGGGAACGCCGGACGTCGATCTCATGGCGTCACGGCACAACAACAAAGTCCCGGCATTCATGGCACGGTCTCAGGATCACAGAGCTCTGGCGGCGGCCGCGTTAGTTCAGGATTGGTCGCAGTTTCGACTGCCTTATGTGTTTCCTCCTCTGGCGATGCTGCCCAGAGTGTTACGCAAGATCAGGTCCGACTGCCGTCGCGCCATTCTCGTCGCTCCAGACTGGCCGAGGCGGTCGTGGTACCCGGATCTGTGGCATCTCACGGTGGGTCAACCGTGGGCGCTTCCAGACCGCCCAGACTTGCTGTCACAAGGCCCGTTTTTCCATCTGAATTCTGTGGCCCTCAACCTGACTGTGTGGCCATTGAGTCCTGGCTCCTAGCGTCTTCAGGGTTATCTCAGGATGTCATTGCCACCATGAGACAGGCCAGGAAGCCAACGTCCGCCAAGATCTATTACAGGTCTTGGCAAATCTTCTTATCCTGGTGCTCTGATAACGGTTTTACTCCATGGCCGTTTGCCTTACCCACTTTTCTTTCATTCCTTCAATCCGGAATGGACAAGGGTTTGTCACTCGGCTCTCTCACGGGCCAAGTATCTGCGCTCTCCGTATTTTTTCAAAAGCGCCTAGCCAGGCTTCCGCAGGTCCGCACGTTCCTGCAGGGAGTTTGCCACATAGTCCCACCTTACAAGCGTCCGCTGGAACCCTGGGATCTTAACAGGGTGCTAACGGCTCTTCAGAAACCACCTTTCGAGCCGCTGCGGGATGTCTCTTTATCACGTCTTTCGCAGAAGGTGGCCTTTCTAGTGGCAGTTACATCACTCCGGAGAGTGTCTGAGCTTGCAGCGCTGTCATGCAAAGCCCCCTTCCTGGTGTTTCACCAGGATAAGGTGGTTCTGCGTCCGGTCCCGGAATTTCTCCCTAAGGTGGTATCTCCTTTTCATCTCAATCAGGATATCTCCTTGCCTTCATTTTGCCCTAATCCAATTCACCAATGTGAAAAGGATTTGCACTCTTTGGATCTGGTGAGAGCACTCCGGCTCTACGTGTCTCGCACGGCGCCCCTGCGTCGTTCAGATGCGCTCTTTGTCCTTGTCGCTGGCCAGCGTAAGGGTTCGCAGGCTTCCAAGTCAACCTTGGCTCGGTGGATCAAGGAACCGATTCTCGAAGCCTACCGTTCCTCTGGGCTTCCGCTTCCTTCAGGGCTGAAAGCCCATTCTACCAGAGCCGTGGGTGCGTCCTGGGCATTGCGACACCAGGCAACGGCTCAGCAGGTGTGTCAGGCAGCTACGTGGTCTAGTCTGCACACTTTCATGAAACACTATCAGGTGCATACCTATGCTTCGGCAGACGCCAGTCTCGGTAGGCAAGTCCTTCAGGCGGCGGTTGCCCACCTGTAAGAGGGGGCCGTTTCGGCTCTTTTTATTGAGGTATTCTTTTACCCACCCAGGGACTGCTCTTGGACGTCCCGATTGTCTGGGTCTCCCAATGGAGCGACAAAGAAGAAGGGAATTTTGTTTACTTACCGTAAATTCCTTTTCTTCTAGCTCCTATTGGGAGACCCAGCACCCGCCCCTGTTCCCTTCGGGCTGGTTGTTCTTTTGTGTACACATGTTGTTCATGTTGAATTGTTCTTTTGGTTCATGGTTTGCAGTTCTCCGAACATCCTTTGGATTGCATTTACCCTAGACCAATTTATAACTTTCTTCGGCGCTCCATTGGGAGACCCAGACGATTGGGGTGTATAGCACTGCCTCCGGAGGCCACACAAAGCATTACACTAAAAAGTGTAAGGCCCCTCCCCTTCTGGCTATACACCCCCAGTGGGATCACTGGCTCACCAGTTTTTCTGCTTTGTGCGAAGGAGGTCAGACATCCACGCATAGCTCCACTGTTTAGTCAGCAGTAGCTGCTGACTATGTCGGATGGAAGAAAAGAGGGCCCATATAGGGCCCCCAGCATGCTCCCTTCTTACCCCACTTGTGGTTTGTAAGGTTGAGGTACCCATTGCGGGTACAGAGGCTGGAGCCCACATGCTGTTTTCCTTCCCCATCCCCCTGAGGGGCTCTGAGGAAGTGGGATCTTACCGGCCCCCAAGCCCTGAGGCCGGGCTCCATCCACAGACCCACTGAACCTGCTGGATACGAAGCTGGGTACCGTTCAGGGACAAGGCCCTGCAACTTTCAGGTACTCTGTGTCCCCGTACAGACAGGCACGCACACGCCAGACTTGCTGGGTGTGTTAGTGCGCCGGGGACAGTAGCGCTGCGCGCTGGGGTTTGAGTCACAGCAGCTTAGCTGTGTGACTTCATGTGCTGGGAACTACCGCGCCGGCCACTCTCGGAGCGGCGGCGCGGCTGGGACTTGTAGTGCGCCGGGGACTTAGCGCCGACCGCGCTTTTACGGCGGCGGCGCTTATAAATCTAGTCCCCGGCTTTTGCGGCCTAGCTCCGCTTCGTTCCCGCCCCCACCCTGTCAATCAGGGAATGGGACAGACGCTGTGCAATCGTCAGCGCCGAGGGCTGGAGCCTTATTTACATGCTCCAGCCCTCTCACTAGGCACAGTGGGACGCAGGTTTCCCGCTTTTGGTCTGAGCACGCCCAGGGCCCGCCCCCCCCCTCCACAGGACGCCGGCAGCCATTCCTGCATGCAGTCTGGCTGGAGGACGGACACAGGCTCTGGGAGACCCAGACTAGGGATTTCTGGCGACCACACACCCGCGTTTAGCGGGCGGTAAGCAGCACATTAGTGCTGGCCCCACTACTGCCACAGTGTTGTATTGGTGTACTTTTTCCTGTACCAGATATATATATATATATACTGCACTGTACGGTCGCTTCTTGGCTGTATACCCTATATTGCTCTGAGGAGACAACAACATGTCATCCACAAAACGCAAGGGTGCCAAGGCACGGGCTGTATACACTGCTTGTACAGCATGTGGGGCTAATCTACCAGCAGGCTCCAACGACTCTCATTGTGTGCAATGTTCAGTCCCAGTGGCACTTCGTCAGCCAGAGCCTATGGTGGTGGTAGCCCAGGCAGAGACGCCTGTGAACCCTGCCCCGGTGACGGGGACAGAATTTGCAGTCTTTGCTGATAAAATGTCTGTGACTATGACAAAAATCCTGGAAACCTTGCAGTCCAGGCCAGTTGCTCAGACCATGGACACTGCTGTGTCTATGTTCCCCGGTCCCCCTCAGTTGGAACTAATCCGTACTTCAAGGGGGTCCCAGGCATCACAGGCTGGGGGCTCTGACTCCGATGACAGTCCCAGGCCGCCTAAGCGAGCTCGCTGGGAGAGACCCTCCACGTCATCACGCGGGTCAGGGTCTCAGCGAGAGGGGTCTCTATATGATGAGACAGAGGTGGGTGATCAGGAGTCTAGTCCTGACACCGCACTCAATTTGGATACGCCAGATGGTGACGCCATGGTAAATGACCTTATAGCGGCCATCAATAGGCTGTTGGATATTTCTCCCCCAGCCCCTTCAGCAGAGGAGGCAGCTGCACAGCAGGAGAAGTTCCATTTCCGGTATCCCAAGCGTAAATTGAGTACTTTTCTGGACCACTCTGACTTCAGAGAATCAATCCAGAAACACCATGCTTATCCGGACAAGCGTTTTTCCAAACGTCTTAAGGATACACGTTATCCCTTTCCCCCTGACGTGGTCAAACGCTGGACCCAGTGTCCAAAAGTGGACCCTCCAATATCCAGGCTTGCAGCTAGATCCATAGTTGCAGTGGAGGATGGGGCTTCACTTAAAGATGCCAATGACAGACAGATGGACCTTTGGTTGAAATCTGTCTGAGGCTATTGGCGCGTCGTTTGCTCCAGCATTCGCGGCCGTGTGGGCGCTCCAAGCTATTTCCGCTGGTCTGGCACAGGTGGACTCTATCATACGTCCAGCAGTGCCGCAAGTGGCGTCCTTAACTACGCAAATGACTGCGTTTGCGACTTACGCTATCAATGCGGTACTGGACTCTACGAGCCGTACCTCAATGGCATCCGCCAACTCTGTAGTTTTGCGCAGAGCCTTGTGGTTAAAAGAATGGAAAGCAGATTCTGCTTCTAAAAAATGTTTAACCAGCTTGCCATTATCTGGAGACAGACTGTTTGGTGAGCAATTGGCGGAAATCATTAAACAGTCCAAAGGTAAGGACTCTTCCTTACCCCAGCCCAGATCAAGCAAACCTCAACAGAGGAAGTGGCAGTCAAAGTTTCGGTCCTTTCGAGGCTCGGGCAAGCCCCAATTCTCCTCGTCCAAAGGGACTCAGAAAGAGCAAAGGAGCTCTGATTCCTGGCGGGCTCACTCACGCCCCAAGAAAGCAACCGGAGGTACCGCTTCCAAGGCGGCTGCCTCATGACTTTCGGCCGCCTCCCTCCGCATCCTCGGTCGGTGGCAGGCTCTCCCGCTTTTGCGACATTTGGCTGCCACAGGTCAAAGACCGGTGGGTAACAGACATTTTGTCTCACGGGTACAGGATAGAGTTCAGTTCTCGTCCTCCGCCTCGGTTCTTCAGAACTTCCCCACATCCCGACCGAGCAGATGCCCTTCTGCAGGCGGTGAATTCTCTAAGAGCAGAAGGAGTGGTGGTCCCTGTTCCTCTTCGGGAACAAGGACAAGGTTTTTACTCCAATCTCTTTGTGGTGCCAAAAAAGGACGGCTCATTCCGTCCTGTTCTGGACCTAAAACTGCTCAACAAGCATGTGAACGCCAGGCGGTTCCGGATGGAATCCATCCGCTCAGTCATTGCCTCAATGTCTCAAGGAGATTTCCTAGCATCAATAGACATCAAAGATGCTTATCTCCACGTGCCGATTGCTACAGAGCACCAACGCTTTCTGCGCTTCGTGATAGGAGACGACCATCTTCAGTTCGTAGCTCTGCCATTTGGTCTGGCGACAGCCCCACGGGTGTTCACCAAGGTCATGGCGGCAGTGGTAGCAGTCTTGCACTCTCAGGGACACTCTGTGATCCCTTACTTGGACGATCTACTTGTCAAGGCACACTCTCAAGAGGCATGCCACCTCAGCCTGAATGTTGCGCTGGAGACTCTCCAGATGTTCGGGTGGATCATCAACTTCTCAAAGTCAAATCTGTCACCGACCCAATCACTAACGTATCTTGGCATGGAGTTTCATACTCTCTCAGCGATAGTGAAGCTTCCGCTGGACAAGCAGCGGTCACTACAGACTGGGGTGCAGGCTCTCCTTCAAAGTCAGTCGCACTCCTTAAGACGCCTCATGCACTTCCTCGGGAAGATGGTGGCGGCAATGGAGGCGGTTCCGTTTGCGCAGTTTCATCTGCGCCCACTTCAATGGGACATTCTCCGCCAATGGGACGGGAAGTCAACATCCCTGGACAGGAAAGTCTCCCTTTCCCAGACGGCCAAAGACTCTCTGCAGTGGTGGCTTCTCCCCAACTCATTATCACAGGGAAGATCCTTCCTACCACCGTCCTGGGCGGTGGTCACGACAGACGCGAGTCTGTCAGGGTGGGGAGCAGTTTTTCTCCACCACAGGGCTCAGGGTACGTGGACTCAGCAGGAGTCCACCCTTCAGATCAATGTTCTGGAAATCAGAGCAGTATATCTTGCCCTACTAGCCTTCCAGCAGTGGCTGGAAGGAAGGCAGATCCGAATTCAGTCGGACAACTCCACAGCGGTGGCATACATCAACCACCAAGGGGGGACACGCAGTCGGCAAGCCTTCCAGGAAGTCCGGCGGATTCTGATGTGGGTGGAAGCCACGGCCTCCACCATATCCGCAGTTCACATCCCCGGCGTAGAAAACTGGGAAGCAGACTTCCTCAGTCGCCAGGGCATGGACGCAGGGGAATGGTCCCTTCACCCGGACGTGTTTCAGGAAATCTGTCGCCGCTGGGGAAGGCCGGACGTCGACCTAATGGCGTCCCGGCACAACAACAAGGTCCCAACCTTCATGGCACGGTCTCGCGATCACAGAGCTCTGGCGGCAGACGCCTTAGTGCAAGATTGGTCGCAGTTCCGGCTCCCTTATGTGTTTCCACCTCTGGCACTCTTGCCCAGAGTGCTACGCAAGATCAGATCCGACTGCAGCCGCGTCATACTCGTCGCCCCAGACTGGCCAAGGAGGGCGTGGTATCCGGATCTGTGGCATCTCACGGTCGGCCAACCGTGGGCACTACCAGACCGACCAGACTTACTGTCCCAAGGGCCGTTTTTCCATCGGAATTCTGCGGCCCTGAACCTGACTGTGTGGCCATTGAGTCCTGGATCCTAGCGTATTCAGGATTATCCCAAGGGGTCGTTGCCACCATGAGACAGGCTAGGAAGCCCACGTCCGCTAAGATCTATCACAGAACGTGGAAGATATTCTTATCCTGGTGCTCTGCTCAGGGAGTGTCTCCCTGGCCATTTGCTTTGCCTACCTTTCTTTCTTTCCTGCAATCTGGGTTAGAAAAAGGTTTGTCGCTCGGTTCCCTTAAAGGGCAAGTCTCGGCGCTTTCCGTATTTTTTCAGAAGCGTCTAGCACGACTTCCTAAGGTGCGCACGTTCCTGCAGGGGGTTTGTCATATCGTACCCCCGTACAAGCGGCCGTTAGATCCATGGGATCTGAACAGGGTACTAGTTGCCCTCCAGAAGCCGCCCTTCGAGCCTCTGAGGGAGGTTTCACTTTCTAGACTATCACAGAAAGTGGCTTTTCTGGTAGCGATCACATCTCTTCGGAGAGTGTCTGAGCTAGCAGCGCTGTCATCCAAGGCTCCCTTCCTGGTCTTCCACCAGGACAAGGTAGTGCTGCGCCCCATTCAGGAGTTTCTCCCGAAGGTGGTATCCTCTTTTCATCTTAATCAGGATATCTCTTTGCCTTCTTTTTGTCCTCATGCAGTTCATCGGTATGAGAAGGATTTACATTTGTTAGATCTGGTGAGAGCACTCAGAATCTACATTTCCCGCACGGCGTCCCTGCGCCGTTCGGATGCACTCTTTGTCCTTGTCGCTGGTAAGCGCAAAGGGTCGCAGGCTTCTAAGGCCACCCTGGCTCGATGGATCAAGGAACCAATTCTTGAAGCCTACCGTTCTGCTGGGCTTCCGGTTCCATCAGGGCTGAAGGCCCATTCTACCAGAGCCGTGGGTGCGTCCTGGGCATTACGACACCAGGCTACGGCTCAACAGGTGTGCCAGGCAGCTACCTGGTCGAGTCTGCACACTTTCACCAAACATTATCAGGTGCATACCTATGCTTCGGCGGACGCCAGCCTAGGTAGAAGAGTCCTGCAGGCGGCAGTTGCCTCCCCGTAGGGGAGGGCTGTCTTCGCAACTCTTACATGAGGTATTCTTTACCCACCCAGGGACAGCTTTTGGACGTCCCAATCGTCTGGGTCTCCCAATGGAGCGCCGAAGAAGAAGGGAATTTTGTTACTTACCGTAAATTCCTTTTCTTCTAGCTCCTATTGGGAGACCCAGCACCCGCCCTGTTGTCCATCGGGATTTTTGGTTGTTTTTTCGGGTACACATGTTGTTCATGTTGAACGGTTTTCAGTTCTCCGACGTTACTTCGGAGTGAACTTGTTTAAACCAGTTCTTGGCTTTCCTCCTTCTTGCTTTTGCACTAAAACTGGTGAGCCAGTGATCCCACTGGGGGTGTATAGCCAGAAGGGGAGGGGCCTTACACTTTTTAGTGTAATGCTTTGTGTGGCCTCCGGAGGCAGTGCTATACACCCCAATCGTCTGGGTCTCCCAATAGGAGCTAGAAGAAAAGGAATTTACGGTAAGTAACAAAATTCCCTTCTTTCTCCTTCCTGCTTTTGCACCAAAACTGAGGAGCCCGTGATCCACGGGAGGGTGTATAGGCAGAGGGGAGGGGTTACACTTTTTAAAGTGTAATACTTTGTGTGGCCTCCGGAGGCAGAAGCTATACACCCAATTGTCTGGGTCTCCCAATAGGAGCTAGAAGAAAAGGAATTTACGGTAAGTAAACAAAATTCCCTTCTTTGGTGCACAGGGGCCGGACTGTGCACTGTGTCTTTTCCTCCCTGTTTGTGATTCCCCGGCCACAGTCTGTGACTTACTGGTCACTGCTGAGATGTCAAACTGCGAAGGAAGGTCATTCAAAGACTAGAGGCGCTGGGGAATCACAGAAAGGGAGGAGAAGACCCAGTGCACAGTCTGGCCCCTGTGCACCAAAAACGTCAAATGGTGATTAAAGAAGAACCACAAAGCAGATTTCTTCACCAAAGGTATCAATTTAATCTGTTACAGAGCCATTACAGCCATGTCCTGACATTACAAAATCTCGCTGACAGGTTCTCTGTAAACCAGGGAAAGAAATCATTAAAAATAATGTAAGCCGAACTCTGGAAACAAGGGATACTTTATATCTATAGTGGCTTTATGTAAATAAAGCTTATTCTTTCTGTGAATGAAAAGTTCTACAACTTTTAATTAACTAATAATTTCAACTTTTCTAATTAGTCAAAAACTCAAAATTTTCAGTAAAATGACGGTGACTGGAAAAGGCAGATGCCATTTTGTATCTGCTCCAAGAAAACCTTGCCGTTGTATCTGTAATATTGTATTAAAAATCGTCCAATAATGGAGTGTGCAATACTGTGAAATTGATTGTGTGTGTGTGTATATTTGGAAGGAAAATGAAGGGTGCGTCTTAAAATCCAAATGTAGCTTACCGGGAGGTGGAGACTGGGCACGGTGCAGATTGTAGTGGGGGCTGTCTGTGTGGAGCAGGGCAGTGCGGCAGGTGTCACAGTTGCCCTGGCTTCAAATAGCGCCCGGAGTCGGTGCGTGCCCAGATGGCGCTCTCGTCTCAAGATTTCATCTGCGCACGCTCCACCTCCGGCCCATTAGGCTATGTGCCCATGGGGGAAAGTGTCCTGCGGTTATATCCGCAGGATCTCCCAGAAAACCGCAGCACAGCTTTGTCTGTTTCCATGCTGCAGTTTATTTGCGGAATGTCCTGCGGATATGGTGCGGGCATTCTGCATTGAGGATACAGTACCATGGCTTCGGCACTGCATCCTCAATGCAGAACAAGTGCTGAGTGATCGGGGCGTTCATACCTCCATCACGCAGCACTTTTCTCCCGTCTCCGGCCGTGTTTACACTGTGAAGGAGAAGGTGAGCGGGCCTGAACTAGCTCTGGCTGTCACATGACCGGAGCTCGTGCAGGCCCCGCCCACCTCCTCCTTCCTGCTCCTGTGCACCGAGGGAAAATGACTGGGTGTCTGCTATCAAGGCAGGTAGGTATGGGCCAAAGCAGGGGATTTCCGCAGGTAATTCCGCAGGAATAATTGACATGCAGTTATGTGCGGCTGCGGGATATCCGCAGTATATTCCGCAGCCGCACATGCCGCAACGTGGACACAGCACTCCCCATGTCCCATAGGAGAACATGGGGAGTGTCTGTTCATGCTGAAACCTGCAGATTTATCTGGAAAATCCAGATAAATCCACAGGTTTTCCGCGGCAAAATCCACAGGACCAAGCTCCCGTGGGCACATGGCCTTAATCTCCTAGCATTGGACTTAAGGAAAGTGGCGCAGATGAGATATCGGCTTGTCATTGAGCTGAGAGCTCAATCAGTGCATGCGCCTACTACAGGTGCCATTTCTTTGAAGCCCATACTGCCGACCGAACATCTGGGACACTCGCTGCACAGTCCTGCACCACACAGCCATCACAGCCCCCACCGCTGCCAGCACAGCCTCCACCGCAGCGCTTACAGCATCGCCATACTCCAGCACTGTCCCTGCCTCCTGTGAACCCGCTCCCCCACTGCTGCCGGCCCCCTGCTCCGGTAAGACACCACCAGAGTATAAGATGGACCTCTTTTTTAAATCTCTAAATTTGGGGTGAGTCTTATAAAATGAAAAATACGATATATATAAATATATATTTTATATTTATAATCTTTTTATATATACATCCATGTATCAATATTTTTATTTTATATACGTGTGTGTGTGTGTGTGTGTGTATGTATAATGTGTATATATAATAATAAATATATATATATATATATATATATATATATAGAATATATTAACGCCCGGGATTGTAACTGTCTCTCTGTTTCTCTCCAATTCTCTGTCTGTCTCCCCCTCTGTATATATCTCTCTATCTCTCTATCTTTGTCTGTCTGTCTCTTTCTCCGTCTGTCTCAATCTCTTTCCCTGTCTGTCTATCTATCTCTGTCACTTTCCCTGTCTCTCTCTTTCCCTGTCTCTTTCCCTGTCAGTCTGTCTCTTTGTCTCTCTGTGTCTGTCTCTTAACCTGTCTTTCTTTTTCCCTCTCTTTCCCTGTCAGTCTGTCTCTTTGTCTGTATCTGTCTCTTTGTGTCTGTCTCTTACCCTGTCTGTGTCTGCCTCTTTCCCTGGCTGCATTGTGACACGCCAACATTCCATATAAGGGCGTGGCTGCGCATTCTTCTGAAGTTCTGGCTGCACTGTGGCTCCCAGCTCCATTCACTTTAATGGAGGCAGCTTTTTTGGCGAATAACTGTAAAGAGCGGGGTTAAAATTTCCCCTCGAAACATAACCTACGACGCTCTCAGGGTCCAGAAGATATAGATATAGATATATATATATATATAATATATATATATATATATATATATATATATATATATATATATATATATATATATATATATATATATATATATATATATATATATATATATATATGTGTATATATATATACTAGCTGTACTACCCGGCTTCGCCCGGGTTAATAACTGCTGTTAACAAAATAGAATGTATTAACAAAAATGTATTCTGCACACAAACACCACAAAACAAATAGATAGAAATGTAATTATTAAATTGTTGCCTATATTAACCAATCAGAGCTCAGATTAATTAACTGTAGCAAAATAGAAGCTAAGCTGTGATTGGTTGCTATTGGCAGCCTGATAAATCTCCAGGCAACAGAAAGCCCTCCCCCTGACAGTATATATTAGCTCACACATACACATAATAGACAGGTCATGTGACTGACAGCTGCCGTATTTCCTATGTGGTACATTTGTTGTTCTTGTAGTTTGGCTGCTTATTAATCAGATTTTTATTTTTGAAGGATAATACCAGACTTGTGTGTGTTTAGGGCGATTATGTGGCGAGGTTGGTGTATGTGTGATGAGATGTGTGCTGAGGGTGGTATATGTGTTCAAGCACGTGGTAGTGTGTGGTGAGATGTGTGCTGAGGGTGGTATACGGTATGTGTTCAAGCACGTGGTAGTGTGTGGCGCATTTTGTGTGTGTGTTCATATCCCCGAGTGTGGTGAGTATCCCATGTCGGGGCCCCACCTTAGCAACTGTACGGTATATACTCTTTGGCGCCATCGCTCTCATTTTTTAAGTCTCCCTTGTTCACATCTGGCAGCTGTCAATTTGCCCCCAACACTTTTCGTTTCACTTTTTCCCCATTATGTAGATGTGGGCAAAATTGATTGGTAAATTGGAACGCGCGGGGTTAAAATTTCGCCTCACAACATAGCACCCGGCGCTGCCCGGGATAGTAACTGTCTCTCTGTTTCTCTCCCATTCTCTGTCTGTCTCACCCTCTGTATATATCTATCTGTCTCTCTCTCTCTTTCCCTGATGGTCTCTTTCCCTCTCTTTCCCTGTCAGTCTGTCTCTTTATCTGTGTCTGTCTCTTTGTCTGTGTCTGCCTCTTTCCCTGTCTGTCTCTTTCCCTGGCTGCATTGTGACACGCCAACATTCCATATAAGGGCGTGGCTGCGCATTCTTCTGAAGTTCTGGCTGCACTGTGGCTCCCAGCTCCATTCGCTTTAATGGAGGCAGGTTTTTTGGTGAATAACTGTAAACAGCGGGGTTAAAATATCCCCTCAAAACATAGCCTATCCCGGACATACACACATACACACACACATTCAGCTTTATATATTAGATATATATATATATAGTTAGACACACATATATAAAATAAAAATATGTCTGTATGTATATGTGTATATATATATATATATATATATATATATATATATATATATATATATATATATATATATATATATATATATATATATATATAATATATATATATGTGTATATATATATATATATATATATATATATGTATGTGAAAAATATATATTGGGTATTTTTTTTGTATTTTAACATTTTGTATTTTTTTTTTTCTATTTTTAGCAAGAAATAGAAAATCCTCAGTTGTTGTGAAGAAGAATGGGAAAAGCAGAACATTAAGGCAGTCCTTGTCAAGAATTCCAGTTTCATCCTCTTCTACCTCATCCAAAGTCACTCATATAAATAATTCCAGGGTACCAAAGAGACTGAGAAAGCCTGTAAAGCCTTTACATACTAAAATAAAGATAAGAAATCACTGCAGAAGACCAGAGCAAAGAAACGCTTCAAAGAAGCTTGAAGTGGGTAACCTTGTTCTCCGAGAACCTAAAGTAGTGCTGTACAAGAACGAGGCCATCAAAAGGGATAAACAGCGAGACGGACCGGCAAAGTTAAGAGAAACTACTGGTTGTTTAACGAGACACGCAGCTAGAGAATATAAACTGAATTCAATGAAAGGTGCTCACGGTGAAACGTCATGTACATATATCACACGAAGTTCGATGAGAACCAGAAACTCTGTAGAAACTGATGCTACGCTCCCACCAAATACCTTGGACAGCTATAGAAATGGTAACAGTGGGAGCATAACTCAGCTGCACAGAACTGAGACTAAAAGTCAGTCTGTTCATAAGAATGAGCTTGATCGAGAGACCTCAAAAAGACGAGAGAGCAGACATCAGAGAAATGGTTTCTGTAAGTCCAGAAAAAGCAAGCACTCGAAACGCGTCACGGACACAGAAGTGTCAAACTCTGATTTTGAACCCTCCAAAACGGATAACTTGTGCGACTTGGTAAGCTCGCACTGCGACTCAGGTGTAGGCAACGTCGTCGCTGACAGTCCGCCTCATTATAAGGACACGAGAAGCTCCTCGGACGATTGCCCCGTGGTCTCGTCACAAACGAGGACAAAAGACCACATAAGGGTGGTCAAAAATAAAAAGAGCAGAAGAATCACCAGATACGACGCACAACTGATCCTCGAGAACAGCACTGGAATTCCGAAACTAACCCTCCGACGCCGTCACGACAGCAACAGCAGCAAGACCGAGAAGGAAAACGACAACATAGGTCCGTCAAAAATCAGCATTAAACTCAGCAAAGATCACGAGAAGGACAAGAACAGTCTGTATGTAGCAAAACTAAACAATGGGTTTAGCTCCGGATCGGGGAGCAGTTCCACAAAACTAAAGATCCAGTTAAAGCGAGAAGAAGAAGCTAGAATGTCTTTTCCAGAGGAACTCCATGAAAACGGGGTGTACTGCAACGACACGTTATCTCTCGTGGAAACGAGAATGGAAATGGACGATTACGATCGCTACGAGGAAGAGAGCTTGGAGGAATCCTCCGAAGAAGAGAGCGACGAAGACGACGACGAGTACGACGACGAATTTGAGGATGACTTCATCCCTCTGCCACCAGCAAAGCGTTTGAGACTTATTGTAGGAAAAGACTCAATAGACATCGATATATCTTCGCGACGGAGAGAAGATCAGTCATTAAGGCTTAATGCGTGAACAATATATATATTCATTTTTTTTTTTTTTTCCTTTTGACCAGAAAGTAATTTGTATTCATTGTTTTTTTTTTCCTTTATGAAAGATTCCATTGAATTATTCCCTGACTGTAAATTTTAGAGACCGCACTTCTTTCTGTATTGTTAGTCCACTCAAAATTGTAGAAAGTGTACAGCATATTGACTTGATTTTTTTTTGATTTTTTTTTTTTTTTACAGTGCTTTTTAACAGTCTTCTTACGTGCAATTTTGAGTTTAAACAAAAAAAAAAATAAGAAAAACTACAAAAAAAAGTGGGTACTGTTGTATATTATCGTGGGCAGAAAATGTATATAAGTAATAAACTTTCCACACGTGACAATAAAAAAAATAAAAAAATTAATGTGGCTACCCAATCATACTTGTTTCAACTCATAGGGTCTTTTTACACTATATATATATATATATATATATATATATATATATATATATATATATATATATATATATATATATATATATATATATATATATATATATATATATATATATATATATATATATATATAAAAATTTAAATTTCAGCACATTAAATGTCTGTTATGGTTTTATCACCAGCAATGTATTTGCAGCTTAGAAATTTAATTTGCCCTGTGTCTATAAAATATATATATATATATATATATATATTTTTTTTTTTTTTTTTCGTCAAAAGTCTAATACTGTAATACAATCCTTTTTAAAGTACTGTCTGTGGCCTTTGTTAGTAGCAAAATTAAAAAAAAATCTAAAAAAAAATTTGGAGAAAAATGACAAAATTCAGAATGGTGTTTGCTCATCCTTTTTGGCACATTTAATGTACAGGGGTTAGCCGTATGCAGAATATAAGTTTGGATATGGTGTATTTATTGCTTGATGTATAAATAAAAACACAACACTTGTATTTAACACTTTTCAACAATCTTTAGATAAAATTGTTCTTTGCAAGAATAATTGGTGCTTATTTTTTCATGGATAAAATGCTGTGAAATAAAAAAAAATCTGATAAGGAAGACTTGTACCGGTATAAATGCAACTGTCATTTTATTTCTATATATTTTTGTTTTATATATACATTTTTTTTTTTTTTTTTTATTTTTTTTTGTGTTTTGGACTTGTTTGGGCAGCTCCATCCCATCTTACTTTTTTTTTGGGAAATGTCATCTGGCCGTTAGGGAATTTAAAGGTATGTGTTATTCATACTTGTGTATAGTGTACATAATTCTGTAAATATGTGTGGTGTTAGAATTTACACTTCTGCCATTTTAAGTTGATTTACTAAAACCTAAGTTTCTAAGTTAACTACTCATGACAATAAAATAGGAAGATTAAAAAAATCAAAAAGTTCAATTAATGGTTTTGTTTTTCATGGCTGTTCTGTCGGAAAATGAAGATCATTTAGCTTCTGTTTAAAGAAATTGTTACAAAATTGTAAAAAAAATTAAATAAAATATAGATTTTTTTAATTTTTTTTTTACAATTTACAACCTTTTTTTTTTTTTACAATAAGTTTTCCCAGTTTATTGTGGTAAAATTAGGTACCTCGGCTTATATTTGAGTATGTATAAATTTTTATATACATACATACATACATACATACACACACACACACACACACACACACACACACACACACACACACACACACACACACACACACACACACACACACACCCCCACACACACTCTCTCACTCACTGGTCCTCTGTACCCGCGGTGTCCTCTTACCTGCTTCTTGCGGACCGCAGCCACATAGCTGTCTTGATGATTGCGGTGGGTAGACAGGGCCGTCGCTGTTGTCGTCAGCATTTTACTTCAGTTGAATGCTTTGCGGTGCTGCAAAGCATTCAACTGAAGTAAAGCGCTGACTGCGGCCCTGTGCACCGGCTGCGATCATCAAGGGGTCTATGTATGTGCGGTCTGCAAGAAGCAGGTAAGAGGATACGGCGGAAATGGAGGACAGGTGAGAATAATTTTTGTGGGACACTCCCTTGAGTATAAGCCGAGGGAGGCGTTTCCCCCCCCCATTAAAACGTGCTGAAAATCTCGGCTTATACGCGACAATTTACGGTATACATCCCCCCCCCCCACTTAAAGGGATTCTGTGAACAGGCTTTTGCCATTTACTCTGAGAGCAGCATAATGTAGGGACAGACACCCTGATTCCAGCAATGTGTTACTTACTGAACGGCTTAGTGAAGTTTTGATAACCTACTGCTGATTAAACTTTTATCATTACAGGACTACTTGGCGTGCTGCAGGTAGTCCAGCATATTCATGAGCTCTGTATAACTGCTAAATCTGCAGCAGAGAAAACATTGATTTCTTCAGCGCTCTATTGGGAGACCCAGACGATTGGGGTATAGCTACTGCCCTCCGGAGGCCACACAAAGCACTACACTAAAAAGTGCAAGGCCCCTCCCCTTCTGGCTATACCCCCCCGTGATATCACGGGTTCTCCAGTTTTAGCTTTGTGTGCGAAGGAGGTCAGACATCCATGCATAGCTCCACAGATTTTAGTCAGCAGCAGCTGCTGACTATGTCGGATGGAAGAAAAGAGGGCCCATGTAGGGCCCCCAGCATGCTCCCTTCTCACCCGTGGATGGTGTTGTAAGGTTGAGGTACTTATTGCTAGTACAGAGGCCGGAGCCCACATGCTGTTTTCCTTCCCCATCCCCATGAGGGGCTCTGGGTGAAGTGGGATCTTACCGGTCTCCAGGCACAGAGACCGAGCTCCATCCACAGACCCAAAAGAACCTGCTGGATATGGAGCTGAGTATCGTCAGGGACAGGGCCCTGCTACATCAAGGTACTCTGTGTTCCCATGCACATCGCGCCCACACACACCAGCATTGCTGGGAGTGTTAGTGCGCCGGGGACAACAGCGCGGAGCGCTGGTGCTATTATTCACTGCAGCTTTGCTGAGTGAATTTATGTATTGAAAACGGCCGCGCCGGCCGCTGCTGGTTGTTTTTTGCATTGTGGCGCGGCTGGGACTTGTGGTGCGCCGGGGGACTTCGGCGTCGGCCGTGCACATAGGACGGCCGCGCTTATTACTAGAGTCCCCGGCTTTGCGGCCTAGTTTTCGTTTCGTTCCCGCCCCAGCCCTGCCAGTCAGAGGAGGGGCGGGACGCTGTACAGTAGCTCAGCGCAGGGAGCTGGAGTCTGCTTTGCATTCTCCAGCCCCCTCTCACTGAACACAGTGAGACGCCGGGTTCCCGCTCTTGGCTGGGGCTCGCCCACGGCCCGCCCCTCTGCACAGGACGGGGAAGAGAAGCCGGCAGCCATTATGGTTTCCACTCTGGGAGAACGGAACCAGTCACAGGTTTTTGGGCGACCTCGCACCCGCTCTTGTGCGGGCGGTAAGCAACTGACACCACTAATGCTGAAGTGGGCTTTTGGGCTGTGTGCTGATATGCTATGCACTGTACTGTACTGTCGCTATTCTGGGCAACAGCAGCAAATAAGCAATGCTGCTGAGGCACAAGCTTTCAATGCTTCTTCGTTTGCATGTGCTGCAGTGTTTACTGTCAGATTGGGCAACAGCAGCAGTAGAGCAATTTGTGCTAAGGCACAAGCTTTCAATGCTGCTTCGCTTGCATGTGCTGCAAGGTTTATTGTTATGATATACATTCACTGTATGTCGCTATTCTTGGCTAATGCGCCCAGATAAACAGACAAAAGCAGCAGTAGAGCAATGGTGCTACGGCACAAGTTTTCAATGCTGCTTGACTTGCATTGGCTGCAGTGTTTACTGTCATGCTTGTATGCTATACATTCACTGTATGTCGCTATCCTTGGCTAATGTTCCTGGATAAATAGACAACAGCAGCAGAAAGGCTAGGGTGCTAACGCGCAAGCTTTCAATGCTGCTTGGATTGCATGGGCTGCAGTGTTTACTGTCATGCTGTATGCTATACATTCACTGTATGTCGCTATCCTTGTCTCATGCTCCTAGATAAATAGACAACAGCAGCAGAAGAGCAAATGTGCCAAGCCACAAGTTTTCAATGCTGCGTGTACTACATGTGCTGAAGTGTTTATTTGTACTTCATGCTTGTATGACTATTCACTGTACGGTCGCTATCCTCGGCTAGGCTCTTAGATAGCTAGACAACAACAGCAGAAAAAGACAAGTTGCCAATGCACGGGCTTTCTATGCTGCTTGTACTGCATGTCATACGGTTTCAGGACCCCCAGTGCGTGCAATTGCTCAACCGGGGTCTCTGCTATATGTGGCCAAAGGAACCACCTGTGATCTCTGTCCAGAGACAGGGACGAAGTTGCAGTTTTTCCGCTGATATATTGTCTGTGACTATGACTGACATCTTACAGACTTTGCACCCCAAGCAGACCGTGGGCAATATGGTTGCAATGACCCTGGCCGCCCTGATCTGGAGCATCTCAAGGCGCCAGAGTGATTCCAGGCATCCCAGAGAGCAGGCATCCGACACGGTCGACAGTCCCAGATGGCCTAAGCGGGCTCGCTGGCATTAGCCCTCGACTACATCACTGGGCAAGGTCCCAGCTGGAGTACTCTCTGTACGATGAGGCAGACGTAGCTGTTCAGGACTCTGTTCCTGAGACCGCTCTCAATCCGGATACACCGGATGGTGACGCTATAGTGAATAATCTTATTGCGTCCATCAACGAAAGGTTGGGTATTTCTCCCTCAACTCCTCCAGTGGAGGGGTCAGCTTCACAGCAAGAGAAATCTCTATATATTGAGTACTTGTTTAGCACTCTGACTCCAGAGACGCAGTCCAGAAACGACACGCTTATCACGATAAGCGTTTCTCCGACCGTATTAATGAGACACGTGTCGCTCCCCCTGACGTGGTCAAGCGCTAGACCCAGTATCCAAATGTGGATCCCCCAATCTCCATGCTTGCAGCTAGATCTATAGTTGTAGTGGTGGATAGGACTTCACTTCAAAATGCCATTGACAGGCAGATTGGCCTCTGGTTGCAATCTGTCTATGAAGCTATCGGCAGGTCGGCTGCTCCGGCAGTCGCAGCCGTGAAGGCGCTCCAAGCTATTTCAGCTAGTATTGCGCAGAGGGTCGCTGTCACAGGTACTCTCGGTCCCAGCAGCGTCTTTAACTCGCAATGTCGGCATGGCGAATCATGCTGTTATTGCTGTCCGAGACTCTACGAGCCGGACGTCAGTGGCATCCGCCAACTCCGTGTTTTTACGCAGAGGCTAGTAGTTGAGAGATTGGAACAGAGGCTGCTTCCAACGAAGTGCTTAACCAGGTTGCCTTTATCTAGTGATAGTCTGTTGGTAAGGGTTGAATGAAATCATTCAACTATCCAAGACGACTCAAAAAGCCCAGAAGGGCATAGATTCCTAGCGGGCTCAATTCACGCCCGGGGAAGGCAGCCGGAGGATCCGCTACCAAAGCGTTTTCCTCATAATTTTCAGCCCTCTCACTCCGCAACCGCGGGGGGGCAGACTCCCCCGCTTTAGCGGCATTTACCTACCGCAGGTTGAGGGCCTGTGAGTGAGAGTCAGTTTGTTTTCAAACTACCGCACCGACCGAGCCGAGGCTCTTCTGCAGGCGGAAAGAGCGGTAATCCCTGTTCCTCTTCAGGAACCAGATACGCATTTTGCCCCGACCTGGTCGTGGTGCCAAAATAGGACGGCTCCTTCCGTCCCGTTCTGGACTTTATACTGCTTAACGAGCACGTGAAAACCAGGCGGTTCCGGATGGCATCACTCCGCTCCGTCATTGCCTCTCTGTCTCAAGGAGTTTTCCTAGCTTCAATAGACATCAGGATGCTTATCTACACGTGCCGATTGCTCCGAGGCACCGGCGTTGGCTACGATTCGTTATTAAAGACGAGAATATTTCGTTTCGTAGCCATACCCTTTGGCTGGCGACAGCCCCACGGGTGTTCACCAAGTTCGTGGCAGCAGAGGGAGCAGTCCCGCGCTCTCACGGTCACTCTGTGATCCTTTACTTGGGCAATCTACTGGTCAAGGCACTCTCCTTTACAAGCATGCCAACACAACCTGAACATGGCGCTGGACCCTTCCCAGAGTTTCGGGTGGGTCTTCAACTTTTCAAGGTTGAACCCAATCGCTGGCATCTCCTGGAGAGTTTTCACACTCTCTCAGCGATAGTGAAGCTTCCGCTGGACAAACAGCGTTCACTACAGACGAGGGGACAGTCTCTCCTTCAAGGAGGCGCCTCATCCAGAGGCGAGTTTTAGCTTTTCCAGACGGTCAAAGACCATCTTCAGAGGAGTCCACTCTTCAACTCAGTGGTTTGGAGCTCTGGGCAGTGTATCTTGCACTGCAAGCCTTCCTGCAGTGGCTGGAATGCAAATAGATCCGAATTCAGTCGGACTATCTACAGCGGTGGCATACACCAACCACCAAGGCGGACTACGCAGTCGACAAGACTCCCAAGAGGTCCGGCGGATTCTGCTATGGGTAGAAGACAGAGCATACACCGTATCAGCTGTTCACATCCCGGGCGTACGACACTAGGAAGCAGACTTCCTCAGTCGCCAGGGCGTGGACGCAGGGGAATGGGCTCTGCACCCGTTTGTTTGCAAGAACTCTGTAGACGCAGGATGAAGACGGACGTCGACGTCATGGCTTCTCGGCAACAACAAGGTCCCGATTTTCATGACGCGGTCTTACGATCAAAGAGCTCTGGCGACAGGCGCCTTGGCTCAGGATTGGTCACAGTTCCAGCTACCGATTGCTGCCACACCATTCTCGTCGCCCCAGACTGGCCGGGGAGGTCGTGGTTCCGTGATCTGTGGCATCTCACCGTCGGTCGACCGTGAGCACGACGTCATTGCCACCATGAGACGGGCTAGCCAGCCGCGGTCTGCCAAGATCTACCACAACTCGTGGAGGATATTCTTATCTTAGTGTTCTGCTCAGGGAGGGTCTCCCTGGCCATCGGCATTGCCTACTTTGCCTTCCCTCCTGCAATCTGGTTGGGAAAGAGGTTGGTCGCTCGGCTCCCTTTAAGGGCAAGTCTCGGCACTATCCGTGTTCTTTTCAGAAGCGTCTAGCACGTCTTCCTAAGGTGCGCACGTTGCTACAGGGGGTTTGTCATATTGTGCCCCCGTACAGGCGGCCGTTAGATCCATGGGATCTGAACAGGGTACTAGTTGCTCTCCAGAAGCCGCATTTCGAGCCTCTGAGGGAAGTTTCCCTTTCGCGCCTGTCACAGAAAGTGGCCTTTCTGGTTGCGATCACGTCGCTTCGGCGAGTGTCTAAACTGGCGGCTCTGTCATTCAAGGCTCCCTTCCTAGTGTTCCACCAGGACAAGGTAGTGCTGCGCCCTATTCAGGAGTTTCTCCCTAAGGTTGTATCCGCGTTTCTTCTTAATCGGGATATCCCCTTTCCTTCCTTTTGTTCTCATCCGGTTCTCCGGTATGAAAAGGATTTACAGTTGTTAGTTCTGGTGAGAGCACTCAGAATCTACATTTCCCGCACGGCGCCCATGCGCCGCTCTGATGCATTTTTTGTCCTTGTCGCTGGTACGCGCAAGGGGTTGCAGGTTTCTAAAGCCACCATGGCTCGATGGATCAAAGAACCAATTCTTGAAAACTACCGTTCTGCGGGGCTTCCGGTTCCTTCAGGGCTGAAGGTCCATTCTACCAGAGCCGTAGGTGCGTTTTGGGCATTACGACACCAGGCTACGGCTCAACAGGTGTGCCAGGCAGCTACCTGGTCGAGCCTGCACATTTTTCACCAAACATTATCAGGTGCATACCTATGCTTCGGCGGACGCCAGCCTAGGTAGAAGAGCCCTGCAGGTGGCAGTGGCTTCCCCATAGGGGAGGGCTGTCTTGCAGCTCTATCATGAGGTATTTCTTTACCCACCCAGGGACAGCTTTTGGACGTCCTAATCGTCTGGGTCTCCCAATAGAGCGCTGAAGAAGAAGGGAATTTTGTTACTTACCGTAAATTCCTTTTCTTCTAGCTCTTATTGGGAGACCCAGCACCCGCCCTGTTGTCCTTCGGGATTTTTTTGTTGTTTGCGGGTACACATGTTGTTCATGTTGAACGGTTTTTCAGTTCTCCGATGTTACTCGGAGTTAATTGGTTTAAACCAGTTATTGGCTTTCCTCCTTCTTGCTTTGGCACTAAAACTGGAGAACTCGTGATATCACGGGGGGGTATAGCCAGAAGGGGAGGGGCCTTGCACTTTTTAGTGTAGTGCTTTGTGTGGCCTCCGGAGGGCAGTAGCTATACCCCAATCGTCTGGGTCTCCCAATAAGAGCTAGAAGAAAAGGAATTTACGGTAAGTAACAAAATTCCCTTCTTTTATCAAAATGACAAACCGTAGACAACAGCAGTCCTCGTTAGAGGGAAGCCACTTGCCAATAATAGTGTAAAAAGCAATTCAAGAGGCTAAAATATAACTTTCTTTATCGTTCCTATGGGAGACCCAGACCATGGGGTGTATAGCTACTGCCCCCGGAGGACACACAAAGTTACTACACTCAAAAACGTGTAGCTCCTCCCTCCTAGCATATACACCCCCTGCTAGCCAGATCTAGCCAGTTTCTTGCTTTGTGTCAGGAGGATCCACACACACACATGCATCCCTTTTTGATTTTTCATTTTTTACAAAGATTTGGAAGAAAAGCGGGTCCACTGGACTCCCGGCATGTCCCTTCACACTCCCCTGGCGGCGGTGCTGTTAAGGTTGACTTCAGGGCAGGAGCCCTTCATGCCGCACTCCTTCAACATCCCTTAGGGGCTCTGATTTGAAGTGGGAGCCAACACTGTTCTCACTGCCTTGCAGGAGACCGGCCTCCATCCGCAGCCCTTGTGCAGGACCCTGCTGGACGGAGCACTGACCCCCACCCCACAGGGACTGGACCCTGCGTCTCAAAGCTAAGTATAGAGACGTTTATTCAGAGGGTCTTTTCTGCAATGTGGGGCACTTTTATTGGGGGGGACAGTGATTGCTGAATAATGCTGCTTTGTTTACTGTGTTTCCGGCCGGTTCCACAGTTTTTACTGAGAACCGCGCCGATGAGGCCTGATTTTCGGCCGCATGCATAACTTTAGGCCCCGGCTTCAGCCGCGGCCTAGTTTCGTTTCGTTCCCCTGCATGTCAGGCATGCAGGGGGACGCTGCAGAGCCGCCCGCCGGCCGCTCTGCACAGGGGAGGACGCTCCTTTTTGAGGTGATGATTCCCTCCCCTGTACATCTCCTTCGCCCTCCGATTCCCGCTCCTGGGTTAACCCCCGCCTCCCCCCCTCACTCTGGCGCCATTTTCTCAGCGTCTTAGTACACTGGTCGGCGCTGGCTGCCCTGCAGCACAGGGAGGGAATACTGGCTGAGGGTCCAGGCTTGGAATCCGGAGGGCACTCATAATATGGCCTGATAAGTCACAACCTCTGGTTGTGCACTTTTTATACACTCTCAGGCATTCTGAAGGAGTTAATTCTTTATCATAGAATCTTCTCCTCAGCAGCATGTCTCACTCTAGCAGCAAAGCTACAAGGCTGTACTCTACATGTGCTGCATGTAACCTCATATTGCCTGAACCGGCACACTGTAATAGTTCTTAGGTGGGAGTCTCCCCAGGCTGAACCCCTGTCTTGGGTATTCTACGCATGCTAGACAGAGCCCCCACCCCTGCAGCATGTCTCACAGAGCGAGGCTGCAGGCTGTTTTTTTATTATCCACTGCAGGTAGTCTCGTACGGCTATACCGAGCTCCTAACCACTGTGGCCCCTCAGCATGGGGGCTCATTAATGGTCCCTCCAGCTGCTCCGGTTTCGGTGGCTGACCCCCATGGGATTCCTATTTCCAGGGGTCGGCTGTCCCGGCATCTGCTGAGCATGCAGTCCCCCTCTCAGGGCGTTTTCTGCTCGCTCGGCCAAGCTCACAAGGGACTCTCCTTCTGGGCTCAGACCCCGTTCTCCTGACAGGGAGACGCAGGGTCCCCTGTCCTCCCCGTCCCGCAGCTCCGATTCCGAGCTGATTCACCGGACGAGGAAGATGTCTCTACCGCGGACACGGACGCTACTTTATGTACATTGATCCGTCCGTAGGTGACGCAGATGCGAATGATTGGCTTGCGTCCATTATTCTTGTGTCCGCCTGATCAGGGGAGTATTCCCCGCTGGCAGAAAGGCACAGTTTACCTTTAGCAGGTCAAGGAGTGTGTTACTTAACCACTCCAGTTTTCAGCCCGCTGCGTCCAAGCCCACAGCCTATCCTGCAGACCCCACAGCGGGGTTCTGCTGCCTGTCTCCCCCTCCCTTCAGAGAGGGTAGCCACTCCGGTCTAGACTGCCCGGTTAGTTGTATCAGTGGCTGACGGCACCTCTATAGGATTCTACCGTACATTAATTTTATACTGGACCTCAATCCGCTCTGAGATGAAGCGTGTTTCTGAGGACTGTGTTTTCCCTGTCCACCAATGGTGGTCAAGAAGTGGGCTCATTCACTTCAGGTGGCTCAGCCCGGACCGTTATGTCAGTGGCTGATGGCTCCTCACTTAAGGTTCTGCGGTCCGCCCGGTTGTCCTTTGGGCCAAGTCGGTATGGGAACGGCAGGAGCTTGTTCTCCTCAGCTTACAGCAGTGCGGTTTTTTTGTAACTTCTCTGCTTCTCTGGAGGAGATGCATTCTCTCACAGGGACTCTATGCCCAAAACGGTTGCCTGAACTCAAGACTTCAGTCTTTTCATCCTCTGCCAGGTCTGCCATGCTAGACGCCGCACGGCGGTGGTCTGGGCTACCTTCCTCGCTATCCGCAGGCTCCTGTGGCTTCGAAATTGGAAGGCAGATGCCTCTATGGAGGTTCCTGGCTGGGCTCCCCCTTGGTGGGCCCAGTTTTCCCGGAACCAAGCTGGGTGAAATTAAGGAAGCTCTTGGCGGGGAGTGTGCTTCCTCGCCACAAACCCAAACCAGGGAACCTGTCCAGGGCAGGAATCAGTTGAGGTTTCGATGGTTCCGTTCCTCCATCTGATCGTCCTCTAGCTCAGCCTAGGTTCATGGAACCAAATGGCTCGAAGCTGCGTCTTCAGAAGACCGCAGGAGATGCTGTCACTGAGTCAGTTTCCTCCGAGCTATTTAGCCACGCCAACAACCTCCTTGGTCGGTGGCAGGCTCTCTCCACTTGGCGACGTAGGGTTCTAACACGTCTCCGTTAAATGGGGGCGACATTATATCTCCCTGGGCTACAGGATGGACTTCTGTCCACCCGCCAAACAGATTTTTTCTGTCAACTCCTCCCGGCTCCAAGGCCGCCGCCTCCTCACAGGCTGTGGCATTTCTTGCTGGCCAATGGAGTAATTGTACCGGTTCCCGACATTTTTGCTTAAATCTATTCCTAGTCCCCGAAGAGGGCGGTGCCTTCCGACCTGGATCTTTAGCTTTTCAAGCATAGCCAGGTGGGGCGTTTTCACATGGAGTCTCGGTTTTGTTCCATGTGTTTTTCTCACCGGATCAATCAAGAGCCCAAGGAGATTCCTTAGCAGCCATCGGCATCAGAGCTGCCTATCGGCAGGAGTCAATCGCAGTTTCTCACCAGCGTTGACTACGTTTTGACAATCGGAGTGGTCCAATTCGTGGCTCTTCCCTTGGGATTAGCCAAGGCCCCTCGAGTATTATCATTAAGGCAGCTGTGATTACGGTCCTTGCCCCCCTAGGGTTTGGCAGTGATCTTTTGCCCTGGTCAGCCTTCTTGTTGGGGCTTCATCCAGTGCTGACTCTTAGCAGAGTGCTTCGCTCACTCTCGCCACGCTGACCTATTCGGGTGGCTTGTCTTTCTGTCTAAGTCCACTCTGACTTCGAACCAGGGGCGTCAATGGAAGCGGTTCCTTGCCCAGTTTCCCCTGCGTCCTCTGAGACTGGATGTTTTCCGCTGTACAAGCGAACTCAATCCTCCCACGGGGTGGTGGCTTCGCCACTGACCAGAGGCTCGTTTTCAGTGGTGGCTTCGGCCACTCTGTCTCAGGGGCGCTCCTCTCTGGCCCGTCCCGGGTGATCCTCACCAGGATGCTAGCCTATCCGCCTGGGGAGCAGGATATCTCCACCGTGGAGCGCAGGGCGCTTGGACTCTGTCCGAATCAGCCCTCTGGATCAATGTGCTGGAAATCACTGCTGTATTTCTGGCTCTCCAAGCCTTCCCCATCTGTGAGCGGCTTGGCACATTCGAGTCCAGTCGGACAACGTGACAGCGTTTTCCTATTTCAGCTTCCAGGGCGGGACGCTCAGCCGCCTGGCAATCTTGGCGGCTCAACATTCCTCAGTGGACAAGGGACTCCTAGTCCACCGTATCCGCAGTCCACATCCTAGATGTGAAAACTACGAGGCAGGCTATTTCAGCTGTCCAACCGCGGTCCACAATCCTCAGGTTTTGCGGTAGACACACTGGTTCATGTTTGATCCCAGCTTGTCTCTTTTCGAATTTCACCCTCTACCTCTTGTCCAGAGTCCTGCGCAAGATCGGTAAAGGGGGCCGTCGGGTCATTCTTCCAGACTGACCCAAGCGGGCTTGGTCCTCTGACCTGCTCCTTCTGTCCGTTGGGTTGCCATGGCATCTTCCGGACCGTTCAGACCTTTTCTCAAAAGGTCCGTTTTTCCCGTCAGAGTTCTTGACGGCATAGCTCTTGAGTCCTGGATCTTAGCGACTTCTGATATCCTTCCCGAAGTCATCTCTGCCTTGACTCGAGCTCCAAAGTGTCCTTTGACCTTTTTGGCCTAGCCGACCCTCCTGTCCCTTCCACAGTCCGGTCTACAGCTAGGACTATCCCTCATTAAGGGACAGGTCTCGGCCCTGTCAGTATGTGCCAGCGGCGTATCGCCCGGCTGGCTCCGGTGCGCTCCTTTAAGGGCGCATCTCACATCATTCCGCTTTTCCGGCGGCCTATGGAGACCTGGGACCTTAATCCGGTCCTCCCGGTTCCCGGAAACCCCCCTTTGCGCCTCTTGGGGAGGATTTGTTGTTTCATCTTTCACAGAAAGGTACACCTTCTAGTGGCTATAATTTCCCGCCTGAGAGTTCTGGCTGCACTCTCTCGGAGTCACCCCCTTTTTTTGGTCTTTTGCATCAAGACAAGGTGGTCTTCGTCCGACTCCGGACTTTTTTCCCTAAGGTGGTTTCTGCCTCCACCTTATCCGGGGCAATTTTTCTGCCTTCCTTTTGTCCGGCTCCTGTTCATCGCTTGAGGAAGCGTTGCATATCCTGGATCTGGTGCGGGCGCTCCGGATCTATGTGTCTCGCACCGCCGTTATTAGGCGGTGCACCTCTCTAGTGCTGACTGGTCGTCAGCGTAACGGTCTCTCGGCATCTAAGCTGACCCTGATGTTGGACTAGGTCGGCCATTTCCGAGACCTATGAGTGTACTCAGGTGCCTTCCCCGCTGGGGATCGGGGCACATTTGGTCAGACCTGTCGGCGCCTTTATTTTTGGGCTTTCAGGCACCAGGTTGCGGCTCAATAGGTCTGTCAGACTGCAGCTCAATTAGTCTGCATGCTTTTTCGAAGCACTCCCAACGCATGCTCATGCTTTGGCAGACGTGGGCTTGGACAGACGCATTTTTCCGGCGTCTGTCGCCCATTTGTGAAGTTAGGTTTGCCTGCTTCTCAGTTGTCTGTTTATTCCCACCCATGGACGGCTTTTGAACGTCCCATGGTCTGGGTCTCCCATAGGAACGATAAAGAAAAAGAGAATTTTGTTTACTTACCGTAAATTCTTTTTCTTATAGTTCCGTCATGGGAGACCCAGCACCCTCCCTATGCCTGTTGGCAGGTTTCTTGTTCCGTGTGTCTTCACCGGCTGTTATTGTTGTAGACAGAGGTTCCGGTTCTTCCGGTTTTTACTCTGTCTCTTCTTGTGGGTGGATGTCCTCCTTCAGCTTTTGCACTAAACTGGCTAGATCTGGCTAGCAGGGGGTGTATATGCTAGGAGGGAGGAGCTACACGTTTTTGAGTGTAGTAACTTTGTGTGTCCTCCGGGGGCAGTAGCTATACACCCCATGGTCTGGGTCTCCCATGACGGAACTATAAGAAAAAGAATTTACGGTAAGTAAACAAAATTCTCTTTTCTTCGGCGCTCCATTGGGAGACCCAGACGATTGGGTGTATAGCACTGCCTCCGGAGGCCACACAAAGCATTACACTAAAAAGTGTAAGGCCCCTCCCCTTCTGGCTATACACCCCCAGTGGGATCACTGGCTCACCAGTTTTCTGCTTTGTGCGAAGGAGGTCAGACATCCACGCATAGCTCCACTGTTTAGTCAGCAGTAGCTGCTGACTATGTCTGATGGAAGAAAAGAGGGCCCATATGGGGCCCCCAGCATGCTCCCTTCTTACCCCACTTGTGGTTTGTAAGGTTGAGGTACCCATTGCGGGTACAGAGGCTGGAGCCCACATGCTGTTTTCCTTCCCCATCCCCCTGAGGGGCTCTGAGGAAGTGGGATCTTACCGGCCCCCAAGCCCTGAGGCCGGGCTCCATCCACAGACCCAGTGAACCTGCTGGATACGGAGCTGGGTACCGTTCAGGGACAAGGCCCTGCAACTTTCAGGTACTCTGTGTCCCCGTACAGACAGGCACGCACACGCCAGACTTGCTGGGTGTGTTAGTGCGCCGGGGACAGTAGCGCTGCACGCTGGGGTTTGAGTCACAGCAGCTTAGCTGTGTGACTTCATGTGCTGGGAACTACCGCGCCGGCCACTATCGGAGCGGCGGCGCGGCTGGGACTTGTAGTGCGCCGGGGACTTAGCGCCGACCGCGCTTTTACGGCGGCGGCGCTTATAAATTTAGTCCCCGGCTTTTGCGGCCTAGCTCCGCTTCGTTCCCGCCCCCTCCCTGTCAATCAGGGAATGGGACAGACGCTGTGCAATCGTCAGCGCCGAGGGCTGGAGCCTTATTTACATGCTCCAGCCCTCTCACTAGGCACAGTGGGACGCAGGTTTCCCGCTTTTGGTCTGAGCACGCCCAGGGCCCGCCCCCCCCTCCACAGGACGCCGGCAGCCATTCCTGCATGCAGTCTGGCTGGAGGACGGACACAGGCTCTGGGAGACCCAGACTAGGGATTTCTGGCGACCCCACACCCGCGTTTAGCGGGCGGTAAGCAGCACATTAGTGCTGGCCCCACTAGTGCCACAGTGTTGTATTGGTGTACTTTTTCCTGTACCAGATATATATATTTATATACTGCACTGTACGGTCGCTTCTTGGCTGTATACCCCTATATTGCTCTGAGGAGACAGCAACATGTCATCCACAAAACGCAAGGGTGCCAAGGCACGGGCTGTATACACTGCTTGTACAGCATGTGGGGCTAATCTACCAGCAGGCTCCAACGACTCTCATTGTGTGCAATGTTCAGTCCCAGTGGCACTTCGTCAGCCAGAGCCTATGGTGGTGGTAGCCCAGGCAGAGACGCCTGTGAACCCTGCCCCGGTGACGGGGACAGAATTTGCAGTCTTTGCTGATAAAATGTCTGTGACTATGACAAAAATCCTGGAGACCTTGCAGTCCAGGCCAGTTGCTCAGACCATGGACACTGCTGTGTCTATGTTCCCCGGTCCCCCTCAGTTGGAACTAATCCGTACTTCAAGGGGGTCCCAGGCATCACAGGCTGAGGGCTCTGACTCTGATGACAGTCCCAGGCCGCCTAAACGAGCTCGCTGGGAGAGACCCTCCACGTCCTCACGCGGGTCAGGGTCTCAGCGAGAAGGGTCTCTATATGATGAGACAGAGGTGGGTGATCAGGAGTCTGGTCCTGACACCGCACTCAATTTGGATACGCCAGATGGTGACGCCATGGTAAATGACCTTATAGCGGCCATCAATAGGCTGTTGGATATTTCTCCCCCAGCCCCTTCAGCAGAGGAGGCAGCTGCCCAGCAGGAGAAATTCCATTTCCTGTATCCCAAGCGTAAATTGAGTACTTTTCTGGACCACTCTGACTTCAGAGAATCAATCCAGAAACACCATGCTTATCCGGACAAGCGTTTTTCCAAACGGCTGAAGGATACACGTTATCCCTTTCCCCCTGACGTGGTCAAACGCTGGACCCAGTGTCCAAAAGTGGACCCTCCAATATCCAGGCTGGCAGCTAGATCCATAGTTGCAGTGGAGGATGGGGCTTCACTTAAAGATGCCAATGACAGACAGATGGACCTTTGGTTGAAATCTGTCTATGAAGCTATTGGCGCGTCGTTTGCTCCAGCATTCGCGGCCGTGTGGGCGCTCCAAGCTATTTCAGCTGGTCTGGCACAGGTGGACTCTTTCTTAAGTCCAGCAGTGCCGCAAGTGGCGTCCTTAACTACGCAAATGACTGCGTTTGCGACCTACGCTATCAATGCGGTACTAGACTCTACGAGCCGTACCTCCATGGCATCCGCCAACTTTGTAGTTTTGCGCAGAGCCTTGTGGTTAAAAGAATGGAAAGCAGATTCTGCTTCTAAAAAATGTTTAACCAGCTTGCCATTATCTGGAGACAGACTGTTTGGTGAGCAATTGGCGGAAATCATTAAACAGTCCAAAGGTAAGGACTCTTCCTTACCCCAGCCCAGATCAAGCAAACCTCAACAGAGGAAGTGGCAGTCAAAGTTTCGGTCCTTTCGAGGCTCGGGCAAGCCCCAATTCTCCTCGTCCAAAGGGACTCAGAAAGAGCAAAGGAGCTCTGATTCCTGGAGGACTCACTCACGCCCCAAGAAAGCAACCGGAGGTACCGCTTCCAAGGCGGCTGCCTCATGACTTTCGGCCGCCTCCCTCCGCATCCTCGGTCGGTGGCAGGCTCTCCCGCTTTTGCGACATTTGGCTGCCACAGGTCAAAGACCGGTGGGTAACAGACATTTTGTCTCACGGGTACAGGATAGAGTTCAGTTCTCGTCCTCCGCCTCGGTTCTTCAGAACTTCCCCACATCCCGACCGAGCAGATGCCCTTCTGCAGGCGGTGCATTCTCTGAGAGCAGAAGGAGTGGTGGTCCCTGTTCCTCTTCGGGAACAAGGACAAGGTTTTTACTCCAATCTCTTCGTGGTGCCAAAAAAGGACGGCTCATTCCGTCCTGTTCTGGACCTAAAACTGCTCAACAAGCATGTGAACGCCAGGCGGTTCCGGATGGAATCCCTCCGCTCAGTCATTGCCTCAATGTCTCAAGGAGATTTCCTGGCATCAATAGACATCAAAGATGCTTATCTCCACGTGCCGATTGCTACAGAGCACCAACGCTTTCTACGCTTCGTGATAGGAGACGACCATCTTCAGTTCGTAGCTCTGCCATTTGGCCTGGCGACAGCCCCACGGGTGTTCACCAAGGTCATGGCGGCGGTGGTAGCAGTCTTGCACTCTCAGGGACACTCTGTGATCCCTTACTTGGACGATCTACTTGTCAAGGCACCCTCTCAGGAGGCATGCCAACTCAGCCTGAATGTTGCACTGGAGACTCTCCAGACGTTCGGGTGGATCATCAACTTCTCAAAGTCAACTCTGTTACCGACCCAATCACTGACGTATCTTGGCATGGAGTTTCATACTCTTTCAGCGATAGTGAAGCTTCCGCTGGACAAGCAGCGGTCACTACAGACTGGGGTGCAGGCTCTCCTTCAAAGTCAGTCGCACTCATTAAGACGCCTCATGCACTTCCTCGGGAAGATGGTGGCGGCAATGGAGGCGGTTCCGTTTGCGCAGTTTCATCTGCGCCCACTTCAATGGGACATTCTCCGCCAATGGGACGGGAAGTCCACATCCCTGGACAGGAAAGTCTCCCTTTCCCAGACGGCCAAGGACTCTCTGCAGTGGTGGCTTCGTCCCACCTCATTATCACAGGGAAGATCCTTCCTACCACCGTCCTGGGCGGTGGTCACGACAGACGCGAGTCTGTCAGGGTGGGGAGCAGTTTTTCTCCACCACAGGGCTCAGGGTACGTGGACCCAGCAGGAGTCCACCCTTCAGATCAATGTTCTGGAAATCAGAGCAGTGTATCTTGCCCTACTAGCCTTCCAGCAGTGGCTGGAAGGAAGGCAGATCCGAATTCAGTCGGACAACTCCACAGCGGTGGCATACATCAACCACCAAGGGGGGACACGCAGTCGGCAAGCCTTCCAGGAAGTCCGGCGGATTCTGATGTGGGTGGAAGCCACGGCCTCCACCATATCCGCAGTTCACATCCCCGGCGTAGAAAACTGGGAAGCAGACTTCCTCAGTCGCCAGGGCATGGACGCAGGGGAATGGTCCCTTCACCCGGACGTGTTTCAGGAAATCTGTCGCCGCTGGGGAAGGCCGGACGTCGACCTAATGGCGTCCCGGCACAACAACAAGGTCCCAACCTTCATGGCACGGTCTCGCGATCACAGAGCTCTGGCGGCAGACGCCTTAGTGCAAGATTGGTCGCAGTTCCGGCTCCCTTATGTGTTTCCACCTCTGGCACTCTTGCCCAGAGTGCTACGCAAGATCAGATCCGACTGCAGCCGCGTCATACTCGTCGCCCCAGACTGGCCAAGGAGGGCGTGGTATCCGGATCTGTGGCATCTCACGGTCGGCCAACCGTGGGCACTACCAGACCGACCAGACTTGCTGTCCCAAGGGCCGTTTTTCCATCGGAATTCTGCGGCCCTGAACCTGACTGTGTGGCCATTGAGTCCTGGATCCTAGCGTCTTCAGGATTATCCCAAGGGGTCGTTGCCACCATGAGACAGGCTAGGAAGCCCACGTCCGCTAAGATCTACCACAGAACGTGGAGGATATTCTTATCCTGGTGCTCTGCTCAGGGAGTGTCTCCCTGGCCATTTGCATTGCCTACATTTCTTTCTTTCCTGCAATCTGGATTAGAAAATGGTTTGTCGCTCGGCTCCCTTAAAGGGCAAGTCTCGGCGCTATCCGTCTTTATTCAGAAGCGTCTAGCACGACTTTCTAAGGTACGCACGTTCCTGCAGGGGGTTTGTCATATCGTACCCCCGTACAAGCGGCCGTTAGATCCATGGGATCTGAACAGGGTACTAGTTGCCCTCCAGAAGCCGCCCTTCGAGCCTCTGAGGGAGGTTTCACTTTCTAGACTATCACAGAAAGTGGCTTTTCTGGCAGCGATCACATCTCTTCGGAGAGTGTCTGAGCTAGCAGCGCTGTCATCCAAGGCTCCCTTCCTGGTCTTCCACCAGGACAAGGTAGTGCTGCGACCCATTCAGGAGTTTCTCCCGAAGGTGGTATCCTCTTTTCATCTTAATCAGGATATCTCTTTGCCTTCTTTTTGTCCTCATGCAGTTCATCGGTATGAGAAGGATTTACATTTGTTGGATCTGGTGAGAGCACTCAGAATCTACATTTCCCGCACGGCGCCCCTGCGCCGTTCGGATGCACTCTTTGTCCTTGTCGCTGGTAAGCGCAAAGGGTCGCAGGCTTCTAAGGCCACCCTGGCTCGATGGATCAAAGAACCAATTCTTGAAGCCTACCGTTCTGCTGGGCTTCCGTTTCCATCAGGGCTGAAGGCCCATTCTACCAGAGCCGTGGGTGCGTCCTGGGCATTACGACACCAGGCTACGGCTCAACAGGTGTGCCAGGCAGCTACCTGGTCGAGTCTGCACACTTTCACCAAACATTATCAGGTGCATACCTATGCTTCGGCGGACGCCAGCCTAGGTAGAAGAGTCCTGCAGGCGGCAGTTGCCTCCCCGTAGGGGAGGGCTGTCTTCGCAGCTCTAACATGAGGTATTCTTTACCCACCCAGGGACAGCTTTTGGACGTCCCAATCGTCTGGGTCTCCCAATGGAGCGCCGAAGAAGAAGGGAATTTTGTTACTTACCGTAAATTCCTTTTCTTCTAGCTCCTATTGGGAGACCCAGCACCCGCCCTGTTGTCCTTCGGGATTTTTGGTTGTTTTTCGGGTACACATGTTGTTCATGTTGAACGGTTTTCAGTTCTCCGACGTTACTTCGGAGTGAATTTGTTTAAACCAGTTCTTGGCTTTCCTCCTTCTTGCTTTTGCACTAAAACTGGTGAGCCAGTGATCCCACTGGGGGTGTATAGCCAGAAGGGGAGGGGCCTTACACTTTTTAGTGTAATGCTTTGTGTGGCCTCCGGAGGCAGTGCTATACACCCAATCGTCTGGGTCTCCCAATAGGAGCTAGAAGAAAAGGAATTTACGGTAAGTAACAAAATTCCCTTCTTTTAATCCTAATATATTAAAAACATTATTAGGTAACAAGTAACCAAAAGCTCCTTAGTACACTGACAACTCAGATGGTACCATACACTAGGAATATGGTGACCAAGGAGTCTAAAGATAACAAACTAAACAAAAAAACACAAAGAACACTAATAATAATTGAGTAGATTACTTCACTCAAAAGGACAGTGGTCCATATAGTGAGTACAAAAAAATAATCATAAGAAACTCAATATAAATAAGGAATATTGTATACAGGTCCTCAAAGGAGAGACTGACAGTATAGTATTGTGTGGTATAGATGAGAATAAATTAAAACAATCTCACCCATATCAAGTAGCTTGGGGTGCATCAGGGTTTCCTCTGTGTGGGTCCTCCAATTTTCATGTCGTTACTGACCCTACACGTCTCTAGGGAAACTCACTTTACCTGGCACCCACGAGCTTCTGCCCTAACAAGGGCAGACCACAGCTAACCCTCACTTAATACCCCTACACCGTTCCTATGGGACAAGGCTAGGAAAGCTCTGTATCAAATTTGACATATTTCAAACAACAGAGGATGATTTAAAGAGAATCATGTCACTAGGTTTTTGCTATGTAATTTGAGAGCAGTATGATGATGAGGACTGAGACCCTGATTCCAGTGATGTCACTTATTGGGCTGCTTGCAGTCATGTTGCTAGTCAGTGTTCTCTGCTGTAGATCTAGCAGAGCTCAGAATACTCAGCTGTCTATAGTCCCGCCCACTGATGATAGCTGGTAATGTACAGTGTACACAGCTGCCAATCAGACATGAGGGCGGGGTTACAGAGTGTAGCAGGACTAGGAGCACGAGGTGGCTAGTCCTGGTAGTGATACTGTGCTGATAAAAAACATTTATTGAAGCAAAAACACAAAGCCCACTAAGTGACACATCGTTGGATTCGTGGTCTCTTCTATATTATACTGCTCTCAGATTGCATATCAAAAACCTACTGACAGATTGCCACAGACATGACGGGTCCTGCATATATATACCTCAATTCTAGTTGCGACTAAACTTGTATTGTTTGTCATCTTATTCTATTAGTATGAGAGATGGTGTAGGCAAACTGTAAACTCAAACTCATCTACAACAAATGTTACAGTTGCTCAAATTTCTGGCATTGGGGTAAGGACATATGATGAGTAAAAGGGGCTGATTGGAATGTGATTTAAAAAAAAAAAAAAAAATGCATTCCACTGACCCATTTTACTCTGGGGTTGCTACCATCTGTGATTTTTTTTTTTTTTTTCCCCTCAGCCCTAATCAGACCAAGAAAACAGTTGGTGTAATCCGATCCGTATTCACTTGCACCCATACAAGTCTATGGGTGCTAGTGGAACATTGCACTGCACTCGGATGACACCAGAGTGTAGAGATGATAATGGAGGAGATGAGGAGATTAATCTCTCCCTCTCCTCCACAGCTGTGATCCGATCGCAGTATACTGACGCTCACAGCAGAGCAGGAGCTGAAGGTCATTACATATCGCATCTGCTGCTCGCGCATTGCATGCTGTACGCTCGTGTGGCCCCAGTCTTAGGCCTCCTTCACACGTCCGTGTCTCCGGTACGTGTTTGGTCCGTTTCCTCCGCGGGCACACGTAGACCCATTAAAATCAATGGGTCTGCGCACATGTGCGTGTTTTGCCATGGACCGTGTGCTCCACATGTAGACATGTACGGTTTTCTCTGGCATCACGGGTTTTACACGGACCGCACGGATGTGATCCATGTGACATGCACCAGAGAAAACATAAGTGTCTGTGAAATAAAAAGAATTTCTATACTCCCCTTCTCCAGCCCTCCTGTCTCTGCCGCTGCTGTCACTTGCTTCCGACCCCGCTCATTATGCTCATTGCATATTCACTCCACTACGTGCCGGAAGCAGCAGCGGGCAGTCGGCCGTATCGGAGACTGAAAATCAGACCGCAACGCCAGGGACAGGTGAGCAGAAAGTTCCCGTTCTCCGTGTGTTATCACGGATAACACACGGGGAACACACGTGTGATATAAACACGGCACACGGAGGACAATACGCACCTTTGACACGTTTGTGAAAAACGTGTGTGAATTTCACGGATGTGTGAAAGAGGCCTTTATGTGTAGCTGGCTTAAATCGCCCATAAAATGAAACTGATAATTTCAAATACATCAGGCTCTCCAGGACTTTGCATCTGATAAACAATACACTGGTGAGCAAAAGGGTAACAATGTTTTGAACTTTTCACTTTCAGGCTCCATATCTTAAGGACAGCCATTAGAGCAAATACTTAATTAACCTCTTCACAGGGAATTGTGGGAAATATGTCAATTTGCCTTACATGAACCAGGTTTTCAGAGATAACAAAGGTGGCCACCAGATGACTACATAGACCCTCCCATCAGCATGGATCCGTCCAATGACGTCATAGACCTGCCTACGATGACGCCCACCAATCAGCTCATAGACTAACACATTGTTCAACCCACTGACCAATGGACACATCCAAGTATGCCCACTGTAGAGCCGGCCATGCCCCTTTTAATAGTTTTTATAAAGACATGATCTTGAATAAACCTCTCTGGTCTGGGCCAACTTTGGTCGAGGAAAAATGAATATCCGACTGTGTGTCTGATTTAATTTTTCAAGCATGCATTCGATTCACACCAATTAGAATCAATAAGGAATAAAGTTTGGAACACCATTCTAAGTCTGAACTGGGTGCAAAAACCTAAAAAAACATCACTATGGGGAGATAAGGTATGCACACCAGTGACTATGTAAGGGGAATACATGAAATAGCAGAAACTGCTGTGTGAATACTGACTTGAAAAATCCAATAGCTATATGTAAGAGTGAAAATGTGAAAAATGGAATCTGCATTGCTGCCATGAACATATGAATCAAGAGAAATTTAGCTGCTGAATTGATCAATGCAATAGAGCCCCAACACTACGCCAAAGTATTTCTCTACGTTGGGGTCCTTAGCTTGTGTGTGTCCTCTCATGCAGTTAAAAAACTTACCGTGTATGGGAAGCTGAGACCCAGGCTATATATGCGTATGATATGGATTGGCAATAGGTGTGGTTGGGGAGGGTTCACAAACGAAATAGGAATAACGTTTGTGAACCCTCCCCAACCACACCTATTGCCAATCCATATCATACCCATAAATAGCCTGGGTCTCAGCTTCCCATACACGGTAGGTTTTTTAACTGCATGAGAGGACACACACAAGCTAGGGACCCCAACGTAGAGAAATACTTTGGCATAGTGTTGGGGCTCTATTGCATTGATCAATTCAGTAGCTAAATTTCTCTTGATTCATATGTTCATGGCAGCAATGCAGATTCCATTTTTCACATTTTCACTCTTACATATAGCTAATGGATTTTTCAAGTCAGTATTCACACAGCAGTTTCTGCTATTTCATGTATTCCCCTTACATAGTCAATGGTGTGCATACCTTATCTCCCCATACCAATTAGAATCAGGCAGTAGGCAACTTGTGGAACTTTGTAAGAGTTCACATTCCAGTTGCCGGTTCATCAGGATTTCAGGTGTCTTCGTCTATTGGCCCCACGTTGGGCGCCATTTGTTAGGGTGAACTCTTACAAAGTTCCACAAGTTTCCTACTGCCTGATTCTAATTGGTGTGGATCGAGTGCATGCTTGAAAAATGAGATCGGACACACAGTCGGATATTCATCTTTCCTCGACCAAAGTCGGCCCAGACCAGAGAGGTTTATTCAAGATCATGCCTTTATAAAAACTAGGAAAGGCGGCATGGTCAGCCCTACAGTGGGCATACTTGGATGTGTCCATTGGTCAGTGGGTTAAACAATGTGTTAGTCCATGAGCTGATTGGTGGGCGTCATCGTAGGCAGGGTCTATGTCGTCATCTGGTGGATCCATGCTGATGGGAGGGTCTATGTCGTCATCTGGTGGATCCATGCTGATGGGAGGGTCTATGTCGTCATCTGGTGGATCCATGCTGATGGGAGGGTCTATGTCGTCATCTGGTGGATCCATGCTGATGGGAGGGTCTATGTCGTCATCTGGTGGCCATCTTTGTTATCTCTGAAAACCTGGTTCATGTAAGGCAAATTGACACATTTCCCACAATCCCCGTGAAGAGGTTAATTAAGTATTTGATCTAATGATTTATTCTCTTCAACAATCTCGCCATCCTCTACAGCGTTGAATGTGAGACTTCCTTCATTTTATAGACTATAATCATTGCTATCTCATACATAAATTTGACTTGCAACTATTTAGCATATGAGTGATGCAGATTCTTGGCATGACTACCATCATTTTATAGACAATCATCTTGCCTATCATACAGAAATTTGACTTGCAGCTATTTACCATATGATTAGTTATGCAGGTTCTTGCCAGGTCACTGCATTGTTACTGTTTTGTTCCTGGTGGTGGGACAATCTTTTTCTTTCTTTATACTACAAATTACAACCTCTTCTCACAGTCCCTAATAGCTCAGTGTGTTATTAGGTTAATTTCTAAGTGAAAGGTCACTGGTTCGAACTGAGGAGTAGCTTTGAAGATTTCCAAAAAAAGAGAAATGGCATCATCCAGCTTATTGATAGAGGTCTTTCGGCCAAGAAAATTGCCAAACTGCACCACATAAGGCAATGACAGTTGGAGAATATGAAATGAAGTCCGTCCATCCATTGAAAAGCGAAGAGGTGGACATCCAGGCAAAATATTGGAGTTAACAAGTCGGCTCATCACAAGGTCTATCAGGTCTGGAGCGACAAACATGGCAATGGAGGCGGCTCGTATATGTGATGCCCCTGGACTAGTCAGGGTGTCACAGGGAACTACATTCTTTTCCTTATAGTGCAGAACCCACCCTCCATGGTTCTGGGATCCTAACTATTGGTATTGCTTCCATCAGCATTCAAATCCTAGTCACACCTCACACCACACCCTGTCAGGCACACCAGTGGGTGGTCTAGCTGAAATAGGACCACCCACCTAGGTGTCAGGCAAACTGGTGGGAGGGACTTAGTTGAATGGTAGCCCTCAGAGAGTGAGGAGCTGAGGGAGTTGTAGCTCCCTGGGAGACTTTAGGTTAGGTCGCGGACGGTGGTCTGGGACCGGAGGAGTCGGAGACCTGGTCACAGGATATTGGAGAAAGGGGCCAGACTTAGTTTTGGAGAATCGTCGGCACCGGAATATCTAGTAACCAGACTGGTACCGAGTACGGCGGGGTACTGGACCCTAGATCATGGAGTAGCTTCACGCAACCTGATAATTCACCTGTGGAGGATAGTCTCTTTATGAACTGTCCACAAGAGCTCAGAGATCGAAGGTATTAACACAATGAGGGGTATAGGGCTTTCCAGCTTATGTGGCCCACTGAAATCCCAAGTGTCAGCAATCGAGAGCACAGCTCCACTATCAAAGTATAGGGTGTGGGACCCCGAAAGCTTCAAGCTGAGGGGTCACTCAAAAACGTTTAACATCACTGCATTGAGGCAGGACTGGACCAACAGCAATATCAACGGGAAACGGATTCCCGGACAAGCTCCCCCCAGAGAGGCAGCTGCACCCAGAGACTTGGTTTACTCCTGTGTCAGAGTCTCCTTAATGGTGGCACCAACATCCACACAGCCTGAGTGAGTATGCTGCTTACCCCCCTGTGTCCTGCCTGCTGCGTGGTCTGCACCACACTTTCCTGCTCATCCACCATCCAGGGTCATCCCCTACCCATGGAAGTTATGTCATCTGGCTGCCCCACTCCATCTCCCCCGGATACTCCCATCAGCAGCGGCGGTACTCCCCTTTACCGTGAACCACGGGTGTCATCACGAACCCGAATCCCCCGTAAATAGATTTTTCCCCCTTTTTATTTTCAAGTGTCCGCGAGCCCCCGGGTCCGGAGACCCTCGAGCCACGGCAAACCCCGGATCCCAGCAGTACGACTGCTGCAGGGGCGGTACATATGCTTCATAATAGTGAGATCACAGTCGTCCATGCAAGTACTGAGCAACACAAGTCTGGAATGGTGGCCCAAAAAAGGTGAAGAAGACGCCACCTCAACATCGCCATAAGAAGCTTCAGTTCGAGTTTGCAAAAAAGTGTGAAAAGTGCACAATAGAAGATTGGACACTGGTGATTTGGAGCGTTGAGACAAAACTAAATAGACTAGGCTTTACATTACTAACCCCTGGGCTTGATGGCACCTGTCAATTCCCAGCTGACATCAACCCCAAAAGTATTACCACAATTGCCAGTGTACCAGGGCAATGGGGAAGAGCCCAGTAAAGCACCAGAATTGGTGCATCTATTTATTTAAATAATTTTTTAAAAAATGGCATGGGATCCCCTCTATTTTTCATAACCAGCCAAGGGTAAAGCAGACAGCTGAGGGCTGCAACCCACAGTTTGTTTTACCTGCGTTAATTATCAAAAATAGTCAGAAGGCCACATCATTTTACATTTTTTAAATTATTGAAACAAAACTTTTGTAATGTACAAATAGTACCCGAACACCGAGCTCAGGGGTTGAAACGTAATGTTTTTGGTCATGGCTAGTTATATCTGTAGTGCTCATAATGAACCACTAGGTGTCAGGCACATACCTTTAATAATCATTAGCAGTTTACACTATTGGGATCATTTAATGTTATAGCAAAGAGAATCTTATGGTATACTCGCATTTTTGACGCTGCATATTTTCGCAGCATTTTCCAGTACAAGCAAAGGAGATGGGATTAATAAAAATCTCATGTCCACTGTCCTTTTTTACGCTGCATAATCTGATCTGCGATGCGTTTTACCAAGCCACAGCATGTCATTTCTCTTGCAGCAACACCAAGTCTTCTGTGCAAAATTTACCCATAGACTTGCATTTATATTAAGAATGAAGTATGCATAGGGTATATAAAAAAAAGTGAGTACACCCCTCACATTTTTGTAACTGTTTTATTATATCTTTCATGGGACAACACTGAAGATCTGACCCTGTGATGCAATGTACAGTGTCAGTGTTTAACAGTGTAAATTTGGTGCCCTCTACATAAGTCAATACACTGCTATTAATGTCTAAACTGCTGACAACAAAAGTGAGTACACCCCCAAGTGAAAATGGCTAAATTTTGCCCAATTAGCTATTTTCCCTCCGCGGTGTCATGTGACTCATTAGTGTTACAAGGTCTTAGTTGTGAATGGGGGCAGGTGTGTTATATTTGGTGTTATCGCTCACACACTCTCTCATACTGATCACTGGATGTTCAGCATGGCTCCTCATGGCAAAGAATTCTCTGAGGATGTGAATGAAAGAATTGTTGCTCTGCATAAAGATGGCCGAGGCTATAAGAAGATTGCCAACACCATGACACTGAGCTGCAGCATGGTGGCCAAGACCATACGACAGTATAACAAGACAGGAACCACTCAGAACAGGTTTTGCCATGGTTGACCACAGAAGCTGAGTGCACGAAATCAGCGTCATCCAGAGGTTGTCTTTTCAGAATAGATGTATGAATGCTGCCAGCATCACTGCAGAGGTTACTGGGGGGGCTGCCTGTCAGTGCTCACTCCATAAGCTGCTGTCACAGACGTCTTCCAACTAAATGTATTTTCCTTTTCTTTGGTGTATTAGGGGTTAGTGTCAGTTTTATTGCCAGCAGCTTTATAGCAGTCCCTGTCAGGTGTAGCTGCTTAGTGGCCACGCCCATCACCTTTAAGTAGTGGAAATTCCCAGCTGTTGATAGATTCCATTCTTTTCTGGCCACCTAGGTGGAAGGAGCTGTTGGGGTTCTGACCTGAACTGATCCTTCTGCTGCCTTGGAGTTTGGCTGCAGCTGTGGACTTTGCATTGTGTCCTTTTCAACATTGGGTGACTTCCTTTCCCTTGTTTCGTATAAGTGCAGCTGTTCCTTTCCCTTGTTTCGTATAAGTGCAGCTGTTGGACTAGTGATCCTCACCTGACAGCTAGGGTTACTGCAGGTTTTTTAGGGTTTCAGGTATTTGCTCAGCGACAGGTGCGAAACCTGTATAGCGCTGGCTCTGAGTGCAGGGTACAGCTGTAGGTGAGTACAGAAGGTATCCCATCTTCCCCTTCCCTAGCACCAGGGCCCAGCATTGCTAAAATGTTCCTGGTGTCTCCCCTTTTGTTGTGGTGTTTTGTAGTGCATTAGACACTTCTAGGTCTGAGCGCAACTGTCATGCCGTGTATTCGGACTTCTCCCACTCTGAGCGTGACATCTGCACACTGCATCAAATTAGTCTGCATGGCTGTTGTCCCAGAAGGAAGCCTCTTCATAAGATAATGCACAAGAAAGCCCGCAAGTAGTTTGGTGAAGACAAGCAGACTAAAGCCCTCGTCACACACAGCTAGATCGCTAGCAAGATCGCTGAAACGTCACAGGGTTTGTGACGTATCAGCGACCTCGCCAGCGATATCGCTGTGTGACAAGAAGCAGCCAGCGGGCCCCTGCTGCGAGGTCGCTGATCGTTACAAAACGATCGGGACCATTTTTTGCTCGTTGGTCTTCCGCTGTGCAGCACGCATCGGCGTGTTTGACGGCGGGAGACCAACGATCTGAATGTGCAGGGAGCCGGCATCTGGCAGCCTGAAAGTAGCGGTATGCTGGTAACCATCGTACACATCGGGTAACTATGCAAAGCGCTTTGCTTAGTTACCCGATGTGTACCATGGTTACCAGCGTACGCCCGTTACAGGCTGCCAGACGCCGGCTCCCTGCACACGTAGCCAGGGTACAAATCGGGTAACTATGGAAAGCAGTTTGCACAGTTACCCGATGTGTACCCTAGCTACCAAGCACAACATCGTTACACGGGTCGCTGGTGGCTAGTCTCTGATCGCTGTGGAGAGCTGCCTGATTGACAGCGCACCAGCGACCATGTAGCGACGCTCCAGCAATCCCTGCCAGGTCAGATCGCTGGAACGTCGCTACGTGTGACGGGACCTTAAGGACATGGATTATTGGAACCATCATGTGGTCTGATGAGACCAAGAAAAACTTATTTGGTTCAGATAGTGTCAAGTGTGTGTGGTGGCAACCAGGTGAGGAGCACAAAGACAAGTGTGTCCTGCCTACAGTCAGACATGGTGGTGGAGGGTCATGGTTTGGGACTGCATAAACGCTGCCGGCTGTAGGGAGCTACACTATTCAAGCAGGTCATACCTTGTTCTTTATTGTTAGTGCACAAAATAAATGCATCCAGGCACAAAACACATCTCAACCCTAACAACAGTCCTCAATTATGGAGTTGCTATCACAGCCCCTTCTGAGTCAGACAAATCCAGTCAATTGCTGCAATACCAGACAGACACGTTGTTGTTAAGATAAAGGCTCTACTGTAGTCTGTGGGGCAATGTCATCACTTCTTTTATCTTGTAATAGACCAAACTTCATGGTAGGACTGAACACAGCAAATAAAAAACAAAACCACACCAGGTAGTTATACAGCATCAGCAAGGTGTTTCCCAGGCAAACATTTGAAAGTAGACTGTGGTTTCAAGATGTGATGTTCAAGCTCTTTTTAAGAGAAATTAGCAAAATTGAAGACCACAGACGGAGAGGTCAGGCAAGGAAACGTAATGCAGAAGATGAATACACATTAACCTTACATGCCTTTTAAATTGGAAGATGTCCAGCAGTGCCATCAGCTCAGAACTGGCAGCAACAGAGGGACCAGCTATACTCATCTAATGTTCAGAGACGTCTGGCTAGAAGTGGCCTTCATGGATGAATTACAGCCACAATCCATACTATCCACATGAAATCAAGATGAGCGACTCAGCTTGGGGTGCCAAAAAAAAAATGGCAGCAGCTGCTCTGGACTGATGAGTCAAAATGTGAAATATTTGGCTGTAACATGAGATAGTTTGTTCTCCAAAGGGATTGTAAAGCAGAACAGTAATGATAAGGCCACAGTGAAGCATGGGGGGAAGGGTCTCTGCAAGTTTGTGGCTGCATTTCAGTAAATGGAGCCGGGGATTTGGTCAGGATTAAAGCTGCCCACACTGCTGAGAAATACGGGCAGATGTAATATAAAGGTGCAAATGGCCCTTGCGCTAATACACATAAAGTACAAACACCAATCAATAAATCCTAAAAAAAGAACAATAAAGCGCCTAAAAAAATTCTATAATCGTCCCCACAATAAGATAAGGATCAGAACGACCAATATAAGGATCAGAATCCAATATATAGCTGTGAGGTGGATGGATTATCTCAGGAAAGGAGAAGTGCTCACTTAAGGGGGCTTTACACGCTACGATATCGTTAATGTTTTGTCGTCGGGGTCACGTTGTTAGTGACGCACATCCGGCGTCATTAACGATATCGCAGCGTGTGACACTGACCAGCGACCTTAAGCGACCTCAAAAATGGTGAAAATCGTTCACCATGGAGGGGTCGTCCCAAAGTCAAAAATCGGTAAGGGTTGTTTATCCATGTTGTTCATCGCTCATGCGGCAGCACACATCGCTGTGTATGACACCGCAGGAGCGAGGAACATCTCCTTACCTGCCGCCGGCCACAATGAGGAAGGAAGGAGGTGGGCGGGATGTTACGTCCTGCTCATCTCCGCCCCTCCGCTTTGATTGGCCGGCCGCTTAGTGACATTGCGGTGACGTCGCTGTGATTCCGAACGTCCCTCCCCCTTGAAGGAGGGATTGTTCAGCAGTCACAGCGACGCCGCCGACCAGGTAAGTATGTGTGACGCTGCCGTAGTGATAATGTTCGCTACGGCAGCGATCACAAACAATCGAATGCACGACGGGGGCGGGTGCTTACACGCTCGCTATCGCTACAAATTGCTAGCGATATCGCTACCATGTAAAGCCCCCTTAAATCGGGCTTCACATCAGCGGTATTCTGCCGCAATGCCAGATCCGGCACAAATGCGTTTCACTTCAATGCATTTCCCATGGACTCGCGGCAAGTTCCGGTCACATGAGGTTGTGTATGACCACCAAATGCATTGAAGTGAAACACATTTCTGCCGGATCCGGCATCGCAGCAGAATACCGCTGATGTGAAGCCCGTTTAACACAGATCTAGTGTTAGGGTAAACTCTTAACCAGAGGTCACTTGTTGCCTGCTGCCTGATTCTAATTGGTGTGGATCGAGTGCATGCTTGAAAAATGAGATCAGACACAGTCGGATATTCATCTTTCCTCGACAAAAGTTGGCCCAGAACAGAGAGGTTTATTCAAGAGCATGCCTTTATAAAAACTAGGAAAAGGGGCGTGGTCAGCCCTACAGTGGGCATACTTTGATATGTCCATTGGTCAGTGGGTTGAACAATGTGTTAGTCCATGAGCTTATTGGTGGGAGTCATCGTAGGCAGGTCTATGACATCATTGGACAGATCCATGCTGATGGGAGGGTCTATGTCATCATCTGGTGGATCCATGCTGATGGGAGGATCTATGTCATCATCTGGTGGATTCATGCTGATGGGAGGGTCTATGTCGTCATCTGGTGGATTCATGTTGATGGGAGGGTCTGTGTCATCATCTGGTGGATCCATGCTGATGGGAGGGTCTATGTCATCATCTGGTGGATCCATGCTGATGGGAGGGTCTATGTCGTCATCTGGTGGATTCATGCTGATGGGAGGGTCTATGTCATCATCTGGTGGATCCATGCTGATGGGAGGGTCTATGTCGTCATCTGGTGGATTCATGCTGATGGGAGGGTCTATGTCATCATCTGGTGGATCCATGCTGATGGGAGGGTCTATGTCATCATCTGGTGGATTCATGCTGATGGGAGGGTCTATGTCATCATCTGGTGGATCCATGCTAATGGGAGGGTCTATGTCATCATCTGGTGGATCAATGCTGATGGGAGGGTCTATGTCATCATCTGGTGGATCCATGCTGATTGGAGGGTCTATGTCATCATCTGGTGGATCCATGCTGATGGGAGGGTCTGTTATCTCTGAATACCTGGTTCATGTAAGGCAAATTGACACATTTCCCACAATCCCCTGTGAAGAGGTTAACTAAATATTTGATCTAATGGCTCTCCTCAACACTAGGGGGAGATATATATATATATATATATATATTATTCATCCACTTGTATTTTGTCAATTGATAAAAATAGACTATGAACACTTCTATTCTGGGTCCAGCACCTGCCTAAAACTTTTGCCTAGTATTGTATACTTACTTTTTCCACTAAGATAGTTAATTGACTGATCTAAAATACTGATATGTGAAAGTTGCCAAACAATGCATCTCTCCTGTAGAGAGAGAGCCTGCAAATCTACCAAGGCTGGAACACCTCTCTCCATCGGTCGCTGTGCAGTCTGTCTCACTGCTTGGAGACTCGTGGTCAGTCCATGTCCAGACGAATATGTGGAATCAGCCTTACTGTCTTTCCTTTATTGTAGTAAGATATTTTTTAGCCCCTCAAAAAAATTCAATAACAAAAGAAAACAGTTCTTTCAGGATGAGTTAGTCACTGTGACAGTCGCCAAGGAGTGGACTTACTGGCCAGTATACCGGACTCCCCAGGAGGAGCTAACCTCGCGCTAACCCCTATACAAGGATTGTCAGGCGCAGCCCCAGGGGGTCCTAAATGCATGACTGCCAGGACCAGTGGTATCAACTCTTACGGACAGGAGAGACTCTGAAGTCCAGTATCAATATGGTGGCACAGACATGGCAGCTCATAGATGGTGGAAGCCCATTCGTCGCAGCACAGAGGTGATGGTAGCTCAGACGTGGCAGCATGGAGGTGATGGCAGCAGAGACTCTAGGACAGTGGTTCCCAAACTCCAGTCCTCACGACACCCAACAGGTCATGTTTTCAGGATTTCCTTAATATACCACAGGTGATGCCTTGATAATGATTCCATCATCTGTTCAATAGTAAGGAAATTTTGAAAACATGACTTGTTAGATGCCATGAGGACTGGAGTTTGGGAACCACTGCTCTAGGAAGAGACACAGATAGCAGGTACAGGTAACAGGTACTAGAACACTAGATGCAGGACTAGACGCAGTAACGGGTATGGGACTTCAGAACTAGCAACGTACTACGGATAGGCAACGTTGTTCAGGCACCTCCCTTAAGGAAGGAGAATCTTAAATACCTTTAAGGTCACTTCCGGATAATAGCACGGTGGCCCTTTAAGAAAGGGGGGAGTGGCCACACGCATACCCTTCAGGCACTCCCGGAAGGCCTGCATGTGGCCTGGAAATAGGAGGAGGCTGCGACAGGCCCAGGGGCTGAAACAGGTCTCACGGATCCGCCGGTCAGGTGAGAACGGCGTGTCGAGACATGAGAGTGAGGCGCCGCACCAGGACCATGTGCATTACGCTTCAGTCATGATCTCTTCACGATTCGCGCTCACACTCCAGCTCCACTACCTCAGACACACATGAGCCAATTTGTAGATGCTGCAAAGTCTGGACTGGAGGTATAGAAGTGACCATTTCCACCTAAGCTCTTCTGGTTGGTCCTAAAACTCGGACTTTAAAATCCAGTTCCATTAAAAACTTCTCAGCAACCTAGTTATTCCTGCAACATTCATTTCCAGGACTTATATTAATTGGGCTCGCCATCTCATTGATACATATCTCCCATAGGCACCTCAGTGATATATATCTCCCATAGGCATCTCAGTGATACATATCTCCCATAGACACCTCGGTGATACATATCTCCCATAGGTTTTTCAGTGATATATATCTCCGTCCAGGACTTTGGCCAAAGCTCACCTGGGATCTGATAGTCGTAGTAGCCAGTGCAAAGCCTGCCCATAGAAGTGGTCGCTGAGTGGCTGCAACCTCAAAGTTCTGTCATTGCACCGAGGGTGACGTATGGCACCATAAAGTATACTGAGGCACAGACGGTGATGGAAGCATGTTTGATGACTGGTGCTGGAGTGGCTGCCATAAAAAGTGAGTGGAGGATCGTCAGGGAACTGTATGTGAAGGGACAGATGTGGTGCCAAGCGAGTATGGTAATTTATTATTTTTCCCAGAAGCTACAAATTTTGGAAAATTCTAAATAAATTCAATTAATTTAGAATCAATTCATTTATCACAATATAAAACTTTTTTAGCATTGGTTGATATTATGCTGTCAGAAGTTGCACATTAATCACAAGCAGTATCAGACTGGGGCGGCAGGAGCCCACCAGTAACAGCGATTCTGGGGGTCCATTGGTCAACTACATGCAAATATTACATTCACAAATTTACCTATGCTTCTATATAATATGGTATATTGGGTAGTTTGTAAAATGAATGATGAGACGCTTCCTTTATTTCTACATAGTGAAAAAATTGTATTGTACCAACTACTAATTATATTAGGGGGGTAAGTGACATACTACCACAAAGGGGCCCACCAGAGAATTCTCCAGCTCTCCAGTGGGCTAGTCCGAACCTGATCACAATATATAAATGATTTGCCTAAAATGTTGTTTATTCTTTAAATTATTATTTCAAAGACGTGTGTTCCAGTCTTGGTGTCATGGGTATGTCACGTGTGACAGACAGTCATGTGGTTTCTAGCCATCGAAGGTCACAGTGTTTGGCTGCTCAGAATGCTCCCTGACTTTCCATTGTTCCTGCTGTCAGTATTCCTTGGTATAGGTAGCTTTCCTGCTGGATTCATCTCTCCCTTTTGGACCCAGCAGAAGCTCGCTTTCCACCCAGCTGTTGATCATCTGTATTCTCTTGGTGCTTAAATACCCCTTCCATCCGTGGACTGGTGCCGTTGTTATTTTCAGTCCCTTCAAGCCAAGGTTGCAATCAGATGGCTTGCACTCCTCTGTGGTATTGTTGCTGAAAACTTTGCTCCACTTCTTCCTGAGTAATCTAGTGAAACTAGTTCATGCTTTTCCCCCTGTGTGTGTCTCTTGTGTCATCTATAGTGTTTAGTGGCGTTGACAAAGAGCTCATCCCATCTGTTCCCTACTTAGGGCCCAGCACTAGGGATACCTAGGGTCAGGTATCCGCTCGGCGCATAAGTGCGATACCTATCTAGGGTGGTGAGGAACCCCAGGGACCAGCTGTAGGTTTGGTCAGGGTGCGGAACCTATCTAGGGTGGTGAGGAGCCCAGGGACCAGCTGTAGGTTTGGTCAGGGTGCGGAACCTATCTAGGGTGGTGAGGAGCCCCAGGGACCAGCTGTAGGTTTGGTCAGGCTGCAGAACCTATCTAGGGTGGTGAGGAGCCCAGGGACCAGCTCTAGGTTTGGTCAGGGTGCGGAACCTATCTAGGGTGGTGAGGAGCCCAGGGACCAGCTGTAGGTTTGGTCAGGGTGCGGAACCTATCTAGGGTGGTGAGGAGCTCCAGGGACCAGCTGTAGGTTTGGTCAGGCTGCAGAACCTATCTAGGGTTGTGAGGAACCCCAGGGACCAGCTGTAGGTTTGGTCAGGGTGCGGAACCTATCTAGGGTGGTGAGGAGCTCCAGGGACCAGCTGTAGGTTTGGTCAGGCTGCAGAACCTATCTAGGGTGGTGAGGAACCCCAGGGACCAGCTGTAGGTTTGGTCAGGGTGCGGAACCTATCTAGGGTGGTGAGGAGCCCCAGGGACCAGCTGTAGGTTTGGTCAGGCTGCAGAACCTATCTAGGGTGGTGAGGAGCCCAGGGACCAGCTGTAGGTTTGGTCAGGGTGCGGAACCTATCTAGGGTGGTGAGGAGCCCAGGGACCAGCTGTAGGTTTGGTCAGGGTGCGGAACCTATCTAGGGTGGTGAGGAGCCCAGGGACCAGCTGTAGGTTTGGTCAGGGTGCGGAACCTATCTAGGGTGGTGAGGAGCCCCAGGGACCAGCTGTAGGTTTGGTCAGGCTGCAGAACCTATCTAGGGTGGTGAGGAACCCAAGGGATCAACTGTAGGTTTGGTCAGGGTGCGGAACCTATCTAAGGTGGTGAGGAGCCCAGGGACCAGCTGTAGGTTTGGTCAGGCTGCAGAACCTATCTAGGGTGGTGAGGAACCCCAGGGACCAGCTGTAGGTTTAGTCAGGCTGCAGAACCTATATAGGGTGGTGAGGAACCCCAGGGACCAGCTGTAGGTTTGGTCAGGGTGAGGAACCTATCTAGGGTGGTGAGGAACCCCAGGGACCAGCTGTAGGTTTGGTCAGGCTGCAGAACCTATCTAGGGTGGTGAGGAACCCCAGGGACCAGCTGTAGGTTTGGTCAGGCTGCAGAACCTATCTAGGGTGGTGAGGAACCCCAGGGACCAGCTGTAGGTTTGGTCAGGCTGCAGAACCTATATAGGGTGGTGAGGAACCCCAGGGACCAGCTGTAGGTTTGGTCAGGGTGCGGAACCTTTCTAGGGTGGTGAGGAGCCCCAGGGACCAGCTGTAGGTTTGGTTAGGGGTCACCATCTACCCTCTTCCTAGACACAGCCTTTCCCTTCCATTTCGCTGTGTGCTTGGTACTTCCCCGTACCTAGCGTGGCATTTGTATATACGAGGACAGGAAGGTGTCCAAGTAAGAAGACAAACTTTGTAGAGCCAAATGTTTTCTCAAGGGTCAAGTGAGAGCTGTTGGACTTATAGACAATCTCTTAACCGAATGACACATTTTACTTTTTATACTTTTTTTCACTTGTTCTTATCTGTGATACATTGCCCTTTGTGTACAAATGTTGGAATCTGTGTTCTGTTCCTATTTATAAATAAATGATTCACTTTTTTAGACTTCCCCTATAAAGCACATAAGGTCCCTGGTCGCCTAAAGAATTTCATGTTTCGCAATAACAATATTGACTTTGCCACGTGAAAATCACTGATATGTGCAGAGCCGCGATAGAGAAGATGCCTTGCCCTAAATCAATATTTACAGTGAATAATGTTAAAACTGAATGTTAGAAATAAACCTGTTTATGTGTTTTTTTTTGCATTATATTGTATTTTTCTGCAGACTCGTTCTTACAGAGTTAATTTGTCATCTATATGTGGGCCTCGGCGTTATGCTGGCAGCTGATATTAGCAGCTGGCCGAGCTGTCATTCTATAAGGTTGCCACCCAGCTGCCCAAATACCACAAATGTTTTCTTGCTGTAAAAGTGTTTTATCTGTAGACAGTAAGAAGCTGATCCTGACGCCTTTCTGTCTTTGTGGAAAATAAAACAAAGTACCGTGTACTGGATTAAGGTCTGTGGTATTAGGGAGCGTTCACACAGGCAGGCAATGTGTGGCGCCCCTGAGGCTTCAGTCGCCACAGAGTATTGTGTAGTGCCCCTGAAGCCATCAGGGTGCTACAAGGTTCTGCATCCCCATGAGGATGCAGGGCCTACCCCCTAGGGCCCCGGAACACCAGTGCTGGTCACACACAAATGTGGCGCCCCTGAGACTTCCGTCGCCACAGAGATATTGCACCTCAGCCAGAGGTGTGATGTCCCATCCTAGGTAAGGACAAGGGTACTTAGCGTTTCACAGGCAAATCTGCACAAACACTCATTGTTAGGCACATACAGGGACCAGAGATAGTGGCAGCTACCCCCATGATGTAGTCAAGGGGGCCGTAAGACCCATCTCTCCTCCCATAGGGTGGGGCCTAGCAACAAGGGAAGTGGGAGGAGCCAACTAGAAGGTGAGAGTAGTGACAGGAATTTCGAGTTCAGTGAGTGTCGAGGGAGAAGGAGAGGGAGGTAGTCACCTCAAGAGAGTGAAGAGAAAGTGACAGAGAGAGAACTTTCCTGGTGGAGATCCTGGGGCCCAGCTAGGCCCAGGTGACACCACAGACAGAGAAGAGAGGATCCCAGGGCCACGGAAGGGCATATTTGCTCGTGGCCTGCTCCACAGGAAAATCGGGTGGGGGGATCTGGCTGCATTCGGGGACGGTCCCCAGACAGAGGGAAGAAAGACATTTCCTCATAAAGTAACACCGAGGCCCAGGGTGGCTGCAAGCGCCCAGGGCCACAACCTGCCGTAGATCCCCTGGGAAGAGGTCAAGATTCCTGTAAGGCAAGTTCTCTTGACCAGATTCTGGGCAGAGGCCGAGACAAGTTCATCTACCAAAGTCGAGGCTAAGAAGTCAGCCAAGGAAAGAGACATAAAAGTGGTGCACCGGTATTAACCCTAAGAATTACCTGGGATCGGCGGAGGCACCGGATAGTGAATTCCAGCACTCCAACGGCAACCAGTCTGCTGCAGCCCTGGCAACAGTGAGTAAAGACCTTGAAACTGCAACTCCTGGTGTCGCCTCCCTTTTGTTCTACACCGCACCACCATTGCATAGACTTTCATAAGCACCAACGGTTGCCCCGGGGTACCGCTCCACCTGTGGGGAGCAGAACCATCCCAGCTGCCATTACATCAGTCCCGGAGACCCTATCCAGCAGCGGCGGCTCCATAGCCGCAATCCACAGGTGGCGTCACGAATATTTCCACAAACTTTAATTATAATCACCACCCCCACAGCCGTTATATTAGTTGACCCCGCCAGGGTCACGGAGCCGGGCCCTGACACCGCTGACTACCCCCAGACTAGTCCGGCCCGGCACCGGGTGTCCCAGAGCCCTGGGGTGGGCGAGTCACAAACACTTCACAAAATCCCAGTTTTTTCCCCAACAATCCCCCATACAATGGTGCAAGGCTAGGGTCGGACCAATGGATGGCCGCCTAGAGGTAGAGCCAGTCCAGTCCACTAGTGGACCAGGTGGGAGGGGCAGACTGTGGACAGTCAGAGCAGAGGAGTCAAGCAGTGAAGGCGGACGTGAGGAGATGCACTGACGAGGAGTTGACAGTAACCTGGTGCCCAGGAGGGTAGTTGCCGATGGAGTACGGTGGAGTTCTCCCGTAACTACGCACCAACGGGGTACAGGACCCTATGTCAGGCATAAAGCTCCAGGCAGGCCTGATAACACCTGCACAGCGAGGGGACCATCACGGACCTCACTGACCCTAATATCCGAGACTCAGTAGCAAAGGGAGAAACGGGGACAGCACCAGAGACTCCAACCGCAGCATTTGACTCGGACTCTTATTACCGGCGCCTCCGCCCCCTCGCCTTGGCACCAAAGGCCTTCGCCATCACTACTCCCCTCATCATCCTTCCCGGGGCCCGCTCCGCCTGTGGGAAGCGACACCATCTTCTGCTGCTATTACCATCCAACCCGGAGGACAGCGATAGCAGTGGCGGATAATCTCTGGCCGTATACCACAGGTGGCGTCACGACAAGCTTCCTACTACAATCCCCATCATCCTCCCTCCTTATTGGTGTACACCTCGGGGCATGAAGCCGGGCAGGCCACCGTGACATCCCAGACCACCACACCGGCCCAGTGACGAGTAACGCAGGTACAAGACTTGTGCCTGATCCCCCCTGCCCCCTGGGTGCTACAAATGCAGTTATTTTCAGCAGCTACAGGTCTTTTCCTCTCTCCACAGCCTTTCTGAGAGAGCTCAGCTGCTTTAAATGAGACCTAGGTAGCCTGAAAACCAGGGCTACAGGTATTGGAGCGGTCAGTCCCGCCAACCCGTATCCATAATCCAAGCCCATTAAAAAACCCTCTCAGCACTATAGGTGCTGGAGCCTGCCTTCTGGGTTTCACATCACTGACGCTAGGCACCTCAGTGACACATACTGCTACATGGAGCTTTGCTCAAAACTTGTCGAGTGTTGTGGCGGCAATCAGAGGCTATTCACAGGTACTGACACTCCACACTATGGTTTTTCTGGGTTACACAGGCAGGCACGGGCGTCGACCAGCTGTGTGCTCATTAATGGTCAGGCTAGCTAGAGTTAATCTCTGCTAGCCTGCTTTTTACCTCTGGTATCGCCTATTTTTTGAGCTGTGTTTCCTCTTCCTCAGTTCTTGCACCTATAGTGCTGGCAGAATGCTATCTTTTACTTTCCAAGATGACCTCATCATAGCATACAATGGTCTGCAAGGCAGCAGAACACACATCTGTATCAGTTCCTGCTTCTTTCGGCAGGCAGCTCCGCATTCTCCACATCACGAGATGGTGACGGTTCTCATTTTGTGTCCTCTGGGACTTGTAGTCCCATCCATATCGGGAGACATAGAATTAACTTCTGTGTGGTTTGTGTGTGGCTGAAGTCTATTGACGATCCTCTTAACCTGCTGTCCACTGCTAGTTATAATCTGGTCTCCTTCTGTGTATCTTGTGCTTTGCTGTTCTCCCCGTGCACAGTAATGATTTTTGACCTCGTCTCACTTTTTGACTATTCTCATTCATTAGGATTTTGCCCCTACCAGACCTCCTGATTCTGATCCACTTTTCCGACTATTCTCCTGCCTCAAATAATATAAAAAATTCTATTTGGGGTATGTGACTTGCCATGAAAACTCTGTTCCGTAACCTAGCCTCTATGACACATACTGTACCTACTGGACTGACCTTATGGACTTTGAAAAACAAATTTTGGCCATCAATAGTTAGTGCTGTAGATGTTTTTATGAAACTTGGAAGAGGAAGAAAAATCAGCTGTCCCATGTGCTCTGCAATGTGGTTGTACAGAACAGCCACAACCTTGTTAGCAGAACAACAGTGCTGCCCAAACCACGAGCAGCATGAATCAGAGTCTGGCACGATTGCAGCCAGGAAAGTTTTTCTCTAAAATGCTCTGATGTTTCAGAAAATAAACATAGTGTGAATATTCGGCTTCTCCCTCCACCAGACTCGGGCATCGACCAGCAGATTGGTAGTTCATAGGCAGGTTAGTAAGAGTTAATCTCTGCTGGTCTGCTTGTTAGTCTCCTTTGATCACATGTTGTGGGGAAGCCAATCACATCTGCTTCCCTTCTATACATGCTGGATAGATCCTTCTTTCTATGGCAGTTATAGTTTATCTACGTTGGTCTGGTGATGGACTGGCGGACACAGACAAAAAAGAGCCCCTGTGTAAAAGCAGTATATGGGCCTTTTTCAATCCAATAACTCATCAAAATGCATAATCCCACCTGCTTTTGAGGTAGAAATGGGCCCCCTTAACTATTGGGCCCACATGCGGCTGCACAAGTGTCACCAATGATATGTCCGCTAGTGTGGTGAGGTGTTGTGATCCAGACTAACCTGTTGCTACCTTCCTGCTCTTGCTTTTCTCCTGAGTCTCTTATTGTTTGTTCCTGTCAGTTTGCAGTGTGTGAGAGTTTTGGTTTTCCCAGGTTTGTTTTTATCTGTGTTTCTATCTCACTCCTGCTCCTTCCTTGCCTGGTGGGAGGGGGGAATGAGATTAGGTCTGGTCAGAAGCATAGCCAGGCACGAAACGTAGGCATCTCCACCATTAGGGGTAACCCTGAGGTTAGAGATATTTAACTAAGTTGGTCTGGAGATGCACTGGCGGACACAGACAAAAAAAGGGCCACTGTGCAAAAGCATTGTATGGGCCCTTTTCAATTCAACAACTCATCAAAATGCACAATCCCACCTGCATTTGAGTTAGAAATGGCCCCCTTACCTGTTGGGCCCCTATGCGGCTGCACAAGTTGCACCAATGACATGTCCGCCAGTGTGGTGAGGTGTTGTGATCCAGACTAACTGGTGTTGCTACCTTCCTGCTCTTGCTTTTCTCCTGAACCTTCTATTGTTTGTTCCTGTGAGTTTGTAGTGTGTCAGAATTTTGGTTTTCCCAGGTCTGGTTTTATCTGTGTCTCCATCTCACTCCAGCACCTTCCTTGCCTGGTGGGAGGGGGGGAATCAGATTAGTTCAGGTCAGGAGCATAGCCAGGCACGAGACTTAGGCATCTCTATCATTAGGGGTAACCCTGTTGTTAGAGATAGCCCAGGGACAATAGGAGCCCCTGTCCTTCGCTATCCACAGTAACATTGTGACAAGGAATTAGCCAGTTGGGGACCATAGGAAGAGACAAGACTAGTCCGGCACCACCAATGGCCTGATCTTTCTACTATGATTTCTTCAACTGCAAACGCGTTTCAGAGAAAAACATGATTGGCTGCAATTTTGCAGACAGACTCTGAATGATGATGCTGCTGATGATTTGGGCAGCAAGTCATCTAATAGGTTCTCTTTAAACTTTGGTGCTACAGGAAGACATTGACAGTCAGGATTAAAAATTTATCATAACATGAAGAATAGAGGATTTAAGCAGAAATTAATTAATTAATTAATTAATTAATTAAAAGTGTTGCTGGACGCTTCTATCACAAGACTTACTGCTTGCCGGAGATTCATAGCTGAAGCTCATGAACATCGAGGAATATGTTGCAGCAGGATTACCAGTCCTCCTAGTGATAATCTTCTGCTGATAAAACACTTCAAAACTACAGCAAGCAGCCCAGTAAGCCCAGCAAGCAGCTCTGGAATCAGAGTCTCTTTCCACATTATGCTACTCTCAGGTGGGGGAGCAAAAATGCAAGTGACAGAATCTGCTTAACCTATGAATTGTGGCTTTATATGTAAAAAGGGAAGTTATATTTTCTGTTATTTCTGTACAAAAGGAGATCAGAATTCTTATGAGTATTAGGCTATGTGCCCACGGGACTCTGTATCTGCGGATTTTTCTGCATCAAAATCCGCAGCTTTCCCCCGGAATCCGCACCTTTTCATAGGTGCGGATTTGATGCGGATTTGACGCGGATTTGACGCAAATTTTGTTGCGGATTTTGCGATTTTTTTCTTAATTCAATCGAATAGGCAAAATCTGCACGAAAATCCGCAACGATAATTGACATGCTGCAGATTTTTCCGCACGAAAATCCGCACGATTTCCGCTGCGGAAAAATCCGCAGCATGGGCACAGCATTTCCCAAATGCCATAGAAATGGCTGGGGAGTAGCTGTGCTGCAGATTTCTGGAAAATCCACGGCTTTTCCGTGAGAAATCCGTGGCAAAATCCGCGCATTTTCCGCAGCGTGGGCACATAGCCATAGCGCTATGGCCATACATTTCTGCGACAGGTTTGTGCCTCCGTCGGGGCCTCACTCCATCTGTATGTTTCTGTGATGTTTGTGCGACCATTAGTGACTCAAGATTTACAAATTAATGAGAATGATGGAGTCACTGTGCTTCATCTGGCTTCTTTTCTAGGTGGGCACAAAGATGTGACAAAAGGATTGCAACCGCGCCCGGGGATGTAGGGGACCCATCAGCCCCAGCCCCTGCTTCAGCTGGATGTGCATCCGAGGCTGCACATCCAGCTGAAATACATCTCGATGCAGAGACCCGTTGGGGCACTGCACTGTGATACATGCTGCCGGCCAAAGAGACGCCATCAGCTTTCAGCGGCGTCCTCATGACTGAGGCGGCGCATGACAAAGACGTCATGCGTTGCCATAGCATGGACGCCAATGAAAGCCGCCATTTACTACAGGGCGGCTATAGAGGAGGATGCCACACAAAAAGGGAGCCGGAGTGGGTGAGTACAGAATATACCAGGAGGGGGCCCAGGAGGGGGACAGTATATACCAGGAGGAGCCCAGGAAAGAAACATATATACCAGGAGGGGGACAGTATATACCAGGAGGGGCCCAGGAGAGGAACATATATACCAGGAAGGGGGCAGTATATACCAGGAGAGGAACATATATACCAGGAGGGGGACAGTATATACCAGGAAGGGCCCAGGTGAGGAACATATATACCAGGAGGGGGACAGTATATACCAGGGGGGCCCATGAGGAGGACAGTATATACCATGAAGAGGACAGTATATAACAGGATGTGGAACATATATACCAGGATGGGGAACATATTTACCAGGAAATGGCTCAGGATGGGGGATATTTACCAGGAGCCCAGGATTGGGTACATTAGAACAGGATGAGGGACATTACTACATAATGGGTTAAGGGCAACTCGTATGTCTTTAAAGGATTTAGAATGCTAAATGTATACATACATATACATGCATCTGACCAATGGGTGCCCAGGTCCAAATTTTGCACCAGGGCCAATCAAACTCTTGTTACGCCACTGAGTGGTATACTGCACTTTTGTGCACACCTAAAAAAACAGTCACTGCTGGATGCGACACGCAACTACAGACGTTCCATTCCTACAGAGTAAGTTTCAAAGTGGTAAACTGTTGTATGGAGGTCACTGAGCCTCTGCTTGTTCCTGCAATGTCCATCCCATAGAACCCTCTACCCAATTTGTAGACTTTCCCCTACACACACAGGATCCCATTCTCACACCACTTCCTCATCTCGCCCCCTATCTGTCGGTGTCCCCCAAGGCTCAGTTCTTGGACCCCTGCTGTTCTCCATCTACACCTTCAGCCTGGGACAGCTCATAGAGTCCCACGGCTTTCAGTATCATCTCTATGCCGATGACACACAGATCTACCTCTCTGGACCTGACATTACCTCTCTACTAACCAAAATTCTATAATGTCTGTGTCACGGGCGGCGGGGGGCTGCGCTCACCACGCTCGGGTCCAGCGCTGCTGCTGCTCGGTGGCTTGAGCGGTGGGCCAGATCCGGGGACTCGAGCGGCACTCCTCGCCCGTGAGTGAAAGGAGTGGTTGGTTGGTGTTTGGGATGTCGGTTTGTGACGCCACCCACGGTGTGTGGTGAGGTTGGGGCACCACCGCTGCTCTGTACGGGGATCCTGGGAACGATGACAGGGAGCAGCTGGGATGTTTCTCTCCCCTCCGTGGGTAGGGGGATCTTGGTAGTCCCGGGGCCCGGAGTTGTTGTCTGTTTGGTGGGTTGCGGGGCTTAGCCAGGTGCAGGGTCGCGGGGCAGCGCAGTGCCAGACGGCACTGTGGTACTTACTCAGCCAGTAACGCACACGGAGTCTCTGGTAAAACAAACGGCTGGATGGACGAGTCCCACAGACGGCTGCGACGGTCACTCCCGGTAGGCTGGCGATAACTGTCTCTCCCTGCACCGGTATTATGTTCTCGGCCCCGATGGCTTCCCACCGGTAACCCGCTCCCCCCGCGGTATGTTGGCTAAGGGATCCCCTTTTGCCCGCAGGCTCTGGCCCTGGGAGCTCTAGCTCTGGCGGTAGCTTTATCTCCCTCATGGTTTGGACGGTTGCATTCAGTCGGGTCTTTACTGCTGGGAAACCCTGGAGGTTCCCGTCGCTGACGGATTTGACCGGTTTAACGGCGACTCCTAGCCTGGTCGGGGTCCGTAGGCCCTGCTGGATGGTGCTGGCTTCTCTTCGCTCCCTGATCCGGTACTGGTGGGCCACCGCCCATCCCCGGTCCTTACAGTTGTGCGTCAATCGGCCTCTCCTGCAGACGGTCACCACCATCTGCTAACCTTGCTGTTTCTGTGCCCGGGCCACGCACCCGGACACGGCCAGTCAGCTCCTCAACTACTACTTCCCTCACTCTCGCTCCACACTCAACTGCCTTCCTTTTCCCGCCTCCAGGACTGTGAACTCCTCGGTGGGAGGAGCCAACCGCCTGGCTTCGCCCCACCTGGTGTGGACATCAGCCCCTGGAGGGAGGCAACAAGGATTTGTGTCTGACTTAGATGTTCCTAACCGGGGTGTGGGGTGTGTTGTTGCAGTACCTGTGATGTCCTGGCTTGTCCAGGGCACCACATTCCCCCTTGGTTAAACGCAGACCGTCCGCGGGCTGCTCGTCCATCACCGGTTTTATTTTCATAACTGGAAAAAAGGTAGGAAAACGGTAAAACATGTAAAATCACAAACATTTTATAAACTTCCCATAACGGGAGGCACAGTGCTTTAACGTTACCAACATTTTGTTTACGGTACAGCTTCCGCTCTCCCCCCGCCTAAACAACCTGGCCCTGATGCTGCCCCTAAGAAGTGGGCAGCACCCCTTGCCCCAGTCCAGAACCAAATTGCCCGGGCGGGTACGGGACCCACGTCCATGGGGGACCCCTGACCCCCGGAGGATTGCCACCGGTTACGGTAGTGGCGGGCCTGGGCCATCCATTTCCTCCAGGCCCATCCTCCCAAATCAGCCTCTCCGGAGGTGGTCACGGTAACAAGCCAACATTTTTATTTACACACCACAAGTTTTTCTGGTTGCCCTGCAAGTTCTCGGGCTTGTCCGTAAGTAGTTCCTTACGCACGGTGCAAGGGGTCCCAACGGGGACTAGTTGCCGGCAACGGCCGGTTTAATCTCGGTGCTAATCTGGTCACAGTTCGGTTGATTATTTCTTCTTATCATTCGGTTATATTCAACAACATACAAGAACATCACAACGGTGCTTGTGGTCCCAACGGGGACTATTTGCGGTGGGGAACCGCTGTCATCACTCTAGATCCACTCCACCTGGCGGGGAAGGGGGCTGGGTTGGTGCTTGAGGCTCCTGGCCCCCTCTCAGCCTAGCGTCCAGGGCAAACCAGCCCCTCTCCCCGTAGTGCCGGGTATAGGTGACAAGGTCACCGGGAAGCAAGTTGCGGCTTGGGTGATCCTCCGGCAGGTGATCATTTACGTCCCTCCGGGCTAAAAAAACTTCGGCCTCCAGGCCCGGTTCGAAAATGAAGCCGTATCCCCTACGGACGTCGAACCTCCTCACTTGCCCTTCGTAGCTCGGGCCCTGCGCCCGGAAAGTGGCTTTGCGGAGGTTCTCCTTCTCCCTTATTGTGCGGGCTACCAACTCTGCCTTCCTCTTCTCTCTCTCCGCGATCTCTTGGCCCAGCGGTGTCGGCTCTCTGTCCCAGTAAGGGGCTATTGCGGGCCCCTGCGCACGGGTCGAGCCCCGCGAGACCTCCTTTACGCTGCCCAGGGCTGGCGTTCGGGGTGGGAGGTCCCGCGGTGTCATGGCCTGGGATGCTGCCGCACAGCAACAACCCGGCGCAGCCTCAGCCGAGGCGTGGGGGATGGGTACAGGGCGCTTCTCCCGCTTGACCTCCGTCTCCTTCTGCACGGGACAAGCTGACGGAGTCGGTTCGGGCCTAGGCACGGTCACTGGGTGTGCCTCCGGGGCATCTCCGCTAATGGGCTCGGCTTTTAGTATCTTCCAGGGAAGCGGTGCCGGACAGTCATGGGCCTCGGCTGCAGGTCGGTCCGCCTGGGCGGATTGGCAGGGTACCGCTGCCGGTTGCGGTGGTAGCGGGCCTAGTGGCGGGGCAGCAGCAGCCAACACGGGCAGCGGGGGAGGTAGCAGGGCGAGCAGGCGGAGACCGGGTTCCTCAGCCACGATGGCCGACCCTATAGGGCTACAGGGGTGTGAGTCGCTTACCCGCTCTTCGAATTCTTCCTCCACCTCGCGTCTCCGATTGGCCGCCACCATGTCCGCCATGTCGGCCTCCCACTCCTCCAAGAGGAGCTGCACTCGGATCTGCAGTCGGGTATGCAGCTGAGCGGTCCGGACCTCCACCCACGCCGCGGTGCCAGGCGCGGGGGTTACGGTGTTGCTTGTCGGACGATGTATCGCTGCTGCGGCCTCCTCCAGGAACCAAAAGATGGCCGCAGGGTCCTGGCGTCCCTGCTTTTATAGCCGCGGTCTACATGCGACCAGACGCCATCCTTCTCCCCTTGGTGTCTCTCTGGCACCTCCTCTTCTGGGGCGGAGCTTTGACTTTCGCGCCTCTACTGCTCGGGAAGACGCTCGAGCGGGGACTTCTCGCGCCCAATATGGCGGCTCTCGAAAATTTTCGACTACAACTCAAAAATATCTCCCGGATCCGTGCATTCCTTAACCAAGAATCAGCAAAAACATTAGTGCATGCCCTTATCATCTCCTGTCTCGACTACTGCAACCTGCTGCTCTCTCGCCTCCCTTCCAACACTCTTGCACACCTCCAATCTATCCTAAACTCTGCGGCCCGCTTAATCCACCTCTCCCCTCACTATTAGCTTCGCCACTCTGCCAATCCCTTCACTGGCTTCCCATTGCCCAACGACTCCAGTTTAAAACATTAACCATGACATACAAAGCCATCCACAACCTGTCTCCTCCTTACATCTGTGACCTAGTCTCCCGGTACTTACCTGCACGCAACCTCAGATCCTCACAAGATCTCCTTCTCTACTCCTCTCTTATCGCCTCTTCCCACAATCGCATCCAAGATTTCTCCCGTGCCTCCCCCATACTCTGGAACGCTCTACCTCAGCATATCAGACTCTCAGCTACCATGGAAAGCTTCAAGAGGAACCTCAAGACCCATCTCTTCCAACAAGCCTACAATCTACAATAGCCCTCAGTCCAGTACACCACTGCGCAACCAGCTCTGTCCTCACCTATTGTACCATCACCCATTCCCTGTAGACTGTGAGCCCTCGCGGGCAGGGTCCTCTCTCCTCCTATACCAGTCTGTTTTGTACTGTTAATGGTTGTTGTACGTATACCCTCTTTCACTTGTAAAGCGCCATGGAATAAATGGCGCTATAATAATAATATACAATAAAGCTAAAAATGACTTCTGATATGCCGGGATTTATGATCCAAAAGCATTTAATGCTGCAGCACACCACCATAATAAAACATTTCTTCCATTGCAAAGATACTTCTCCTTAATTTCATACTTCGCTCGTCAGCGTTAATATTAGAAACCAACACTTTATATTATGTTACATTTCCGAAAACGTATAATGAGATTGCTGACACAGAGCCTATAAGAGGAAGTGAGCTGAGATTTCCGGAACAGAACGGAGAGACTAAAGTAAGCGACTAACAATTAACTGTTGTGACTATCACTATATAAATATATGGATATCATCACTTAACGCAAAACGTGTTAATTTGTGAAAATCTTTAACCAGACTCATTAGACTACGTAACGCACGGTACACCATGTTATACTGCAACTACCTATTTGCCAAATGGTGAAAATTTGCTGAGAATGTCACAATTTTTTGGTAACGGTTCCAAAAAATGTGTGGTGTCCCACCTAGAAGGAGGTGTATCCAGTCGAGATTGAGGCAGGGACTAAAGTGTTCCTAAATTGCTAACACCAATATGTTAGCTATGGAACCAATTCACATACACCTGAAAAGGAACAATCACCAGGTCAAAAGTGGGCAGCCTTGGTGTCAAACAGTCCTGTGGTGTCCGGCTATAGAAGGTCACAGCATTTGGCTGCACAAACTGATTCCTGACCTTCTATTATTCCTGCTTGATGTATATGGTATCTTATGTATCTCCTCTGCTTGGTGTTCATCCATTTCCCTTTAGGACCCTGTGGAGTTCCTCACCCTCTCAGGTGTTTCCAGCAGCACTTCCGTTTGTGTCCTTAAATTCCCTCATTTCCTTCTGGTCAGTGGTGGTGATAGCTCTAACTACCTACAGATCCTGAGTGCAAGCAGTCGGCTTGCAATCATCTGGAGAAACTTTTTTGCATTTTGTAGGCCCTCTCCCTGTATCTTCTTGAAGATAAGTTGTTTGTTATTCCTGTGTCCTTTAGCTCCTAGTGGGGTTGACGAAGAGCTCATCCCAACCGCTCCCTACCTGGGGCTCAGATCAGGGTCAGCCTAGGGCCAGGTATGCAGCTCGGTGCATAGGTGTGTGACGCCCCAGACTATATCAGGGTGTTACAGGGGACTGCATCCTCTCTTTCTATGATGCAGAACCTCCCCCCATGGTTCCGGGTTCCTGAAAACCGGTATCACTCCCATCAGCACCACAAATCCCAACCACACCTTACATCATGGCCTGTCAGGCACACCAGTGGGTTGGTCTAGCTGGAAAAGTGCCACCCAACTAGGGGTCAGGCAGACTGGTGGGAGGAAAGGAAGTAAGTTTCAGTTGAGAGTCAGCTCTCAAAGTGAGAGGAGAGTAGTAGCTCCCAAAGAGTGAGGAGCTGGGAGTTGTAGCTCCCTGGAGTGACCAAGGTTGGGTCGGAGACGGTGGTCCAAGACCAGTGGAGTCAGAGACCCGGTCGCAGGGTATTGGAAAGGAGTGCCCTGACTCAGTTTTATGGAACGGTCGGCACCGGAAAGTCCAGTAACTGGACCGGTACCGAGCATGGCGGGGTACAGGACCCTAGATCAGGGAAAAGCTTCAAAGCGCCTTGATAATTAACCTGTGGAGGATAGTCTCCTTTTGAACTTCCCCAAGACCTCAGAGATTGAATGCTTTAGCACAACGAGGGGGATAGGGTTTTCCAGCTTATGCAGCCCACTGAGATCCCAAGTGCCAGCCATCGAGAGCATAGCTCCCCTACACATAGGGAGCGGGACCCCGACAGCTTCAGGCCAAAAGGTCACAAGAACAACTAAAATTGTGCACGGAGGAAGGCTCCGGACCATTAAAGTAATACCGGTGGGAGCGGACACCCGGACTGGCTCCCAGCAGTGGCAGTGGTACCCAGAGACTTTAGTTTACTACAGTGTGTGAGTCTGCTTCATTGGCTGCATCTAACATAACAACAACCTGAGTGAGTACACTGCCCTCCCTGCGTCCTACCTGCCCAGCAAGCCTGCACAGCACCATCCACCAACCCTGCAGAGTCCCGGGGCCTCCCTACCTGCGGAGGGGACTGTCACCTAGCTGCCCCCACGTCATCCGCCCCGGTACTCCCATTGGCAGCGGCAGCACTCCCTTCTTATCGCAACTCGCAGGTGGTGTCACAAACTAATCCCCTGTAAATATCCCCCCCTTTCAATCGAGTGGCCCCAGGTCCGGGGATCCTCGAGCCACATCAACCCCGGATCCGAGCAGCTCGTCTGCTTAGGGGCGGTACGGGTGCAGAACCTATCTAGGGAACCCAGTGAGAGGCTTGGTCAGGGTCACCATCTCCCCCTTCCATAGACACATCATCTCTCTTCCCTTTCACCATTCGATGGGTAGTTCCCCGTACCTAGCGTGTCACTTGGCTCTTATGTTATTCCCCCAGCTCCCCTGAGTATTAATTTTTCTTATTTTTCATAATCCACCAAACAATTTAAGAGAATTGGCCTTTTTATTTAATTCTATTTTTTATAGTCAAGGGGGTGTGGCTCATTATGTAAAGCAGTCTAAAGACACGTCCCCGAGGAGCCACACTCCTCTTGCTGAAGACCATGAAAATCCAAACTAAATTAAAAGGCTTATAACTCTGGAAAAATATGGCAGATTTGTAAAAAAAAAAAGACATAAAACACAATACTTGGGAGCAGTGGTGATAAAATAAGAGCAAAAACTGGACACTTTTGACGGGTAATATCATCTTTTTAAAAGGAAAACTGTCAGTAGGATGAATAGAAAGCTGAATATAATGATACCTTGAAGTGGTAGTTTGTTTTATTTCAGAGAAATCCACCTTTTTTATATGTAAACTAGCTGTACTACCCGGCTTCGCCTGGGTTAATAACTGTTGTTAACAAAATAGAATGTACTGTCTGTCTATCTATCTCTGTCACTTTCCCTGTCTGTCTCTTTCCCTGTCTGTCTCTTTCCCTCTTTCCCTCTGTCTCTTTCCCTGTGTCTGTCTCTTTGTCTGTCTCTTTACCTGTCATTTTCTGTCTCTTACCCTGTCTGTCTCTTTCCCTTTATTTCCCTGTCTGTCTGTTTCCCTGTGTTTGTCTCTGTGTCTGTCTCTTTCCCTGTCAGTCTGTCTCTTTGTCTGTGTCTGTCTCTTTGTGTCTGTCTCTTACCCTGTCTATGTCTGTTTCTTACCGTGTCTGTGTCTGCCTCTTTCCCTGTCTGTGTCTGTCTCTTTCCCTGGCTGCATTGTGACACGCCAATATTCCATATAAGGGCGTGGCTGCGCATTCTTCTGAAGTTCTGGCTGCACTGTGGCTCCCAGCTCCATTCGCTTTAATGGAGGCAGGTTTTTTGGCGAATAACTAAAGCACGGGGTTAAAATGTCCTCTCAAAACATTGCCTATGACGCTCTCGGGGTCCAGATGTGTGAGTGTGCAAAATTTTGTGGCTGTAGCTGCAACGGTACAAATGCCAATCCCGGACATACACACATACATACACACACACATACACACATTCAGCTTTATATATTAGATTTGCAATTATATGTCTATGTACTGTATATCTCTGTTCAAATTTGTGCTTTTATGTATCTGTGAAACTGAGAATTACACCCACTTTATAGGACAGAAGAAAAAGTGGTAATATGAAAGTGGTACTGTGCAGTGTATATATACAGAATAATACAGATACTGAGGATTACACCTAGTATACAGGACAGGAGAAATGGTACTGTGCAGTGTATATATACAGAATAATACAGATACTGAGAATTACACCCAGTATACAGGACAGGAGAAGTGGTACTGTGCAGTGTATATAAACAAAATAATACAGATACTGAGAATTACACCCAGTATACAGGACAGGAGAAGTGGTACTGTGCACTGTATATACAGAATAATACAGATACTGAGAATTATATCCAGTATACAGGACAGGAGAAGTGGTACTGTGCAGTGTATATATTGTGAGGTAGCGTCGTCGGCTGCGCTGCAGAAGACACGGGATCCAGGCACCAAGGTTCACAGCACACGGTTTATTCCAAAGAAAAAGTCCATAATATTACATATGTGCCTTTCCGGCAGAGAACTCAGGGAGATGTGATCACTCCCTCACACCCGGCACACCTGCCCTTGTTCCTGAATCTATTTATCCCTCCCTTCAGCCTGTAGGGAAAACAGCATTAACCCTATAGTGGATTATCATAGAGTGAGCACAACCGGGGCGAGACATACCGGCCGTCATAGATAACCCCGGTCACAGTCTCACATACCCCCCCCCTCAGTTCAAGCGTGCGGGGTTGAACTCTTGCCATCAAACACGGGCCGCGGGACAAGGCATCGGCGTTGCCCTGCAACCTACCGGCCCGGTGTTCAACCGTAAACCGGAAGTTCTGCAGAGAAAGGAACCACCGGGTAACCCGGGCATTCCGTTCCTTGGCGGACCTCATCCAGACCAGTGGAGAGTGATCCGTCACCAAGCGAAACTGACGTCCCAGCAGGTAATAGCGTAGGGACTCCAAGGCCCACTTGATCGCCAGGCACTCCTTCTCCACTACGCTATAATTCCGCTCGGGAGGGGTGAGCTTCCTACTTAAGAAGGTGACGGGGTGTTCCACCCCCTGAACCACCTGAGACAGCACTGCCCCCAGGCCGACCTCCGAGGCGTCAGTCTGTACTATGAATTCTTTCCGGAAATCAGGGTTTACAAGAACGGGCTGTCCGCACAGGACCCCCTTCAGGGCCCGGAAGGAGTCCTCGGCCTGCGGAGTCCAGTGCACCATGACGGACTTCTTGCCTTTGAGAAGGTCCGTCAAGGGGGCTGATAGTCCCGCAAAATCTTTTACAAACCTCCTGTAGTACCCCACGATACCCAGGAAGGCCCTAACCTGCTTCGTGGTCAGGGGTCTAGGCCACTTCTGGATCGCCTCAACTTTGTTAATTTGGGGCTTAATCACTCCTTGGCCTATCACGTAGCCCAAGTAGCGGGCTTCCGTGAGTCCCAACGCACATTTCTTGGGATTGGCTGTCAATCCGGCTGTTCGAAGCGCGTCCACCACCGCTTGTACCTGTTCCAAGTGGGTCTGCCAATCGGAGCTGTAAATAATGATGTCATCAAGGTACGCTGATGCATACGCCTGGTGGGGTTCCAGCACTAAGTCCATCAACCTCTGGAACGTGGCCGGAGCGCCATGTAACCCAAAAGGCAAGACCACATAGTGGAAGAGACCCTCCGGCGTAACAAAAGCGGTTTTCTCCTTGGCGGATTCCGTCAGTGGCACCTGCCAGTATCCCTTGGTCAGGTCGAGCGTGGTAAAATATCGCGCCTGTCCCAGCCTATCAATCAGCTCATCCACCCGGGGCATGGGGTAGAGATCAAACTTGGATATTTCGTTCAATCTCCTAAAGTCATTGCAGAACCTTAAGGAGCCATCGGGTTTTGGTATTAGGACAATCGGACTAGCCCATTCACTCCGGGATTTTTCGATGACCCCCAGGCGTAACATTGACTTTACTTCCTCTGATATGGCTTGTCGTCGAGCCTCCGGTACCCGGTATGACTTCAGGCGTACCTTCAGGTGGGGCTCGGTGACAATATCATGTCGTATCAGACTGGTCCTACCGGGCAGCTCGGAGAAGACATCGGGGTTCTGCTGAACCAACCGTCTGGCCTCTCGCCTCTGTGTCTTGGTGAGGGCTTCTCCAATCCTTACTTCCGGTTCGTCCTCTCCGGAGGTCGCTGGAGCCGGATGTGAACGACCCGAAGAGGAGGGAGGTGGGGAAAAAACAGCCATCAGGTTTTCCCGTTCCTGCCAAGGTTTTAATAGGTTGACATGGTATATTTGTTCAGGTTTCCGCCTACCGGGCTGCAACACTTTATAGTTAACCACCCCGACTCTTTCCTTTATCTCGTAGGGGCCTTGCCACTGAGCCAGGAATTTACTCTCTGCCGTGGGAATCAATACCAACACCCGATCCCCGGGATTAAAGGTCCGCACGGTGGCTTGTCTATTGTAGCGGCTGCTTTGCGCGGCCTGAGCCTCCTGTAAATGCTCCTTCACAATTGGCATGACCGCGCTTATGCGGTTCTGCATACCCAAAATGTGTTCAATCACACTTTTATGGGGGGTGGGCTCCTGCTCCCAGGTTTCTTTTGCCAGGTCCAACAATCCCCGGGGATGTCGCCCGTATAACAATTCAAAAGGCGAAAACCCCGTGGATGCCTGTGGCACCTCTCGTATGGCAAACATCAAATAGGGAAGCATCATATCCCAGTCTTTCCCGTCTTTGGAAATCACCCTTTTGAGCATGGTTTTCAGGGTTTTATTGAATCGTTCCACTAAACCATCCGTCTGAGGATGATACACAGATGTACGCAACTGCTTGATCTGGAGTAGCCGGCATAGCTCTTTGGTCACTTTATTTTTTTTTTTAAATTCTTTATTTTAAAGCCAAACTCGTATCCAACAATACATCTCCTGCTCCCAACTGCGACGCAGGTATTATTACAGAAATGACGGTAGAATATATACAAACAATAATCACACATATGCAATTCCCATCCCCGCTACTACTCAAGTCTGGCCCAGTTTACATATTTTATAAGCCGACCCAACCTAATGTAAGTAGGGAGAAGAGCGAAGAAAAAGAAATCAAGCCTGAAAAAAGATTGAAGGATTGTAGAGAAAGAAAGAAATAAAGAGAGGGGTAGGAGGAGAGAGCAGGAGAGAAGATCAGGGAGTAGTGTAGAGAGGAAGAAAGAGAGGGGGAGAAAGAATGCGAGAAAAAAAAAAAAAAAAAAAAAAAAAAAAAAAGGGGGGGGGTGGAGGAGGATAAATCAATCACGAATCCTGAGGTTCAGAGAACAAGTCCGCGTACTCCGCCGAGTAGGTGAACTCCATCCATGGGAACCATGTCCTATAAAAATCTTCCTGGCGATCATTAATAGAGGATGTCAAATCCTCCATATACATCAGATCGTTAATCCGCGAAACCCACTGTGTCACCGTGGGGGGGGTATTAGACTTCCAACCAAGCGGAATGCAAGACCTGGCAGACATGACCAGAAATCTAAGCAAAGATCTCCTATATTTAGAGACCGGGAGTTCGGATAGCTGTAGAATGAATAGCTCCGGACCCATTTTTTCAGTAGTACCGGTAACTCGTCTGATTACCTCCCCCACTTGTGACCAAAACCGCTGCAGAGAAGGGCAAGACCAAAAAATGTGCACAAAATCACCCTCCCCCTGACCGCATCTCCAACAAACCGGGTCAACTGAGGGAAACATTCTATGTAGTCTGGTCGGGACCCTGTACCACCTGGCCAACAATTTGTAATTAGCTTCCAACAGTCTGGAACTGATCGAAGTTCTATGTGCCAGCTGGAGGATGTTGTTTCTTTGTGAGTCGGATAGGCTAATCCCCAGGTCCTTCTCCCACTGCAAAAGGTAGGCCGGGGGGGGCAAATCCCCCGGATCTGATAACATGTTGTATACCAAGGATAGAGAGTGCCGCAAAACTCCCTCTCCCAGGCACAACTTTTCAAATCCCGTAGGAGGTCCGGCATATCGACTGAAGTGAGGGAGGGAGTGCATGTAGTGCCTCATCTGCATAGCCCTCCAATCCCCCAAGGGGCCCGGAGGCAAGAAGCCCCGAATATCCGCTAGTGAAAACCAATCCCCCTCTCTACCCAGATGACAAGCTCTGAATTTGCCCCCCTGAACCCACCCCCTGAAGACCGGGTCCAAGAGACCAGGACGGAATTCCGGGTCACCTAACACGGGTGTCATAGGGGAAGGCACTGGCAAAAGGAGTCGTCTGACCTCCCTTCTCGAACAACATTCAACAGTGGCGCCGATGGTAGGATGAGATCTCAGAGCAGGCAGGGAGAGGTTCAAAAGCCAGGGGATGGCCGGGAGATGTATTTCCGAGAAGCTCTGTTCTAGGGCCACCCACGGCTTTGTGCTGGAATGGCGGCACCAGTCCAATACCCTAACCATATGCGTGGCCAAATAGTACTTTTTAAGGTCTGGGATACCCAGGCCTCCCCTAATCTTAGGTCTGCACAAAAGAGACCGGGAGAGTCTCGCCGGTTTGTTGGCCCAGATAAATTTGATCTGTAAAGAGGCCAGTTCCTTGAAGAAAGAGCTAGGGATCCTAATCGGCAAGGATTGAAAGAGGTATAAGAGACGTGGCAGGATATTCATCTTCAGTATTGCACATCTCCCGAACCATGTGAAGTAGCCCTTCCCCCAGTTAGCGCAGTCTTTTCTAATTGATTGCAGGAGCGGGTGAAAATTCAACTTGTAAATTTGACTAGAGTCCGCAGCCAACTGGACGCCCAAATACTTCAAGGACTGGCTAGCCCACCTAAACTCGAACGCGGATTGTAGCGATGTGACTTGCTCAGGAGGAAGAGATATATTTAGGGCCTCCGATTTTGACATATTAATTCTAAAGTTAGAAAGAGAGGAGTATGTTTCCAACTCTCTCAGAAGATTAGGGAGGGAAACCCGAGGGTTGGTAATGAAAAAAAGCAAATCGTCCGCATAAGCCGCGATTTTATAAGTAGAACCTGAGACGTTAGGGCCCGAAATGTTAATGTTGCCTCTGATCCGACTGAGCAGGGGTTCCAGAGTCAATATGAAAATCAAGGGCGAGAGAGGACAACCCTGTCTTGTTCCATTGCGAATGGGAAACCTCTCCGAAAGGAGACCGTTCACTCTGACTGCTGCCGAAGGGATGCTGTACAGGGAACATATCCAAGCAAGCATCCTACTCCCCAACCCCACAGCCCGCAGGACCTCCTCCATAAAAATCCAGTTAACTCTGTCGAACGCTTTTTCTGCGTCGGTCGACAGAAGCATCAAAGGCAGCCCATCGGATTTAGCCTTGTGTATTATGTTCAACGCCTTAGTCGTGTTGTCCCTTGCTTCCCTACCCGTCATGAACCCGGCCTGGTCAGGGTGAACAATCTCCCCAAGCAAAGGGGTAAGTCTATCCGAAAGAATCCTAGTGAAGAGCTTCAGGTCTGTGTTGAGGAGGGAAATGGGTCGGTAACTAGAGCACAACGAAGGATCTTTGCCCTCTTTAGGGATGACCACTATATTAGCAGCTAGGGTATCCCTTGGCAAGGGAGCAGCTTCAGAATGTGGGCCATGGTTGAATGCTGAGAGAAATGGGGAAATCAAAATTGAATCCAACTTTTTGTAATAGAGCAGAGGGAAACCATCCGGGCCAGGAGCCTTGCCTGTGGGGGATTTTTTAAGTGCAGACCAGTATTCCTCCTCCGAGATGGGTCTTTCCAGATCGGCCGCAGCCTCCGGCTTGAGATGTCCCAAGCCGGAGTCCGCGATGTACATCCGTATACGGCTACGCAACTCCGTCCTGGCCCTCTCAGACCGCCCCTCATCAATTGCATAGAGGGCAGTAAAGAAATCTTTAAAAGCGGAGGCAATGTCTTTCGGCAAAGTAGCCCACCTATCTCCCGCGATGTGCACCTTAGAGACATATCCTCTCGCTCTCTGAGTCCTCAGAGCTCTAGCCAGGGTCCTGCCACTCTTATTGCCAAATTCATAGAAATGCCGTCTACACCTAGCCAATGTTCCCCTAGCTTTACAGCATAGTAGGGTCCTCAGTTCCTCCCTCTTCTTGACCAAAATGGCCCCCACATCCCCTCCCAGAGACCCCTTGTGAATTGCCTCCAGCTCTCTAATGTCTGCCAAAAGGGATGTAGCCCTAGCTTCTCTTTCTCTCTTCAAGCGTGCCCCATGTTTGATAAACAGACCCCTCACCACACATTTGTGTGCCTCCCAGACTATGCCCGGGGACACCTCCCCCCCCCCACTGCCACTGAAATATTCCCTCAAGGCATCCCTTATTTCCTGCATTGTCACCGGTTCATCGAGTAGCGAAGTGTTCAGGGTCCATTGACTCTGCCTCCCGATGGGGTAGCCGAGGGATAGAGTTATTGTGATCAAGGCGTGATCAGAGAATGATATGCACTCGATTGAGGAAGCCACCAGAGAGTGTAGATCCCCATGTTTAAGGAAAATGAGGTCTAACTTGGAGTAGCAATCATGCGCTGCCGAATAAAATGAAAAATCTTTGTCTGATGGGTGCATCAATCGCCAAGTGTCTATTAGTTGATGGTCATGTAAACCCCGTCGCAAACGACGTAGTGCCGAATGTGGCACACTGGACACCCCTTTGGAGCTATCCCTCGGCGGCTCCAACACAACATTAAAGTCACCCCCGAAGACCAGAGTACCCTCAGAGAATTCCTCTATCTGCTCAAGGTAACGCAGCAATGTAGGGCATTGACCCGAATTTGGCAAGTAGACCGCCACAAAAGTGAAAGTCTGTGTAGCAATGCGTCCCTTAAGCATCAGAAGCCTTCCCTGATCATCCGATCGAGAGTCCAACAGTTCCCATGGGAGCGTACTGGACATTAAGATGCTCGTGCCCCTGGATCTAGAGTCAGGGGAGGGTGAATTATGCACTACAGGATACCTTCTATCAGCAAGTTTGTATGGTTTTGCCTCACAGTAGTGTGTTTCTTGGAGGAAAGCGACCTGAATTCTGTTTTTCCATAGTAGGTTCAGGAGAATAGACCGTTTCTCCGGGCTGTGAAGACCCTTAACATTCAGTGAGCCCACCCGAAGCTCGGCTTGTTTCTGCTTCGTCATACTCCGTCACTGACCTCTGAAAAAACGAACAACAAATTACACCCCAGAAAAAAAAAAAAAAAAAAAACGGGGGGAAGGAAAGGAGGGGGGAAACGGATGAGTGGAAGAGGGAGAGTAGAGAGGATGTAGATAAGCGAAAGCAGAGACCCTTTAGCAGGGGAAAGAGAAAGAAGTAGAAGAGCAAAAAGTGGAAAGGCAGAGAGTGGAAAAGCGGCAGTTTTGCCGCACGCAGTACCAGGGACCAGCCCAGAAACTGCTTAGGGATAGTTAGGGACAAGAACTGACATGTGGCCAGAGCTCCAACCCGCGCCTCACATATGTATGCTTAGTGACCCGGACCCCGATCTAACGAGGAGGGTCTGTCAACTTAACCTCCCGCGGTCCCACCCACCCAAGACGGAAATGCAAACACCCCCCACCCGCCCCCCCCACAAACGACCCAACGTCAACAGATTAAAGTTACATTGAACGTAAGTCAGTACGCTGTGGTCTGTTGGGCCCATCGAACGGCCAGAACCCTTGCCAGCGGAGCAAGGAGGTCAGGGGACACCTCCAGGCAACCCCCAACCATACTCCTCTCCCGACCACCCAACCATCACTTTGGTCACTTCCCCGACCCATCAACAACCGAGAGATTTCATGACCCTCCAAGATCATCACAGTGGGAGGATTGGACGTCATCCCTCCTCCTTCGCCGACCAGTTGGGGCCTGAGGTTCCCACTCCATCCAGTCCGGGATAGAGCAGTCTGGTATTCCAAGAAAGTCATACAACTTTGAAAGCTCAGAGTGCCTCCTCAATGGGAACACGGTGTCCCCCTTGCGGACAATCAGATGAAAGGGGTGGCCCCATCTGTACGAGGCGCCTGCCTCTTTGATTTTGAGCAAAAGGGGATGAAGCAACCGTCTCATATATAGTGTGCGGCCAGAGACATCCGGGAATAGCTTCACCACAGCCCCATCTACTTCCACAGAGCCACGCGACCAGGCTCCCTGAAGAATCCTCTCTCTGTCCCCATAGTAATGCAAGCGACATAATACGTCTCTGGGGAAGGAAGCAGATCTGGGGCCGGGCCTTGCGACCCTATGAATTCTGTCAAAGAGATAGGCGGCCTCAGGTGGGCGATCAGTGACTTGATTGAATATAGATAAGACTTTGGTGCGCAGCATATCTTGGGGCCAGTCCTCCGGAATTCCCTTCAGCCTTATATTATTTCTTCTGCCCCTATTTTCTTGATCGTCCAATAGCAGAGCAAGCTCCCTAATGCGGGCATTAGAAGACTCACAGTCCCGTTCAATTCTTTCCATTCTAACCTCCAGGGACTCCTGTGCTTGCTCTGTTGCCTCTATTCTATCTTCCAGCACCACCATTTCCTCTCTTAGGGTAGTCAGCGCCACCTGCTGGGAGGATTCTATTCTGGCCACCACATCCTCCAGATCTTTTTTGCTGGGGAGGGCCAATATAAGCTCTCTCAAAGCCTGCAAGTCATCTCGAGAGGGGCCAGGGGGCTGGTCGCCTGTCATCAAGGGGTCTTCTGCTTGCCCCAGAGAAGGGGGTGTACCTGGGGTGCAGAGGGACAAAGGGAATCCCAGCACTGGTGATCCCCCGGGTGTCGAGGCCTCCTCTGTCTTCTCAGTGACAAGCTGTGTGGCCGGGCCTGTGGGTCCCCCCCTCCTCCACGCCTCTATACCTTGTTCTGCAGCCGCCGGTCTCACTGCTGTGGCGTTCGCTCGTTTCTCCCCTTCACCAGACGCCCGAGCTGCAGAGGCTGTGGGCGGGCGCCGGGTCGCACCAGGGGAATCCCCAGCCGGGGAACGCTGCAGAGACGCCGTCGCCATCTTGTCCTGGGCCGCCGGCGGGAGCTCCCGGCCCGGCCCCGCCAGGTATCTGGAGAGGCTCCCCTGGGACTTCTGGCTCCCTCCGGGGGATGCGGAGGTGGGCGCACCACCCGGTCTTTTCTTGGGGGCCATCCTGGATGCGGAGGGACCGCGGTAATCTGTAGAATTAAGCTGTGGGCGCAGGAGCTCTGGAGGTAAGCTTCCTCACGCCACCATGTCTAGGACACGCCCCTCTTTGGTCACTTTAGACATGAATGGGGTCCCCTGATCCGTAAGGATCTCCTTGGGCAACCCCACCCGGCAGAACACAGCAAACAACTCCCGAGCTATAAGCTTGGCTGCAGTATGTCTGAGAGGTATCGCCTCTGGATACCGGGTGGCATAGTCAACGATCACTAGGATATGCTGGTGCCCTCGAGCAGACTTTACGAGGGGCCCCACCAGATCCATCCCTATCCGTTCAAAAGGGACTTCTATAATGGGTAACGGTACCAACGGACTGCGAAAGTGGGTCAGGGGTGCGGTAAGCTGACACTCCGGGCAGGTTTCGCAGAACCGTTTTACCTCCCCAAAGACCCCGGGCCAATAGAACCTTTGCAATATTCGCTCCTGCGTTTTCTTGACCCCTAGGTGACCACTCATCAGGTGTTTATGAGCCAAGTCGAGGACCCGCCGGCGATACGGCTGGGGCACCACCAACTGCTCTACCCCTACGCCCCGTATTTCATCTACCCGGTAGAGTAAATCCTGCTTAAGAGCAAAATGGGGGTATCTTACCTGGGCACCAGGCAGCTGTGCCACCCCGTCAACTACTGTCACCCGACTCCGGGCATGTATTAATGTAGGGTCCTGGAGTTGGGCTGTCCCAAACGTATCCGGGGACGCCTCCAACTCCGGGATGGGCTCGACCGTCTCAGCCTCTCCTGCCAATACCGCTAGGGGCGACCTATCAGGTTCACATCCTGTCCCTATCATGGGGACCCCTACGGCAGGCGTCCCGGATTCAGGATTGTAGGGCTCAGGTCCCGGACTGACCAATATCTGAGGGGACTTAGGAGGTCCCTTCCATAAAGTCCAAAAATAGGGCAGATCCCTTCCTAGGATCACATCATAGGGAAGAGTATTAATAAGTCCCACCTCATGTTGCACCTGACCGCAAGGTGCTGTGATGGTGACTATCCTCGTGGGATAGTCTCGGCGGTCCCCATGTATGCAAACCACCCCCACGGTACGTCCGGTGGCCTTTACTTTAGCCCTTAGGGTTGATCGCACAAGGGTCACTAAGCTTCCGGAATCCAACAAGCCTGTAACCGGACATCCATTCACCTGAATTTGGCACAAGTGGGGCTCAGTCTCTGGGTAGACCAGGTCAGCGGTACACACCACCTGAGCATACATTGAACCCCGCCGGGTAACCCCACAATCCATGGGCTCCGTGGTGAGTGGACACTGGGCTTCCATATGTCCCACCCGCTGGCACCGCCAACATCTAATAGGGAAGGACACCCCCTTGACGAGTTGTCGTTTAGGGTACATAGTTTTCCGGACCTCAGGGACGGAGGGTGCGGCTTCAGACGGGACGGTAGCGGACTCCCGCACCGGTGTCAGCGGTGGGTCCTTGGCCCTAGGCTTGGAGGGGCCGGACCGACGGGCGGTACGCAAAGTCTCAGTGTCCCGTATCAAGTCCTGCGTAGCCACATGCCGCTCTACCAGGGACACTAATTGGCCCAGGGTACTCGGGTCACCCTGTCCGACCCACCGTTGAACGGTGACGGGTAAAGTGCGCACAAAACGATCCACTACTACCCTTTCCACCATTTGCGCCGGGCTCAGAGTGTCAGGCTGCAACCACTTTTTTACAAGATGTAACAAGTCATAGGCCTGGGAGCGTACGGGTTTGGCTTCCTCATAGAACCACTGATTTACCCGCTGAGCCCGTACATAGGTATTCACCCCCAACCGAGCCAGTATTTCGGCTTTCAGGGTCACATAGTCAATGGCGTCCTCGGTACAGAGGTCCAGGTATGCTTTTTGGGGTTCCCCCGTCAGATAAGGTGACAATACCTCAGCCCACTGCGGGGTCGGCAGCTTTTCCCGCTCGGCCACCCGCTCAAACACCGCCAGGAACGCTTCCACATCATCACCCGGGGTCATCTTTTGCAACGCTTGTCTCACCGCTTTCCGGACGCTGCCGTCGTCACCCGGTCCCTGGGTTGTTGGTGCCGGTCCGGCACGGATCGACTTGGCCAGGAGAACCATCTGTTCTTGGTGCCTTTTTTCCTGCAATTGCAAGGCTTGCTGCTGACGTGCATTGGCCTGATCCATCTGTTCTTGGAATTTTTTTTCCTGCACTTGCAAGGATTGGAGCAGGTGTGCATTGGTTTGTAGCTGCTGTGCATTAGCCTGTTGCTGCTGTGCATTAGCCTGAGCCAAATGCTTTATTATGTCCTCCATGGCGTCGCCGGGTTTGGGCTGTAGTATAGCCGCTCGAATCCAGGACATGCGCAGCTGGGTCACCAGGGATGAATGCTACACCTCACCGGCTGTCATGCCCGCATTCTCCACCATATGTGAGGTAGCGTCGTCGGCTGCGCTGCAGAAGACACGGGATCCAGGCACCAAGGTTCACAGCACACGGTTTATTCCAAAGAAAAAGTCCATAATATTACATATGTGCCTTTCCGGCAGAGAACTCAGGGAGATGTGATCACTTCCTCACACCCGGCACACCTGCCCTTGTTCCTGAATCTATTTATCCCTCCCTTCAGCCTGTAGGGAAAACAGCATTAACCCTATAGTGGATTATCATAGAGTGAGCACAACCGGGGCGAGACATACCGGCCGTCATAGATAACCCCGGTCACAGTCTCACAATATACAGAATAATACAGATACTGAGAATTACACCCAGTATACAGGACAGGAGAAGTGGTACTGTGCAGTGTATATATACAGAATAATACAGATACTGAGGATTACACCCAGTATACAGGACAGGAGAAGTGGTACTGTGCAGTGTATATAAACAAAATAATACAGATACTGAGGATTACACCCAGTATACAGGACAGGAGAAGTGGTACTGTGCACTGTATATACAGAATAATACAGATACTGAGAATTATATCCAGTATACAGGACAGGAGAAGTGGTACTGTGCAGTGTATATATACAGAAAAATACAGATACTGAGAATTACACCCAGTATACAGGACAGGAGAAGTGGTACTGTGCAGTGTATATATACAGAATAATACAGATACTGAGGATTATACCCAGTATACAGGACAGGAGAAGTGGTACTGTGCAGTGTATATATGTCACGGCCGGGCGGTCGGGCCGACCCAGGAGGTGGATCCACTGGACCGAACTCTTAAGATGGTGGTAGGGAGTCCGGCAGCTGAAGCACTGATGGGCAGCAGAACAGTCCGTGCAAGTGAAGGCAGCGGAGGAGTCCCTGGGACCACGGTGTCACAGATGGTAGTCCTGGTGACGTAGCTCAGGTTCGGAAGCCGAGATGATATCAGGCGGGGTCCGGAACCTCAGGAGCGAGATGACGGGTCACCGCAGGGATCCGAGATGGTACGGACTGTCAGATGGCAGACGGACAGTGTGCGGGGTTCAGGATACGGCAGACGGGATGGCGAGGCAGGTACGGCTCTACAAAGAGAGATAGGTGAGTACAGGCACATAAACACCAGGAGACCTGACTCCTAGCTCAGGGAACACGAAGATCAGGCCCCGCCCCCTTGGACACTAACCCCCTTTATACCCAGTACCTGTTCCACCTCATTTCCTGTTAATGGACGCTGGCCCTTTAAGAAAGGGTCAGTGACCGCGCGCGCGCCCTAACGCGCATGCGCGCCGCCCGGGTGCCAGAAGCCAGGGAAGGAGGCTGAGGGGAGGACGCAGGAGAGCCGGCCAGGTCCTGGGAAGCCGTCGGGCGCCGGGATCGGGAACCAGGGGGCCTGGGACGGACGGAATCCGGGGGCTGAGGAGCGGGCAGCGTGGCAGGTGAGCCGGGGAGCGGGGGTGAGGACCCGGGGAGCGTGACAGTACCCCCCCCCCCCCCACGCCCCCCACCCCGCAACCGGGACATGAAGGCACGGATAAGAGGAGTGCCCACGTTCTCCCTGGGCTCCCAAGACCTATCCTCAGGACCATACCCCTCCCAGTCCACCAGGAAGAACTGCCGACCTCGTACGGTCTTCATGGCCACGATATCCCTTACCGCATAGATGTCGTCATCGGCAATAGGTGGAGGGGCCGGACTGGCAGCATTGGAGAAGGGACCAAGGACCACCGGCTTGAGCAGGGAGACGTGGAATGAGTTGGGTATCCTCATCGTGGCCGGGAGCTGTAGCTTGTAGGAGACCTCATTGATCTTGGCGAGGACCTTAAACGGCCCGATGTAGCGAGGACCCAGCTTGTAGGAAGGTATCTTCAATCGGATGTACTGGGAAGCAAGCCAGACCAGGTCACCAGGAGAGAAACACGGAGGGTCCAGACGCCTCTTGTCAGCGTGTTTCTTCATCCGCTGGGAAGCGCGTCCAAGGGACGCCTTGACAGAGTCCCAAATGGTAGCGAAGTCACGGGCTACAGTATCAGCCGCAGGGACATCCGAAGAAGGGGATATAGGCAATGGAACGGAGGGCTGAAGTCCGTAAACGACATGGAAGGGAGATTTGGAGGACGACTCACTGATGTGGTGGTTATGTGAGAATTCAGCCCAAGGCAGAAGCGTGGACCAGTCGTCGTGATGGGTGTTGACATAGTGACGTAAGAAGGATGTCAAGATTTGATTGACCCTCTCCACTTGGCCATTAGACTGAGGATGGTATGCGGAAGAAAAGTCCAGAGTTACTCCCAGGTGTTTGCAGAGCGCCCTCCAGAAGCGGGAGGTGAACTGAGTTCCTCTGTCGGACACGATGTGGGATGGAAAGCCATGCAAGCGGAAGATGTGATGGATATAGGCTTCCGCGAGTTCCTGAGCAGAGGGCAGTCCAGCCATGGGGATGAAGTGGGCCATTTTGGAGAACCGGTCCACCACGACCCATATGACTGTGTGTCCAGAGGATAATGGCAAGTCCGTAATAAAGTCCATCGCAATGTGTTGCCAGGGAACTGAGGGTATCGGTAGAGGCAGCAGACGGCCATAGGGCAGGTGTTTGGGCGTCTTGTTCCTGGCACAAGAGGAGCAGGCAGAGACAAAGGCGGCGACGTCAGTGCGAAGGGATGGCCACCAGTAATGGCGTACAATCGCACCCCATGTTCTCTTCTGGCCTGCATGGCCGGCTGTTTTTGAGGCATGACCCCAGTGTAACACTTTTTGCCTGTCGGTCTCCGAGACATAGGTCTTCCCGGGTGGTATCTGGGCCAGAGTGACGGGAGCCACCGGAACAATCTTGCTAGGAGGGATGATAGGTTGGGTAGTCTCTTCCTCCTGCTCCATGGACATGAGGGACCTAGACAAGGCATCGGCGCGTATATTCTTGTCCGCGGGTCGGAAGTGGAGCTGGAAGTCAAACCTGGCAAAGAATAAGGACCACCTGGCTTGCCGCGGGTTCAGTCGCTGAGCGGACCGCAGGTATTCCAGGTTCTTGTGGTCCGTGTAGATGGTCACGGGGTACACTGCTCCTTCCAGGAGGTAGCGCCACTCCTCCAGAGCTAGTTTGACCGCCAATAATTCTCGGTCACCGATGGTGTAATTCCGTTCTGGTGCTGAGAAGCTCTTAGAAAAGAAACCGCAAGTCACCATCTTCCCGGAGGAGGATTTTTGCATGAGCACTGCTCCGGCTCCTGAGGAGGAGGCATCCACCTCCAAGGTGAACTGGCGGTTTAACTCCGGTCGGTGGAGTACAGGAGAGGAGGCGAAAGCTCGCTTCAAAGAGCAAAACGCGGCGTCGGCCGCAGGTGACCAGTCCTTTGGTTTAGCCTCCTTTTTGGTCAAAGCGGAGAGAGGGGCAGTCAGGGCGGAGAAGTGCGGGATAAACTGGCGGTAGTAGTTGGCGAATCCCAGGAACCGTTGGATTGCCTTCAGTCCAGAAGGAGGAGGCCAGTTGAGTATGGAGGAGACCTTCTTTGGATCCATCTGCAACCCAGTACCCGAGATGATGTATCCCAGGAAAGGGAGAGAAGACTGCTCAAAGACGCACTTCTCATATTTGGCGTAGAGACGATTCTCTCTCAGTCTTTGTAGAACCAGCTTTACGTTCTCTCTGTGGGTCTGGAGGTCCGGAGAGAAGACAAGGATGTCATCCAGATAAACTACTACACAGAGGTAGAGGAGGTCCCGGAATATGTCGTTCACCAGTTCTTGGAATACGGCAGGAGCGTTACACAGACCGAAGGGCATCACGCAGTATTCGTAGTGCCCGTCGCGAGTATTAAATGCGGTCTTCCATTCGTCCCCAGAGCGGATACGAACTAGGTTGTAGGCACCCCGAAGATCCAGTTTGGTGAACACACGGGCTCCTCTGAGCCGGTCGAACAATTCGGGGATGAGCGGTAGGGGGTACTTGTTTTTTATGGTGATCTGATTCAAGCCCCGGTAGTCAATGCATGGGCGTAGGTCACCCTCTTTCTTCTTAACGAAGAAGAAGCCTGCTCCCGCAGGAGAGGAGGATCTCCGGATGAATCCCTTTGCCAGGCTTTCCGTGATGTATGTGGACATGGCCCTGGTTTCCGCTGGAGACAACGGATATATCCGTCCTCGAGGTGGTGTTGTTCCTGGGAGCAGGTCGATGGCGCAATCGTAGGGACGGTGTGGCGGAAGTACCTCAGACTCCTTCTTGTCAAAAACGTCCGCGAAGGACCAATAGGCCGAGGGCAGTTCCGGTAGGTTCTCTGGAGCCGGGGGACGTCGGATTGGTTGTAGGGACTTTAGACATCTCTCATGACAGGCAGAGCCCCAACGAGTGATTTCGCCAGTACCCCAGCTGACTGATGGTTCGTGTGTCCGCAACCAAGGAAGTCCCAGCAGGATTTGATGGGACATGTGTGGAAGGACGTAGAGAGCGATGTTCTCGGTGTGCAGAGCACCTATACGCAATTCCACCGGCTTGGTGATCCAGGAGATGGTATCAGAGAGGGGTCTCCCATCCACCGAGGCAATCATTAGGGGCTTATCGAGTGGAGTAACAGGCAGCTGGTACTTGTCCACCGTGGCCTGCTGGATAAAATTGCCTGCTGCTCCGGAGTCGAGGTATGCCTCAGCCGTGAAGCGCGTCTCTCCTGTTGACACTTGTACCGTCCACATAACTGGGTCTGAGAGAGTCCCAGCACCTAGGGTGGCCTCTCCTACCAACCCTAGGCTTTGGAGTTTCCCGGCCTTTCCGGACAGGAGCGTAAGAGATGTGTGCCCTCTCCGCAGTAAAAGCAGAGGCCTTTGGCGAGCCGCTCTGCTCTACGTTGGTCAGACTGTCGTACTCGGTCAACCTGCATGGGCTCGTGGACAGGAATCCCAGCTGTTGAAGAGTGAGGCACAGAGGACTTCTGTGGAGGAGGGGAGTGCCGTACTGCACGTCTCTCACGATACAGCTCTTTGGAGCGTTCCTGGAAACGAATGTCCACTCGAGTGGCTAGGGCAATCAGGGCATCTAGGGTGGAGGGCACGTCACGACCCGCCAACTCATCCTTGATGCGACTCGAGAGTCCTTCCCAGAAGGCGGCTGTCAGGGCCTCATTATTCCACCCGAGTTCAGAAGCCAAAGTACGGAAACGGATGGCATATTGACCCACCGTCAGTGTTCCTTGACGTAGGCGGAGGAGGGATGAAGCAGACGCAGAGGCGCGTCCCGGCTCGTCGAAGGTGCTGCGAAAGGCCTGCAGGAACTCTTGAAGGTTCTTGGTCATGGGGTCCTCCTTCTCCCACAAGGGGTTCATCCACGCCAGCGCCTCGCCCTCCAGATGAGACATTATAAAGGCGACCTTGGCTTGGTCAGAGGCGAACAGATGTGGCAGCTGCGTGAAATGAAGGGAACACTGGTTTATGAAGCCCCTGCAGGTCTTGGGATCTCCAGCATAACGAGGTGGTGACGCCAAACGGAGACGGGAAGCATCTGAAGAGGCTGCCACTGGTGCGGGAGCCATGGCTTGCATAGCTGGGGACCTGGGTGCCGCAGGCGTCATTGATGCTTGTAACGTGTACAGGCGGGTGTCCACGGAGGTCATAAATTGCAACATGCGGGTCTGGACTTCATGCTGACGTCGGAGTTCCTCTTGCAAGGCCGCTAGTGCTGCAGCGGGATCCATGGCCTGATCTTACTGTCACGGCCGGGCGGTCGGGCCGACCCAGGAGGTGGATCCACTGGACCGAACTCTTAAGATGGTGGTAGGGAGTCCGGCAGCTGAAGCACTGATGGGCAGCAGAACAGTCCGTGCAAGTGAAGGCAGCGGAGGAGTCCCTGGGACCACGGTGTCACAGATGGTAGTCCTGGTGACGTAGCTCAGGTTCGGAAGCCGAGATGATATCAGGCGGGGTCCGGAACCTCAGGAGCGAGATGACGGGTCACCGCAGGGATCCGAGATGGTACGGACTGTCAGATGGCAGACGGACAGTGTGCGGGGTTCAGGATACGGCAGACGGGATGGCGAGGCAGGTACGGCTCTACAAAGAGAGATAGGTGAGTACAGGCACATAAACACCAGGAGACCTGACTCCTAGCTCAGGGAACACGAAGATCAGGCCCCGCCCCCTTGGACACTAACCCCCTTTATACCCAGTACCTGTTCCACCTCATTTCCTGTTAATGGACGCTGGCCCTTTAAGAAAGGGTCAGTGACCGCGCGCGCGCCCTAACGCGCATGCGCGCCGCCCGGGTGCCAGAAGCCAGGGAAGGAGGCTGAGGGGAGGACGCAGGAGAGCCGGCCAGGTCCTGGGAAGCCGTCGGGCGCCGGGATCGGGAACCAGGGGGCCTGGGACGGACGGAATCCGGGGGCTGAGGACCCGGGGAGCGTGACAATATATATACAGAATAATACAGATACTGAGGGTTACACCCAGTATACAGGACAGGAGAAGTGGTACTGAGCAGTGTATATATACAGAATAATACAGAGACTGAGGATTGCACCCAGTATACAGGACAGGAGAAGTGGTACTGTGCAGTGTATATATACAGAATAATACAGATACTGAGAATTATACCCAGTATACAGGGCAGGAGAAGTGGTACTGTGCAGTGTATATATACAGAATAATACAGATACTGAGAATTACACCTAGTATACAGGGCAGGAGAAGTGGTACTGTGCAGTGTATATATACAGAATAATACAGGTACTGAGGATTACACCCAGTATACAGGACAGGAGAAGTGGTACTGTGCAGTGTATATATACAGAATAATACAGATACTGAGGATTATACCCAGTATACAGGACAGGAGAAGTGGTACTGTGCTATGTATATATGCAGAATAATACAGATACTGAGAATTACACTCGGTATACAGGACAGGAGAAGTGATACTGTGCAGTGTATATATACAGAATAATACAGATACTGAGAATTACACCTAGTATACAGGACAGGAAAAGTGGTACTGTGCAGTGTATATATACAGAATAATACAGATACTGAGAATTACACCTAGTATACAGGACAGGAAAAGTGGTACTGTGCAGTGTATATATACAGAATAATACAGATACTGAGAATTACACCCATTATACAGGACAGGAGAAGTGGTACTGTGCAGTCTATATATGCTGAATAGTACAGATAGTAAGAATTACACCCAGTATACAGGAAATGAGACATGGTACTGTGCAATGTATATATACAGAATAATACAGATACTAAGAATTACACCCAATATACAGGACAGGAGAAGTGGTACTGTGCAGTGTATATATGCTGAATAATACAGATACAGATACTGAGAATTACACCCAGTATACAGGACAGGAGAAGTGGTACTGTGCAGTGTATATATGCTGAATAATACAGATACTGAGGATTACACCCAGTATACAGGACAGGAGAAGTGGTACTGTGCAGTGTATATATACAGAATAATACAGATACTGAGAATTACACCCAGTATACAGGACAGGAGAAGTGGTACTGTGCAGTGTATATATGCTGAATAATACAGATACTGAGGATTACACCCAGTATACAGGACAGGAGAAGTGGTACTGTGCAGTGTATATATACAGAATAATACAGATACTGAGAATTACACCCAGAATACAGGACAGGAGAAGTGGTACTGTGCAGTATATATATATATATATACACACAGAATAATACAGACACTGAGAATTGCACTTAGTATAGAGGATTGAAGTGGTACTGTGCAGTGTATATATACAGAATAATACAGATACTGAGGATTACACCCAGTATACAGTATTTAGCAGATAATTTGAAGGTAAAATTGGGGCCCAGTGTTATCAATCAATGGCATGACAATCAGGTGTTAGTGGGAGACCTAAGTCTACTCGACAAGTAGAATAGTGCAGATATGTGTGTGCTCGGGCTCAGGAAGCAGTGCCAGAAGCACAGCGCTAGCAGTCTGTAGTCAGGACAGGTGGAGTCATGGGGGAGGGGCACAGACAATGCTCCGGATGCTTCCCCTTTCTCCTGAGTCCATTGATCATAATTATCAGTAAAGTTCCTCATATATCCCTTAAATAGCTGCCGGCCAAACGATGCTTCGGCCAATTGCTCAGCTACGCCGTCTCTCCCATACACAGGCGCACTAGTCTAACCGACCGCAACTGTGTTTGTTCTCTATGAGAAAACCACTGACAGGCGTCTCTGCCGGCGGCTTATCTCAGGAAGGAGAAAGTGATCATGCCAATGCTCATCGGCCCTGAAATCTACTTTACATGTAATGCACATGTTCTGTGTAAAATAAAGGGACAAAAAATAACGGATGTTTTTTTCTGCTGGACACTACGGATGGCAGAAAGAAAGTCACCGGGTTTTTGCAGCTTGTCTGTAGATTTTATAGCAATCCAGTATATATTTATTCCTCAGCTCGGCCCCGTATGATCTACTGCTGTGAGTCATTCCTGATCTGAATCACAATCCTAAGGGATGAATCACAAAGCCTGTACCTATGCAGTAAGCGAGGAGAGCAGCTATGGCAGAGTGTGCAGAGGGAGGAGGGGAAGAAGTATATAGACTGCGAAAGTGGCAATGGCAAAGTGTACAGGGAGAGGAATCACACAGACTGCGGAGAGCAACTATGGCAGAATGTGCAGGGGAAAGGGGAGGAATCACACAGACTGCGGAGAGCAACTATGGCAGAATGTGCAGAGGGAGGAGGGGAAGAAGTATATAGACTGCGAAAGTGGCAATAGCAAAGTGTACAGGGAGAGGAATCACACAGACTGCGGAGAGCAACCATGGCAGAGTGTGCAGGGGGAGGAGGGGAGGAATCACACAGACTGCGGAGAGCAGCTATGGCAGAGTGTGCAGGGGGAGGAGGGGAAGAACTATATAGACTGCGAAAGTGGCAATGGCAAAGTGTACAGGAAGAGGAGAGGAATCACACAGACTGCGGAGAGCAGCTATGGCAGAACGTACAGGGGAAAGGGGAGGAATCACACAGACTGCAGAGAGGAGCTATGGCAGAATGTGCAGGGAGGGAGGGGAGGAATCACACAGACTGCAGAGAGCAGCTATGGCAGAATGTGCAGGGGAAGGAAGAGATGAATCACACAGACTGCAGAGAGCAGCTATGGCAGAGTGTGCAGGGGGAGGAGGGGTGGAATCACACAAACTGCAGAGAAAAGCTATGGCAGAGTGTGCAGAGGGAGGAGGGGAAGAACTATATAGACTGTGAAAGTGGCAATGGCAAAGTGTACAGGAAGAGGAGAGGAATCACACAGACTGCGGAGAACAGCTATGGCAGAATGTGCAGGGGAAAGGGGAGGAATCACACAAACTGCAGAGAGAAGCTATGGCAGAATGTGCAGGGGAGGAGGGGAGGAATCACACAGACTGCAGAGAGCAGCTATGGCAGAATGTGCAGGGGAAAGGGGAGGAATCACACAGACTGCGGAGAGCAACCATGGCAGAATATGCAGGGGAAAGGAGAGGAATCACACAGACTGCGGAGAGAAGCTATGGCAGAATGTGCAGGGGAGGAGGGGAGGAATCACACAGACTGTGAAAAGTGGCAATGGCAATATGTGCACAGGGAGAAGTGGAGCAATCACACAGACTGCGGAGAGCAACCATGGCAGAATGTGCAGGGGGAGGAGGTGAGGAATCACACAAACTGCAAAGAGAAGCTATGGCAGAATGTGCGGTGGGAAGAGGGGAGGAATCACACAGACTGTGGGTGCAACCATGGCAGAATGTGCAGGGGGATGAATCATGAAGACTGTGGAGAGCAGCTATGGCAGAATGTGCAGGGGGCTGAATCATGAAGACTGTGGAGAGCAGCTATGGCAGAATGTGCAGAGGGAGGAGTTGAGGAACCACACAGACTGCAGAGCGCAGCTATGGCATATTGTGCAGGGGGAGGAGGGGAGGAATCACACAGACTGCAGAGAGCAGCTATGGCATAATGTGCAGGGGGAGGAGGGGAGGAATCACACAGACTGGGGAGAGCAGCTATGGCAGAATGTGCAGGGGGAGGAGGGGAGGAATCACACAGACTGCAGAGCGCAGCTATGGCATAATGTGCAGGGGGAGGAGGGGAGGAATCACACAGACTGGGGAGAGCAGCTATGGCAGAATGTGCAGGGGGAGGAGGGGAGGAATCACACAGACTGCAGAGAGCAGCTATGGCAGAATGTGCAGGGGGAGGAGGGGAGGAATCACACAGACTGCAGAGCGCAGCTATGGCATATTGTGCAGGGGGAGGAGGGGAGGAATCACACAGACTGGGGAGAGCAGCTATGGCATATTGTGCAGGGGGAGGAGGGGAGGAATCACACAGACTGGGGAGAGCAGCTATGGCATATTGTGCAGGGGGAGGAGGGGAGGAATCACACAGACTGGGGAGAGCAGCTATGGCAGAATGTGCAGGGGGAGGAGGGGAGGAATCACACAGACTGTGGAGAGCAGCTATGGCAGAATGTGCAGGGGGAGGAGCGGAGGAATCACACAGACTGGGGAGAGCAGCTATGGCATAATGTGCAGGGGGAGGAGGGGAGGAATCACACAGACTGCAGAGAGCAGCTATGGCAGAATGTGCAGGGGGAGGAGGGGAGGAATCACACAGACTGCAGAGCGCAGCTATGGCATATTGTGCAGGGGGAGGAGGGGAGGAATCACACAGACTGGGGAGAGCAGCTATGGCAGAATGTGCAGGGGGAGGAGCGGAGGAATCACACAGACTGGGGAGAGCAGCTATGGCATAATGTGCAGGGGGAGGAGGGGAGGAATCACACAGACTGCAGAGAGCAGCTATGGCAGAATGTGCAGGGGGAGGAGGGGAGGAATCACACAGACTGCAGAGCGCAGCTATGGCATATTGTGCAGGGGGAGGAGGGGAGGAATCACACAGACTGTGGAGAGCAGCTATGGCAGAATGTGCAGGGGGAGGAGTGGAGAAATCACACAGGAAGAAATCCACTCCAGACAGCGTGCTTTTTTGCGGCCCTGTACACAGAATGAGACATTTTTGACATATACTGTGGGAGATGGGACAATCCCATTATGTTTCATCAAGATGCCATTTAATGGGGAACAATGGGCAAACTTGGTTCCCAACATGGTGCCTTCGTTTTACAGAAGTGTAAATGCAGTAAACATAATTAGTGTTGTGTTCCTCTCTCTCATGGGCCTAATGAGCTCTATAGGATGAGCTTAAAGGGGCTGTCCGGTCTGAACAAGTTCTCATGTATCCCCAGGTCAGATGCTGGGACCTGTACGATTGGCAAAAATTGGCACTTATATCCCCATTAGAATGGAGGGACTGTGCCTGCGTCCGACCGCCGCTCCACTCCTTCCCTGAGGGGCTACCGAGGGCTGGCGGCAGCGCCATAGAGAATGAATGGAGCAGAGATCGCTCATTTCTTATGCAGATTCCTTGGGGTGCCAGAGGTCGGACCCCCACTGATGACCATGTGATCACCTATGGTCGCACTGTGTGAATATTGGTCTTTGCCAGCAGTGGCGTAACTTGAAGCTCAAGGGCCCTAATGCAAAAGCTCCAAGGGGGCCCTCAATTATTGCAAGTCTTTAATAGCATTGGTCTTTTCATATAGGTCAATGGGACTTTTTAGAGCCCCTTAGGCTCCAGGACTCGGGTGTCTGTGACAGCACCCCTGCACCCATTGTAGATACGCCCCTGTTTGCCAGTCCCTTATGTCTGGGATATGGACATAGCTTCTTGGTAGACTTCTGTCTGTAACCATGGAAACTGCAGCCGTGACTAAAAAAAGCCTCAGGTGTAATACCAGCGGCGGCCACACGTGTCAGCAGAGGACACAGGCTGCAGATCACAAGGCAGCGCTGGTGGGAGGGGCTCTGTGAGGAGGCTTTGTGACGTCACGCAGCGAGTCTATATAAATGAGTCGTCCGCAGGGCGACAGTTATATACGAGCGCTAGTAGTGAGGACCTCGGCGCTGCTCCCGTTATAAAGCTCTTTGTACTGACAGAGTCCTGTGACCGAGCTCCGTTTCCGCTCCGTTCTCTACCAGTCATTTGGGGACATTTGCATATTTTTCTTTTATTTCTGTCAGGATGAAGACGAAATTCTCCTGCGCGGAGGAGCTGCAGAGCTCTCTGGGGTTACTGATCAGCTCGGCCGGGGGGCTGGTGGCGAGCCAGAGAGCGGCCGAGACCGTGGTGGCGGAAGCCCGAGACGAGGAGAACTGCCGCGCCAAGGAGGACGAGCCCGAGCCGCGCACCAGGCGCAAGGCTTACCGCTGGTGCAAGGAGTTCCTGCCCGGGGCGTGGAGGAGCCTGGAGGAGGAGCGCTTCCAGATCAGCGTGATACGGTGGGTGTGCGGAGGCCGGCGGCGTGCACAGCTGGCAGCGGACTGCGGGGCTGCCCCTCCTGAGACCCGAGGAGCTGCCCCATGTAGCTGCAGCGCCCTCCTGAGACCCGAGGAGCTGCCCCGTGTAGATGCAGCGCCCTCCTGAGACTGTAGGGGCTGCCCCGTGTAGATGCAGCGCCCTCCTGAGACCCGAGGAGCTGCCCCGTGTAGATGCAGCGCCCTCCTGAGACTGTAGGGGCTGCCCCGTGTAGATGCAGCGCCCTCCTGAGACTGTAGGGGCTGCCCCGTGTAGATGCAGCGCCCTCCTGAGACCCGAGGAGCTGCCCCGTGTAGATGCAGCGCCCTCCTGAGACTGTAGGGGCTGCCCCGTGTAGATGCAGCGCCCTCCTGAGACCCGAGGAGCTGCCCCGTGTAGATGCAGCGCCCTCCTGAGACTGTAGGGGCTGCCCCGTGTAGCTGCAGCGCCCTCCTGAGACCCGAGGAGCTGCCCCGTGTAGATGCAGCCCCCTCCTGAGACTGTAGGGGCTGCCCCGTGTAGATGCAGCGCCCTCCTGAGACTGTAGGGGCTGCCCCGTGTAGATGCAGCGCCCTCCTGAGACTGTAGGGGCTGCCCCGTGTAGATGCAGCGCCCTCCTGAGACCCGAGGAGCTGCCCCGTGTAGATGCAGCGCCCTCCTGAGACCCGAGGAGCTGCCCCGTGTAGATGCAGCCCCCTCCTGAGACCCGAGGAGCTGCCCCGTGTAGATGCAGCGCCCTCCTGAGACCCGAGGAGCTGCCCCATGTAGCTGCAGCGCCCTCCTGAGACCCGAGGAGCTGCCCCGTGTAGCTGCAGCGCCCTCCTGAGACCCGAGGAGCTGCCCCGTGTAGATGCAGCCCCCTCCTGAGACCCGAGGAGCTGCCCCGTGTAGATGCAGCCCCCTCCTGAGACCCGAGGAGCTGCCCCGTGTAGATGCTGCCCCCTCCTGAGACCCGAGGAGCTGCCCCGTGTAGATGCAGCGCCCTCCTGAGACTGTAGGGGCTGCCCCGTGTAGATGCAGCGCCCTCCTGAGACTGTAGGGGCTGCCCCATGTAGATGCAGCGCCCTCCTGAGACCCGAGGAGCTGCCCCATGTAGATGCAGCGCCCTCCTGAGACCCGAGGAGCTGCCCCATGTAGATGCAGCGCCCTCCTGAGACTGTAGGGGCTGCCCCGTGTAGATGCAGCGCCCTCCTGAGACCCGAGGAGCTGCCCCATGTAGATGCAGCGCCCTCCTGAGACCCGAGGAGCTGCCCCATGTAGATGCAGCGCCCTCCTGAGACTGTAGGGGCTGCCCCGTGTAGATGCAGCGCCCTCCTGAGACTGTAGGGGCTGCCCCGTGTAGATGCAGCGCCCTCCTGAGACTGTAGGGGCTGCCCCGTGTAGATGCAGCGCCCTCCTGAGACTGTAGGGGCTGCCCCGTGTAGATGCAGCGCCCTCCTGAGACTGTAGGGGCTGCCCCGTGTAGATGCAGCGCCCTCCTGAGACTGTAGGGGCTGCCCCGTGTAGATGCAGCGCCCTCCTGAGACTGTAGGGGCTGCCCCGTGTAGATGCAGCGCCCTCCTGAGACTGTAGGGGCTGCCCCGTGTAGATGCAGCGCTCTCCTGAGACTGTAGGGGCTACCCCGTGTAGATGCAGCGCTCTCCTGAGACTGTAGGGGCTGCCCCGTGTAGATGCAGCGCTCTCCTGAGACTGTAGGGGCTGCCCCGTGTAGATGCAGCGCCCTCCTGAGACTGTAGGGGCTGCTCCCTGTGTGGGTACCCCTCTCCAGAGGCAACTGCTCCTGTGTTCAGAGAGCCACTAGGTCTCCATACACCCTAATGTCGGCTGAACCCATCAATAACTGGTGTGGGGCTTCCCTTCCTCCTCAGACTGCGGTGGCTGCTCCCCGAGGGGTTGTCACCTCACCCCCCACATCCTCCTGAGGCGGTGGCTGCTCTTATTTCCCAAGGGCGCTGCCCCAACTCTTCCTATGGCAATGGTGGCTGCTCCCCGAGGGGTCTGCCACACCCACCACCACCTGAGGTGGCAATGGTGGCTGCTCCCCGAGGGGTCTGCCTCACCCACCACCACCTGAGGTGGCAATGGTGGCTGCTCCCCGAGGGGTCTGCCTCACCCACCACCACCTGAGGTGGCAATGGTGGCTGCTCTCCAAGGGGCCTGCCACTCCCACCACCATTTGAAGTGGCGGCGGCTGCTCTGAGGGGTGTGACACACACCCACCACCATTTGAGGTCGTGGCGTCTGCTCCCCAAGTGGGCTGCCACACCCACCTTCTGAGGCCATGGCGGCTGCCTCCCCCACCTCCTGAGGGTGCGGCGGCTGTGTTCAGCACTGTTCTCCATACACATTAGGCTGTCGGCTGAACCCACTGATAACTGGTTTGACCAATGGTCTGATGTGTATGGGGCGCCGGCCGACTGATTGGAGACGTCAATCACACGTCGGGTTGCGGACTGCTGATTTCCATTGTCCTGGAGAAAAGCCGCCGGCTGAAGTGTCACTCGTCTGCTTTCCCATTGAACACAAAGGATCGCTCGCGCAGTCATCTGGTCCCTGTAGCAGTAAATTCTTTGCCTTCAGTGATTATGCATTTAAAGAGTTAATGGACAAAATATATTGGACAATTCCTTAATTCGGTAGTCTGTGATTCGCGATCGCTGACCCGTCTGTACGGTGACGCATGCTATCTGGTGCATTGTTGCATGGTGTCGGTACTTTTCCACTATCTGAATGCCAGTGCTATCAATGTCTGTGCGTCTCCAGGTAATGGAAAAGTACCGAGCACCTCACCCGCACTGATACATGAGAAATAATATTTACGGTATATGGCACCAACATATTCAACAGCAATTTACAATTTGGAGGGGATATATACAGGTAAATGCCAGACACATAATTCAACTTCTTATACACGAGGCGTGGAGCCCTGATTGCAAGAGCTTACAATCTAGACTGACACTTACCTTGCATCTTACGAGCTAAATACTTATAGGAAGCTCGTCAGGTCTGTTCCTTACTGGCCGAGACGCAGATCTTGACCTGTCTGATAATTAAGAGTTAATGGTGAGTAGTTTTGAGATTTGCATGATAGTATATCTCTATTCCTCCATCTCCAATTAAGGTTGTGTTTTTGCTGCAGGAAAAAGCAATGTTGTACCATAAGCAAAAGTGGATGAGATTTCTTAAATATGGACGCGCTGCTTATTATTTTACTTGCAGATTTGAACCATGTGTTTTTTCAAATTTGCTGCATAATAATTTTTAGTGTTTTGTTTTTTTTTTACCCATTCAAATGCATGGAGGAAAAAACACTATTTTGCTGTAAAAAAAAAAGATTGCTAATTCTGTGTTCATATACGTCACATTTATCCTGCTGATCTGCCAGTGTACACCGGCTACAAAGTGCCTGACATGATTTTTCAAGCTTGCCTTAAAGGAAACCTGTCACCAGTTTTTTGGCCTATAAGCTGTGGCCACCACCACCGGGCTCTTATATACAGTATTCTAACACTCTGTATATAACAGCCCAGGCCGCTGTGTAGAACATAAAACACATTATAATACTCAACTAAACCGGTCGTTGCCGTGTGTGTGGGTCAAATGGGCGTTCTCGTTCTCCGGTGACAGCGCCGACTCTTTCGGCCATCTGTCACCGCCCCTGTCGTTTTTCTGAAGCTGCAGTGCATGACTCGTCCGATGTCATAGGCTAGTTTCACACTTGCGTTGGACGGCTTCCGTAGCATTGCGTTGTTACGGATGCGTTGCATATAGTGGCACAACGGATGCTACAGATCGTACAAAACAGAAAGCTTTTTTTTTTATTTTTTCTTTACAGTTTTACCGGCAGCAGACTATTGTGAACGATCAGCTGATCACTCTCAATAGCCGGTGGCCAATGGCTCAGTTGAGAGCTCTCACTTGCCGGCGGCCGAGCATGCCGGGGGGCGAGCGCTCAGCTGAGCGCTCTCACTTGCCGGCGGCCGAGCATGCTGGCGGGCGAGCGCTCAGCTGAGCGCTGTCACTTGCCGGCGGGCGAGCGCTCAGCTGAGCGCTGTCACTTGCCGGCAGGCGAGCGCTCAGCTGAGCGCTGTCACTTGCCGGCGGGCGAGCGCTCAGCTGAGCGCTGTCACTTGCCGGCGAGCGCTCAGCTGAGCGCTGTCACTTGCCGGCGGGCGAGCGCTCAGCTGAGCGCTGTCACTTGCCGGCGGCCGAGCATGCCGGCGGGCGAGCGCTCAGCTGAGCGCTGTCACTTGCCGGCGGCCGAGCATGCCGGCGGGCGAGCGCTCAGCTGAGCGCTGTCACTTGCCGGCGGCCGGTCGCTCAGCTGAGCCCTGTCACTTGCTGGCGGCCGAGCGTTCAGCTGAACGTTTGGCCACTGTGAGACAAAATAAAGTTTGATTTTTTTTAAAAAAAAAGAGCATGCGCAGTGAAATCCTGAGGATTCCGCTGCTCAAAACGTTACATGCTGCGTTCCTCCCGCTGGGCGGAAGCAACGGAGCGTCGCCCAGCGGAAGCAACGCAGGTCCTTTTGGCACAATCCGTCACCATACAAGTCTATGGGAAACAGTGGAATCCGTTAACGGATTCTGCTGTTTTCCAAAAGGGCGGATTGTAACGGAAGGAAAGCAACGCAAGTGTGAAAGTACCCATACGCACTCGCCAGCATTCAGGTCCTGAGCAGGGCAGATCAAAGTATTGTAGTGTTCCTGCGCAGGATCGGCAAGTGTGTATGACTTAGCGTCATGCACCGCGGCTTATAGGCCGGAAAAGTGGCGACAGTTTCACTTTAAAATTCTTATTCTCAGCAGCACATCGTCCTATCTAAACAGGGTGTGCTGCCGAGAACAATATTTTATGCCCACAGAACATATTACCGATCATTTTGGGATCTACGGTCAGCCCAAATATTGAGACTACAGATTGGCGGTTTAATACTGCGGGTTACCTGGTCTTAACCCTTAGGGTATGTGCTCACGGTCATGCTTGCTGGCATTCTGGACCTAGCGATTGAGACGCTAGCATCCTGTGTTGTAGCGCACGTCATCCGTGCACACAATCGGGGTCACTGACAGCAGATTTTCGCTGTGTTCTCCCGTTTCGAATATTTGTGTCTCCACAAGAAAAAATTGACATGCTGCAGATAGGAAACCCGCGCCACAGGTCCGTTTCCGAAATGGTAAAACGCACAGTGGGCAGGAGATTTCTATAAATCCATCCTCTGTGCTTGTACTGTACAACGCAGAGTCTTGGATGCAGTGAACAGTGTCCAAATCGCTGCTAACGCTGATTGTGGGCTCGCATCATGAAAGTGATGTTTTTGAGAACTTGCATGGTAAATATGCAGCTTTGGCAAGGAGTCCCATAATACAGATGTAGCAAAGGTTATAGTGACTCCACGCACAGACTTTGCAACTTGTCACAGAAGGATATCTCCCAAAAGAGGATTAAAATAACCTGACATGTCACTGGCTTGTGCAATGTTAAGTTTGGGTCGACTTGCCCCTTTGTTTATTGTTGTGATACTCCTGTGCTGTTATGAGTCAATTTAATCTTTGCTCTATCTGTATGCTCACCCCGCCTCTCGGTGACTGATGGCAGCGTTACTCCTTGTCACTGTGCTTGGTGCTGATCCTGCCAGTCCAGTTTTGGAGGGGGGTAGCCACATTTTATGCAGATCAAAGAACTTGCTTCACAGTGAAAGCCAGTAATATGACGGACGGTTTAATAGGAACCAAACGGGTCCAGTTATGCTGAATGGGATCTGTCCAAATGGTAAAATGCCGCCCTCCCCATAGGAGCCCAAACAGATCCATTTATGGTGCATGAGGCGTATGCATCGCTCATAGTTCTGATGAGTTTTTTGGCGTAATTCCATTTTCTTGTGCTTAGAACAAAGGATTATTCTCCTCTTCAGAAGTTACCTATCGTAGCATGTGAGAACTTTCTAATCAGTGGGGGTCCGACCGCAGCACATTGTCTGAGACATGCGCCTCTCCTCTCCATTCATTGTCTGTGGGACTGCCCATATAGAATGGGTCTATGCGCATTTCCACCCACCACTCCATTCATACAAAACTCTGCAGAGTCCCATTCTCTGGATCGGTGGTATGCAGTAGTCAGACCCCCAACAGTCAGGAATTAGTCCCTTATCCTATATTGATGTGATTAACCTTGAAAGATGGAAATAACCCTTTAAGGCTATGTGCACACAGTGCGTTTTCGGGTGCGGTTTTGGCCTCAAAACTGCATGACTTTGCTTCCCCTGCAAAGTCTGAGTTTTCATTTTTGCTGTTCGCACACAACTTTTTTATTTGCGTTTTTGAGCTTAAAAAAAATGGACATGTCAATTCTTTCCTGCGTTTTTCTGCGTTTTCCCCCCATGCAATGCATTGGAAAAACGCAGCCAAAAACGCACCAAAACGCTGTAAAAACGCATGCGGTTTTTGCCGCGGGTGCGTTTTTAGCGGCCAAAAGCGCACAAACGCAGCGTCAAAAAAACGTAGCGTATTTACATAGCCTAAGGCTCTGTGCGCACACTGCTGTTTTTCCTGCGGATTTACCGCGGTTTTTGTTGCAGAAATGGTGCAGTTTTTGCTCATAAGCTTCCTGCAGTCCTTCCCCAGCAAAATCTATGGGAAATCCAAAATGCTGTGCGCAGTTTTTTGGGTTTTTTTTCCTTTATAGGTTTTGCTGCATAATTTCTGCAGCAAAAAAGTAGCGTCACTACTTTTCCGCAGGTACCTGCGTTTTTGCCATAGATGGTTAAAAACCGCAGGGACCAACCTGCGGTAAAACTGGATGCGAAATCTGCCAGAGGGTGCGGATTTTTCGTAAGATTTTTCCCAGTGGGCACAGACCCTAAAGCTCATATTACTGTTTGAATAATGTCTTGGCCGATCGTTCACCTGGAGTCTCTAAGGCTAGGTTCACATTTCCATTAAATTGTATCAGTCACAATCCGCGGCTCTGGTTAATGGAATCTGTTTAGCGGATTCCGTTGTGTCCCATAGACTTGTATTGGTAGCGGATTGCCAATGATGACCTTGCGTTGCATCCGCTATGCAGCGGTCAGTGGTTTTTGGACTGACCGCGGGGCGAAAACGCAGAATGTAACGTTTTCTGGCCGTCAAAATTAACGCACCGCGCAGGAATCGGTCACAATCAGTCAAGCTTCTAATGGATGTCTATGGTGCTGGATTCCGTCGTATTCAGTCTTACGACTGAATCCAGCGCTGGATTCAGTCATGCTCTACTGAGCATGCCCAGCATGTTTGGCACACCCACTGGGCTGTCCCAAACGGATCATGACTGATCCGTCAAAAAAAAACGGACGCACAGCGGATGTAATGGACGCAACGGATCAGTTTTTTCACAGGATTCCTATGAACGGAATCCTGTGAAAAACACATCCGTTGCATCAGTTGACATCTCAAAAACGACTGATCCGTTGCTGACGGATTTAAAACAATGGAAATGTGAACCTAGCCTAAGGCGGCTCTACCATACACATGAGAGCTCGATTGGCCGAGCAGAGAGTTTTCCAAACTTGTCGGTGGCATATCTCTAGGAGACTATACAATCGCCAGTCTTAAAGGGAACCTGTCAGGTGCAGTATGCACCCAGAACCACGAGCAGTTCTGGGTACATATTGCTAATCCCTGCCTAACTGTTCCAGCCTATAGTAGTATAGATAAAGGGATCTTTGGAAAAAAGTATTTCTAAAGATCCTTTATGATATGCTAATGAGGCCAGGGACTAGTCACATGGGCGTTACTTCCCCTGGCTAGTCGGCCCCTTTAGCTTGTTAGTACGCCCCTGTGGGCGTGCGAACATGCTAATGATTGTGCAGCATCAGAGGAAGGTCACGCTCACCTCTGCTCCCATCGTGTCCGAGTCCTGGATTTCGGCTCAGTGCACATGATCCTGGTTTTTCAGTCATGCGCACTATGAAGCCGGGTGTATGAGTCCAGGCTTCAAACCAATGTAGTGCGCATGACTGAGTCCAGGATCATGCGCACGGAGCCAAAATCCAGGACTCGAACGCGATGGCAGCAAAGGTGAGTGTGACCATCCTCTGATGCTGTGCATTTTATTAGGATGTTAGCATGCCCACAGGGGAGTACTAACAAGCTAAGGGGGCTGACTAGCCAAGGGAAGTAACACCCTTGGGACTAGTCCCTGGCCTCATTAGCATATTATTTTTTTTATTTTTTTATTTCTATAGCGCCAACATATTCCGCAGCGCATATGATAGAATATCTTTAGAAATACTTTTTCTGAAGCTCTTTATGCTACTGTATACAGGGACTGTTAGGCAGGGATTAGCAACATGCACCCAGATCTGCTCGTGGTTCCCTTTAAGTCTGACATGCCGGATTGACAATTGTCCCCCCTCCCTGACAAATTGTCCGCTGCTCCCATAGTCTTTAATCTCTCCAGAACCTGGCAATACTAGCTTTGGTCAAATTGGGTCTGTGTATGGGGAGGTTTTAACTCCTAATTAGCGGCCAGCTGAAATCAGTGTCTTTCTTACATCTGTAGTATTCATTCTTGCTAATTTTGCTATTGGCGTTTCTGTTCCTTGTGCCGTATCTTCAGCCTCCAGTTACAGGCATGCCCAGCTCCTCACTTCCTAGGCATCAGTTCCTAGTCTTTTTTGTGGGGGGAAAAAAAACCTTGTAGAATTCCTCTCCTGACGTTACCTTTACGGTTGCCTGTGTATTTCTCCTTTAGGAAAACAGAACTGACCTTGTATCTCTGCCCTTCATGTTACACATTTACACTTTTAGCAAACACTGTTACATTATATGGTCGGGGCGTTGCCCACCTGTGCGGTCTGGGGGTCCGTGGTTGTACACGGCGGTGTTGCAGGAGCGGATTTCTCCACGTGATGGCTTTTACAGACCATGAATTGATTGGCTACTAAAAGCCACCATTGACTAATGTTTCTGAGCAGATTTATTTCGTCCACTGCTGAACAAGTGACGTGCGTAAGATCTGCAAAAGATCACACTGACCGGGTTACAATGACCTATTAGTGTAAAGGTCAGGAGGGCTAATTCTGTGTACAGCTGGAGTAATTCCACGCAGTGACCCTATTAATTAGTTACTATCACGGGGAGGGCTCGGTGCCGCAGTTTGCACAGGAAGATCTCCCACCCCATGAGCCGGTGTTCAGGGCTAGTCCTCAGTCACTATTGTGCAGCATACTCTCTGAAAAAGGTTAAATGGCGTGCTTATTGTATGTAATGTCTCCAGGAACAAGTCATTCCAGTTCTTTCAGATTAGATCCTAAAGAAAAGCATACCGCAACTGTAACCATGTGTGATGTGCACAAAATAGTGGCTTAAATAGTATTGTCACTATACTGGATAACACCCTATAGGAACGGGGCCGGCTGCCTTTTTATTTGGGGCTAAAGGGATCATGTCACGTTCAAAGTTACTTCCCATAGCTGTAGGTAAATAGTATCTGCAGTTCCATAATATTAAAATCATTCCTGGCTACAGTACTGGAGCAGCGGCTGCAGGGAGAAAATAAACATATCCTCCCTGTAGCTGCTTATTGGGACAATGCAGGGAGTGTTTAATCACCGATCACTATATAGTGACCCTGGCTGTAATCAATCCCAGGCATTTTGACAGCAAGATCGGCGCACGTGCAACAGAGCAGGCTGTCAATAAACAGTCTCCTCTAACTGCTCTCTGCACCGCTCCTATAACTGAAGGCAATTGACTTCTTAGAGGATATAAGATCCTTTTCTCCCTATAACATTATAACACTACATGCAGATGATATCTACAGGTAAGCAGTGCTTTTGGACCCCACCGAGGTGACAAATAATTTACACAGATGAATGTCAGCTGCAAATGCGGTTTACCAGATCAGGTCGTAATTTAGGCTTTGTTCACATGTTGTGACCATGGTATGGTTTTGGTTTTTTTTTTTGGCATGTTTAAAGGGAACCTGTCACCAGATTTGGAGCCTATAAGCTGCGTCCACCACCAGTGGGCTCTTATATACAGCACGTTACAATGCTGTATATAAGAGCCCAGGCCGCTGTATAGAACGTAGAAATCACTTTATAATACTCACCTAGGTCGCTCCAGTGCAGACTGGTCAGATGAGTGTCTCCGTTCTGAGACCAGCGCCTCCTCTTTCGGCCATCTTTGTCCTCCTGAAGCCAGCGTGTATGACGTGTCCTAAATCATGCACTTGCTGGCCCGGAAGTCCTGCCCAGGTGCACTTTGATATGCCCTGCTCAGGGCAGATCATAGTGTGCCTGTGCAGGACCTAAATACCGACCTGTGTGCATGATGTAAGACACGTCATGCACGTTGGCTTCAGAAGGAGGACCAAGATGGCCGAAAGAGGAGGTGCTGGTCCCGGAGAACTGACACTCATCCGACCAGTCTGCACCGGAGCGACCTTCTAGGTGAGTATTATAAAGTGATTTTTGCGTTCTACACAGTGGCCTGGGCTCTTATATACAGCAGGTTAGAATGCTGTATATAACAGCCCGGTGGTGGTGGCCGCAGCTTATAGCCACCAAATCTGGTGACAGGTTCCCTTTAACACTGCAGTTATTATAAACGTTGCGGAAAGAAAAAAGCACCGAGGCTGCAACATGTGACCGGAGCCTTAAAAGGATCTTGTCAGGAGACTTATTGCCCGGATCCCAGGCGTAATGAATCGGAGCCCGGCGGTGTATGTTTAACTCTGAATTGATGCAGTGTTTCAGGGAAGACTTTGTAAAGGTGGCCGGACACTGTGCATCTAGGATGACCAGTCTGATTCAGATTCCCGGCGGATTCTACCGGATCTTATATTACTGACCTTTCTCCTTCTTGGAGAGCAGAGATCTTCCTGTCCCAGAGCGGTGTGGGAAGAATTCACCGGGTTCCGTAATCTGGACTAGGCGTGCGAAATTTAAAATGTTGCAACGTTTCGGAGTAAACCCCCCCTACACTGCTGCAGTAATGAAGCCGCTGTCTAATGCTGCCCGTTCTCGGGTTCCTTTTTAATTCATGCAAATTATCTTTCTAATGGAGGTTTGTGCTGAAAGCTCCGGGGCCGGTTTGGTGTTTTGACAACACTGCTTTCTGTAAAGCGTTATCACAATTACGTCAGTGTTCACACGTGTCACTCATTGATGTGAACAGTAGTCTGGTTCTTCTCAGTGGTCAAGGTCACTCTTTTAGCAATGTCCTTGACTGCGCTTGCTGTTTTCATAGGTATCTAAAATCTTGCCATGTTTTTTTCTTCACTCACCAATGAACACCATGTGTTTATCCATAAAGTCAAGAAATTTAATTCAATATATTACACTGTGTAATGTTAAGTGTCAAAGTACAGAATACGTGAGAATAAAGCCTTAAAGGGGTCGACAGGTCATCAATAGTGATGAGCGGGAACTACCGTGCTCAGTAATCGTAACTAGTGATGAGCGGGCACTACCATGCTCAGGTGCTCAGTAATCGTAACTAGTGATGAGCGGGCACTACCATGCTCAGGTGCTCAGTAATCGTAACTAGTGATGAGCGGGCACTACCATGCTCAGGTGCTCAGTAATCGTAACTAGTGATGAGCGGACACTACCATGCTCGGGTGCTCAGTACTCGTAACTAGTGATGAGCGGGCACTACCATGCTCGGGTGCTCAGTACTCGTAACTAGTGATGAGCGGGCACTACCATGCTCGGGTGCTCAGTACTCGTAACTAGTGATGAGCGGGCACTACCATGCTCGGGTGCTCAGTACTCGTAACTAGTGATGAGCGGGCACTACCATGCTCGGGTGCTCGATACTCGTAACTAGTGATGAGCGTGCACTACCATGCTCAGGTGCTCAGTAATCGTAACTAGTGATGAGCGGGCACTACCATGCTCAGGTGCTCGATACTCGTAACTAGTGATGAGCGGGCACTACCATGCTCAGGTGCTCGATACTCGTAACTAGTGATGAGTGAGCACTACCATGCTCGGGTGTTCAGTACTCGTAACTAGTGATGAGCGGGCACTACCATACTCAGGTGCTCTGTACTCGTAACTAGTGATGAGCGGGCACTACCATGCTCGGGTGCTCAGTACTGGTAACTAGTGATGAGCGGGCACTACCATGCTCGGGTGCTCAGTACTCGTAACTAGTGATGAGCGGGCACTACCATGCTCAGGTGCTCGATACTCGTAACTAGTGATGAGCGGGCACTACCATGCTCAGGTGCTCGATACTCGTAACTAGTGATGAGTGAGCACTACCATGCTCGGGTGTTCAGTACTCGTAACTAGTGATGAGCGGGCACTACCATGCTCAGGTGCTCTGTACTCGTAACTAGTGATGAGCGGGCACTACCATGCTCGGGTGCTCAGTACTGGTAACTAGTGATGAGCGGGCACTACCATGCTCGGGTGCTCAGTACTCGTAACTAGTGATGAGTGGGCACTACCATGCTCAGGTGCTTGGTACTCGTAACTAGTGATGAGGGAGCACTACCATGCTCGGGTGCTCTGTACTCGTAACTAGTGATGAGAGGGCACTACCATGCTCGGGTGCTCAGTACTGGTAACTAGTGATGAGCGAGCACTACCATGCTCGGGTGCTCAGTACTGGTAACTAGTGATGAGCGAGCACTACCATGCTCGGGTGCTCAGTACTGGTAACTAGTGATGAGCGGGCACTACCATGCTCGGGTGCTCAGTACTGGTAACTAGTGATGAGGGAGCACTACCATGCTCGGTACTTGTAACTAGTGATGAGAGGGCACTACCATGCTCGGGTGCTCAGTACTGGTAACTAGTGATGAGGGAGCACTACCATGCTCGGGTGCTCAGTACTGGTAACTAGTGATGAGGGAGCACTACAGTGCTCGGAATGAGCAGTTGGATGCTCGGACGGGCTTGACTCGTTTAAAGTGTAATGGGAGTCACTGGAGAACGCAAGCAAATTTTTTTGGGAAGATCTTCATTGACTTCCATTATACTGGGTACATGAGTCAAGCTAGTCTGTGGCCGACTGCTTGTTACGAATCCTGAGCATGGTAGTGCTCACTCATTTAATCATCCATATCTGGGGTCTTCAGGACAGGTCATTAATATTGGTTTGGTGGGTTTATACACCAGCTATCTCCACTGATCGTCTTACACAGGCTGTCAGCGGCTGGATGTAAATACATCGAACAAATGCGGTGTCAACCTCCAGTTGCTGTGTATCGGATACTGCAGATCAGCTCCTATTCGAGAGGAATTGACCTGCAGTGTCCTGTAGTGGAGAATAGAGGTCATCAATATCTGGTTGACCGGTTAACCAAGTTAAGGGCGAATTAGTGTAAAGTTAACTAAACTGGTCAATATTGATGGGACTGGCCAATTTTTTTATGGGTAAGGAGACCTCCAGGACCAGGAATGTTGCATCTCTCCCCTTATTCTCATGGACGATAAGCCCACCACCAAAGGTGTTCTCCACTTCTCCCACCAACAACTTGTACACTTGGTCAACCAGACGTGCACGAGGTGTCGGAGGAATGGGTTTCTGCTCATGGTGTAAGAGTATCTTTAGTGTACGACAATATTTTGCACTTATGTAATCTGATTGTCCCCTTTTTTTTAGTGGTGGCCTGAGTAACATGCTGTTTCACTGCTCGTTGCCGGAAGATGTGATCTGTTTGGGCAATGAGCCCCGGAGTATTCTCCTGCGGATATACGGCGCGATCTTACAGGTGGGTGAACTCGTCAGATAAAGTTGTGTATATTGTTGTGTATTTACCCTATAAGTCTGTTTTGCAGACATGAAAGATTTGCGAATAGTGTTCTTTCCGATTTGTGCATACTGCCGCCTTTTGTACATTCAGTCTTCATACCAAATTTTGTCAGTCATTACGGCACTTCGCCGTATCGAAAATGTCTATTGGACAACCGAAGTAAAAGCTTATCCCTGCTTCTGCTATAAAACCCCAATTCCTCTGCATCACCCCCACACAGGCAATGGCATATCCAATGCAGCACGATCGTTAGACCGGGCAATTCATGAACGAACGTTGCTTCCAGTTATAGAAAACTTCTGATATGTCAAACATTTTCTTCGTCCCCATCTGAGCTCCGAGACCCCCTAACGATCGGTAGAGTGAAGCTACTAAAGTGCTTGATAGATCGATGACCAGCTTTGGCTTCTGACTGCTTTTCTCCCGTTCTCCCGACAGCCAAGGGACGTGCATGTCTTACTGGCAGTCTTTAGCTCTTTAGCGTAACGCCCAAAAAATAGAAAGGGGTTAGAAGAGTTTGTGCCCTTTAGTCACTTAAAGGGATTTGGAAGTTTGTGGTTTGATCAACTCATTTGACCCCTATGATTCCTGCCAATCTCAAACAGCATTGGCATAGTAAAGAAAATAATTGGAGTCAACAGCAGACATTCTTCTTCCTACAGAATTTGTGTGGATGGCCATTGTATGCAGTGGTTGCCTAAATAAAGTGCTGACCAGGACCAAAAGCTGACTCTTCTTTTGAGGTTGCTGTGTCTCTTTAGTGCGGTTCAAAGTAAGAACCCCACTAATCGGACAGCAATGACCCATCCAAGCCATGTCGCACCAATGGGTTTGAGGGCACTTTTAGACAGCCGAATTCTAGCAGATTGTGAGGAGGTCTCTGCGCCCAAAACATCCGACATATCAGAGGTTTTCTGTATCCTGAGGCCACAACTTTTTTTCAAAAATGAAACCTGGCAAGTCATGCAGCCCGAACCATGGGAAAAATGAATCGGAGAAGGGGGCAGTGTAAGTTTTATCTGAAACGCAACTAGTGCAAGAGTTTACGGAGGCATCGCCTGGCAAGAATGTCTAGAGGGACTTGTCAGTCCAGACCTCAAAGGTCCCGTCTCTTAGACGAGGCATCTGAGACGGATGGTCCTCCACCGGCTTCTCTTGAGTTTCAGAACAGTGCATCCGGTCTCTGATTCTTGCCGCCTGTATGGTTGGGGCAGGATGAATCTCGTGACAGGTTCCCCTTAATAAAAATAAATCTGCATTTGCCTTTATTATCCGGGCCTACGATCTCTTGCTTAACCATCCGTGGCAGAAGTGACCATTGTGTGCTCTTCAGATTCAGTGTTTCCAGCTGATGGGTGGCGTAATTCTGAAGAAATGGCCGGAGACTGTAGATTGGCCATGCCAGGTTTAGAGGTAAATGCCACCTTACCCCACTGACCCTTTTTATCTCTTTATGGGTAAGTTTAAGAGATTTCCTTACAATCGAGGACCTCGATCTTCCACCAGATGCAGAGAACACGTGGATGGATCTTCATAAATGCCCATGAATCATCCGCCCCTTATCTCCTAGACGTGCGATCCATTAATAATCTTGTATGTGGTCGGTAAAGGAGTCAATTACATTCTCGAATATTTACAGATGGTTTTGTAAATGATTCATTAAACAGTCTCCTTCGTCTTTTGTAAGCCCATTAGAGCCAGTTCTCGGTTTTGAAGTACGAAGCTTTTAAGGTTATTATTGACTTTGGCAGCTTCTCTATTTACCGCTGGGTTCCCCCCCCCCCCAGTCTGTCTTAATCAAAGTCCAAACCAAGAGTCGTGTGGCCCGGACTTTGATATAGTCAGTAATATTCCTATCCGCGGTTAGTCACCCGTCCGTACTTGAATCATTGCCTTCAGTAACACGCCCAGGTACAGCTGTAGAAATCAATGCCTGCCGGCCCAGATTCCTGCCATTGACTTTGTGGCTTCTCCGACACTGACCTTGATCTCTGCATTGCCATTGTAAAAAGAAACCTGAGAAGACGAGTCATTCATGTTATCAAGATTAGTCCAAGAAAGGACCAAATACGATTCATGAGATGGGTAAAGCGTCCAGTCATGATCTAGATCAGACGTTCCCAACTTGTTTTTGGGTTGAGACAGGATGACTGTTCAAACCAAGCATAGATGCTTAGTTTCCCTTCTATCTCCAACATCCCCTCTTTTGATTGACCGTTTTGGCTTTATAGAGCCAGAGGAGGGTGGAGATAAGTGGGGAAACAAGCAGGTGGGCTTGAATGATTAGCCCTGCCATGATTACACAGAGCACATGAACTTGCTTTGAACAGTCTGTGCTCAGTCCCTTTTTTAAAGGAAGATTTTCAACAGAAAATAACTGTTCAAACCAAGCAGAGGTGCTTTCTTTCAACGTACTGAGTTTGCATTCGATTCTGCCCTCGTTTTTCTCCATTGACTGTTCTGTCTTCACTGGAGAGTTGAAAAACAAGTAGGTGAAAAGGAGGACTTAACCGCTAGGCCAAATAGGGGGGCACTGAGTGCACTGGTGCTTGGTTTGAACAGTCATGGTGTGCCGACGCGACAAGGTCTGCTAATGGTATGACCACCCTGCTGTGTATCACTATAGAGTGTGTTCATACGTGTTGTGTTATATATCACGCACATACCTGCCAACAACTGTGGAGCTAGACTTTGGAGGTTTAGAGGTTGTCCACTACTTTAACATTGATGGCCTAGCCTTAGGATAGGTCATCGGTCTGATCGTCCGGGGTCCAACACCCTGCACGCCGGCTGATCAGCTGTTCTCATTGCTAGTAGTGGCTGGAAATGTTCAGATCCATTGATGTCCTAAGGATAGGACATCAGTGGTAAAGTAGTGGCCAACCTGTTTAAGAATCACATGTGGCTCACAACATAATGGTTAGGAAACTATCTAGATCAGTAAGTAGACTGCTTTCCCAGACTTGGAGACCCAACCACCAAGATTTTCATATATGAACTAAAGCCAGTGCTATACTGGCGCTATCATGCTGATGCTAAATCTACTTTTCATTGAGATCGGATGTATACTTTCTGAAATATAGGCAAGTAAAGTTTGTGAAATACAGTTATTTGAGAAGTGCTGCAGAATATTTATATGTGGGTCAGATTTTGCTAGTTATTTTTCCAGTGTCCCTCCTCCTGTCCTTCCTTCCCCCGCCTCTGTCCTTCCTTCCCCCGCCTCTGTCCTTCCTTCCCCCGCCTCTGTCCTTCCTTCCCCCGCCTCTGTCCTTCCTTCCCCCGCCTCTGTCCTTCCTTCCCCCGCCTCTGTCCTTCCTTCCCCCGCCTCTGTCCTTCCTTCCCCCGCCTCTGTCCTTCCTTCCCCCGCCTCTGTCCTTCCTTCCCCCGCCTCTGTCCTTCCTTCCCCCGCCTCTGTCCTTCCTTCCCCCGCCTCTGTCCTTCCTTCCCCCGCCTCTGTCCTTCCTTCCCCCGCCTCTGTCCTTCCTTCCCCCGCCTCTGTCCTTCCTTCCCCCGCCTCTGTCCTTCCTTCCCCCGCCTCTGTCCTTCCTTCCCCCGCCTCTGTCCTTCCTTCCCCCGCCTCTGTCCTTCCTTCCCCCGCCTCTGTCCTTCCTTCCCCCGCCTCTGTCCTTCCTTCCCCCGCCTCTGTCCTTCCTTCCCCCGCCTCTGTCCTTCCTTCCCCCGCCTCTGTCCTTCCTTCCCCCGCCTCTGTCCTTCCTTCCCCCGCCTCTGTCCTTCCTTCCCCCGCCTCTGTCCTTCCTTCCCCCGCCTCTGTCCTTCCTTCCCCCGCCTCTGTCCTTCCTTCCCCCCCCGCCTCTGTCCTTCCTTCCCCCCCCGCCTCTGTCCTTCCTTCCCCCCCCGCCTCTGTCCTTCCTTCCCCCCCCGCCTCTGTCCTTCCTTCCCCCCCCGCCTCTGTCCTTCCTTCCCCCCCCGCCTCTGTCCTTCCTTCCCCCCCCGCCTCTGTCCTTCCTTCCCCCCCCGCCTCTGTCCTTCCTTCCCCCCCCGCCTCTGTCCTTCCTTCCCCCCCCGCCTCTGTCCTTCCTTCCCCCCCCGCCTCTGTCCTTCCTTCCCCCCCCGCCTCTGTCCTTCCTTCCCCCCCCGCCTCTGTCCTTCCTTCCCCCCCCGCCTCTGTCCTTCCTTCCCCCCCCGCCTCTGTCCTTCCTTCCCCCCCCGCCTCTGTCCTTCCTTCCTCCCCCCCCCGCCTCTGTCTTTCCTTCCCCCCCCCGCCTCTGTCTTTCCTTCCCCCCCCCGCCTCTGTCTTTCCTTCCCCCCCCCCCCGCCTCTGTCTTTCCTTCCCCCCCCCCCCGCCTCTGTCTTTCCTTCCCCCCCCGCCTCTGTCCTTCCCCCCCCCGCCTCTGTCTTTCCTTCTCCCCCCCGCCTCTGTCTTTCCTTCCCCCCCCGCCTCTGTCTTTCCTTCCCCCCCCCCGCCTCTGTCTTTCCTTCCCCCCCCCCCCGCCTCTGTCTTTCCTCCCCCCCCGCCTCTGTCTTTCCTCCCTCCCCGCCTCTGTCCTTCCTTCCCCCCGCCTCTGTCCTTCCTTCCCCCCCGCCTCTGTCCTTCCTTCCCCCCCGCCTCTGTCCTTCCTTCCCCCCCGCCTCTGTCCTTCCTTCCCCCCCGCCTCTGTCCTTCCTTCCCCCCCGCCTCTGTCCTTCCTTCCCCCCCGCCTCTGTCCTTCCTTCCCCCCCCCCCGCTCTGGGAATAACCAACAAAACTTTACCCACCTATTAGATATTGTGCAGCACCTATCAACAGTGCATTTCACAAACTTGCCTGTATTTCAGAAAGTATACATCCGATCTCACAACTACAGGTATGTATAGAATCAGCCTGATAGCCTCAGTATAGCACTGGCTTCAGTTCATATATGAAAATCTCGGTGGTCGGTCCTCTTTAAAAATATTTATAAATTTTGACTTTCAAAAAGTTAAAATTAGACACTGACGTGTTCTCTTGTTTTACGGCCACTTCTTGTATCCTGCTCTGGTGTAATGTGCACCATGCCGACTCGATAAGCAAGTTTTAGAGTAAATATTCGGGAGCACTGAAAACCTCATCCTACGCTTTGCCCATATGCTGCTTTTTTTTTTTTTTATTTTTAGATTTTTTTTTTTATAAAGCTAGTGTGTTTTGCTTATGCCATATGAGATACCACTGTCTTATTAAACCATGCACATTCAATTTTTTTTTTTCAATTGACTTTAAGTCTTCCTAACAAGTTTTACTATTTTCAACACCCTTTAACAGTCTGTCCTGTTCTCCGGTAGCAGCAGGACGGCCACATTGTCTCACGCCAAGAGAAAAAAGGATAATGTCCTTTCTCTTCTGGATACCGGGCAAATATCTATTTTTCTTTCACACTAGGACTTGGGTAAAGACACGGACTAGATCACTTTATATCAAGAAAACAGACGGTGCAAACTGTTGTGGCTGCTAATGCTAAACCTTACTCTCGATAGTATCACAGCCCTTCTGTTCCAGCTATCCCGAGTAGTTTTATTTCTTATTCTTATATCATTATTAAATATTTTGCAGAATATTTTTTTTTTATTGCTTGGTATAAAATGTTCGACAGTTTTACATTCCATTATTTTATTGCTTTTATACTGATTTTCTATTAATGTTCCAAATTGGCACAATATATTGTGCAATATTAAATGCCAGTGTATTAAAAATCCTGTTTTTCTGGCATTTTTTTGCAGCTTTGTTGGGTGGGTTTTGCGGGTGGAGACTAATCATTGCTGGGGCAGGGTGTTATACCTCTTTAGTTGTATGTGCATGTGTTCTTTGCTGCAGGCGTACCCATGCCATCGTGCCTTGCACACTCTGGTTTCCAGGTGACAGACACGATCCACGGTATAGTATGCAACCTCGGAGTCAGAGCATTCATTATGTTAAAGCTTTTTTTTATTAATTATATAAGCAATGATATATATTTTGCATGCATCAGTATGTTTTTATATATGCTTTATGGACTGTGCTTCAGGCCAAAATGAACTAATCAGGCAATACGTTAGTCCTAAATTAGACGTTTTGCAACTTTAATCCAGTCCCTATTGTTAGAAGTAAAACCTGACTGAAAAATGACTTGCTATTCCTTAAAGGGAACTTGTCACCAAATTTGTCCCCTATAAGCTGCGGCGAGCACCAGTCAGCCCTTCTATACCGCATTCCAGAATACTGTACATAAGGCCTAAGACATGGCATGAAAAACTGACCAAGTGGAATGCGATAAAACATTGCATTCCACTCGGACCAATATTGGCCTGTGTCAGCACCCATAAGCAATTTTCTCAGCCCCAATTGGACCGAGAAAACAGTCGCAGCATGCTGCAACTGTAATACAAGACTTTCTCTCGCACCCATTCAAGTCTATGGGATGAGAGAAAGATCACAATGCACATGCAGTACACCGGTGTACCGCGAGTGCAGGGCGAGAAAGGCAATAGCCGGCAACGGAGGAGAGAAGGAGATAAAACCCTCCCGCCCCTCCTGGGCGCCAGCCCTGCCCCTCCTGGGTGCCGGCCCTGCCATCGTAGCTGAGATCCGATCGCATTTAGACCTCAGTTGCAGTGACACCCGGCTCCCGCTGTGCTGCCAGCGTGAGCCGTGCCATGCGAGGATCACATTAGTCCCCTGTGGCCATGGCCTAAGAGCCAAGCTGCTCTGTAGAACATAAAAAAAACCCTTTTATTATACTCTCCTAAGGGGCGGTCTGATGGGCGTTGCTGATCTCGGTCCGGCGCATCCTATCTTTCTTGCTGTATGTGGGTGACGCGTCCTACATAATCCATAGTCTGCCATTGTGCTCCTGCACATGTGTCCTTCTCTTCCCTGCTATGGGAGAGAAAAGTACTGTAATGCAGCAGGTGCGGGGAAAGGTCAAAGACCTCCCGTGCAAGCGCACTACAAAACTTTGCGCTGCTATCAGCCGGGCAGAGAACAGTGCGCATGCGCAGGAACACAATGGTGGACTGTGTGGATGACTTAGGACGCGTCAGAGAGGAGGCTCTGGGTCAAGATCAGTGATGCTCATCGGACCCAACCGCCCAGCAGGTGAGCATAATAAAAGGTGTTTTTTACATTATAAAGCTGCCTGGGCTCTTATATACAGTATTCTAGAATGCTGTATATAAGGGCCTACTAGTGGTGGCTGCAACTTATAGGGGACAAATCTGGTGACAGGTTCCCTTTTATTTTCTAATGGGACTAGAACCGAAAACACAAAATAATAAAAATTCCACTAAGTGATCAAAAACATAAATTGGTCTAGTCTAGCCCTAACCTCTCTACATAGCACAGCGAAACCTCTCAACATCGCTTTAAAGGATTGTCAGCAGGTGTATGCTGCATGATCGGTATAACTGCCATACAATCCTTCATCAGGTGTTGGACAGGACTCCTTATATACAAAATAACTATCCTGTCTGGACAACTCAAATATCTGATGAAGGATTTTCTGGCAGTTAAACAGATCGTGCAGCATAATTTTCAAAGGAAGTTAGAAAAGTTTAGAACTCTTCATAATATAAATGTTAGGTCCTATAGATCTGGTGATACTGTTTTACCTTTGTAAATGTTTTTGGCCATTTATGAAATTGTTGAATGTCAAAGTAGGAGTCAGGACTGTGTCTTACTGACTCCACAGCTCCTGTATGTACGTGTGCACCCAAGTCCTTGAAATTTGGCTTTTCGGGGGCAGATTACTCTTTCCACAATTTAGGTAGAAAGCAACCTTACTCTTAAATGTCAGCCCTGGGATCCCATTTTGGCTGATAAAGTGAGATTTTCTGATCACCTAGTAAATTGCATTATGCACCACTGGCATTAAACTACTTATAATTAGCAATATGCAGGCACATCAGTCATTTATTAGATTGTTCTGACAGGCCGACTGCGCTTCCCATACACACAGAATAATTGATCATTTTGGGCGTGTAGAATGCCATTATTCTTGGCAGCACATGTTGTTTACTTGACGTGCTGCCGAAGACCATGGTTTTTAAAGAGAACCAGTCACCAAATTTGGCCCCTATAAGCTGCAGCCATCACCAGTGGAGCCCATGCCGTATAACATGTATATATTTTATTATTTTATTATAATAATTTATTATTTATTTATTTTTATTTTACTATTTTTTTTTTAATACAATTAATAAATCAATATAACATAATTAATATTTATTATAGCTCTTGTATAATATGCTGTATATAAGAGCCCAGGCTGCTGTGTAGAACGTAAAAATTACTTTAATACTCACCTAAACAGTTGGTGCTTTGACTGGGCAGATGGGTGTCTCCGTTCTCCAGGTCCGGCACCTCCTCTTTTGGCCATCTTTGTCCTCCTTCTGAACCCTGGGTGCATGACATGTCCCAAGTCATCCACACTAGACTGCATTGAGGTCCTGCGCAGGCGCACTACAATAATTTGATTTGCCCTGCTCAGGGCAGCACAAAGTGCTCCTGCGCAGTACCTCAGTGCCGGCTAGTGTAGATGACTTGGGACGCGTCATGCACCCAGGCTTCAGAAGGAGGACAAAGATGGTCAAAAGAGAAGATGTCGCACCTGGAGAACGGAGACACTCATCCAACCAGTCTGCACCGCAGCGACCGTTTAAGTGAGTATTATAAAGTGTGTTCTACACAGCGGCCTGGGCTCTAATATACAGTATGTTAGAATGCTCTATATAAGGGCTCACTGGTGGTGGCCGCAGTTTAGTCACCAAATCTGGTGACAGGTTCCCTTTAAGCTTAAAAATGATTTCACATGATGAACATAAGTCTTGCTCATTTGTCAGGCGATCGGTGGAGTCAGGAGTTAGGCTGGTGTCACACTTGCACAAGGATCACATCTCACTGGCCGCCGGCTCTCCTGACAGGAGCGTGTCAGCTGAATTGAAAGACATGAAACTGACAAGCTCCTCTCAGGAGAGCCGGCGGCCAGTGAGAAGTGATCCTCACACTTTAGGTGTGTTTACACTGGAAAATAAACAGGGTAGGACCGCCTAAACCTGGAGACATTCCCTTTCAAAAATAATCCTCCAAAAGATGAAAAAAAAAATGAAAAATCTCCTATCAATTGACAGTTTGAGTTTTTTCTTTGTAGATGAAACTTTCTAGATTCCATTGTTTTCGAGAGAGGTTCTGAGAACTGATTTTCACCTTTATGTAGCCCTGTTGTAGGGAGCACTGATCAATCCATAGGTCCCAGTCCACTTTTGATAGACCTATTGAAAGAATAAGCCTCGGATAAGTTAGGCCAAACCGGCTTAGTTCATTTTTGGTTCTGCACAAGCTTCCATAAAATACCAACTATGCTTAGAAACCAGGTTTCGGACTTGTCCATTCTACTCGTACATTATGCATTTCCCTTAAAGAGCCCAAAAAATGGCTGACACTCCTCGCCCTATTGCATCTTACTTTTCTTATATTAAAGCCCCCCTACTCATTTCCTATGAATGTGATCTGGTTCTTCACGCATCTGTTCCCAATTCAGCCGTCATGAACCAGTTTTACGTTACGATTTGAGCCAAGTTAATGACTTGTGCTCGGTTATCAGCACAAGTAATGATTTGGCCCAATTTTACCATAATATTCATCTCCCATTTTGCATAAGATGGACTAGTCATGCTGAAAAGCCTGCTTTCTGATCTATTGGCTATAGTTGGTTGTCGCCATTTCTTCCTGGGTACAGTATAAGAAATGTTGTTTTCTCTGTTGCCCGTTACCCTTTACCTTCGTGTGTTTCCATGCAGGAATGTTGGTAAGCTCTTTACAATAAAGGTATGTCTTGTCACGTCTGACAGCTGACTGTTAGCTTCTTCCAGGGACGCTTTCATCAGAAAATGACCAATTTACATATTTTTTTTTTGTTGCATGCATTTATTTTTTATATTACGATCTTTATTAGCAAAAAATCATTAATCTTGCAATTTGCACGTTGGCCAGTGTGCCTTTTTTTAGACTTGTATCTACTGGAAGAGTTTTTTCAGCAGTCTCATGATCAGCAGAGGAAGGATTACAATGATGCCCAAGTGAAAATACAGGATTTGCCAATAGATGTCTCAGTTGACCCCCTTCTACTTTCACAATCCTTTGTACATGCTTATTAGATGCTTCAATTTAAAGACATTTTGGCTATGTACATGTATTGTTTCCTGAATCGGCAAATTGGGCTAAGAGTCGAAGTGACAAATACAGGATTTAACAATACGATATGTCTGAACTGACCTTTCTACTGTTACAATCCTTGTACATGCTCATTAGATGCTTCAATTCAAAGAATAGGGTCTGAGACATTTTAGCTATGTACATGTATTGTTTCCTGAATTGCGAAATTTGTCTAATAGCAGTGGTTAATACAGGATTTACCAATAAGCAATGCCTTGGCTGACCTCTTTCTACCTTTACAAGCCTTTGTACATGCTCATTAGATGCTTCAATTTAAAGAATTGGGTCTTTGACACTTTGGCTATGTACATGTATTGTTTCCTGAATCGGGAAATTGGTCTAAGAGCCTCAGTGTCAAATACAGGATTTACCAAAAAGCAATGTCTCAGCTGATCTCATACCTTCACAATCCTTTGAATTAAAGCATCTAGTGAGCATGTACAAAGGATTGTGAAGGTATGAGATCAGCTGAGACATTGCTTATTGGTAAATCCTGTATTTACCACTGCTATTAGACCAATTTCCCGATTCAGGAAACAATACATGTACATAGCTAAATTGTCCCAGACCCTATTCATTGCGTTGAAATATCTAATGAGCATGTACAAAGGATTGTAAAGGTAGAAAAAGGTCAGCCAAGGCATTACTTATTGGTAAATTTTGTATTTGCCACTGTGGCTTGTAGATCAATATCCCGATTCAGGAAACAGTACATGTACATAGCTAAAATGTCCCTGACCCTATCCTTTGAATTAAAGCATCTAGTGAGCATGTACAAAGGATAGGGTCAGGGACATTTTAGCTATGTACATGCACTGTTTCCTGAATCGGGATATTGATCTACAAGCCACAGTGGCAAATACAAAATTTACCAAGAAGTAATGCCTTGGCTGACCTTTTTTCTACCTTTACAATCCTTTGTACATGCTCATTAGATATTTCAATTCAAAGAATAGGGTCTGGGACAATTTAGCTATGTACATGTATTGTTTCCTGAATCGGGAAATTGGTCTAATAGCAGTGGTAAATACAGGATATACCAATAAGCAATGTCTCAGTTGACACCCCCCCACCTTTGACAATCCTTTGTACATGCTCATTAGATGCTTCAATTCAAAGAATGGGGTCAGGGACATTTTAGCTAGGTACATGTATTGTTTCCTGAATCTGGAAATTGGTCTAAGAGCCGCAGTGGCAAATGTGAAAATTGCAAAAGTTCTAATTTTTATTAAGTGTGATATCTAAAAATATATTTAAATGCATATTACACAAAAACGTGGTTTAAATAGGTAATTTTTCTGATGATGGTTTCCCTTTAAATGATAAAGTTAGAGCGGAATATGTAAATGTAAAGAGCAATAATGTATGTTGGGGTTGGTTTCTGTATTTTCTTATGTAACATCACATGATTGTCAGTCTAATGTTATGACTGATATAATGTTGGGTAGGTTACAGGCTGCACGCTTGTATTGGGGGCTCACATTTGGGGAGACCCTCCAGGAAAACCTGGATTTGGCAAATATTAAGACACCGTATGCGCTCGCTGACATGCTTTGTGTTGACTCATTACATGCCATTTCTTGTTCGTTAAATGACTCCATTGTTTTTCGCAGATGTCTTGTAACAAAGGGGAGAATCAGGAGACTCAAAGGGAGAATTTCTTCCAGGTGAGTAGTTTTGTAATGGACGATCTTAGAGGAACGGATCATTGCAATGCAATGGATGGGATTCGGATGGGCTTGTCCCACACATACCTGTAGGGAAAAATTAAAATTTTGTTGTGGCAGAATTTTGCTATGTAATCTGAGAGCAGAGTAATTTAGGGGCAGTGACCCTGATTCTAGCAACGTTACCAACCTGTGGGTTTCAATAAAATCAGTGTTTTATCAGCAGGCAGACTAGGAAGTTTTTCAATTTAGTCCTCCCGCTCCGTGCAACCCCACCACTGATTGCCAGTTTTCTACCTATGCACTTTGTACACATTGCAGCCAATCAGTGATGCTGGCGGGTTTATACACAGCTCCAGCATTCAGAGAATGGCTAGATCTGCAGCGGAGATAACAGGGATTTTATCAAAACTGCACCAAGCAGCCCAGTAAGTGACACATCACTGGAATCAGGGTCTCTATCTTTACATCATGCAGTTCTCAGATTATATAACAAAAATCTACTGATCGATCCCCTTTAACCCTAGAAAGCATACCTGGGGCCTCGCAGGCCTGCTAAGGCTACTTGTTTTCTATGGTTGATTTCTATGGTTGCGCGTTCTAGGGTTAAGATACACACATGACATTTTAATAGCTCTCATTTTGCCTATAATAGAAAATAATAATCAGAGCAATTTTTTTCATTTGCCTTAAAGTCATAAATAAATGTTTTATGTTTAGATATAAAAAAACTGTACTTTTTTTTTACTTTTACTTTTTTTTACCTTTTTTTACCTTTTTTTATTTTTACTTTAAATATTTTTACTTTTACTTTTAATATTACTTTCTTCGGCGCTCCATTGGGAGACCCAGACGATTGGGTGTATAGCTACTGCCTCCGGAGGCCACACAAAGTATTACACTAAAAAGTGTAAGGCCCCTCCCCTTCTGCATATACACCCCCCGTGGGATCACGGGCTCCTCAGTTTTATGCTTTGTGCGAAGGAGGTCAGACATCCATGCATAGCTCCACTGTTTTTAGTCAGCAGCAGCTGCTGACTATGTCGGATGGAAGAAAAGAGAGCCCATACTAGGGCCCCCAGCATGCTCCCTTCTCACCCCACTTTTGTCGGGTGTTTGTTAAGGTTGAGGTACCCATTGCGGGTACGGAGGCTGGAGCCCACATGCTGTTTTCCTTCCCCATCCCCCCTCGGGGCTCTGGGTGAAGTGGGATCTTACCGGTCTCCAGGCACTGAGACCGGGCTCCATCCACAGACCCAGAGAACCTGCTGGATATGGAGCTGAGTATCGTCAGGGACAGGGCCCTGCTACATTAAGGTACTCTGTGTCTCCGTACACATCGCGCACACACACACCAGCATTGCTGGGAGTGCTAGTGCGCCGGGGACAACAGCGCGGAGCGCTTGTGCTATTATTCACTGCAGCTTAGCTGAGTGAATTTATGTGTTAGAAACTGCCGCGCCGGCCGCTGCGGGGTGTTTTACACTGTGGCGCGGCTGGGACTTGTGGTGCGCCGGGGACTTCCGCGCTGGCCGTGCATAGGACGGCCGCGCTTATTACTCGAGTCCCCGGCTTTGCGGCCTAGTTTTCACTTCGTTCCCGCCCCCAGCCCTGCCATTCAGGGGAGGGGCGGGACGCTGTACAGACAGTCAGCGCCGAGAGCTGGAGTCTGCTTTGCATTCTCCAGCCCCCTTCACTGGACACAGTGGGACGCCAGTTTCCCGCTCTTGTCGGGGGCACGCCCACGGCCCGCCCCTCTTCACAAGACGCCGGCAGCCATTCCTGCACGCAGTCTGGGCTGGAGAAGGGAGACAAGCTCTGGGCAACCAGTCACAGGATTCGGGCGACCACACACCCGCCTTTGGGCGGGCGGTAAGCAGCACCTGAAGTGCTGACCCCACTAATGCCATTTGTACTTTATGCCTAGATGGCTAGACTACAGCAGCAAAAAGCAAGGGTGCTAAGGCACAGGCTTTCTAGGCTGCTTGTATTGCATGTGCTGAAGTGTTCATTTGTACTTTATGCTGGTATGCTATACATTGCACTGTACGGTCGCTATTCCTGGCTATATATACTCCTAGATGGCTAGACAACAGCAGCAAAAGAGCAAGGGTGCTAAGGCACAGGCTTTCTAAGCTGCTCATATTGCATGTGCTGAAGTGTTCATTTGTACTTTATGCTGGTATGCTACACACTGCACTGTACGGTCGCTATTCTTGGCTATATACTCCTAGATGGCTGGACAACAGCAGCAAAAAAGCAAGGGTGCTAAGGCACAGGCTTTCTATGCTGCTTGTACTGCATGTGCTGAAGTGTTCATTTGTACTTTCTGCTTGTATGCTATACATTGCACTGTACAGTCGCTATTCTTGGCTATATGCTTCTAGATGGCTAGACAACAGCAGCAAAAAAGAAAGGGTGCCAAGGCACAGGCTTTCTATGCTGCTTGTACTGCACGTGATACTGTTCCACACGGCAGGTTCCACTGTCCCCATTGTGTGCAATGCTCCCCTGTAGCACTTGGTCAGCCGGGGTCTCTGCTAGAGGTGGCTAAAGGAACCACCTGTGAACCCTATCCAGGGACAGGGACGGAGTTGCAGTTTCGGCTGATAGGTCTGTGACTGTGACTAACATCTTAGAGATTTGCAGTCCAGACGGACCATGGGCAATGTTGATACGCCCTCATTTGGAACAAATCAGTGCTCCGGGGGGGTCCCATGCATCCCAGGGCGCAGGCTCTGACACGGACGACAGTCCCAGACAGTCTAAGCGAGCTCGCTGGGAGCGGCACTCGGCTTCATCACTGGTTAGGGTCCCAGCGGGACTCTCTGTATGATGAGGCAGACGTAGCTGATCAGGACTCTGATCCTGAGACCGCTCTCAATCCGGATACTCCGGATGGTGACGCCATAGTGAATGATCTTCTAGCGTCCATCAAGGGAATGTTGGATATTTCTCCCTCAGCTCCTCCGGTGGAGGAGTCAGCTTCACAGCAGGAGAAATCCCTTTTCAGTATCTCAAGCGTATATTGAGTACTTTTCTGGCCACTCTGACTTCAGAGAAGCAATCCGGAAACACCACACTTATCCAGATAAGCGTTCTCCAATCGGATTAAGGATACACGTTATCCTTTTTTCTCCCTGACGTGGTCAAGCGCTGGACCCAGTGTCCAAAGGTGGATTCCCCTATCTCCAGGCTTGCGGCTAGATCCATAGTTGCAGTGGAAGAGGGGACTTCACTTAAAGATGCCATTGACAGACAGATGGTCCTCTGGTTGAATTCTGTCTATGAAGCTATCGGCGTGTCGGTTGCTCCGGCATTCGCAGCCGTATGGGCATTCCAAGCTTTTTCAGCTGGTCTTGCGCACGTGGACACTGTCACATGTACATCTGTGCCGCAGATGGCGTCCTTAACCTCGCAATGTCTGCATTGCGACTTACGCTATTAATGCTGTCCTGCACTCTACGAGCCGTACGTCAGTGGCGTCCGCCAACTCCGTGGTTTTACGCAGAGCCTTGTGGTTGAGGGAATGGAAAGCAGATTCTGCTTCCAAAAAAGTGCTTAACCAGTTTGCCATTATCTGGTGACAGACTGTTTGGTGAGCGATTGGATGAAATCATTAAACAGTCCAAGGGTAAGGACTCTTCCTTACACCAGCCCAGATCAAACAACACAACAGAGGAAGGGACAGTCGAGGTTTCGGTCCTTCCCAGGCTCGGGCAGGTCCCAATTGTCCTCGTCCAAAAGGACTCAAAAAGCTCAGAGAGGCGCAGATTCCTGGCAGGCTCAATCACGCCCAAGGAAGGCAGCCGGAGGAACCGCTACCAAGGCGGTTTCCTCATGACGTTCAGCTCTCTCTCTCCGCATCCGCGGTCGGTGGCAAACTCTCCCGCTTTGGCGACATTTAGCTGCCACAGGTCAAAGACCGGTGGGTGAGAGACATTTTGTCTCACGTGTACAGGATAGAGTTCTGTTCTCGTCCTCCGACTAGATTTTCAGAACTTCCTCACCTCCCGACCGAGCCGATGCTCTTCTGCAGGCAGGAGTGGTAATCCCTGTTCCTCCTCAGGACCAAGATACGGTTTTTACTCCAATCTGGTTGTGGTACCAAAAAACAACGGCTCTTCCGTTCCGTTTTGGACCTAAACCTGCTCAACAAGCACGTGAAAACCAGGCGGTTCCGGATGGAATCCCTCCGCTCCGTCATTGCCTCCATATCTCAAGGAGATTTCCTAGCGTCAATAGACATCAGGGTGCTTATCTCCACGTGCCGATTGCTCCAGAGCACCGGTGTTGGCTACGATTCCTTATTGAAGACGAGCATCTTCAGTTCGTAGCCCTGCCCTTCGGTCTGGCGACAGCCCCACGGCTTTTCACAAGTTCATGGCAGCAGTGGGAGTAGTCCTGCACTCTCAGGGTCACTCTGTGATCCCTTACTTGGACGATCTACTTGTCAAGGCACCCTCTCAAGAGGCATGCCAACACAGCCTGAACGTGGCGCTGGAGACTCTCCAGAGTTTCGGGTGGATCATAAACTTTTCAAAGTTAAATCTGACACCTACCCAATCGCTGACATATCTTGGCATGGAGCTTCACACTCTCTCAGCGATAGTGCAGCTCCCGCTGGACATACAGCGTTCACTACAGACGGGGGTGCAGTCTCTCCTTCAAGGCCAGTCACACCCCTTAAGACGCCTCATGCAGAGGCAGTCCTTTTCGCGCAGTTTCATCTGCGTCCACTTCTATAGGACATTCTTCACCAATGGGATGGGAAGTCAACGTCCCTAGACAGGAACGTACCCCTTTCTCAGACGGGCAAGGACTCTCTTCAGAGGAGTCCACCCCTCAGATCAATGTTCTGGAAATCTGGGCAGGGTATCTTGCCCTGCAAGCCTTCCAGCAGAGGCTGGAAGGCAAACAGATCCGAATTCAGCCGGACAACTTCGCAGCGGTGGCATACATCAACCACCAAGGCGGAACACGCAGTCGGCAAGCCTCCCAGGAAGTCCGGCGGCTTCTGATGTGGGTGGAAGACAGAGCATACACCATATCCGCAGTTCACACCCCGGGCGTAGAAAACTGGGAAGCAGACTTCCTCAGTCGCCAGGGCATGGACGCAGGGGAATGGTCTCTGCACCCGGACGGGTTTCAAGAAATCTGTAGCCGCTGGGGGAGGCCGGACGTCGACCTACTGGCGTCTCGGCACAACAAGGGCCCGATTTTCATGGCGCGGTCTCACGATCAAAGAGCTCTGGCGGCAGGCGCCTTAGTTCAGGATTGGTCGCAGTTCCAGCTACCCTATGCGTTTCCCCCTCTGGCACTGTTGCCCAGAGGGCTACGCAAGATCAGCTCCGATTGCCGCCGCGCCATCCTCGTCGCCCCAGACTGGCCGAGGAGGTCGTGGTACCTGCATCTGTGGCATCTCACGGTCGGCCGACCGTGGGCACTACCAGACCGGCCAGACTTACTGTCCCAAGGGCCGTTTTTTCCATCTGAATTCTACAGCCCTGAACCTGACTGTGTGGCCATTGAGTCCTGGATCCTAGCGTCTTCAGGATTATCTCAAGACGTCATTGTCACCATGAGACGGGCTAGGAAGCCGACGTCTGCCAAGATCTACCACAAGACGTGGAAGATATTCTTATCTTAGTGCTCTGCTCAGGGAGTGTCTCCCTGGACATTTGCATTGCCTACTTTTCCTTCCTTCCTGCAATCTGGTTTGGGAAAAGGTTTGTCGCTCGGCTCCCTTAACGGACGAGTCCCAGCGCTGTCTGTATTCTTTCAGAAGCGCATACTACGACTTCCTCAGGTACGCACGTTCCTGCAGGGGGTTTGTCACATTGTCCCTCCGTACAAGAGGCCGTTAGATCCATGGGATCTGAACAGGGTACTAATTGCTCTCCAGGAGCCGCCCTTTGAGCCTCTGAGGGATGTTTCACTTTCTCGACTTTCACAGAAAGTGGCCTTTCTGGTAGCGGTCACGTCTCTTCAGAGAGTGTCCGAGCTAGCAGCGCGGTCATCCAAAGCTCCCTTCCTGGTGTTTCACCAAGACAAGGTAGCGCTGCGCCTGATTCCGGGGATTCTCCCTAAGGTGGTATCCCCCTTTTCATCTCAGTCAGGATATCTCCTTACCTTCCTTTTGTCCTCATCCAGTTCATCGATATGAATTGGATTTGCATTTGTTGGATCTGATGAGAGCGCTCAGAATCTACATTTCCCGCACGGCGCCCCTGCGCCGCTCGGATGCACTCTTTGTACTTGTCGCTGGTCAGCGCAAAGGGTCGCAGGCTTCCAAATCCACCCTGGCTCGATGGATCAAGGAACCAATTCTTGAAGCCTACCGTTCTGCTGGGCTTCCGGTTCCATCAGGGCTGAAGGCCCATTCTACCAGAGCCGTGGGTGCGTCCTGGGCATTATGGCACCAGGCTACGGCTCAGCAGGTGTGCCAGGCGGCTACCTGGGCGAGTCTGCACACCTTCACCAAGCGTTATCAGGTGCATGCCTACGCTTAGGCGGATGCCAGCCTAAGTAGAAGAGTCCTGCAGGCGGCGGTTGCCTCCATGTAGGGAAGGGCTGTTTTTACAGTCCAAACTTGAGGTATTAATTTACCCACCCAGGGACTGCTTTTGGACGTCCCAATCGTCTGGGTCTCCCAATGGAGCGCCGAAGAAGAAGGGAATTTTGTTACTTACCGTAAATTCCTTTTCTTCTAGCTCCAATTGGGAGACCCAGCACCCGCCCCTGTTCCTTCGGGATTTCTTTTTCGCTCCTAATTGGGAGACCCAGACAGTGGGTGTATAGCTACTGCCCTCTGGAGGCCGCACAAAGAACTACACTTAAAAGTGTAAGGCCCCTCCCCTTCTGGCTATACACCCTCCCGTAGGAGTACAGATTCCTCAGTTTTAGCTTTGTGCGCAAGGAGGTCAGACACGCACGCATAGCTCCATTGTTTTTAGTCAGCAGCAGCTGCTGACTATGTCGGATGGAAGAAAAGAGGACACATAGTGTCCCCAGCATGCTCCCTTCTCACCCCACTGTATGTCGGAGGTGTTTGTAAGGTTGAGGTACCCATTGCGGGTACGGCGGCAGGAGCCCACATGCTGATTCCTTCCCCATCCCTTTTTACAGGGCTCTGGGTGAAGTGGGATTTACCGGTCTCCAGGCACTGAGACCGTGCTCCATCTACAGCCCCTGGAGAAGATGCTGGATGGAGCGGAGTACATCAGGGACATGGCCCTGCTTCCTCAAGGTACTCTGTGTCCCCGTGCATTTGGCGCTCACACCGCAGCATGCTGGGTGTTGTAGTGCGCCGGGGGACATCAGCGCTACGGCGCTTGTGCCAGGCCTCATTCAGCTTCGCTGAAGCAGGCACACTTCTAGGAATCGGTCGCGCCGGCCGCTGGGACTGCGGCGCGGCTGGCACTTGTGGTGCGCCGGGGACTTCAGCGCGGCCCGCGCTTTTACGGCGGCCGCGCTGATAACTCGAGTCCCCGGCTTTTGCGGCCTGCTTCCGTTCGTTCCCGCCCCCGGACCTGCCAGTCAGGAGAGGGGCGGGACGCTGGCCACGTCTAGGAACGGTCATGCCGGCCGCTGGGACTGCGGCGCGGCTGACACTTGTGGTGCGCCGGGGACTTCAGCGCGGCCCGCGCTTTTACGGCGGCCGCGCTGATAACTCGAGTCCCCGGCTTTTGCGGCCTGCTTCCGTTCGTTCCCGCCCCCAGACCTGCCAGTCAGGAGAGGGGCGGGACGCTGGCCAGTGCATCAGCGCTGAGGGCTGGAGTCGTTTTTACATACTCCAGCCCTCACAATCGGCACAGAGGGGACACTGTTTCCCGCACTTTTGTTTGGGAACTCCCACGGACCGCCCCTCTCCACAGACGCCGGCAGCCATTCCTGCTGACACGCTGAGCTGCAGAGGGGAGCCGGGGAGACCCAGACAAGGAATCTGCAGCCTCTTACCCGCTATTCAGCGGGCGGTAAGCAGCCCTCAGGGCTCACCCCCTCTTGTGCCAGTATTATTCTTAGTATTTTGTTTCTACAAATACTTTGTATTGCATAGCGCTGGTCGCCCTTTGGCTATAGACTCTCTCACATTGCAGAGAGCCAGCAACATGTCGTCCGTAAAACGCAAGGGTGCCAAGGCACAGACATTATATGCCTCCTGCACCGCTTGTGGGACTTTTCTACCGGCAGGCTCCACGGACCCCCATTGTGTGCAGTGCTCGGCCCCTGCGGCGCTTGCACAGTCGGGACCTCTGCTGGACGTGTCCCAGGGTGTACCACCTGTGAATGCTGTCCAGGTGACAGGAACTGAGTTTGCAGCTTTTGCTGACAGAATGTCTCTCACTATGTCACAAATTCTTGACACATTGCGAGCTAGGCCTGTACTTCAGGCCACGGACACTGTGCAATCATTGCCCCCTGGTCCCCCTCAGCTCCAAGCTCCGGGACGGGCATATACACCTCAGGGTGAAGACTCTGACTCGGACGATGGCCCCGGGCAGCCTAAGCGGGCTCGCTATGACGGGCCTTCACATTCATCTCAATGGTCAGGATCCCAGCGAGATGAATCTATGGGTTATGAGGCGGACGTAACTGATCAGGATTCTGATCCTGGGACCGCTCTCAATCTAGATACACCAGATGGTGACGCCATAGTTAATGATCTTATATTTAACATCAATAAGATGTTAAATATTTCCCCACCAGCTCCTCTTGTGGAGGAGTCAGCTTCGCAGCACGAGAGAATCCATTTCAGATACCCTAAGCGTACTTTAAGCACTTTTCTGGACCACGCTGACTTTAGAGACGCAATCCAGAAACCCCACGCTTATCCTGAAAGGCGTTTTCCTAAACGGCTTAAAGATACACGCTATCCTTTTCCCCCTGAGGTGGTCAAGGGTTGGACCCAGTGTCCAAAAGTGGATCCTCCAATTTCCAGGCTTGCAGCTAGATCCTTGGTTGCAGTTGAAGATGGAGCGGCACTTAAAGATGCCACTGACAGGCAGATGGAGCTCTGGCTGAAATCCATCTATGAAGCGATTGGAGCGTCATTAGCGCCTTCTTTTGCGGCCGTATGGGCACTCCAAGCTATCTCAGCCGGGCTTGCACGAGTTGACTCCGTCACACGTGCATGTGCCCCGCAGGTAGCACCATTGACCTCGCAAATGGCGGCATTCGCGTCGTACGCGATTAATGCTGTTCTTGACGCTACAAGCCGCACGGCAGTGGCGTCAGCCAACTCCGTTGTTTTGCGTAGGGCCCTGTGGTTGAGACATTGGAAAGCAGATTCTCATTCCAAGAAGTGCTTAACCAATTTGCCTTTTTCTCGTGACCGATTGTTTGGAGAGCGTTTGGATGAAATCATCAAACACTCCAAGGGTAAGGACTCATCCTTACCGCAACACAGACAAAACAGACCCCAACAGAGGAAGGGTCAGTCTGGTTATCGGTCCTTTCGAGGACCGGGCAGGTCCCAATTCGCCTCGTCAAAAAAGACTCAAAAAGACCAGAGACGCTCAGATTCTTGGAGGTCTCAGTCACGCCCAAAAAGGACAGCCGGAGGAACCGTTGCCAAGACGGCGTCCTCCTGACTTGCGGTCTCCGATTCCCACACCCGCGGTCGGTGGGAGGCTTTCCCACTTTGGCGACATCTGGCTGTCACACGTCAAAGACCGTTGGGTGAGGGATATTCTGTCTCACGGGTACAGGATAGAGTTCAGTTCTCGTCCGCCAACTCGTTTCTTCAGAACTTCTCCACCACCAGACCGAGCCGATGCTCTGTTGCAGGCGGTGGCCGCTCTAAAGGCGGAAGGAGTGGTGACCTCCGTCCCGCTTCAGGAACAAGGTCACGGTTTTTACTCCAATCTGTTTGTGGTCCCAAAAAAGGACGGATCGTATCGGCCCGTCCTGGATCTAAAGTTGCTCAACAGACACGTAAAAGTCAGGAGGTTCCGGATGGAATCCCTACGCTCCGTCATAGCCTCAATGTCTCAAGGAGATTTTCTAGCATCAATAGATATCAAGGATGCGTATCTCCACGTGCCGATCGCACCAGAGCATCAGCGTTTCCTACGCTTCGTCATACACGACGAACACCTACAGTTCGTAGCGTTACCTTTCGGTCTGGCAACAGCCCCCCGGGTCTTCACCAAGGTCATGGCAGCAGTAGTAGCTGTTCTGCACTCGCAGGGTCACTCGGTCATCCCGTATCTAGACGACCTGCTTATAAAGGCACCCTCTCAAGAGGCATGCCAACACAGTCTGAAGGTGGCACTAGACACTCTCCAGAGTTTCGGGTGGATTATCAACTTTCCAAAGTCTCATCTAACCCCGACCCAATCTCTGACTTATCTTGGCATGGAGTTTCATACTCTATCAGCGATAGTGAAGCTTCCACTGGACAAGCAGTGCTCGCTACGGACTGGAGTGCAATCTCTCCTTCAGAGCCAGTCGCACTCACTGAGGCGCCTCATGCATTTCCTAGGAAAGATGGTAGCAGCAATGGAGGCAGTCCCGTTCGCGCAGTTTCATCTGCGCCCTCTACAATGGGACATTCTACGCCAATGGGACGGGAAATCGACGTCCCTCGACAGGACTGTCTCCCTCTCTCAGACTGCCAAGGACTCTCTCCGTTGGTGGCTTCTCCCCACCTCATTGTCACAGGGAAAGTCGTTCCTTCCCCCGTCCTGGGCAGTGGTCACGACGGATGCGAGCCTATCAGGGTGGGGAGCGGTGTATCTCCACCACAGGGCTCAGGGGATGTGGACTCTGGAAGAGTCCACCCTGCAGATCAATGTTCTGGAAATCAGAGCAATCTATCTTGCCCTGCGAGCCTTCCAACAATGGCTGGAAGGCAAGCAGATTCGGATTCAGTCGGACAATTCTACGGCGGTGGCGTACATCAACCACCAAGGGGGAACACGCAGTCGCCAAGCTTTTCAAGAAGTCCAACGGATTTTGACGTGGGTGGAAAGCAGAGCGTCCACCATATCCGCAGTTCACATCCCAGGCGTGGAAAACTGGGAAGCAGACTTTCTCAGTCGCCAGGGCATGGACGCAGGAGAATGGTCCCTTCACCCGGACGTGTTTCAGCAGATCTGTTGCCGCTGGGGGACGCCGGACGTCGATCTGATGGCGTCACGGCACAACAACAAGGTCCCAGTTTTCATGGCACGGTCTCACGATCACCGAGCACTGGCGGCAGACGCCTTGGTTCAGGATTGGTCGCAATTCCGACTCCCCTATGTGTTCCCACCTCTAGCATTGTTACCCAGAGTTCTCCGGAAAATCAGGTCCGACTGCCATCGAGCCATACTCGTCGCTCCAGATTGGCCAAGAAGGTCGTGGTACCCGGATCTGTGGCATCTCACGGTAGGCCAACCGTGGACACTACCAGACCGTCCAGATTTGCTGTCTCAAGGGCCGTTTTTCCATCTGAATTCTGCGGCCCTGAACCTGACTGTGTGGCCATTGAGTCCTGGATCCTAGCGGCCTCAGGTTTATCTCAGGAGGTTGTTGCCACAATGAGACAGGCTAGAAAACCATCCTCAGCTAAGATCTATCACAGAACGTGGAAGATATTCTTAGCGTGGTGCTTGGCTCAAGGGTTTTCTCCCTGGCCATTTGCATTGCCAATTTTTCTTTCCTTCCTGCAGTCTGGGTTGGAAAAAGGTTTGTCGCTTAGCTCTCTTAAGGGTCAAGTCTCCGCGCTATCCGTATTCTTTCAGAAGCGCTTGGCACAGCTTTCTAAAGTACGCACGTTTCTCCAAGGAGTTTGTCATATCGTTCCTCCTTACAGACGGCCATTGGAACCCTGGGATCTGAACAAGGTTCTCATTGCTCTCCAGAAGCCGCCTTTCGAGCCTTTGAAAGAGGTTCCCCTTTCTCGGCTTTCACAAAAGGTAGTTTTTCTTGTGGCGGTCACGTCTCTTCGAAGAGTGTCCGAGCTAGCGGCGTTATCTTGCAAATCTCCCTTCCTGGTGTTTCACCAAGACAAGGTAGTACTGCGTCCAATTCCAGAGTTTTCTCCCAAGGTGGTTTCTTCCTTTCATCTCAATCAGGATATCACTTTACCATCTTTGTGTCCGCATCCAGTTCACCAATTTGAAAAGGGTTTACATCTGTTGGACCTGGTGAGAGCACTCAGGATTTACATTTCTCGCACGGCGGCTCTACGCCGTTCTGATGCGCTCTTTGTCCTAGTCGCTGGTCAGCATAAGGGATCGCAAGCTTCCAAATCCACCCTGGCGCGGTGGATCAAGGAACCAATTCTTCACACATACCGTTCTGCTGGGCTTCCGATTCCATCTGGACTGAAGGCCCATTCTACCAGAGCCGTGGGTGCGTCCTGGGCATTACGGCATCAGGCTACGGCTCAGCAAGTGTGCCAGGCGGCTACCTGGTCGAGTCTGCACACGTTTACCAAACACTATCAAGTGCATACCTACGCTTCGGCAGATGCCAGCCTAGGTAGACAGGTCCTTCAGGCGGCGGTGGCCCACCTGTAGGAGGAGGCTGTCTGACAGCCCGTTCATGTGGTATCTTTTTACCCACCCAGGGACTGCTTTTGGACGTCCCACTGTCTGGGTCTCCCAATTAGGAGCGAAAAAGAAGGGAATTTTGTTTACTTACCGTAAATTCCTTTTCTTCTAGCTCCAATTGGGAGACCCAGCACCCGCCCTATTTGTTCTTAGGGTTTCGTTTTTTCGGGTGCACATGTTGTTCATGTTGTTTCTTAAGTTCTCCGATCGTGTTATCGGATTGAATTTGTTTTTGAAACTGTTATTGGCTTTCCTCCTTCTTGCTTTGGTACTAAAACTGAGGAATCTGTACTCCTACGGGAGGGTGTATAGCCAGAAGGGGAGGGGCCTTACACTTTTAAGTGTAGTTCTTTGTGCGGCCTCCAGAGGGCAGTAGCTATACACCCACTGTCTGGGTCTCCCAATTGGAGCTAGAAGAAAAGGAATTTACGGTAAGTAAACAAAATTCCCTTCTTTTGGTTGTTCGGGTACACATGTTGTTCATGTTGAATGGTTTCAGTTCTCCGATGTTCCTTCGGATTGAATTGTTTAACCAATTATTGGCTTTCCTCCTTCTTGCTTTTGCACTAAAACTGAAGCAGCCCGTGATCCCACGGGGGGTGTATATGCAGAAGGGGAGGGGCCTTACACTTTTTAGTGTAATACTTTGTGTGGCCTCCGGAGGCAGTAGCTATACACCCAATCGTCTGGGTCTCCCAATTGGAGCTAGAAGAAAAGGAATTTACGGTAACAAAATTCCCTTCTTTTTACATTTTTACTGTTAGGCTATGTGCCCACGCTGCGGAAAATGCGTGGATTTTGCCGCGGATTTCTCGCGGAAAAGCCGCGGATTTCCCGAAAATCTGCAGCACAGCTACTCCCCAGCCATTTCTATGGCATTTTGGAAATGCTGTGTCCACACTGCGGATTTTTCCGCAGCGGAAATCGTGCGGATTTTCGTCCGGAAAAATCTGCAACAGGTCAATTATTATTGCGGATTTTCATCCGGATTTTGGCTTTAAAATTGGGGGGAAAAAAAAATCTGCGGTAAATCCGCACCTGAAAAGGTGCGGATTTTGCGGGAAAGCTGCGGATTTTGATGCAGAAAAATCCGCAGCTACATTCTCCCGTGGACACACAGCCTTACTCTTTACTTTTTTTTTTACTTAACTACTTTCAAACTACTTTTTTTTCCCTTCAAAACCATAATGAAGGCCGTGATCACATTAGCGTCTCTACATTAGGTTTTCTCTGCAGTCATAAGAGCATAATAATATGAACACAGGTGCCCGATCCATTACTCGGACTCCAGCTCCCATTGACTGGGCAGATCTAGATGTGAACGGCGCGGTTATTTCATGGGTCACTACAGCAGAGCCGGTGTGATCTATTTACCTAAATGCCTTCCTAGAACTCCATGTCTTGTGAAGCGTGAACTCCCTGGCACATTAGCACAATGTATATTTGCAGGATCACGCACTGCCGCTCCATTTACTTATTGGTTCACTGAAGAGATCATAGTTCAGATGTATTTTTTTGTAAGATGCATGTGAAGAAAAGCATTGGCGCTTTGGAAAATCACTGAGAAAAAATATATATATAGTCTGACCATGAATCTGCTTCTGTTGATTAAAATCAAAGGGAATCTGTCAGCTTTTGCTTCCCCATCTGAGAGCAGCATAATAGACGGAGAACCTGATTCCAGCGATGTGTCACTTACTGAGCTACTTGCTGCAGTTTAGATAAAAATCCATTTTTTTTTTTTCTCTGCTGCAGACCTACCAGATCTCTGAATGCTGAGCTTTGTATAACCCTGCCCACACCACTGATTGGCAACTTCCTGCCTATGCAGTGTACATAGAAAGCTGCCAATCAGTGAAAAGGGTGTGGTTTTACAGAGGAACTTGGAGGATGCTAGTGATCCCCTGCTAAGTGATTTTTTTTTTCTTTGCTTTTAATTTTCAAAACTGCAGCCGTCTAATCTGTTCATAAAGAGATATATATATTTATATATAATATGGAGATAGAGATTTGCCTTTATATATTTTATTTTATTTATTTTTTTAACCTTTTTTAGTTTTTAATCATATAATCAATAATCATATAATCATTGATTATGTTAAACTACAAAATTACAGATAATGTATCTCCTCGAATCCCAATCCCCCTCTCGACCTTGATTTTATTTAATATTTTTGATTTGACTTTTTTATACTTTTGATTTTATTCTTAGATTTTATTTAATTTTTCAATTTTATATTTTTATATTTTTTGATTTGACTTTATACTTTTTTTAGATTCTATATTTTTTTTATATTTTGATTTGACTTTGTTTTTTTTTATTCTTTAGCTTTTAAATGTTTATTTTCTTTGTCGCTCCATTGGGAGACCCAGACAATTGGGTGTATAGCTATTGCCTCTGGAGGCCACACAAAGTATTACACTTAAAAGTGTAAGGCCCCTCCCCTTCTGGCTATACACCCCCAGTGGGATCACTGGCTCACCAGTTTTGTGCTTTGTGCGAAGGAGGCAACACATCCACGCATAGCTCCACTTTTTAGTCAGCAGCAGCTGCTGACTATGTCGGATGGAAGAAAAGAGGACACATATAGTGTCCCCAGCATGCTCCCTTCTCACCCCACTGTATGTCGGAGGTGTTTGTAAGGTTGAGGTACCCATTGCGGGTACGGCGGCAGGAGCCCACATGCTGATTCCTTCCCCATCCCTTTTTACAGGGCTCTGGGTGAAGTGGGATTTACCGGTCTCCAGGCACTGAGACCGTGCTCCATCTACAGCCCCTGGAGAAGATGCTGGATGGAGCGGAGTACATCAGGGACATGGCCCTGCTTCCTCAAGGTACTCTGTGTCCCCGTGCATTTGGCGCTCACACCGCAGCATGCTGGGTGTTGTAGTGCGCCGGGGGACATCAGCGCTGCGGCGCCTGTGCCATGGCCTCATTCAGCTTTGCTGAAGCAGGCTCACTTATGGGAATTGGTCGCGCCGGCCGCTGGGATTGCGGCGCGGCTGGCACTTGTAGTGCGCCGGGGACTTCAGCGCGGCCTGCGCTTTTACGGCGGCCGCGCTGATAACTAGAGTCCCCGGCTTTTGCGGCCTGCTTCCGTTCGTTCCCGCCCCCAGACCTGCCAGTCAGGAGAGGGGCGGGACGCTGGCCACTTCCAGGAATCGGTCGCGCCGGCCGCTGGCAGCGGCGCGGCTGGCACTTGTGGTGCGCCGGGGACTTCAGCGCGGCCCGCGCTTTTACGGCGGCCGCGCTGATAACTAGAGTCCCCGGCTTTTGCGGCCTGCTTCCGTTCGTTCCCGCCCCCAGACCTGCCAGTCAGGAGAGGGGCGGGACGCTGGCCACTTCTATGAATCGGTCGCGCCGGCCGCTGGAACTGCGGCGCGGCTGGCACTTGTGGTGCGCCGGGGACTTCAGCGCGGCCCGCGCTTTTACGGCGGCCGCGCTGTTAACTCGAGTCCCCGGCTTCTGGGCCTAGTCTCCCTTCGTTACCGCCCACAGCCCTGACAGTCAGGGTAGGGGCGTGACGCTGCATAGAGCAGAGCTGAGAGCTGGAGTATGTTTTGCATACTCCACCCCTCTCACTGTGTGCACTGTGAATCCGGATTCCCGCACTTTCTCAGGCACGCCCACGGCTTCCTTCTCTACAAGGACACCGGCAGCCATTAGTGTCAGTTTCTGTAAGATACAGAGACAAGTGTGGAAGACCCTGGCATTCTGATAGTCACACAATCGCTGTAACAGGCGTTAAGCAGCACCTGTGGTGCTAACCCCACTAGTGCAGAAGTGCACTTATAGATATGCTTGTACTATATACATTGCACTGTTTGGTCGCACGTTGTATATACCCTCCTGGATTATGCGGAGGAGTTATCAGCATATTCTCTGTGTAAAACAAAGGTGCAGAACCACATGTTTTTCTATACAGCTGGTACAGCATGTACGGCTATACGGCCGGCAGGGACATAGACTCCCATTGTATGCACTAATGGCCAGGGGATGAGGACGGTGTCTGCAGTATTTACTGACAGTTTTTCTGAGACTATGGCTATGATACTAGAAGCCTAGCAGTCCGGACATGTCTCTCACAATATGGGCACTGTTGAATCATTGATCCATGGCCCCCCTCAGTGTGAATAACTAACAGCTCCGGGAATGTCACACGCATCCCAGAGTCACGGCTCTGCACGGACGTCAGTCCCAGACAGCCTAAGTGGGCTCGCTATGAGCGGCCTCGGTTTCATCAGGGTCCGAACAGAAGGACTCGCTGTGTAATGAGGCGGAAGTAGCGGCTCAGGATTCTGATCCTGAGACCGCTCTCAATCTGGATACACCTGATTGTGACGCCATAGTAAATAATCTTATAGCGTCCATCTATAGAATGTGGGTTATTTCTCACAGCTCCTCCAGTGGAGGAGTCAGCTTCACGTATTTTTCTGGTCCACTCTGCCTTCAGAGAGGCAGTCCAGGAACACCACGCTTATCCAGATATGCGCTTCTCCAAACGGCTTAGGATACACGTTATCCCTGTCCCCTGACTTGGTCAAGGACTGGACCCAATGTCCCGAGCGGCATCCTCCAATCTCCAGGCTTGTAGCTAGATCCATAGTTGCAGTGGGAGATGGAACTGCAAACTCAAAGATGCCACTGACAGACAGATGGATCTCTGGTCGAAAGCCATCTATGAGGCTGTCGGCGCACCGTTGGCTCCGGCATTCTCTCCCTTGGGGCACTCCAAGCTATTTCAGCTTGTCTTACACAGATTGACACGGTTACACGTACATCTGTGCCGCAGGTGGCATCCTTAACCTCTCAAATGTCTGCATTTGTTTCTTACGCGATTCAGGTTGTCCTGGACTCTGCGAACCGTGCGGCGGTAGCCTCCGCTACTCCGTGTTTTTAAGCAGAGCCTGGTCTGCTCGTTAAGTGAATGGAAGGCAGATTCTGCTTCCAAAAAAGGTTGCCTAACCAGTTGCCTTTTTCTGCTGACCGACTGTTTGGTGAGCGTTGGATGTAACCATCAAACAGTCCAGGGGTAAGGATTCATCCTTTCCTCAGCCCGGACACAACAAACCCCAACAGAGCAAGAGGCAGTCGGGGTTTTCGGCCTTTTCGAGGCTCGGGCAGGTCCCATTTTTCCTCGTCCAATGTGGACTCAAAAGGATCAGAGGAGCTAAGATTCTTAGCGGGCTCAGTCTCGCCCAAAAAAGCGACAGTCTGAAAACCCGCTTCCAAGGCGGCTTCCTCATGACTTGCGGCCTCGGTCGGTAGCAGGCTCTCCCGCCTTGGCGATATTTAGCTGCCATAGGTCAATGACCATTGAGTGTGAGACATTCTGTCTCACGGGTACAGGATAGAGCTCACTTCTCGTCCTCCAACTCGATTCTTCAGAATTTCTCCACCTCCCGGCCGGGCCGCTGCTCTTCTGCAAACAGGGTGCACTCTATAGGCAGAAAGAGTGATGACCCCCGTTCCTCTTCAGGAACAAGGTCACGGTTTTTACCCCAAATTCTTTGCGGTACCTATAACAACGGGCCGTTCCGTCCCGTTCTGGATCTAAAAATGCTCAGCAAGCTCGTGGACACCAGGCGGTTCCGGATGGAATCCCTCCGCCATGTCATCGCCTCAAGGTCCCAAGGATATTTCCTAGCATCATTAGGCACAAGGATGCTTATCCACACGTGCCGATTGATCCAGAGCACTAGCGTTTCTACGCTTCGTTATAGGAGACGAACACCCTCTGTTCGTAGCTCTACCTTCCGGCTAGCGACAGTCCAACTGGTCTTCGCCAAGGTCAGGGCAGCAGTAGTCACAGTCCTGCACTCTCAGGGTCACTCTGTGGTCCCGTATTTAGACGATCTACTTGTCAAGGCACTCTCTTAGGAAACATGCCAACACTGCCCGAACGTTGCGCTGGAGACTCTCTAGAGTTTTGGGTGGATCATCAACTTTTTAAAGTCAGATCCGACCCCGACCCTATCAATAACATATCTAGGCATAGAGTTTCTTACTCTCTCAGCGATAGTGAAGCTGCCGCTAGACAAACAGCATTCACTACGGGCTGCAAGCTCTTCTTTAAGAACCAGTCGCACACATTGAGACGCCTCATGCACTTCCTACGTAAGATGGTAGCAATGGAGGCAGTTCCTTTCGCGCAGTTTTACTGCGTCCACTACAATGGGACATTCTCCGCCAATGGGACGAGGAGTCGACGTCCCTCAACAGAGTCGTCGTTCTTTCTCAGGCGGCCAAGGAATCTCTACGGTGGTGGCTTCTTCTCACCTCTTGGTCAAAAAGAAGGTCCTTCCTATCCCCGTCCTGGGCGATAGTTACGACAGACGCGAGTCTATCAGGGTGGGGAGCAGTTTTTCTCCACTACAGCGCTCAGGGTACGTGGACTCAGCAAGAGTCCACTCTTCAGATCAATGTTCTTGAACACAGAGCAGTGTATCTTGCCCTACAATCCTTCCAACAGCGGCTGGAAAGCAAGCATATCCGACTTCAGTCGGACAGCTCCACAGCGGTGGCATACATCAACCACCAAGGAAGAACGCGCAACCGGCAAGCCTTCCAGGAAGTCCGGCAGGTTCTGATGTGGGTGGAAGACACGGCATCCACCATATCCACAATTCACATCCCAAGTGTGGAAACTAGGAAGCTGACTTCCTAAGTCGCTGAGGTGTGGCCGAAAGAGTATGGTCTCCTCACCCGGACGGGTTTCAGGAGATCTGGCGCCGCTGACAGAGGCCGGACGTCGATCTAATGGCGTCACGGCACAACAACAATGTGCCAGCTTCATGGCACGGTTTCACAATCATCGAGCTCTGGCGGCAAACGCCTTAGTTCAGCATTGGTCGCAGTTCCAGCTACCTTAGGTGCCACCTCTGGCATTGTTGCCCAGAGTACTGCGCTAGATCAAGACCGACTGCGGCCGCGCCATCCTCGTCGCTACAAATTGGCCGAGGATGTTGTGGTACTCGGTTCTGTGGTGCCTCACGGTAGGCTAACCGGGGGCACTACCAGACCAATCAGACTGGCTGTCTCAAGGGCCATTCTTCCATTTGAATTCTACGGCCCTCAACCGGATGGTGTGGCATTGAGTCCTGGAACCTAGTGTCGTCAGGATTACCTCAGGACGTGGTTGCCACCATGAGACAGGCTAGCATACCAACGTCCGCCAAGATTGACCACAGGACGTGGAAGATGTTCTTATCTCGGTGCTCGGCGCAGGGTGTTTCTCCCTGGCCGGTTGCATCGTCTATGTTTCCTTCCTTCCTGCAATCTAGGTAGGAAAATGGGTTGTCGCTCAGTTCCCTTTAGGGACAAGTCTCAGCGCTATCTGTATTTCTTCAGAAACGACGACTTCCTCAGGTACGCACGTTCCTACGGGGAGTTTGTCTTCTCAGCACTCCGTACAAGCGGCCGTTAGAGCCCTGAGATCTGAACAAGGTTCTAATTGCTCTCCAGATGCCGCCTTTCGAGCCTTTGAAGGATGTCTCCCTTCCCGTTTTTCACGGGAAGTGGCCTTCTAGTAACGGTCTCGTCTCTTAGGAGAGTTTCCGAGCTAGCAACGCTCTCATACAAACTCCCTTCCTGGTCCTTCACCAGGACAGGGTAGTTCTGCGTCCGGTTCCGGAATTTCTCCCTAAGGTGGTATCCCATTTTCATATCAATCAGGATATCACCTCACCTTCTTTGTGTCCTCGTCCAGTCCATCAATTTCAGAAAGATTTGCATCTGTTGGTTCTGGTGAGAGCACTCAGGTTCTACTTCCCGCATGGCGCTCCTGCGCCACCCGGATGCACTCTTTGTCCTTGTCGCTGGTCGGCGTAAACAGTCGCAAGCTTCCAGATCCACCCTTGCTCGGGGGCTCGAGGAACCAATCTTGAAACCTACAGTTCTACTGGGCTTCTGGTTCTCTCAAGGCCGAAGGCCCATTCTACCAGAGCCGTGGGTGCATCCTGGGCATTACGGCACCAGGCTACGGCTCAGCAGGTGTGTCAGGCACCCACCTGGTCGAGTCTACTTACTTTTACCAAGCATTATCAGATGCATACCTACGCTTCGGCAGACGCCAGCCTAGGTAGATAAGTCATTCAGGCGGCGGTTGGCCACCTGTAGGAGAGGGCCGTTTGACGGCCCTATCATGAGGTATTCTTTTACCCACCCAGGGATTGCTTTTGGACATCCCAATTGTCTGGGTCTCCCAATGGAGCGACAAAGAAGAAGGGAATTTTGTTTACTTACCGTAAATTCCTTTTCTTCTAGCTCCAATTGGGAGACCCAGCACCCGCCCTGTTTTCTCGGGGTTTTTCTGTTTTTTCGGGTACACATGTTGTTCATGTGGTATGGTTCAGTTCTCCGATGTTTCCTCGGATTGAATTGGTCTTTAAACCAGTTATTGGCTTTCCTCCTTCTTGCTTTGGCACTAAAACTGGTGAGCCAGTGATCCCACTGGGGGTGTATAGCCAGAAGGGGAGGGGCCTTACACTTTTAAGTGTAATACTTTGTGTGGCCTCCAGAGGCAATAGCTATACACCCAATTGTCTGGGTCTCCCAATTGGAGCTAGAAGAAAAGGAATTTACGGTAAGTAAACAAAATTCCCTTCTTTTACCTTTTTAGATTTTATTTGATTTTATTTTACATTGTTTTTAATTTGACCTTATTTTAGACTTTATTTTATGCTCTTTTTAGATGTTATATTTTTTATTGGATTTTATATTAGTATTTTTATTTATATTTTTGATTGTATATTTTTTAGATTTTTTTTTATTCTATATTTTCTTTATATTTTTTATATATTTTGATTGTTTTTAAACTTTTGATTTTATTTAGAATTTTTTTATATTTTTAATTTGATTTTATATTTTTTATTTTAAATTATATCTTGTAATTTTTTTTTTTTCCCATCAGGGTGCTGCAGCCATGGTAATGGAGAGTGTGATGTTTGCAATCCTGGCAGAAAGGTCTCTCGGCCCCAAGTTGTATGGCATCTTTCCCCAGGGACGGCTGGAGCAATTCATTCCGGTGAGTGCAGAGTAGGATATCGCGCTCTTTTGGCTCGAGAAAGGAGTTATGTAATTCTGGATCTGATTGTGTATCTGGCGGTCAGTGACTCACTTATCACATGCCAGATACTTCTGCTCAGTCACTTGGCCGGAGCGTCGGTGGAATCTACTTACCGCGCTGTCAGATGATTTCCTTTTGGATCACATCTTGTGATTGAGTCAGGAGACCGGAAATCTGCATAAGCCAAGTGCAATTAATTATATCTATTGTTTCAAGATCAAACTTTTTTTTTCTTTCCCCTCTTTAAACAATTCCATTGTATAAATCAGTTTAAGAACTGAAGTCTGACCGGCAACTTTGACCCCAGTAACAGCAATGAATTCTGATCTGATTTTTAGAGTCGAAAGTTGGAGACTGAAGAACTGAGTTTTCCTGGGATATCGGCTGAGATAGCGGAGAAGATGGCCCGATTTCACGACATGAGCATGCCATTCAATAAGGAGCCCAAATGGCTTTTTGGAACAATGGAGAAGTAAGTTAAGAGACATTAAGAAAAGACTATTTTTGGGAGTAGGCAATCAGTAAGGTCTAAGACACAGGGCATGAAAATAAGACCGAGTGGAATGCGGTAAAACATCGCATTCCACTCGGACCAATATTAGCCTGTGTGCCTTGAGTGATTCTCTCAGCCCTAATTGGACCTATAAAACAATCGCAGCATGCTGTGACTGTAATGCGAGATTTTCTCTCGCACCTATTCAAGTCTATGGGGCGAAAGAAAGATCGCACTGCACTCGCAGTACACCGGTGTGCCGCGAGTGCAGGGCGACAATGGAAATAGCCAGCTTCGGAAGAGAAGAGATAAATCCCTCCCTCCCCTCCTTAGAGGCGGCCCGCCCCCTGCAGCTGATGTCCGATCGCATGATCGGATCTGTCGCTGTGACTTGCATGACACTCTGCTCCTGCTGTGCTGCCTGCATGAGCCACGTGTCATGCCATGTTCGCATTAGTCCCCCGTGTGGCCCTGGCCTATGATCGGCAAACATGCCAGTGATCGCCCGATAGTGCTTGTTAATTGTGTGACTCATTCATGCTGGCATTAAAAGTATCAGTAGCGCACTGCCCTGTGTAAGCAAAATGTTCTCCCGATAACAATGAGCAAAAGAACAGTTCTCAAAAATTGTAATAAAATGGCCCCAGTCATTTTAATTCCAACGGCACTGTCCAAGTCCCACGTCAGAACGGGCTTCAGCCTGAAAAAATGCGGATCCTTAGACCTGACTCAACTGACAGGAGCTGTATCGTAAGTACATACTGGAGAAGACAGGAGAAGAAATAAATCTCAGCTGCTCAAGTCCTCTTGTCAGCCAAGGAGAAGATTTATTTCTTCTCCTGTCACAGCCCATCTGGTGCTTAAGATACAGCTCCTCTGTCAGTTGAGACACAGGTCTGGGGATGTTTCTTCAGACTGCAGCCCTCTCTCATACAGGGACACCTGATTACATTCTCGGAGAGCCCCTTTAAGAATTGTACAATTGTTGTTGACTTTTCTAAACAGGCCATTAAACTACCTCAGATAGCCAGGGCTATCAACTGATCTCCTCAGCAGCTCCTAACATCAATGTCCTTGATGAGAACACAAGGATAGTTTTTTTTTTTTTGTTTAATTGTTGGTTTTTGGAGGTTCATCTTTGTATATAGGATACTGCATTTGGATATGTGGGAAGGGTGAGTGCGAGCTGCAGAGCATGTGGGTCTAGAAGTAGGTTCTAGTACGGGACATAGTTCTTGGTTCCTGCTAGGAGTCCTGCATATGACCTTGGTATAAGGTACTACAGAAAGGGTGGGATGGAGTGGAGCGCCTCACAGCAGTGCCGTCATGTAACCATATTGAATAGTCTTAAGTTTGTTTTTTTGTCTTATAAAGGTACTTGAAGCAGGTCCTGAAGATTAAGTTCACAAGAGAATCCCACGCCAGGAAGCTGAACAAGTTTTTAAGCTACAATCTCCCTAAAGAAATGGCTAATCTCAGGTATTTTCTTCATAAATAAACTAAAACGCCAGTGTCTTCAAAACATTCCACCTTCTACATTTCTGTCCTGCACAATCAAGAATTACTAGGAAAATTTAAAGGGAACCTGTTGCGTTGCAGATGCAGTCTGATCTGTGGACCGCACGGGACAGAAGCCGAGCAGAATGATAGATGGGTTTTTTGGAATTGACTTGGTATAATTTCTTCATTGAAATCCCTAGTGTTTGTATGTGTAGTCCAGTGGGCGGTCCGATCAGTGATTGACAGCTACCTCTGCCCCCGATATAGGGAAGACTGTCAGTCACTGATAAGACCACCCACTAGACTCTATATAAAACACCAGGGACTTCCACCGGGAGTCTATACATATAAACACCAGGGACTGCCCACTGGACTCTGCACATAGAAGCATCAGGGGCCGCCCACTGGACTCTGCACATAGAAGCATCAGGGGCCGCCCACTGGACTCTGCACATAGAAGCATCAGGGGCCGCCCACTGGACTCTGCACATAGAAGCATCAGGGGCCGCCCACTGGACTCTGCACATAGAAGCATCAGGGGCCGCCCACTGGACTCTGCACATAGAAGCATCAGGGGCCGCCCACTGGACTCTGCACATAGAAGCATCAGGGGCCGCCCACTGGACTCTGCACATAGAAGCATCAGGGGCCGCCCACTGGACTCTGCACATAGAAGCATCAGGGGCCGCCCACTGGACTCTGCACATAGAAGCATCAGGGGCCGCCCACTGGACTCTGCACATAGAAGCATCAGGGGCCGCCCACTGGACTCTGCACATAGAAGCATCAGGGGCCGCCCACTGGACTCTGCACATAGAAGCATCAGGGGCCGCCCACTGGACTCTGCACATAGAAGCATCAGGGGCCGCCCACTGGACTCTGCACATAGAAGCATCAGGGGCCGCCCACTGGACTCTGCACATAGAAGCATCAGGGGCCGCCCACTGGACTCTGCACATAGAAGCATCAGGGGCCGCCCACTGGACTCTGCACATAGAAGCATCAGGGGCCGCCCACTGGACTCTGCACATAGAAGCATCAGGGGCCGCCCACTGGACTCTGCACATAGAAGCATCAGGGGCCGCCCACTGGACTCTGCACATAGAAGCATCAGGGGCCGCCCACTGGACTCTGCACATAGAAGCATCAGGGGCCGCCCACTGGACTCTGCACATAGAAGCATCAGGGGCCGCCCACTGGACTCTGCACATAGAAGCATCAGGGGCCGCCCACTGGACTCTGCACATAGAAGCATCAGGGGCCGCCCACTGGACTCTGCACATAGAAGCATCAGGGGCCGCCCACTGGACTCTGCACATAGAAGCATCAGGGGCCGCCCACTGGACTCTGCACATAGAAGCATCAGGGGCCGCCCACTGGACTCTGCACATAGAAGCATCAGGGGCCGCCCACTGGACTCTGCACATAGAAGCATCAGGGGCCGCCCACTGGACTCTGCACATAGAAGCATCAGGGGCCGCCCACTGGACTCTGCACATAGAAGCATCAGGGGCCGCCCACTGGACTCTGCACATAGAAGCATCAGGGGCCGCCCACTGGACTCTGCACATAGAAGCATCAGGGGCCGCCCACTGGACTCTGCACATAGAAGCATCAGGGGCCGCCCACTGGACTCTGCACATAGAAGCACCAGGGGCCGCCCACTGGACTCTGCACATAGAAGCACCAGGGGCCGCCCACTGGACTCTGCACATAGAAGCACCAGGGGCCGCCCACTGGACTCTGCACATAGAAGCACCAGGGGCCGCCCACTGGACTCTGTACATAGGAACACCAGGGGCCGCGCCCCTGGACTCTGTACATAGAAACACCAGGTATGTCAATGAATACGTTTTACAGAAACTTTCCAACAAAAATGTACATAACCTCCTGGCTGCAGATCAGATACCATTATGACCGGTTCCCCTTAAAGAATAATCGGCGTCTGTGGGTGAATGTGAAGTTAATAAACATAAGTTTGTTTTTATTTTCTTCAGGGCTTTACTGGAGGCCACTCATTCTCCGGTTGTGTTCTGTCACAATGACTGTCAGGAAGGTAAGAGGCACAAGTCTATATAGTATAACCTATAACTGAACATGTTGATCCAGAGGAAGGCAGAAATCTCATGAGGCAGAGGCTGATTGCCCCATATTAAAGGAAAAATGCCTCAGACTCCAGATCTGGCAATCAGACACATTCACTGGATTACTGTGCCTTTGTAGAATGTGGTACCCATAATCTGTAATATAGTTATCAAAGGCATTCTGGCCCCTTCCTTGACTGACTTTTTTTTTAAATTATTTATAGTGAATTACAATATTTTGTGGCAGAGTATTATAGCCTCACTACTTGTACAGTAAAGAATTTATAATCTCACTACATCTACAGTAAAGAATCTATAGCACCCTGCTTGTACAGTACAGAAGCCGTGGCCTCGCCGCTAGTCCGGGCGAGAAGCCGTGGCCTCGCCGCTAGTCCGGGCGAGAAGCCGTGGCCTCGCCGCTAGTCCGGGCGAGAAGCCGTGGCCTCGCCGCTAGTCCGGGCGAGAAGCCGTGGCCTCGCCGCTAGTCCGGGCGAGAAGCCGTGGCCTCGCCGCTAGTCCGGGCGAGAAGCCGTGGCCTCGCCGCTAGTCCGGGCGAGAAGCCGTGGCCTCGCCGCTAGTCCGGGCGAGAAGCCGTGGCCTCGCCGCTAGTCCGGGCGAGAAGCCGTGGCCTCGCCGCTAGTCCGGGCGAGAAGCCGTGGCCTCGCCGCTAGTCCGGGCGAGAAGCCGTGGCGTGGCCTCGCCGCTAGTCCGGGCGAGAAGCCGTGGCGTGGCCTCGCCGCTAGTCCGGGCGAGAAGCCGTGGCGTGGCCTCGCCGCTAGTCCGGGCGAGAAGCCGTGGCGTGGCCTCGCCGCTAGTCCGGGCAAGACATGTGATTGTAGATTCTTTCCTCTACATGCCTTGTCATTGTCGCTGGCCTAGTTATGAGAAGATCATTAAGAACTGTACTTTATATTCATATAATTGTATATTGTAAGGAGATTGCCTCTGTCCCATCTACACCATTCATCCCTGCGATGGGCTGATTTGCCTCCATGCTGCGGCCAGGGCAGTGGAATCTGCATAGTGGGCTATGGGCTATGCTTTAATGACTCCAGTCCTAGTACTTGCATTTTTTCTTCCAGTGTCTTTCTTTGTATTGTCAGGAAACATCCTTCTTCTGGATGGAAGGGAGAACGCGGACAAGCAGAAGCTGATGCTGATCGACTTTGAGTACAGCAGTTACAACTACAGGTGTGTGTATTTCTGCAGATTTACCAGTTTGCATTTGTGGAATGAACGGTGACTCCTCACTATCGAGTGCAGAAGCTGTAGAGGAGTTTAACATATACAAGAAGTCCTCCTAAACCGCAAACAGGATTGGCAATTACACAGATTAGTGGGAGTTTAGTGTCTCCAGGAGTAATGTTGCTTTGCCACAATGAGTTGTTCCATGACGTTACCGATGCTCTGGGCTTTAAGCTGCTTAGTGTCAATGCTGTGCGATCAGGCAGCCGCGGTGATCAGATTACAGCTCCGCACGGTTGTCATCTGCAGCACTCGTCTGTTTATAGTCGGGGTCTCGTGTACTGATATGACCCCAACAGCGGAGATCTGTGGGGTCTGACTCCGTCCTGCACCTTTTTAATGACTTTAATTTCTTTCAGGGGATTTGATATTGGAAATCATTTTTGTGAATGGATGTACGATTACACCTACGAGAAATTCCCATTCTTCAAAGCCAATTTCACTAAATATCCCACAAAGAAACAGCAGGTAACGTTTTAATGACACCTACACGCGTCTGATAACCGGCGGCAATGGCAGTTTTATCCCTTTCCACAATTAATATTGGATATAGATTATATTAGTAGCTAATCAGACAATTCATTAACCCATTTAGTTCTTTTCATAGTTAAACTGAAGCGATCATTACATTCATACTGCCTGATTATGCGCTGGCGCGCGTCTGTGGGGTGCGCTGGCGCGCATCTTCCCACTCTGATCCAGTTCTCTTCTTGTGTACACACTTGGGAGAGTCCTGTCAATCAACTGGAGGGGGGCGGTCCCAGATTAATCACATTTCTGACTATGCTCCCTGCCTTGATCTTTAAACTGTATCTTCATTAAATCGGAGCGTTAGAGGAAAAATATACCTTGATACAATCATCCAGGCCGTTCTGGCAGCATGAATGTTATGACCGTTTTCCTTTAAGGACAGAGTCACACTAGCCTATGAGATACAAAGCAACAGCATCAAAGGTGATATACTAATGACCCTCAGCTCCTGGTCCAAGTGTCATACTGTGATGTGATCCTGCAATCTGATCACAACTGCGGAGGAGAGGGAGGGATTAATCTCCCCATCTCCTCCATTGTCGACCTGTGCATATATTGCACTGCACGCCGGTGTCATCAGAGTGCAGTCCGATGCCTCTCGCACCCATAGACTTGTATGGGTGCGAGGGACACTGCTCTTGCAGACAGTTGCAGCATCCTGCGTTTTTTTCCCTAGTCCAATTAGAGCTGAGGAAAGACTCGCAGATCTAAGCTGCAGCATTGTCTTACATAGGGCCGAGGGCAATGCCAGATTTTCTCTGCACTAGTCAGTCATGCGTCTGTGACGCTGGCCTTACTCAGACTTTGCAAATGGAAGTTTTCTCTCCAGCTTTATACAAAGCTCTTTGGAGACGTGCCGCAGCGTAGCCCATCTGTGCCGCAGCGTAGCCCATCTGTGCCGCAGCGTAGCCCATCTGTGCCGCAGCGTAGCCCATCTGTGCCGCAGCGTAGCCCATCTGTGCCGCAGCGTAGCCCATCTGTGCCGCAGCGTAGCCCATCTGTGCCGCAGCGTAGCCCATCTGTGCCGCAGCGTAGCCCATCTGTGCCGTCCAGACGGCTTCCCATCGTCTCCACAATGCAGCAGTCTGCTCAGCAGAAGCCGGCAGTGCACTGAATGTTTGCTGTAGACACGAGTGTTTGACTTGTCGTGTTTGTTTTTCTTGTTTTTGTTTTTTTTAGCTTCACTTTATATCAAGTTATATAACAGAGTTTCAGCCCGGCTTTGAAAACCTGAGCAATGAAGAGAGGAGCAAGGTGGAGAGCGAAATGCTGATCGAGGTTAACCGGTGAGCCTGGTCCGACGCGCTTTATAATTGTGAAGATAGTAAAACCGGGCGGCTTTTCATTTTGGACAATATCTTTGTACCAATGGGGCCCCAATAAGCGTATTTCGGGGAATCCGGCTATTAAGATCTAACTTTCTTCTCTGAAATCTCAGCACTCATATGCTTGGGGTTCCTTTTGAATTTGCTAGGCTGTATATGTAGTGTTCGTATGTTGCATCCAAAGGAAGACATTGAGCCCCGTTGCCGCTAGGAAAGTAACTCAGTCGTGGGGGCGGCGCCAGCTCTGCTTCATTCACCGCTTTATCGAGAGCGGCAGCTACAACCGCACCCCCGTGCACTGACTGACAGTCACTCATCATTAGAACCAGCTGTCAGTCAGTGCAGGGGGTGTGGTTACAGCTGCCGCTCTCCATACACAGAGCGATGAATGAGCCGGCGCCGCCTCTGTGACTGAAGCCCGAATACTGCTGCCAGGAGGAATAAAGTTCATTTCCTCCTGGCAGCGGGGTGTCATGTGTCGGCAAATACTTTGACCCGCAGATTAACCCCATATCGACTGGTTAGTAACATTTTTACTAAAAAGAAAAAGCCAGATCACCTCTCCGTGCCACACACTCACAACTGCTTCATTATCTGAGACTGCTGGAAATAGTTGACCGCAGTCCTTGGCCATCTCTCGCAGTCCCATAATGGAGGTGGTGATGTTGTACCATTACGCCATTCACACAGGGCACTACTGAGCTATTTTTTGGGGTTTGTTGGGGTCCAAATAGTGTGCTCAGAAATTGCATTTATGGTTTCACCCCTTTAAAGTTAAAATTGTGTCCAGCATAAGGCTGTGCCGATGGGACAATGTACCCGCGGATATTTCTGCAGATTTCCCGGGATAAGCAGCTATCCATTGCTGCGGGTTCCGAGCATTTTTTGTTGCGGTAAACCTGCGAGACAAGTGCGGAAATACCTGCGGACGTCCCGAACTCTGTCTCCATAGTGGAGGAGCGGGATTTCCGCAGATATTTTCGCCGAAACAATTGACATGCAGTTACGGGAAATCCGCACCATGTTCCGCAGCCGCACATGCCGCAGCATGGACACAGCACTCCCCAAATCCCATAGGATTACATGGGGAGTGTCTGTACTTGCTAGAACCTGCGGATTTATCTTGAAAATCCAGATAAATCCGCAGGTTTTCCGCAGCAAAATCCAGAGGTAGTCCCGTGCGCACAAAGCCTAATAGTAACTGGGCACCTCTGCCTGCACCATGAAGGCCTGCACATAGTAATCCAATGCAGATTGAATGTACTAGGCATATACAAAGCTATAGAATAATGCCTCTTATTCCTTGTTAATATCCACTTGTGCAGGTTTGCCCTCGCATCCCATTTCTTCTGGGGTCTGTGGTCTATCATTCAAGCAAAAATCTCCTCTATTGAATTTGGGTACATGGTGAGTAAGATTTTTGGAATCCTACATGGCGATTACAGCAGGTCACTGTATAAAGGTTACTGTCATTTTCAGTGTGACCGCCGAGTCCTGACGTCACACACAAGTTGGCGACATATTTAAAACTTTTTTAATAAATATTTGGGGGCTATTTGTGACCAGTATAATACAATATATACAGTACATGCAGAATAATTCGCGGATACTTAAGTGACTTTGGGATACCTTTGTTCTTTAAAAAATGTAATGTGATCACATGGTGACACTTCCACTTGTGATTTGCTCTCTAAAGAGGGGGGTAATCGTCTCAATTTGATACAACTGTATAGAATGTACCAAATAAGTTCTCCACGGGGGATGGCACAGAAACTTCTATCACAGATACTGATGATGATTACACAGCTCTTTTCTTCAGCGCTCTATTGGGAGACCCAGACGATTGTGACGATTGGGGTATAGCTACTGCCCTCTGGAGGCCACACAAAGCACTACATTAAAAGTGCAAGGCCCCTCCCCCTCTGGCTATACCCCCCCCGTGGTATCACGGGTTCTCCAGTTTTAGCTTTGTGTGCGAAGGAGGTCAGACATTCCATGCATTGCTCCACAGATTTTAGTCAGCAGTAGCTGCTGACTATTTCGGATGGAAGAAAAGAGGACACATATAGTGTCCCCAGCATGCTCCCTTCTCACCCCTGGATGGTGTTGTAAGGTTGAGGTACCTATTGCTGGTACAGGGCTGGAGCCTGACATGCTGTTTTCCTTCCACATCCCCTGGTAGGGCTCTGTGGAAGTGGGATCCTGCCGGCCTCTCAGCTCTGACGCCGGGCTCCATCCACAGACCCATTAGAACCTGATGGAGACGGAGCAGGAGTACGATCAGGGACAGGCCCTGCATCATACAGGTACTCTGTGTCCCCGGCAGGCACAGACACACTCCGGGTTGGCTGGGTGTTGTAGTGCGCCGGGGACCGCAACGTTGGAGTTAGTGTCCCTACAGATTACTGGGGGATTGTTTGTGTATGGGAACGCAGCGCCGACCCCCTCTGGACCGGGCGGCGCTGCTGTGACTTGTGGTGCGCCGGGGATCCGCCGTCCGCGCTTTTACGGCGGCGGCGGTTATAAATTGAGTCCCCGGCTTTTTGGGCCTAGGACGCCGGCAGCTCCGATTCGTTCCCGCCCCCACCCTGTCATTCAGGGTAGGGGAGAGACGCTGTTCGCTAGCAGCGACGAGGGCTGGAGCCTGATTTACATGCTCCAGCCCTCACACTAGGCACAGAGGGAAGCAGGCTTCCCGCTCTTGGCCAGGAACGCCCAGGGCCCGCCCCCCTTCTCTCTCAGGACGCCGGCAGCCATTACATGCAGTCTGGCTGGAGGAAGGACGCAAGGCTCTGGGAGACCTGGACTAGGGGCTATCTGGCGACCACACACCCGCTTTTTAAGCGGGCGGTAAGCGATTTTTCTGTGCTGGTCCCTCTAGTGCCTCACGGTGTATCGGTGTACTGTGTAGGATATAGAGATATTGTATTTCTTGCACTGTGAGGTCGCTTCTGGCTGCATCTCCCAGATCACTCTGTGGAAGCAACAACATGCCATCCTCAAAACGCAAGGCTGCCAAGGCTAGGGCTGTGTATACTGCGTGTGCTGCATGTGGGGCTAATCTACCAGCAGGCTCCGATGACCCCCATTGTGTGCAATGCTCCGACCCGGTGCTGCTTCGCCAGCCGGAGTCAGGAGGGAGAGTGACCCAGGCTGAGACGCCTGTAAGTCCTGCCCCGGTGACAGGGACAGACTTTGCAGTTTTTGCTGATAATATGTCTGTCTCTATGGCAAAAATCCTTGAAACCTTGCAATCTATGCATGGGGCTCAGTCTTTGGGCACGGCGAGGCCTCTGTCCTCAGGTCCCCCTCACTTGGAATTAATCCAGCCCACAGGGGGGTCCCCGGCTTCACAGGCCGAGGATTATGACTCAGATGATAGCCCCAGCCACCCTAAGCGAGCTCGCTGGGAAAGACCCTCGACGTCATCACACTGCTCAGGGTCTCAGCGCAATCAGTCTCCCTGTGATGTGTCTGATGAGAGTGATCAGGAATCCATTCCTGGAACCCCTCTCAACCTGGATACTCCTGATGGGGATGCCATGGTAAACGACCTTATCTCAGCCATCAATAGGCTGTTGGATATTTCTCCCCCAGCCCCTTCAGCAGAAGAGGCGGCTGCGGAGCAGGAGAAGTTTCGTTTCCTTTATCCCAAGCGTAAATTGAGTGCTTTGTTGGATCACGCTGACTTCAGAGAATCAATCCAGAAGCACGACGCTCACCCAGAAAGGCGTTTCTCTAAACGATCTAAAGATACGCGTTTCCCTTTCCCCCCTGAGGTGGTCAAGCGCTGGACACAGTGTCCAAAGGTAGACCCCCCGATTTCCAAACTCGCAGCTAGGTCCATAGTTGCAGTGGAGGATGGCGCTTCACTTAAAGATGCCAATGACAGACAGATGGACCTTTGGTTAAAATCTGTCTATGAAGCTATCGGCGCGTCGTTTGCTCCGGCATTCGCAGCCGTATGGGCACTCCAGGCTATTTCAGCTGGCTTAGCAAAAGTGGATGCTATCATACATCCAGCAGTGCCGCAAGTGGCGCACCTTACCACGCAGATGTCGGCGTTTGCGTCTTACGCTATCAATGCGGTCCTAGAATCTACCAGTCGCACCTCAATGGCGTCCGCCAATTCGGTAGTTTTGCGCAGAGCCTTGTGGTTAAAGGACTGGAAAGCAGATGCTGGTTCCAAAAAATGTTTAACCAGTTTGCCTTTATCTAGAGATAGACTGTTTGGCGAGCCATTGGCTGATATCATTAAGCAGTCTAAGGGTAAAGACTCCTCTTTACCACAACCCAGAACAACCAAACCTCAGCAGAAAAAGTGGCAGCAGAGGTTTCAGTCCTTTCGAGGTTCGGGCAAGACACCATTTACCTCGTCCAAAGGGACTCAGAGGACGCAAAGAAACTCAGATTCGTGGCGGGCTCACACGCGCCCCAAGAAAGCAAATGGAGGTACCGCTTCCAAAGCGGCTACCTCATGACTTCCAGCCCCCTCCCTCCGCATCGCCGGTCGGGGGCAGGCTCTCCCGCTTTTCCGGCATTTGGATGTCACAGGTCAAAGACCGGTGGGTGACGGACATTTTGTCTCGCGGGTACAGAATCGAGTTCAATTCTCGTCCTCCAGCTCGGTTCTTCAGAACCTCCCCACATCCAGACCGAGCAGATGCTCTGCTGCAGGCGGTGGGCTCCCTAAGAGCGGAAGGAGTGGTGATCCCAGTCCCTCCTCAGGAACAAGGGCAAGGGTTTTACTCCAATCTCTTTGTGGTTCCAAAAAAGGACGGCTCGTTCCGTCCTGTTCTGGACCTAAAACGGCTCAACAAACATGTGCACGCCAGGAAGTTCCGGATGGAAACCCTGCGTTCTGTCATTGCCTCAATGTCCAGAGGAGACTTCCTTGCCTCAATAGACATCAAAGATGCTTATCTCCACGTGCCAATTGCTACAGAACATCAACGTTTTCTACGTTTTGTGATAGGAGACGGCCATTTTCAGTTCGTAGCTCTGCCATTTGGTCTGGCAACAGCCCCACGGGTCTTCACCAAGGTCATGGCGGCGGTGGTAGCAGTCTTGCACTCTCAGGGACACTCGGTGATCCCTTACCTAGACGATTTATTGGTCAAAGCTCCCTCTCAAGAGGCATGTCAGCACAGCCTGAATGCTACGCTGGAGACCCTACAGTCTTTCGGATGGATCATCAACTTTCCAAAGTCGATCCTATCACCGACTCAATCACTAACGTATCTTGGCATGGAGTTTCATACTCTAGCAGCGATAGTGAAGCTTCCGCTGAACAAGCAGCGGTCACTACAGACAGGGGTGCAATCTCTTCTGCAGGGCCAGTTGCATCCCTTGCGGCGCCTCATGCATTTCCTAGGGAAGATGGTGGCAGCCATGGAAGCAGTTCCCTTTGCGCAGTTTCATCTGCGCCCACTTCAATGGGACATTCTCCGCCAATGGGACGGGAAGTCAACGTCCCTGGACAGGAAAGTCTCGCTTTCCCAGACGGCCAAGGACTCCCTACAATGGTGGCTCCTTCCCACCTCATTGTCTCAGGGAAGATCCTTCCTGCCCCCATCCTGGGCAGTAGTCACGACAGATGCGAGTCTGTCAGGGTGGGGAGCAGTATTTCTCCACCACAGGGCTCAGGGGACGTGGACTCCGCAGGAGTCCACCCTTCAGATCAATGTTCTGGAGATCAGAGCAGTGTATCTTGCTCTACTGGCCTTCCAACAGTGGCTGGAAGGAAAGCAGATCCGAATCCAATCGGACAACTCCACAGCGGTGGCATACATCAACCACCAAGGAGGGACGCGCAGTCGGCAAGCCTTCCAAGAAGTCCGGCGCATTCTAATGTGGGTGGAGGACAGAGCATCCACCATATCCGCGGTTCACATCCCAGGCGTAGAAAACTGGGAAGCAGACTTCCTCAGTCGCCAGGGCATGGACGCAGGGGAATGGTCCCTTCACCCGGACGTGTTTCAGGAAATCGGTCGCCGCTGGGGAGTGCCGGACGTCGACCTAATGGCATCCCGGCACAACAACAAGGTCCCGGCATTCATGGCGAGGTCGCACGATCAAAGAGCTCTGGCGGCAGACGCCTTGGTTCAAGATTGGTCGCAGTTTCAGCTCCCATACGTGTTTCCGCCTCTGGCGCTCTTGCCCAGAGTGCTACGCAAGATCAGATCCGAGTGCAGCCGCATCATACTCGTCGCTCCAGACTGGCCGAGGAGGTCGTGGTATCCGGATCTGTGGCATCTCACGTTCGGTCGACCGTGGTCACTGCCAGACCGACCAGACTTACTGTCCCAAGGGCCGTTTTTCCATCAGAATTCTGCGGCCCTGAACCTGACTGTGTGGCCATTGAGTCCTGGATCCTAGCATCTGCAGGATTATCTCAAGGAGTCGTTGCCACAATGAGACAAGCTAGAAAGTCGAATTCGGCTAAGATCTACCACAGAACGTGGAAGATTTTCTTATCCTGGTGCTCTGCTCAGGGAGTGTCTCCCTGGCCATTTGCATTGCCCAAGTTTCTTTCCTTCCTGCAATCGGGGTTAGAAAAGGGCTTGTCGCTCAGCTCCCTTAAAGGGCAAGTTTCGGCACTATCCGTGTTTTTTCAGAAGCGTCTAGCACGTCTTTCTAAGGTGCGCACGTTCCTGCAGGGGGTCTGTCATATTGTGCCCCCGTACAAGCGGCCGTTAGATCCATGGGATCTGAACAGGGTACTAGTTGCTCTCCAGAAGCCGCCCTTCGAGCCTCTGAAGGAAGTTTCCTTTTCTCGGCTGTCACAGAAAGTGGCGTTTCTTGTTGCGATCACATCGCTTCGGCGAGTGTCTGAGCTGGCAGCTCTGTCATCCAAGGCTCCCTTCCTGGTGTTCCACCAGGACAAGGTAGTGCTGCGCCCTATTCCGGAGTTTCTCCCTAAGGTCGTATCCTCTTTTCATCTTAATCAGGATATATCCTTGCCTTCGTTTTGTCCTCATCCGGTTCACCGGTATGAAAAGGACTTACGTTTGCTAGATCTGGTGAGAGCACTCAGAATCTACATTTCCCGCACGGCGCCCATGCGCCGTGCCGATGCACTTTTTGTCCTTGTCGCTGGTCCGCGCAAGGGGTTGCAGGCTTCTAAAGCCACCCTGGCTCGATGGATCAAAGAACCAATTCTAGAGGCCTACCGTTCTGCGGGGCTTCCGGTTCCTTCAGGGCTAAAAGCCCACTCAACCAGAGCCGTGGGTGCGTCCTGGGCATTACGTCACCAGGCTTCGGCTCAACAGGTGTGCCAGGCAGCTACCTGGTCCAGTCTGCACACTTTCACCAAGCATTATCAGGTGCATACCTATGCTTCGGCGGATGCCAGCTTAGGTAGAAGAGTCCTGCAGGCGGCAGTGACACCCCCGTAGGGGAGGGCTGTTTTGCAGCTCTAACATGAGGTATTTCTTTACCCACCCAGGGACAGCTTTTGGACGTCCCAATCGTCTGGGTCTCCCAATAGAGCGCTGAAGAAGAAGGGAATTTTGTTACTTACCGTAAATTCCTTTTCTTCTAGCTCTTATTGGGAGACCCAGCACCCGCCCTGTTGTCCTTCGGGATGTTTTTTTGTTGTTTGCGGGTACACATGTTGTTCATGTTGAACGGTTTTTCAGTTCTCCGATGTTATTCGGAGTTAATTTGTTTAAACCAGTTATTGGCTTCCTCCTTCTTGCTTTGGCACTAAAACTGGAGAACCCGTGATACCACGGGGGGGGGTATAGCCAGAGGGGGAGGGGCCTTGCACTTTTAATGTAGTGCTTTGTGTGGCCTCCAGAGGGCAGTAGCTATACCCCAATCGTCACAATCGTCTGGGTCTCCCAATAAGAGCTAGAAGAAAAGGAATTTACGGTAAGTAACAAAATTCCCTTCATTACTGTTAAGCCCCCGTCACATTTAGCGACTTACCAGCGATCCCGAAAACGATGCGACCTGATAAGAATTGCTGGTGAGATGTCAGTCAGACCTTACCAACGACTCAGTAACGATACAGGTCGCAGTAGCGACCTGTATAACTATCTCTGTTGTCATTGGGATCCTGTCACACAGCGTCAAACATAGCGATGCATCCTGCCCAGCAACATGGTCCAGGACATTCAGCAACGACCGGCGACCTCACAGTAGGGGTCACACAACGAGATCGCTGCTGAGTCACAAACTGTGACGCAGCAGCGATCTGGTTAGCGATCTGGTTAGCGATCTGGTTAGCGATCTGGTTAGCGATCTGGTTAGCGATCTGGTTAGCGATCTGGTTAGCGATCTGGTTAGCGATCTGGTTAGCGATCTGGTTAGCGATCTCGTGTGAGACGGGGCCTTTATAGTGTAGGTAATCAGTCAGTCTAGCTTTCCTGACTGAATCTATCTTCTGTTCTCCTAAATAGCCTTTGTCACCACAGCAAGCAGACATTGTCCTGGTTGCAGCTGCCCTTGTAATGCTGTTCTTACTAGATGAGCAAGGCAGGACTATGGACATATACTTAATATGTGGTCACTAAACGGTAGCTCTGCAAATGGCCTCTTACCTGCCGGTGTCCGCGACTCCTTCAAAGGGGACGGTGTGCACCAAGGATTCCGGCAGGTACGAGGTGGAGCCACGTGTAATACGAACGTGGCTTCTGTGAGCAAGGTCCTGCTAATAGGTTCACTTCTCTATAGTGCTGTTGCATCATGGGATTGATCGATAGTGAAGCGTAGAAGAATCAAATATGGCAAACACAATGGAGACAGAACTTCAGGGAGATGAGTACAATAAACCTAGAAGAGCTGCATAGTCATAATCAGGTCTGCGATAGAAAAGACCGGACCACTCCTTTTTAAATTAAACGTTTATTTTCCCACTATTGCGTAAAAGGAGAATTTGCAGTAGAATAAAAACTGAGGAGGTTAATTTAAAAGCCATCAATCCTGTTCTGGCCGTCTGTAATAGAAATCTAGGTTGTTTGCTGAGTAAATATCTTAGATGGCAATTGTCTGTCCACAATAAACGGTGTAGGATAAACCTTCACACAAGATGATAGATTAATTCTTGTAAAAACAATGGGTGCAGTCGTTATAGAGGACAGTGCAAGGAGTGAATTGAAGACTTCATGGTGGAGCTGTGGTCACTGTTTTGGGAGACCAAACACCCATAGCCTGCAACATCGTGGGGAGAGGTGTTACTTCAAGAACTCGGAAGACAGTGACCCTTGGTCAACATTCACTCCTTAGTATTTCTCTGAATGGCCAAGTGTCCATTTGGGAAAACTTAGGGTTTCCGAATTCTTCAGACTGAAGTGTCCTTCAAAGCCTAGCACAAGTCTTGATTAGGCGCACCCTGAAATAAGACATGCCAATCACTCAATAAATTGGAACACATTCAACTGCAAAACGCCACTATCAAAAATGTACATGCATTTCTGTATATAGTTAGCTTTAATTTGTCGGGCGTGCTTTGTCATGCAATCACACCCGAGCTCAGTCAACTTTTCAAAGCTTTAACGCTAGGACTGCAAATCAAAATGGTCCGTGGAGCCTCTGTTAGGAGTCTCGACACGGAAAATAGCCAGACATCCCTCCGGGAAGGACCTAGCCAAGGAGTGGCTCTTTTTAGGAGACCACCATATTAAATGGCCCTTTTAGTCAATATCCAGCTCTTGACAAGTTTAAGGATATGACAAGGGAAATGCCAAGGCCAGGTATCCATGCACAGACAGCTGTTTCGGGGTATTGCCCCTCATCAGTGTGGAGTAGGATTCTGGCTAGGTGGGAGCAATGCCTAGTAGACCAAGACAAAACAATCATTGATCTCGGGGTGACCAGCCAGAGAAAACACTGCCGGCAGCCAGCAAAGGCGCTCAACACAGTGAAATCCTAGGTGCATTGCTCCTGGGAAGTATGCAAATCAACAGTCCGTGGAGCCTCTGTTAGGAGTCTCGACACAGAAAGGACCTAGCCGATGAGGGGCAATACCCCGAAACAGCTGTCTGTGGATGGATACCTGGCCTTGGTATTTCCCTTGTCATATCTTTAAACTCGTCAAGAGTTGGATATTGACTAAAAGGGCCAATTAATATGGTGGTTATGGTGGTCTCCTAAAAAGAGCCACTCCTTGGCTAGGTCCTTCCCGGAGGGATATCTGGCTATTTTTTGTCTCGAGACTCCTAACAGAGGCTCCATGGACATTTTTGATTTGCATACTCCCCAGGGGGCAATGCACCTAGGATTTCACTGTGTTGAGCGCCTTTGGCTGTCGGCAGTGTTTTCTCTGGCTGGTTAACGCTAGGACAGTCATTAGAAAGTCAAAATTTGGAGATAATTGCTTGGTGAATCAGGACTATAAGTTTGGTTCAACATACAGGTGGTAACGCAAGAGCCATGTAAAATGTGTAATGGTGTACGAACTGGTTTTAACCTTTTTTTTTTTTTTTTTTTTTTTTTTAATTCTGTTTACCAAGGAATACGCCATGGCGAGATTCGATGCCTATTTCCTACATAAGAAGAAATTAGGACTGTGAAATGTGGACCGGACTAGACGATGATTGGAAAATCTCCCAGCTTTAAGATTTTCTACGTCATGTTCTCCAAAATATACTGTTCCAGATGGCGCCAGACGTTTACCTATTTATCCCGAACCCATAATTTGAGTCAACATTTTCTGGATTGAGCACAATCAAGGAACAGATTTTATTTTTAATATATACTAAAGTGTAAAAATATGAATTACATGGCCATACACATTGGGTGACCATACCGGCAGGACCAGCGTCTCTATAATTTGTATGGGGGTATGCCGACTGTCCCAAGAGAAGGATTGGCCATGTTGGATGTCAACATGCTCTTTTATTTACTGTTCTTAAATCCTGCCCAGTGTTCAATGTGTAAGAGGCAAGAAAATCTGTTAGCCGAAAAGCTATCCAAGGGGTATGGCCAGCTTAAGAGTCCTGAAATCTGCGGCTGATATTGTGCCTGGCCAGCCGGAGTCCCGAGATCTGCGACTGATATTGTGCCTGGCCAGCCTGATTCCTGAAATCTGCAGCTGATATTGTGCCTGGCCAGCCGGAGTCGCTAGATCTGCGGCTGATATTGTGCCTGGCCAGCCTGATTCCTGAGATCTGCAGCTGATATTGTGCCTGGCCAGCCGGAGTCGCTAGATCTGCGGCTGATATTGTGCCTGGCCAGCCTGATTCCTGAGATCTGTGGCTGATATTGTGCCTGGCCAGCCGGAGTCGCTAGATCTGCGGCTGATATTGTGCCTGGCCAGCCTGATTCCTGAGATCTGTGGCTGATATTGTGCCTGGCCACCTTGAGTCTTGAGATCTTCGGCTGATATTGTCTCTGGCCAGCTTGAGTCCTTAGATCTGCAGCTGATATTGTCCCTGGCCAGCTTGAGTCCTGAGATCTTCGGCTGATATTGTGCCTGGCCAGCTTGAGTCCCGAGATCTTCGGCTGATATTGTGCCTGGCCAGCCTGAGTCCCGAGATCTTCGGCTGATATTGTGCCTGGCCAGCCTGAGTCCCGAGATCTTCGGCTGATATTGTGCCTGGCCAGCCTGAGTCCCGAGATCTTCGGCTGATATTGTGCCTGGCCAGCCTGAGTCCCGAGATCTGCGGCTGATATTGTGCCTGGCCAGCCTGAGTCCCGAGATCTGCGGCTGATATTGTGCCTCTTATGCTGACACTTAAGTTAAATGGAATTTTATTATTTTTATTTTGGTCATGAAATTTTGCCTTGAAATTCATGACGGTGGAATAAGTGTTATTCAGTCTCCTTCAAAATTGTGAATGTAAATATTGTAAAATTGTTAAATATCTTATGCTAATTTTAATCTTTTAACCATTTTAGTAGGGGGTTCTCGCACACATTCCTGCTTTATAAGACACATCTGGGTATTATACATTACCTCTCCTGTAAAGCTTGCAATCGGTTTGGCCAAGCGACTATTACTATGTCGCACTCTGCGAGGGGCAGCAGGTAATACATTCTTCTGTGTGTGGCTTGACAAAGAATCAAGGTAGTTGGATGCCTTGTAAGTTGAGACTGACAGTTTTAAGGAAAATTTGCTACACCTGTTTATTTTTTTTTAAGCCTGAAGGGAAATTTTACCCTGAGGCTCCAGTTCCTATAACCCCTTAGGCAACATCTGCAGATGCACGCACTTATTAGGCCCCATGCGCACATTGCAGTTTTTGATGCATTTTTGTGCCACAAAATGAGGGTTTTTTTGGCCACAGGAGGCATTTTTGTGGTTACGACAAAACTGCAGCGTGCGGATGTGAAGCGGGCTCAGTTACTGTATACAGGCTGGGCGCTTTCTGTACAGCACCCCTAGATCTCATTGCAACAATTTAACTTCTAGGGTATGCCCACACTGAGTTTTTTGAGCAGAAACTGGGAGAAAATGCTCAAAATATGAAAACTTTTCAAAAATATGGAAGTTTCCGCACCAAAAAAAGCAGCTAAATGATTTCACGTGCGCACTCACTCCCTTAGATGCCGCTGTGGATTATGACAACAGCACTTAGGCGGTTAGGGGAGGAAATGGTTCTAATGGCTTATCATGGCAGCCAGGGGCCTAATTGAAGCCTTGCAAGCCAGGTTTGTGCACATGGGCCTAATAGATTGTCAATTTCACAATACACTGCAATACTACAGTATTGCATTGTATTGGGAGTCAAGCTACTGCTAGTTTGTCTTAAAGAAACTAAAAAGGCAAATATATATAATATATTTATCCACCTTCTTCCACCTAAACTGCAAATGGTGAAATATAAAAAATAAGAATTAAGTAAATTTCTGAACTCTTAAAATATTCATCCTATACACTAAATTGACAATGGGGGAGGGGAGTATAAATGGCAGAACGGCTGATTGTTGTGGGGTTTGGGGTTTTTTTTACTACTTTTCCTCCAAAAAGAGGAATAAAATAATCTGACAGTTATTCAATCTCCTAAGCTTCCTTTATATTGGAAACACACTAAACCTCACTTAGTCTGCTGTATGCATCCACTGGTATATTGGGGCAGGATGTTTTTGTGATCTAGTTTTTCCTTTAGATGATGGCAGGTTTTTAGAATTCAGGGCTGGCTTGAAACTGGTCATAATCAGTCCTCAGAATGTTATTTTTCAGTCACCCATGACAGCACCCTTACATCATGGTGCTGTCATGGGTTCAGAATAAAACACATTACCGGTAAGTAATTTCGTATTTGTTAATCACCCATGACAGCACCACGATGTAAGGGTGCTGTCATGACAGCAGCACGATGTAAAGGTGCTGTCATGGGTTCAGAAAAAAAAAAAACACATTACCGGTAAGTAATTTCGTATTTTTCAATCACTCATGACACCACCATGATGTAAGGGTGCGGTCATGGGTTCAGAAAAAAAAAACACATTACCGGTAAGTAATTTCATATTTTTTTTTTTTTTTCATTATCGGTCAAGTCATATCCTTGCTTTTTAGGATTAAGAGAAGCAAGGGAACAAAACAGTTCCCAGTGATGTCAGTGTTAAAGCCCAAAAAATTAGGATATAGCCCCATAACCAAAGCATTACTGCCTCCGGTCGTGCTGTCTATAAGACCTAATTCTGGATGGAAGAATTTCGATGTCGTTCAGCATTTCAGGGCCAGACAGTGTCAATGGTTTTTTGTTTTTTTTTTTTTTATTTTCTATATAAACTGTGAAGTTTTAAATTTAATCTGTAAATGATTTGATTCATTGAGTCTGTTCCTTTTTAATGAACCTCTCTTTGGGGTTTTAATGATACAGGTAATTACAGAAATACTGTGTATTGATATTAACATTACTAAATTGAATTAACAATGTGTGTGACTTCCTTTGTTAGAGGAGTTTTTTATAAATCCGATCCACACATGGGGGGTTTTAAGGTCTGCGTGAAGCCGTTGGGTGGCAGACATTGGCCCACATTTCCTTCTGCCGTTGTGCCACAATTCTGGTGGAAGTTGCTACTTTTTTTTTTTTTCTTGGTGCAAATTTTGGACACTTACGAATTTGCACCCCCCCCAAAAAAGTGGTCAATTTCCAAAGTGGGAAAAGATGGCGTCACTTGAGGATTCCTTCAGATTTACCATTGCCGGGAACTAGTAAGCCAACGAATAGTTAAGAAACCTAAGAAATGGTAAAATTTTGACGCCTCCAGTAACGGCCAGTTCCACGTTTACCCACCAGACTGCTTTAGGAAATGTCGGCCATTGTGTGCAGGGAACATGCAGTCCTATCCGGTTTGGTAGGAGCAGCGGATGGTCACTTATTTGTGATGTTTGCCGCCATCCCTAATGTGATTTCTGATACTGTGACATACTAAAACAACCTGTATAAAGTTTTCTTTTTGGAGTTTGTTTGCACAAATCAGTTCATGTCCATTTCTGCTTTTTTTTTGGGGGGGAGGTTTATGGGAGAATGGACAATTGTCCTTCCTCCTCTTCTGTGATGGGGGCTATGGTCATGGATGTTCTGGTGTAAATGACTATGAACTTTTATCTACTGTCAATATACAAAATTCCTGATGCAGAAACGTTTCATTTTTAGGTATTCACTGTATGTGTAATGCAAAGCACTTTTTATTGTACATGAAATGTAAAATCTGTATTTTTATATTAAAAATATATTGATGGTTATCGTCTTGGTTTATTTTTCCATTAAAAAATAAATATCATATTCTATTCCAAAAATCTTCTCACAAACACTCTATGCCACATAATCTTATTTTGAGGAGTTTTTTTTTTTTTAAACCAAATTTTTATTTCTTTTCTTGTAATGGTAAAATAGGGTACAGAATGAAGAAAATAAGGGTCAACAAATCAAACTATCAAATAACAGTCTCTACAATTTATCGATCAAAGATCTGTCACGGTCATCAAATTTGATCCTTCCCCCTTCTTCGTCGGTGTATATTTCCATTATTCAGTCTCCGCTACCCCCCCTTCAGCCTTCCTTCATAACTTGTTACAAACATTACTTGTAAACACTATCCCTCACATCCCCCCCCTCACCTCTCCATGCGACACAACCCAGAATTTGGCCAACTATACTCTCAGCTCGCACAGGGACCCTGACAGGTCTTCCTTCATGTACCATTCCGTAGACATAAATATGGACATTATTTGTATTATTTCTTCTCTAGAACATATAACGCTTATGAACTGTCTCAATTTACTGAAAAATTTTCCTGTCATCCTTTCTTTACATCTCCACCATCACCTTCTCCAACATGAGCGTTTTTTTCCAAATGGTTAACAAGTTCTTCTTCTGTTGGTGTTTCCTTCACCAGCCACTTCTGAAGAATAGCCCTTTTACTTATCATTGCTATATCATGGAAAAGATTCGGTAACTTGTCTCCCCCTTTCTCTCCCTCCTCCCGATGCTGATAGTGAAATAACCAGACCATTGGATCTAACGCCACATTTCTATTCCAGATTTTCCTCACTACCCCTTGGACTTGTTTCCAAAATCTTTCAATCCTTTCGCACTGCCATATCCCATGATATAGATCTGTTTTTTCCGTACCACAATTTGGACAACTCATCATCTTATCTGGATGTCTTGCATTCAGTATATTAAATCCATAGATAGCTCTATGTATGATCCTGAATTGGGTATCTCTTAAGTTCTCATTCACAATCTTGAGTTCTTTAAAATAACATGATAGACTTTCACAATTTATTCAGGAGCGCATTGCTCCCCAGCCTCTCGGCTACCTGCTTGTTTGGGCGGCACTGTGCTCCTGAGTGATATTTTTGGTGAAAATGTCCAAAGCTGAATGCAATAGCAGCTCTGAAACTGGTCAGATCCAGCAATCAAGCAAGCGCTCAACAAACCCCATTGGAAAGGACTTGTAAGTGTACACTGCAGGCCTAAAGGCCGCTTTACATGCTACGATTTAACTATCTCATCAGCGACGCGACGTGACGCCCAGATCGTAGTTACGATTTGCCGAGATTGCTCATAGGTCGTTTATTAGTGGTCACACGTAATGATCGCACAAGCGACGCTAAATCGTTCAGCAATATATTGTATGACCAAGGCGGTCACGTGGATGTTGTTTGTCAGGGTGTCAAACGTACCAAATGTCTGCTGCGATCCAAACAACGAACAATATTTTGAAAATGAACGACGTGTCAACGATCAACGATTTTCAACCTATTTGCGATCATTCTGAGTCGCACGTAGGTGTCACACGCAACGATGTCGCTAACGATGCCGGATGTGCGTCACGGAAATCGTGAACCCGCCGACATTGTCAGATAAATCGTAGCGTGTAACGCCGCCTTTAGACTGGTCACTGCTGATACTTTTCAGAGGTGGTCAGTAACCCAGGCAGCGAGCAATAAATACTTTGAAACCCCCAGTTCTTGAGAATGAACAACTATTTTAATGAAGGGTAAACTCAAAAGTTGGTGGTTTTTATGAGCAGTTTGCAATTTTGCCCATTAAAGAGGAGACAACCCTTTAAAATACCACTTTATTTTTTTTATTGTAGTTGACCACCAGATAGGGATCAGTAATGTGTTCCCTGTGTGTAGTAAAATACTGGTTGCAATCTTCTGCTGTTTTTCACTGCTGCTCCAGTCCTCTTCTACACAATGTGTTGCAGTCTTCTGCGGTTTCCAGCCCTGCTCCAGTCCTCTTCTACACAATGTGTTGCAGTCTTCTGCTGTTTCCAGCGCTGCTCCGGTCCTCTTCTGCACAATGTGTTGCAATCTTCTGTTTTTTTCACCGCTGCTCCAGTCCTCTTCTGCACAATGTGTTGCCATCTTCTGTTGTTTTCACCGCTGCTCCAGTCCTCCTTTACACAATGTGTTGTAACCCAGGCAGCGAGCAATAAATACTTTGAAATCCCCCAGTTCTTGAGAATGAACAACTATTTTAATGAAGGGTAAACTCAAAAGTTGGTGGTTATGAGCAGTTTGCAATTTTGCCCATTAAAGAGGAGACAACCCTTTAAAATACCACTTTATTTTTTTTATTGTAGTTGACCACCAGATAGGGATCAGGTAATGTGTTCCCTGCGTGTAGTAAAATACTGGTTGCAATCTTCTGCTGTTTTCACTGCTGCTTCAGTCCTCTTCTGCACAATGTGTTGCGTCTTCTGCTGTTTTCACCGCTGCTCCAGTCCTTTTCTGCACAATGTATTGCAGTCTTCTGATGTTTTTACCGCTGCTCCAGTCCTCCTTTACACAATGTGTTGCCGCCTTCTGCTATTTCCAGCCCTGCTCTAGTCCTCTTCTGCACAATATGTTGCCATCTTCTGCTGTTTTCCCTGCTCCAGTCCTCTTCTACACAATGTGTTGGCATCTTCTGCTGTTTCCAGCGCTGCTCCAGTCCTCTTCTGCACAATGATTGGCCAGATCCCTCCAGTGTTTGCTGGGAACACCGGAAGTCACTTCTCAATGTCAGACACCCAGAATAAGGCCAACATAGACTTACATTAAGATACGTAGTTACTGCTAACAGTGATACCTGGCCAGTTAGAGCTGCGGTCTCAAGATGGCAATTATCGAGCAGTGCTGGGAACGGCAGAAGACGGCAGTGAATATTTTGCTTATCACGGGACATGTTACTGATAATTATCCAGTGGTGGTGTGTAACAAAAAATGAGTGATCCTTAAACACCCATGCCAATGAGTATTTTATCAGTCACCGTGATGTTCGGGTGACCAGTGTTAATGACAGTGGGTACTAGTCTCATCTATTTTGCAGATGAGACTGTGCAATTGCAAATTTTAACTTGTTACATAAATCTGCAATATGGATGAGCGCACGGTGCTGTACATGGACTGGTAACGTCCATTCTGGTCCTAAAGCTGGGTCCAGAAACTGGGATAGGACTCAAATATACCGGAACCAGGGCACAGTGTTGATTATGCAGGGTGTGACCCTTCTTAGCAGGTATTAGTCTATACTGGCCTTTAGGACAGCTTGTTCATCGCTGGAGAGACTATGTAAGGAGCAGGACGGGGTGCGTGCAGCGATCAGCATCTGATCATAGAAGCAACATAGTGGTAATTCTGAGCTGTAATCGGGTCACATCTGTTATCAGAGAAGCTCCGGAAATTACATGACACTGAAGCTTGGAAAAGGAGAAGCCTCTTCTATGGGGTCTTCATTCCTCCTTCCCTGCAATTTCAGATGATCAAAGTTTCTTGTGGCTCTAGAACAAAGAAACCCAAAAATCTCTTTATATGATGACTTGAAGTTGAGAACTGAAACCCTGGAGCTGCTCCCCTCCTCCGCTCTCAGATTTAGTGCTGATAGAAAAACCTAAATAGATTAAAAGGTATAAATCCATAAACTAACTTTTTGTAAAAAAAAACAAAAAAACCCCAAAACTAAAATCTCTTGGACAACTCTGCTTCACAGAACTTTGACGTCAAGGGGTTGTCTGGGACTATTTTACAATTATTTTTTTTTTCTCTTCTTCAGGCCTAAGAACTAACAGGCAGGTAGTTGCCAACTGCCGCCTGCTGTCTCTGCCAGTTGCCAGCTGCCTGCCTGCGTTGTCTGCCAGTTGCCTGCCTGCGGTGTCTGCCGGTTGCCAACTGCCTGCCTGCTGTGTCTGCCGGTTGCCAACTGCCTGCCTGCTGTCTGCCGGTTGCCAACTACCTGCCTGCTGTCTGCCGGTTGCCAACTGCCTGCTTGCTGTGTCTGCCGGTTGCCAACTGCCTGCTTGCTGTGTCTGCCGGTTGCCAACTGCCTGCCTGCTGTGTCTGCCGGTTGCCAACTGCCTGCCTGCCGGTTGCCAACTGACGCCTGCTGTCTCTGCCAGGTGCCAACTGCCGCCTGCTGTCTCTGCCAGCAGCCTGCCTGCATTGTCTGCCAGTTGCCTGCCTGCCTGCTGTCTGCCGGTTGCCAACTGCCTACCTGCTGTCTGCCGGTTGCCAACTGCCTGCTTGCGGTGTCTGCCAGTTGCCAACTGCCTGCCTGCGGTGTCCATAGCAGATCTCTTGCTGGCACAGAGCTGGCACAGATCGCCTCTACCAACTATACTCTTCTGCTGACGTTATGTCGACACAGCAGTGGCTTCTCTTCTGCCGGTTGCCAACTGCCTGCCTGCTGTGTCTGCCGGTTGCCAACTGCCTGCCTGCCTGCTGTCTGCCGGTTGCCGCCTGCCGGTTGCCAACTGCCGCCTGCTGTCTCTGCCAGTTGCCAGCTGCCTGCCTGCGTTGTCTGCCAGTTGCCTGCCTGCCTGCTGTCTGCCGGTTGCCAACTGCCTGCCTGCTGTCTGCCGGTTGCCAACTGCCTGCCTGCTGTCTGCCAGTTGCCAACTGCCTGCCTGCGCTGTCTGCCGGTTGCCAACTGCCTGCCTGCGGTGTCTGCCAGTTGCCAACTGCCTGCTTGCTGTGTCTGCCGGTTGCCAACTGCCTGCCTGCTGTGTCTGCCGGTTGCCAACTGCCTGCCTGCTGTGTCTGCCGGTTGCCAACTGCCTGCCTGCTGTCTGCCGGTTGCCGCCTGCCTGCCTGCCGGTTGCCAACTGCCGCCTGCTGTCTCTGCCAGGTGCCAACTGCCGCCTGCTGTCTCTGCCAGCTGCCTGCCTGCATTGTCTGCCAGTTGCCTGCCTGCCTGCTGTCTGCCGGTTGCCAACTGCCTACCTGCTATCTGCCGGTTGCCAACTGCCTGCCTGCGGTGTCTGCCAACTGCCTGCTTGCGGTGTCTGCCAGTTGCCAACTGCCTGCCTGCGGTGTCCATAGCAGATCTCTTGCTGGCACAGAGCTGTCACAGACCGCCTCTACCAACTATTCTCTTCTGCCCTGTTGATGGGGTGTAACAACTGATAGGCAGCAGGGGCCGGCTGTCTAACGGTCAGGCACTGGCAGTCGATCAGCTTGACATCAGCAGTCAGTTCCTAACGTGAAGTGTCTGAATTGCCAGCATAATAACTGCTCTGAACTGGCGCCGGGTAGAACTTGCAGGTAGTTAGCAACTATTTGCCTGTCAGTTCTTAAGCCCTTGGTTAAAAAAAAAAAAAATTGTCCTGGAAAACCCTTTAATATATTGCCCATTATTCACTGCCAAAATGTCTTTTTATGCCTTGTATCATTAGAGAACCACTTTTGAAAGTTGTCATGTTGAATAACTTTATTCTCCAAGGATTTTTTAATATATATTTTTTTTTATACTTTTACATGAACACAAACTTTCTTTAAGTCCATTATGAATATAGTGGAACCTTCGATTAAGAGTAACTTGGTTTGAGAGCGTTTTGCAAGACAAGCAAAGCTTTTTACAAATTTGTAACTTGGTTTAAGAGCAATGGTTTGCAATAAGAGCAAATTCCCACCGTGCACACGTCCGGTTCCATCCTTTCACTACACTGACCCACTCTGGAGGTACCTTTCTGTCCATATTTACTGTGTACAGTATACCATTGCACAGTACAGTATACACTATATAGCATGTCTATCAACTTGCATTTGTGGATACAGTATTGTACTTATTGCTAACCAGTGGAGCACATTGCTTATACTGTACCTCCCACACACACACACAATTCTATTGGAAGCTAACGTGTGGTTTACCGTATTTTTCGGACCATAAGACGCACTTTTTTTCCCCCCAAATGTTGGGGGAAAGTTGGGGGTGCGTCTTATGGTCTGACTATAGGGCTGCGGCCAGGAACGAGGGTGCTGCGGTGGAGCGGGTCATCGGGGGCACGAGCAGGCAGCAGCAGCGCCTGCCGTGACCATGTGGGCCCGCTCATTACATATGCACGCCCATCCTCCCGCCCATTTCTCAGCGCAGAAGCCGGCACTGACAGGTGGGCGGGAGGATGAACGGGGACGCGCGCATAGTAAAGAGCCGTCCGCATGATCACCCCTGGCAATTACAGCCTGGAGTGATCATGTGCGGCTGTATTCACTGCTCCCTGCGCATCATCATCAGCGCGGGGTGCAGTGAATCAGTACACTCACCCGTCCCCGTGTGTGGAGCCGTCCCCCTGCAGCACGCGATGTCTTCCTGTCTGTGCTGGTCAGCTGATCGGCACAGACAGGAAGACCTTGCGTGCTGCAGGGGAACGGCTCCACACACACAGGTCAGCGGCGCAGAGAGGAAGATGATCGGTGCTGCAGGGAGTGAGGAACAGGTGAGTATAAACGTTTATTTTTTTTCTCTGTGCTATAGGATACAGGCCATATACCAGGATGGTATATGAGCAGGATGGGGGCATATAGCAGGATGGGAGTATATGAGCAGGATGGGGGCATATAGCAGGATGGGAGTATATGAGCAGGATGGATGGGGGGGGGGTATATGAGCAGGATGGGAGTATATGAGCAGGATGGGGGTTTATAGCAGGATCATATACAAGGCAGGAGGATCCTTACCAGGATGGGGTACCTTAGTAGAGAATTTGGGGACATTACCCCCATAAGTGTTAGCAGCAGATCCTCGCCCCATAACAGTGTCATGACCACATTTTTTTGCTTAAAGTTTTATTTTCCTATTTTCCTCCTCTAAAACCAGGGTGCGTCTTATAGTCCGAAAAATACGGTAATTTGTTTTTTACTGTACACTATTTTGTATTACTGTAATAAGTTTATATAAATACAGTAAATATTTTTGGGTTGGGAACAAATTGTCTGCGTTTCAATTATTTCTGATGGGAACATTCGCCTTGATATAAGAGTAACTTGGTTTAAGAGCACACTCCCGGAACCAATTATGCTCGTAATCCAAGGTTCCACTGTACTATTCCACTTATTTTAAATAAGTAATTTTGAGTGGGGAAAATTTTTTTTTAAGTTTTTGTTTTACTTTGTCCATTTTGTGCCTGTGTTAAAGATTGGGACCAGATGGCAGATCCAAGGGTGTTCTTTAAATCATTATATGCTATGAAAAATTAGTACTCCAATAACACTTTGCAGAGCAGCGACGAGGACCCTCATGCTATATAAACACTTTGTGGACGCTGTCACTTTTTGTTTTGTCATGGCTGAGTGTTTCTTGGTGCTAACCACTTTGCTCTATTTTAAATGGTTGGGGTAAATGGGGGTAAGAAGTGAATGGGGTTTTCGATATAGAGTATTTATCACCTATGACAAATCATTCATATCAGTCTCATAGATGTAGAATGGAGCGGTGGAGTGCGGTATGCCAAGCCTAAAGAAGTAAAGCCTCTGTACACGTCACATTTATACCACTACTTTTTACGTTTGGTACGAGGTTCTTCTTTTAGTGACTTATCTTTTGTGGTCAAGCAATTTTTATCTTTGCACTATCTGGACAGAGCACATTGTCTAGCTTAATGTTTGCCAATAAACACCAGGCTTCCACCATGACTTCTGGTACAAGTGCAAACCTAAAAGTCAACCTAAATATCCACATTGACAAACTTTGACATCCTTGCTTTAAAGTTATACATAGGTGTTTGCTATTGGACACTATCTGAATCGACAGTGGTGGATTTTTCTTTTTGGACTTGGTTAAAGGTGGACAGGTGTAGCACAAAAGGTCAATTCCTCGGTTTTGTCTTCTGTTTTACATTAACCAAATTACAATAGCACATGGATTCTTGTCAATTTTTGGTCCTTCCATAAGAGGCAATGGTGTCACTCATAGACTGCCACCTTTCCTTTAATATTTGGCCTCGTTCTTGAGCGTGGTGGGACCTGCATCAATCATTCCTATTCCGTGACCGTGCCATAATTATATAGGATGGAAATACAAGGCGGCTACGTATTACATATTTGGGGGCTGCAACCCAACTATTTTAACATCACTGGTATAACAAATGTGTTTTGGGGGCTGTGCATCTACATTTGTGGTCATAAATGTTGAGACCCTTGAAATTGTTCCAGAAAATCATTGCATGTGTATAACACAGATTGTGTTATACACATGTTTATTTCCTTTGTGTGTATTGGAACAATAAAAAAGGGGGGTCGAAACTGGATACCATTCCACACCAAACCCCAAAAATGGGCTGACCAAAATTGTTGTCACTCTCAACATTATATTTGGTTGCACGCTCTTTGGAATAAATACCTGCAGTCAATCGCTTTCTATAACCATCCACAAGCTTCTCACACCTCTCACATGGAATTTTGGACTCTTCTTTTTGCAAACTGCTCTAGGTCTCTCATATTTGAAGATGCCTTCCAACAGCAATTTTAGCATCTCTCCATAGGTTTTCAATGGGATTTAGATCCGGACTCATTGCTGCCACTTCAGAACTCTCAAGCGCTTTGTTTCCATCCATTTCTGAGGACTTCTTGAAGTGTTTGGGGTCATTGTCCTGCTGGAAGATCCATGACCTAGGATGCAAACCCAGCTGACACTGAAGATTATCAAAGTATTTTGGGTTGTAATGTAGTGCCCAGATTTCATGATGTCTTGCACACAATCAATGCACCCAGTGCCACAGGAGCAAATGAACCACAAAGCATCTTTGAACCTCCACCATATCTAACTGTAGGTACTGTGTTCTTTTTAGGCCTCATTACATTTTTGGTAAATAGTAGAATGTGTTTTACCAAAAAGCTCGGTCTTGGTCTCCTCTCTCCACAAGACTTTCTCAGAAAGATTTTGGCTTACCCTGTACATTTTGGCAAACTGCAGTCTAGCCTTTTTTTTTTTTGGTCTGTCAGAAGTGGGGTCCTCCAAGGTCTCCTGCCGTAGTTTCATTTAATTCAAATGTTTCCGGATAGTTTGCGCTGACACTGATGCCACCTGAGCCTGCAGGACAGCTTGAATTTCTTTGGATCTTGATTGGTGCTGCTTATCCACCATCCGTACTATCCTGTGTTGCAACATTTCATCAATTTTTTTTCTCTAACATCCATGCTCAAGGAGATTAGCTACAGGCCCACCATGGGTTGTAAATCTCTTAATTATATTACGTACAGTGGACAAAGGAATATCAAGATCTCTGGAGATGAACTTATAACCTTTTAAGATTCTTGTTGGCTCTCAAGTTCTCACAGTTCTCTGTTCTTCATGCTTAGCGTGCCACATGCAGACACACAATGCAAAGATTGAGTCAACTTCTCTTTTTATCGGATTTCAAGTAGGATTTCCATATTGCCCACGCCTGTTACCACAGGTGAACGAGTATCAGATGGTTGAAACAAAGCTGTTTACCCACAATTTTGGAAAGTTGCCACCAATTTTGTCCGGTCCATTTTGGTGGGTTCTGTGTGAAATGTTCCATTTGCCTTTTCTCGTTTTTTTTTGTGTTGTTCCAATACACACAAAGGAAATAAACGTATCTAACAAAGCATGTGTAATTGTAATAATTTTCTGGGAGAAATACGTAATTTTCTGGAACAATTTCAAGGGTGTCAACACTTTCAGCCATGACTGTATGTCGGAAAAACTAGAGTTGGTCAAGTTGGATGGATAATCCTTTCGTTCTGGGAGAGGAGCCATAGCCAGAAGTGTCTTATGGTGGCTAATTCTTCTTTCCCGATTCGCAATGTATTTATTTATACTCCTCTGAGAAAACGTGAATCAAGTGGAATTCCAAATTGTAAAAGTTGAGTTTCGACTCAAAATTGATTCGAAGAAGATTCGAGTATCTCTGGTGGATTCCCATAATTGAAATTGAATCTTAAAATCTGGAAACATTGGAGAAGTTTGTGATTTGAATCCTCCGGGGATCTTTTGTAATTTCTTTTATGTGTTTCATTACCACAAACCGAAATATTCTGACGCTCACTCACAAATAGAGCGTAGACTAACATATTAATGTAGGGTGTGTTGGGGACTCATCTGTGGTCTATGTTTGGCTGTAGAAGACCTGGCAATAGGCAGTTTAGGAAGTTACGGAAATAGCTGAGGAAGCAAACTATTATCTAACTATTTAATATTAACAAAGGCTTCCTGCTCTAGATGTGGGGAAGTTTCGCAATTTTCTTTGTACTCGAAAATGAGCTAAAGTCCGGGGTTACACATCACTTTTTTTTTTTTTAATTCATATTTTCAGAATGGAAATTAAGAAAAAACGCTAACGCTAGTCCTCCTTTTAGAATCCATTCCTTGGCTGCTTAGCAAAAAGATTACAAGATTTCTCTAAGTGAACTCATCATTCACACCACGGCTTCTGTTATTCGCTTAAAAGGGACATCCAGAATTAGAAAAACATGGCTACTTTATCTCAGAAACTGCACCACACCTGATTGAAGTGAATGTGACAGCTACAACACCACACACAAACTCACTGTGGTGGTGATATTTTTTGAGAGAAAACAGCCATGTTAATCTAATCCTAAACAATCCCTTTAAAAATTCCTGAACATTCAATATGTGATCACTGGGACAGGAGATGAAAGCACCATCAATAACCTCCTGAACTGCATCCAGCAATCAGGAAGGCAGACGGGTAATAAACTGTCTCTGCCTTCTCTGTGTTGAGTCTGTCTGTCTCTGACAGAAGCCGATGGCTCCTCCAGTTGCACAATGTCTAAAACAACCTTGTAGAAGTATATGTGTGTAATGTAATGTGTGTGTGTGTGTGTGTGTCTGTGTGTGTGTGTGTTATATATAATATATATATATGTGTGTGTGTGTGTGTGTGTGTATATATATATATATATATATATATATATATATATATATATATATATATATATATATGTGTGTATGTATATGTATGTATGTGTGTGTGTATGTATATGTATGTATGTGTGTGTGTATGTATATGTATGTATGTGTGTATGTATGTATATGTATGTATATGTGTATGTATGTATATGTATGTATATGTGTATGTATGTATATGTATGTGTGTGTGTATATGTATATGTATGTGTATGTATGTGTATGTATATGTATGTGTGTATGTATGTTTATGTATATGTATGTTTATGTATATGTATATGTATGTGTATGTATATGTATGTGTATGTATATGTATGTGTGTGTATGTATATGTATGTGTATGTATGTGTATGTATATGTATGTGTGTATGTATATGTATGTGTGTATGTATATGTGTGTGTGTATGTATATGTGTGTGTGTATATGTATGTGTGTGTGTATATGTATGTGTGTGTGTATATGTATGTGTGTATATATATGTATATGTTTGTGTATATATATATATGTATGTGTGCATATATATATGTATGTGTGCATATATATATGTATGTGTGCATATATATATGTATGTGTGCATATATATATGTATGTGTGCATATATATATGTATGTGTGCATATATATATGTATGTGTGCATATATATATATGTATGTGTGCATATATATATGTATGTGTGCATATATATATGTATGTGTGCATATATATATGTATGTGTGCATATATATATGTATGTGTGCATATATATATGTATGTGTGCATATATATATGTATGTGTGCATATATATATGTATATGTATATATATTTTGCTAGGGACAGTAACTCTCCCAGTCTGTCTGTCTCTCGGTCTGTCTGTCTGTGTCTCTATCTTTCCGTGTCTGTCTGTCTCTTTCCCTGGCTGCATTGTGACATGCCAACATTCTTGTGATGTTCTGTCTGCATTGAGGCTCCCAGCTCTGTTGAACTTCATGGAGGAAGGTTTTTTGTAGAATAACTGTAAAGCGCGAGGTTAAAAATTCCCCTCAAAACTTAGTCTATGACGTTGCCTGAGGTGTCTGTGCAAAATTCTGTGATTGTAAATGCGACAGTGCGGATTCCTTTAGCGGACACACACACACACCCACACCAACACACACCAACACACACCCACACCTTTTTATATTAGTATATATATATATATATATATATATATATATATATATATATATATTTACATTTCTACAGGGTTGTTTTAGACGTGGTGCAGCTGGAGGAGCGGTCAGCTACTGTCAGTGACAGACAGACTCCGCACAGAGAAGACAGATACTGTTTATTACCCCGTCTGCCTTCCTAATTGCTGGATCCAGTTCAGGAGGTGATTATTGGTGCTTTTGTCTCCTGTCCCAGTGATCATGTGATCCCCAGGAAAGTTCTGGAGCTTCTTCTCAGAGCCAAATCAACTTTTCCTTCTTGGTGCCGAGGACTTAATTTTATTATTAAATCTAAGGCCGTTTTCCATCATCTCAATGGTCAGCTGACTATGTATGTTATCACATTTTGGTTGCGACCCTTTGAATTCGCTTCCTAAGAACTAAAAAATAAAATAATAAAGTGAGAATTTTACTATATTTTTTGTTATATATAAATATCTATTTTCAGATATCTGATGGCGTCGCTTTAAAGAAGTACAACATTGTCAGCGTTGTATGAATTGTTTTACATGAGGTGAGCGTGTTCCTCTGTGTCCGCACCCCGGGGGTCGATGCAATTGAATGTTTTTGTTTGTTAACTTTTTAATAGAAATGTATTTCTTTCCAGCTATTAAAAAAATAAATAACCCTAGGATATTGCGCAGATCTAAGCTGCCCTATGAGAGGAATTGTACTCATGCTGTCCAATGCTGCGTAGAATGTCAAGAATGCGACAACACACCGGCCGGGAATCTAATCACAGAGGGGACAGATTGTTCCTACCAGACATAAACTTATTAAGGGATTTATGTAGAATTCCAATTTGATGGATATTGTATTCTCAGAATTGGTTTTGAAGCTGGGTACAACGGGTGAAATAACTATTGAACATGTCACCAATTTTCTAATTAAATATATTTCTAAAGCTGCTTCTTATATGAATTTCTCACTAGATATCAGTAACAACCCATCCAATCTACACAAGACAAACAAATCAAACCGTAGATGTTCATAAATTGTGTAATAATGAGAAAGGACACAGGAAGAAAGTATTGAACACTAAAAAGCCTTTGTTGATGATGACCACTTCAAGACACTTCTTGTATGTAGAAACTAGTCGCATACATTGCTCAGGTGTGATTTTGGCCCATTCTTCCACAAAAACACTCTTCAAATCCTAAATATCCTCTGGGCTTCTTCTATGAACTCTGCGCTTTGGTTCCTTCCATACATTTTTTATTGGATTCAGCTCCGGGGATCGGCTCAACCATGTTAGCAGCTTTATTTTCTTTCTCTGAAACCAAATGAGCGATTCCTTGGCCGTGTGTTTGGGATCATTGTCTGGCTGAAATGTTTACCTTCGTTTCATCTTCATCATCCTGGTAGATGGCAGCAGATTTTTTATCAAGAATGTCTTGGTACATTTGTCATTCATCCTTCCTTCAATTATATGAAGCTTGCCAGTGCGATATGCTGAAAAACAGCCACACACCATGATGTTCCCACCTCCACACTTCACTGTGGGTATGGTGTTTTTGGGGTGATATGCCTGTTGACCTCCAAACATGGTGTGTATTATGGCCTCCAAAGAGTTCAATTTTGGTCTCAACTGTCCTGACTATATTCTCCCAGTATTTGACAGGCTTGTCTAAATGTTGTTGAGCAAACTTTACACACACATGAACATGCTTTTTGGAGTCTTGCGTGGTGAGGTGCATACAGGCCATGGAAGGTGAGTGCATTACTTATTATTTTCTTTGAAGAAATTGTACCCTTTGATTCCAGGTCTTTCTGTAGCTCTCCACAAGGGGTTCTTGGGCAACTCTTCTGATAATACATTTCACTCCTCTGTCTGGAGTCTTGTGAGGAGCACCTGGTCGTGTCCAGTTTATGGTGAAATGTTCTTTCCACTTCCAGAATTATGGCCCCAAGAGTGCTCACCTTCAGTAGTTTAGAAATTGTTATATAATCAATGCCATCAGGATGTTTTGCAACAATAAGGTTATGAAGGTCTTGAAACAGCTCACTGGTTTTACCCATCATGACATGTTTCTTGTGTGGCACCTTGGTAATGAGACACATTTTTATACGCCATCGGTTGAACCAGCTGATATAAAGCAATCCTGCCACATAGTGAAAAATTATAATTACTGATAAGGCCACTTTACACAGAGATAAATCTGCAACAGATCTGTGGTTGCAGTGAAATTGTGGACAGTCAGTGCCAGGTTTGTGGCTGTGTACAAATGGAACAATATGTCCATGATTTCACTGCAACCACAGATCTGCCAAAGATTTATCTGTGTGTAAAGTGGCCTATAGATTTCAGTGTCATGACTTTCCATGACTTTTTGCACCTTTATTTCTTCATGTGTTCAATACCTTTATCCCTGTGCCATTTCTCATTATTACACATAACTTAATTTATGGACATCTATGGTATGATTTCTTTGCCTGTATGGAGTGGATGGGTTGTTACCGACATCTAGTGGGAAATTCGTGTCAATAGCAGCTTTAAAAATATATTTACTTAGAAAATTGGTGACGTGTTCAATATTTATTTCACTCACTGTATGTATTTGATGATATAATGGGTCTGTGCAACCTCTATATTGACAACAATTTATTACCAGTAAAAACTTTACTCCATAACGTTTGATGGTGCATAGATGGCAAAAAGAACCAAAACTGAGGTAACAGTCCTCTGGAAGAATTGGGTGGCATGGCATTGCCTATAAGTCATGCTAAAATTGAGGGATGAAAATGTAATGTTAATCTATGGTAGTTGTCTCCAAGATGTGCCGGCTTCTGCAATATGGAGTTCCATAGAATTAGTGGGAGCATGTTTTGATATTTAATATTTTTAGAAGCTTCCGAGTGCCTACATGTTACAGTTGTATGGGCACACACCTCTCTCCTGTATTGTCAGTATAGGAGGGAGTATGTACGCTGTGGTAGCAGCAGGGAATAGAAGTACGTGGACAGAAATTGTCAACAGATCTACCATCTCCAGTAAGTGATGCAATACATCCTCTCCCCAGAGAACAGGGATCGAAAGGGGCTATCAAGGGAATAATGAGTGGACTGCGCTCATTACTTTGGGTTATTCAGTTTGAAGGTTTATTGACGATCTTAAGATGTACAAATATATGAAGGGACAGTACAGAGTTTCTGTAGCAGTGAGACTATGGATCCTTTACTGTACGAGCAGTGAGATTAAGGATTCCTTCCTGTGTGAGCAGTGAGATTATCGATTCTTTACTATACAAACAGTGAGATTATGGATTTTTTGCTGTACAAGCAGTGAGATTATGGATTTTTTGCTGTACAAGCAGTGAGATTATGGATTCTTTACTGTACAAGCAGTGAAACTATGAATTCTTTACTGTATGAGAAGTGAAATGGCTTCTTTACTGTATGAGCAGTGAAATTTTGGATTGTTTACTGCATGAGCAGTGAGACTATAGATCCTTTACTGTACGAGCAGTGAGATTATGGATTCTTTGAGCAATTAGATTAAGGATTCCTTGCTGTGGGAGCAGTGAGATTATGGATTCTTTACTGTACAAGCAGTGATATTAGGGATTCTTTGCTGTACAAGCAGTGAAACTATGAATTCTTTACTGTACGAGAAGTGAGATGGCTTCCTTACTGTGTAAGCAGTGGGATTATGAATTCTTTACAGTACAAGAAATGAGATGATGAATCTTTACTATGAGAAATGAGATAAATGATTCCTTGCTATGTGAGCAGTGAGATTATGGATTCTTTACTATATAAGCAGTGAGATTATGGATTATTTGCTGTACAAGCAGTGAGATTATGGATGCTTTACTGTACGAGCAGTGAGACTATGAATCCTTTACTGGATGAGAAGTGAGATGGCTTCTTTACTGTATGATCAGTGAGATTATGGGTACTTTACTGTATGAGCAGTGAAATTATGAATTCTTTACAGTACAAGAAGTGAGATGATGGATTCTTTACTGTACGAGCAGTGAGATTATGAAATACTCTGTCACATGATAATGCACTGTTCAATTCCCTAAAAGTTCAAGCCTAGATGCCTTTTTTGATACAGGTTATGGGTACTAGATTCTGTGATAGGACATTAATCCAGGGCGCTAGTCTAATGGCTGTATGTGGAGTTGGGAAGGATTTTTTTCTTTTGGGCTTTTTGTGTTCCTCTGGATCAACATGTTAAAGGGAACCTGTCACCAGTTTTTTGCCCTATAAGCTGCAGCCACCACCACCAGTGGGCTCTTATATACAGCATTCTAACATTCTGTATATAAGAGCCCGCGCTGGGGGTATAACCTAAACACTTTAGATTACTCACCTAGAAGGTCGCTCCGGTGCACAACGGTCGGAGGGATGGCGCCCTTCTCCGGGACCGGCGCCTCCCCTTTCGGCCATCTTGTTCTTTCTTATTTTGAAGCTGCGGTGCATGATGAGTCTACATCATACACTCACCAACATTGACCTCCTGCACAGGTGCACTTTGATCTGCCCGGCTCAGGTTCTGATGACAGGTTCCCTTTAAGATATAGTTTAAACTTGTTGAACTTTTTTTTTTTCAACCCTGAAACTATAATACTGTGCGGTGGCTTATTTCTATGTTTAGACAGAGTATAGTGTTGCTCTCCTGCGTTGTCGAGGCCTTATTGGTGCAATAATTCTATCATCTATTATTAAATGTCATATCCCATAATAATAATAAGACATTATGACCCTGCTCTTGTGTGCATAGTATTGCACCACATTCCATCACGCACTAGAGCTTAAGTGCTTTGTGATCCACCATAAACTGTAAGCGAACACACATACCATAATACTACACACCTTTCACAATAGCGCTGTATAACACATAGTACACTGCTACAGCGCTTCTCAATAAATTACAATATCATCAAAAAGTGAATTTATTTCAGATCATCAATACAAAAAGTGAAAAACATATATTATATAGAGTCATTACACACAGAGGGATCTATTCCTATATATTATATAGTCATTACACAACGAGGGATGTATTCCTATATATTATATAGTCATTACACACAGAGGGATCTATTCCTATATGTTATATATAGTCATTACACACAGAGGGATCTATCCTATATGTTATATATAGTCATTACCCACAGAGGGATCTATCCTATATAGTATATAGTCATTACACACAGAGGGATCTATTCCTATCTAATATATAAAGCTGAATGTGTGTATGTGTAGTGTGTGTGTATGTCCGGGATTGGCATCTGCACCGTCGCAGCTACAGCCACACAATTTTGCACACTCACACTTCTGGACCCCGAGAGCGTCATAGGCTATGTTTTGAGGGGAAATTTTAACCCCGCTCTTTACAGTTATTCACCAAAAAACCTGCCTCCATTAAAGCGAATGAAGCTAGGAGCCACAGTGCAGCCAGAACTTCAGAAGAATGCGCAGCCACGCCCTTATATGGAATGTTGGCGTGTCACAATGCAGCCAGGGAAAGAGACAGACACAGACAGGGAAAGAGGCAGACACAGACAGGGAAAGAGGCAGACACAGACAGGGTAAGAAACAGACATAGACAGAGTAAGAGACAGACACAGAGACAGACTGACAGGGAAAGAGACAGACAGGGAAAGAGAGAGACAGGTTAAGAGACAGACACAGACAAGTAAAGAGACCGACAGAGACAGACAGACAGGGAAAGAGACAGACAGAGAAAGAGAGGGAAAGAGACAGACAGGGAAAGTGACAGAGATAGACAGACAGACAGGGAAAGAGACAGACAGACAGACAAAGAGATAGAGAGACAGAGAGATATATACAGAGGGGGAGACAGACAGAGAATGGGAGAGAAACCGAGAGACAGTTACTATCCCGGGAATGTTAATACATACTATTTTGTTAACAGCAGTTATTAACCCGGGCGAAGCCGGGTAGTACAGCTAGTATATTATATAGTCATTACACACAGGGGGATGTATTCCTATATATTATACAGTATAGTCATTGCATACAGTGATCTATTCCTGTATATTATATAGAGTCATTACACACAGTGATCTATTTCTACATATTATATAGAGTCATTACACACAGAGGGATCTATTCCTATATATTATATAGTCATTACACACATAGGGATCTATTCCTGTATATTATATAGAGTCATTACACACAGAGGGATCTATTCCTATATATTATATAGAGTCATTACACACACAGGGATCTATTCCTGTATATTATATAGAGTCATTACACACAGAGGGATCTATTCCTGTATATTATCTAGAGTCATTACACACAGAGGGATCTATTCCTATATATTATATAGTCATTACACACAGAGGGATCTATTTCAAGTGTTTATTTTTCTTAATGTTGATGATTATGGCTTACAGCCAATGAAAACCCAAAAGTTATTATCTCAGAAAATTAGAATATTATATGAGACCAACTGAAAAAAAAATATTTTAGCTCAGAAATGTTGGCGCCTACTGAAAAGTCTGTACAGTAAATGCCTCAATACTTGGTCGTTCTTTTGCATGAATTACTGCATCAATGCGACAATGTGGCATGGAGACGATCAGCCTGTGGCACTGCTGAGGTGTTATGGAAGCCCAGGTTGCTTTCACAGCTCGTCTGCATTGTTGGCTCTGGTGTCTCTCAGATTCTCTATGGGGTTTAGGTCAAGCGAGTTTGCTGGCCAATCAAGCACAGTGATACTGTGGTTAATAAACCAGGTATTGGTACTTTTGGCAGTGTGGACAGGTGCCAAGTCCCGCTGGAAAATATTTCCATCTCCAAAAAGCTTGTCGACAGAGGGAAGCATGAAGTGCTCTAAAATGTCCTGGTAGACGGCTGCGCTGACTTTGGTCTTGATAAAACACAGTAGAGCTACACCAGCAGATGACATGGCTCCCCAAACCATCACTGATTGTGGAGGCTTCACACTGGACCTCAGCAGCTTGGATTGTGGCCTCTCCACTCTTCCTCCAGACTCTGGGACCGCGATTTCCAAATGAAATGCAAAATTTACTTTCATCTGAAAACAACACCTTGCACACTGAGAACAGTCCAGTTCTTTTTTCCTTGGCCCAGGTAAGACGCTTCTGGTATTGTCTATTGGTCATGAGCGGCTTGACACAAGGAATGCGACACTTGTAGCCAGGGCCACCATCAGGGCATTACTAGTGAGACTGGTGTAGGGGACCCGGTGAAGAGAGGGGGCCCGGCTGAGCCAGGGATTATTACTTCACTTTATTAAGCCCCGGGCCAGCCGGGCCCTCCCCCCTCTTCACCAGGTCCCCCCTAGTCACAACTGCAGCAGAGGAACTGGCAGTGTTCTTTCGCCACTATACACGTGGCTAATTTGCATCGCATGCAAATCATCCACGTGTGCTGGAGATACCGGGTATGCCACTACATACCCGGTATCTGGAGGGGGGAGGGGGGTGTTGGCGCTGCATCTAACCCGGGCGCAGCTGTGAGGGGGGCGCTGTCGCGCTGCCTAATGCGGCAGTGTAAAGTTTCCCCGGGGGCTGCGTTTGATGCCCTGTAGTGGGAGCCGCCATTCTCTGAACGCAGTTGTCACGCTGAGCAGACAGCCGCACTCATAGAATCTGCAGCGCGCGGCTCCCACTGCTTAATTGTCCTTGTGTCTGTCAGTCAGACGCGAGGACAATTGATTAACGCTGGCGCTGACTTCCGGGTCAGAGCGACGGCTGTCATATGACCAGGTCAGCTGATCACACTGCTGACCCGGAAGTCAGGGCCGCAGCGCGGAGGTGGCAGAGGACGCTGAAAAGTGCTCCAGTGGAGCTGAAGACACGGAAAAGAAACAGTAGGGTGGTGAGAAGGGGGTATCTATGTGGAAACAGGTCCCTCCCCCACCCTCTCTCCACCATACTATCTGTGGACAGAGTATGGTCGGAAGAGAGGATGGGGAGGGAGAAATTTCTTTGGCCACAATATGGGGGGAGAGAGAGGATAAGGGGTCATGCATGTGGAGAGAGAGGATGAGGTGTGATGCATGGGGAGAGAGGGTGAGGGGTGGTGCATGAGGGGAGAGAGGATGAGGAGTGGTGCGTGGGAGGAGAGGATGAGGGGTGGTGCGTGGGGGGAGAGGATGAGGGGTGGTGCGTGGGGGGAGAGTATGAGGGGTGATGCATGGAGGGACAGAGGATGAGGGGTGGTGCGTGGGGGGAGAGGGTGAGGGGTGATGCATGGGGGGACAGAGAATGAGGGGTGATGCGTGGGGGGACAGAGGATGAGGGGTGATGCATGGGGGGACAGAATGAGGGGTGATGCGTGGGGAGAGAGGGTGAGGGGTGGTGCATGAGGGGAGAGAGGATGAGGGGTGGTGCATGAGGGGGAAAGAGGATGAGGGGTGATGCGTGGAGGGACAGAGGATAAGGGGTGATGCATGGGGGGACAGAATGAGGGGTGATGCGTGGGGAGAGAGGGTGAGGGGTGGTGCATGAGGGGAGAGAGGATGAGGGGTGGTGCATGAGGGGGACAGAGGATGAGGGGTGATGCATGGGGGGACAGAGGATGAGGGGTGATGCATGGGGGGACAGAGGATGAGGGGTGATGCATGGGGAGAGAGAGGATGAGGGGTGATGCATGGGGAGAGAGAGGATGAGGGGTGATGTATGGGAATAGACAGGATGAGTGGTGATGTATGGGGAGAGACAGGATGAGGGTTGATGTATGGGGAGAGACAGGATGAGGGGTGATGTATGGGGAGAGACAGGATGAGGGGTGATGTATGGGGAGAGACAGGATGAGGGGTGATGTATGGGGAGAGACAGGATGAGGGGTGATGTATGGGGAGAGACAGGATGAGGGGTGATGTATGGGGAGAGACAGGCTGAGGGGTGATGTATGGGGAGAGAGAGGATGAGGGGTGATGCATGGGGAGAGAGAGGATGAGGGGTGATGTATGGGGAGAGACAGGATGAGGGGTGATGTATGGGGAGAGACAGGCTGAGGGGTGATGTATGGGGAGAGAGAGGATGAGGGGTGATGCATGGGGAGAGAGAGAGGATGAGGGGTGATGTATGGGGAGAGAGAGAGGATGAGGACACAGAATAAAGAGTGACATAGTATGAGGAGCAAGTGGGCAGGATGGGGAGTGAGGGGGAAAAGTATATGGACACACAGGAGGTAGTGCGGAGACAGTAAGGGATGAGAAGAATGTGAGGGGGTGCAGAATAGAGACTGGGTAGTGGAGGGACGTGGTATGGAGAAGGGGCAGAATGGGAGGACAGTGTGAGGTCATAGCAAGGAGGGGGAGTGTGATGAGGGCACAGTATAAAGGCTGGGCAGTATAAGGGGACACAGTGTAAAGGACAGTGTGAAGAGTATGCTCAGTATGGTAAAAGAGGGAGTGTGGAGGGCATGTACCATAAGAGGGACCGTGTGGGGTCATATTTTATGCAGAGAACACAAGAGGGGCCATTATTTATTCTGGGGCACAGCGTAGGGCAGATATTTTTGAATAGGTGTATTATAATCATTCTGCTACTTTTAGGGGCATCGTGTCGGGATGTGCTGCAGAAGACCGGAGAGCATGGAAATCTGCAGAGACGAGATGTGAATGTGAAAAGTCATCATGGCGTCAGGACAAGATGAAGAATAGAAAGAAACGACTAGAGACAACGTCATCTATAAGGTACCTAAATGTAAATGTTTATTTGTGATACTGGCTGTGTGTCATCATTAGGCCTGGGTCCCACTTGCGCATTGCTTCTGATGTGAGCACAATGGGACCACCACTGATCAGCTGCTCTTGTTGCGGGTGGCGGAAATGCTTCTTTCTGGATCTGCTCCGTCCTCTGATGGTGTCCGCGGCCGGGTACTGCACATCCGCCTCATTGATTTTAATAGTAGGCTGCTGTCACTATCAGAAGATGGAGCAGATCCAGAACTGAGCACTTCTGGCCACCACTGGCACGGCACTTAGAACAGGCAATTGGCTGGAGTGCCAGACCCCGACCAAGCAGATATTGGTGATCTATCCTAAGGAGACAGATAATCCCTTTGTGAGCTGAAGACAGAAGCGGGACGATCGCCGGGGGTAGTGGAGGGGCATTATGGAGCGGGACGGTGTAGAGGGTGTTATGGAGCGGGGTGGTGTAGAGGGTGTTATGGAGCAGGGTGGTGTAGAGGGTGTTATGTAGCGGGCGGTGTAGAGGGTGTTATGGAGCGGGGCGGTGTAGAGGGAGTTATGAAGCGGGGCGGTGTAGAGGGTGTTATGGAGCGGGGCGGTGTAGAGGGTGTTATGGAGCGGTGCGGTGTAGAGGGTGTTATGGAACGGGGCGGTGTAGAGGGTGTTATGGAGCGGGGCGGTGTAGAGGGTGTTATGGAGCGTGGCGGTGTAGAGGGTGTTGTGGAGCGGGGCGGTGTAGAGGGTGTTATGGAGCGGGGTGGTGTAGAGGGTGTTATGAAGCAGGGCGGTGTAGAGGGTGTTATGAAGCGGGGCGGTGTAGAGGGTGTTGCGGGGCGGTGTAGAGGGTGTTATGAAGCGGGGCGGTGTAGAGGGTGTTGCGGGGCAGTGTAGAGGGTGTTATGAAGCGGGGCGGTGTAGAGGGTGTTGCGGGGCGGTGTAGAGGGTGTTGTGGAGCGGGGCGGTGTAGAGGGTGTTATGGAGCGGGGCGGTGTAGAGGGTGTTATGAAGCGGGGCGGTGTAGAGGGTGTTATGAAGCGGGGCGGTGTAGAGGGTGTTATGAAGCGGGGCGGTGTAGAGGGTGTTATGAAGCGGGGCGGTGTAGAGGGTGTTGCGGGGCGGTGTAGAGGGTGTTATGGAGCGGGGCGGTGTAGAGGGTGTTATGGAGCGGGGCGGTGTAGAGGGTGTTATGGAGCGGGGCGGTGTAGAGGGTGTTATGGAGCGGGGTGGTGTAGAGGGTGTTATGGAGCGGGGCGGTGTAGAGGGTGTTATGGAGGGGGCGGTGTAGGTGATGTGTTATGGTGTTATGGAGAGGGGCGATGTAGAAGGTGCATTATGGAAAGGGGCAGGCGGTGTATTATTACTTTTCTAAGGGAAATACTTCATTTTCTAGAACAACTTCAAGGGTGCTAAGACTTTTGGCCATGACTGTGTGTGTGTGTGTGTGTGTGATAAATATATAATATGTATATATGTGTTTTTCCAAGAGTGGTGGCGGACTGGAAGGTTTACGACTCGAGGAGGAGGCAGAGCCTTGGTGGAGTCTCAGGGGGGCCCCATAATTTTGCCAGTATGGGGCCCTGAAATTCCTAGTGGCGGCCCTGCTTGTAGCCCATGTCCTGGATATGTCTGTGTGTGGTGACTCCAGCAGCAGTCCACGTCTTGTGAATCTCTCCCAAATTTTTGATTGTCCTTTTCATAACAATCCTATCAAGGCTGCGGTTATCCCGGTTGCTTGTGCACCTTTTTCTACCACACTTTTTCCTTCCACTCAACTTTCCATTAATATGCTTGGATACAGTACTCTGAACAGCCAGCTTCTTTAGCAATGACCTTTTGTGGCTTACCCTCCTTATGGAGTGTGCTAATGACTGCCTTCTGGACATCTCTCTAGTCAGCAGTCTTCCTCATGATCGTGTAGCCTACTGAACCAGACTAAGGGACCATTTTAAACGCTTAGGAAGCCCTTGCAGGTGTTTTGGGTTAATTATTAAAATTTTCTAAGATAATGACTTTTGGCTTTTATTGGCTGTAAGCCATAATCATCAACATTAACAGAAATAAACACTTGAAATAGATCCCTCTGTGTGTATTGACTCTATATAATATACTGTATAGAAATCGATCACTCTGTGTGTAATGACTATATAATATATAGGAATAGATCACTCTGTGTATAAGGACTCTATTATATAAAGCTGAATGTGTGTATGTCCGGGATTGGCATCTGCACCGTCGCAGCTACAGCCACAAACTTTTGCACACTCACACGTCTCGACCCCGAGAGCATCATAGGCTATGTTGTGAGGCAAAATTTTAACCCCGCGCGTTCCAATTTACCAATCAATTTTGCCCCTACCTACATAATGGGGAAAAGTGTATCCGCACCGTCGCTTTTACAATCACGAAATTTTGCACAGATACCTCATGTGACCCAGGGAACATCATAGACTATGTTTTGACAGGAAAATTTAACCCCGCGCTTTATAGTTACTCTCCAAAAAACATGTCTCCATTAAAGTAAATGGAGCCTGGAACTACAGGTTATTAGTAGGAGCTGTGAGTGGTTGCTATAGGAACAAAAGACATTCATAGTATAAGAAGCTTATATGTGAGGTAATAAGATGTTGGTGGGGAGACGGATAGAGAGAGACAGACAAAGAGACAGACAGAGAGATAGAGACAGACAGGGAAAGAGACAGAGAGATAGAGGCAGACCTGGAAAGAGGCAGACCTGGAAAGAGGCAGACGGGGAAAGAGACAGACGGAGCACATTACTTGGCCAATTTAGTTAAATCTGTGTGGAATATCTATCGTCTTGAAATATATGTTGTGAAATGCTTCTATTAGCTTAGTTTTTGCCTTTTAATAATTACATCTCTATCTATTTGTTTTGTGGTTTTTGTGTGCAGAATACATTTTTGTTAATACGTTCTATTTTGTTAACAGCAGTTATTAACCCGGGCGAAGTCGGGTCGTACAGCTAGTGTATGTATGTATGTATGTATGTATGTATGTATGTATGTATGTATGTATGTATGTGTATATATATATATATATATATATATATATATATATATATATATATATATATATATATATATATATATATAGGAATAAATCACTCTGTGTAATGGCTCTATATAATATATAGGAATAGGTCACTGTGTGTAATGACTCTATATAATATATAGAAATAGATCCCTATGTGTGTAATGACTCTATATAATATAAAGGAATAGATCCCTCTGTGTGTAATGACTCTATATAATATATAGGAATAGATCCCTCTGTGTGTAATGACTCTATATAATATATAGGAATAGATCCCTCTGTGTGTAATGACTCTATATAATATATGTAGTAATAGGTCCCTCTGTGTGTAATGACTCTATATAATCTAAAGGAATAGGTCCCTCTGTGTGTAATGACTCTATATAATATATAGAAATAGATCCCTCTGTGTGTAATGACTCTATATAATGCGTTTCCCTTTTTATATTGAATTACTGAGATAAATTAACTTTTTGATGATATTCTAATTTATTGAGATGCAGCTACACATTGCACACACAACTACATACATATACATAAGACATATTCATTACATACATATCACACATGATTTGGCAAACTAAATTTGGACTCAGCTGCTGAAGTTGATGTTAGTGATAGTCGGACCACAGATAAGCGGGATCGGCGGGTCCAACCAGGTTTAAAAAAAATACCCGGTTCCAGCCGGGAATTGATCTCCGATATCTGCCCAGACGTCGGTCCCCATTAAGTCTATGGGGAACCAAGTCCAGCACTTTTAAATGGTGGTAGAAGGGCTAGGGGGATCAACTTGATGTAGGAACAGTAGCAGCTGCCGGAGCCTTTGAGACATCCCATTGAACCTGATATTCTGCTAATTCATGAACCATTTCAGCTAATCCCTGTATTTGGTTTCACTAGCAAATGTCTCCATGTTGGGGGCCAATTATTCCGTGACATTTTGCTCCGTTGGAACAATGTCTAGAATATCACAGTCAAATGTAGTTTCTGTGGAATTCACAAGAGCTTCCTGCAAGGAAGGTTGAAATTGTCTACAGTAGGATTCCCCAATCACGTTCCCCCAAAAATTCTAGATAATCTCTGAGAGAAAATGTGAGCTGGTTTACAAAACCAGAATCACCATAAGGATGAGGTGTAATTTCGATGGTCTGGGCAAAATCATAGTCAGGAATAAGGTGGAAGTCAGAACTAGAAGATTATCAAAGCAGAGAAAGTGCAGAACAGAAGTACTAATCCGAGGAAAGGTTGTCAAAGGCTGTTTGGTCATCAAAACTGTAAAGAAGAGTCCACAAAAAAGTGCAAGCTGGTTAGGAAAAACATCACTAATTGGCACCACCATTACAATGTGGATGTATGTAGAGCATTTGGTGCCCTAATTGCCTGGCAGGGAACTATGACTGGTCTACTGGCCAATCTTCATGATGGCCAAGCTTCACAATGGCCAAGCTTTATGATGGCTAAGCTTCAAGTTGGCCAAGCTTCATGATGGCCAAATTTCAAGATTGCCAAACTTCTTGATGGCCAAGCTTTAAGATGGCCAAGCTTCATGATGGCCAAGCTTCATGATGGCCAAGCTTCATGATGGCCAAGCTTCATGATGGCCAAGCTTCATGATGGCCAAACTTCATGATGGCCAAGCTTCATGATGGCCCAGAGGCTGAGGTATATTTTCCTCTGATCTCCTCATCAACCCTGATATGATTCTCACTATAGTGGAGGCTGACAGCCGTAGACAGTACAGGTGTATGGCGGACGAAATATGTTATACAAATGCAAATTGTGTCTTCAGAGAGGAAGAGGACTTGAACTCTAGTTCCACCTATTGGAAGTAGCAATTCTAAAAGTCAATATCAACCCTTTAACAAACTTTGCCACATGACTTAGGATAAAAGCCAAACCAGAATCTCAGTTTGCAGACACTGTGTTTCGGGGAGTTACCCCTGATCTGCGCAAAGTCTATGATCTGATTTCACTAGGTGAGAAGCTAAGACTGAGATCTAAGGGGTAAGGTTTCTCCTTCTGGCAAGAGCCAGTATGAGGAGACTTAGATTTCTTGCATGCAGTTTTCATTATATATGGGTAGCACAGTAGCTCAGTGGTTAGCACTGTAGCCTTGCAGGGGTATTGAATTGAAATCCCACCAAGGACATAAGCTGTAAGAAGTTTGTTTGTTCTCACCATATGTACCTGAGTTTCTTCTAGGTATTCTGGTTTTCTCCCACAGCCAAAGGCACCAAATCCTCGAGACTGACGATTTTCTCATAGGTCTTGATAAGGGGGTGTGGTGGAGTTCCTTATGGCAAAAATCGTACTCCAATTGGACTGGTGTGAGTTTTTTGGCGAAGTGCATGCCACTCGTGAGACAGAGCACCTCTGTGTGCCACGCCAAAAATCTTACACTAGTCCCTGACTGGAATAAGATTTCTGGAGTAAGGAACTTCACAGTTTGCCATGAATTAGACAAACCATGGCTTTATGCCCATTTTGCCATAGCTGGTAGGAACTGGCATGAAGACTCAGTTTTGCCTAAATTTTGCAACTTTTTAAGGCCAGACTTATGGCAAAATTGCTTTGTTGAATTTGGACCATAGGGATAGGGAATGTTGGTATAAAGTTCTGCACACGACGACTTCAACTTTCTTTATGCTAAAACACATTTATCACTGACGTAATAGTTAAGGAATTTGGTTTTGCACACTGCACTTTTTTTTTTTTTAACTTTGACCTACAGTAACCTACGAGTAGAGTAATAAAGGAATATTGATGTCCTATATGTTCTATCTATAAATCACATCTGTAACGGCAAGAATATGTTTCCTAGGGCGAGATGTTATTTTTACTAAATTCTATTACATAAAGAGTTGAATGAATTATAAGATTTAATAAAGATGTCTGCCACGTAGGGATGTTTGGATCCTGATACATGCAGGAACTGAGACTCAGACACTTGGAAGGGTAATATCCTAGACCAAGATGCATTTTTTTTCCATAACTGTCTTGGATGTATCCGTTACAAACTTTTATTTGGAGGAATCTTATTAATACACACCAGAGACATAAGCCAGATAGTGACGGGGAAATCTAGAACAAAGGGGAAGGGGAATTCAAAATGGCTACATACCCTTAGCTGTAGAAAAATCTGCTGCAAATAGTCAATGTGTGTACACAGCCTTAGGGGGGCTTTACACATTGCGACATCGCTATCGATATATCGTCGGGGTCACGTCGTTAGTGACGCATATCCGGTGCCGGTAGCGACATCGCAACATGTAAATCCTAGGTGCGACGATGAACGAGCACAGAAGCGTACAATATCGCTGATCTGTGTAACGTCGTTAATTTCCATAATGTCGCTCCATCAGGAGATACGATGTTGTTTGTCGCTCCTGCAGCACCACACATCGATGTGTGTCAAGCTGCAGGAGCGACAAACATCTCCTTACCTGCCTCTATCGGCAATGCGGAAGGAAGAAGGTGGGCGGGATGTTATGTCCCGCTCATCTCCGCCCCTCCGCTTCTATTGGCCGGCCGCTTAGTGATAGCGCGGTGACGTCGCTTTGACGCCGAACGCACCTCCCCCTTGAAGGAGGGATTGTTCGGCGGTCACAGAGACGTCACCGACCAGGTATGTGCGCGTGAAGCTGCCGTAGCGATAATGTTCTTTACGGCAACATTCACCAGATATCGCACATACGACAGAGGCGGGTGCTATCGCGCTGTACATCGCTAGCGATATCGCAACGTGTAAAGTACCCCTTATACTCCTTTAAAGAGATTGTCTACTACTTTTACATTGATGGCCTCTCCTTAGGATTAGAGACGAGTGGACCTGTGGAAGTTTGGTTCAGCGGGGTCAACCGGCCTCTCCTTAGGATTAGAGATGAGCCTCCCTATGGAGATTTGGTTCGGCAGGGTCAACCAGAGTTTAGATAAAGTTCGGTTTGAGACCTGGACTTAACCTGAACCCCAATGGAGGTCAATAACTCTCCACCCGCATGCAGCCAGCCATAAACAGATCACTTCTGGTGGCGGAAGGGCGGGGGTTTTCCATATTGTTTTGGAGTGCACACTACATCCGATCATGCTGTTGTTACCCCCAGTACAAGCTGACCAAATACTGGAAATGGCTCGCACTGAACGGAGCTCCGAGTGTACCCAAGCACAGTGATGCTTGCGCGAGTGGAGTTTATACGTAAAGCACCCAAACTCCAAATCCGAACTTTGTTTTTTTCTGTAAAGTCTGTGCTTGGTGGGAACACCGAACCCTGGTTTGCTCATCTCTACTTAACATAGGTCATCAGTGTCTGATTAGCCAAGATCTGACACCTGGCACCACCGACAATCAGCTGTTAACAGTGCTGGTGGTAGCAGCAGGCGGACAGAAATACTCAGTTCCGGAGTTGCCCCATCCTCTGATAGTAGCCGGGTACTGCATTTCGGGTTCTATTGATTTAAATAGAAGGCAGATGTGCAGTACCCGGCCGCGGCTGCTTTCAGAGGAAGGGACAGCTCCAGAACTGAGCATTTCTGGCTGCCTGCTGCTGCTATCAGAAGACAGGGCAGCTCCAAAACTGAGCATTTCTGGCTGCCTGCTGCTGCTATCAGAAGACAGGGCAGCTCCATAATTGAGTATTTCTGGCTGCCTGCTGCCGCTATTAGAAGACAGGGCAGCTCCGGAACTGAGCAATTCTGGCTGCCTGCTGCCACTATCAGAAGACAGGGCAACTCTGGAACTGAGCATTTCTGGCTGCCTGCTGCCACTATCAGGAGGTAGGGCAGCTCCGGAACTGAGCATTTCTTCTGCTGCTATCAGAAGACAGGGCAGCTACGGAACTGAGCATTTCTGGCTGCCTGCTGCCACTATCAGGAGGTTGGGCAGCTCTGGAACTGAGCATTTCTGCTGCTGCTATCAGAAGACAGGGCAGCTACGGAACTGAGCATTTCTGGTTGCCTGCTGCCGCTATTAGAAGACAAGGCAGCTCCGGAACTGAACATTTTTGGCTGCCTGCTGCCGCTATCAGAAAACAGGGCAGCTCTGAAACTGAGCATTTCAAGCTGCCTGCTGCCGCTATCAGAAGATAGAGCAGCTCCGGAACTGAGCATTTCCGGGTTCCACCACCGGCACCGAGAACAGCTGATCGTGCCTGTGCCCGGTATCGGACTCAACCAATCAGACATTGATAACCTAACCTAAGGATAGGCCATCAATGTAAAAGTAGTGCACAACCTCTTTAATGATTTACCTGCAGTTGAAGGTCCTTATTTTATTTTTTCCACTAATAAATTCCATAACTTGAAAAAGAAAAAAAATTGTAATGTAAAAGTGCAAAGGTAAACTTTAATATGATGCATCACTAAGAAGAATCTAGTCTTTAAATTCCAGTATTTTTCCAAGCGTGAGAAAAGCCACTTATACTGGTTTTGTTATCAGAAAAGATAAAGCATTGTTATATTGGAATGCCTGCAAACACCATCACACTACAACACATTGTATTTCACCGCTCAAGGTCTGTAATATTTTCACAGCAGGCAATATGTAGAAAGGAAACACGATTGTAGCAAGAGGAAGAGTGTAGCTAAAACATGGCTTGTACGGAAGCCCTAGTAGCGGCAACATTCACATGTAAATGTTTCTGTGGTCAGAACTGAAGGTCTTTCGTGTAGACTGTCCTACTGGGAGTCCAATGTGTTAAGCCTGCTTTACATGTTACGATTCTGCATACGATATCGTATGCGATCGTAACCGCCCCCATCGTATGTGCGGCACGTTCAATTTTGTTGAATGTGCCGCACAAACGATTAACCCCCGTCACACGTACTTACCTTCCATACGACCTCGCTGTGGGCGGCGAATGTCCACTTCCTGGAGTGGGAGGGACGTTCGGCGTCACATCGACGTCACGTGGCAGCCGGCCAATAGAAGCGGAGGGGCGGAGCTGAGCGGGTCATAAACATCCCGCCAACCTCCTTCCTTCCGCATTACTGGCCGGGAGCCGCAGGACACAGGTAATATCTATTCATCATTCCCGGGGTTTCACACACTGCGATGTGTGCTACCCCGGGTACGATGAACAATCTGACGTTCAATTCATGAGGAATGAACGACGTGCGTGCGAGGAATGTTTTACCATTCAATCGCACGTACCTGTCACACACTGCAATGTACCTTACGATGCCGGATGTGCGTCACTTACGACGTGACCCCGCCGACACATTGTAAGATACATTGCAGCGTGTAAAGCGGGCTTTAGAGCTATCAGTCTACACAAGCCTGAATGGTTATATATTTTATCATTTTGCATTCTTTTGTTTTGTTATGATTCAAAAATAAGATAAAAGTATGTATAGAATTTCGTACATTCCATTTTGTATTATGATCATTCCTCCCTCTTATAGATTCTTCCTTCTTTAATTTTTATGTCTAAACATAAACTTTGCTCTGTAGGCCGCTTTACACGCTGCGATATCGCTATCGATATCGCTAGCGTTCGTACCCGCCCCCGTCGGTTGTGCGTCACGGGCAAATCACTGCCCGTGGCGCACAGCCGCACAACATTGCTCGGACCCGTCACACTACTTACCTGCTTATCGACGTCACTGTGACCGGTGAACCGCCTCCTTTCTTAGGGGGCGGTTCGTTCAGCGTCACAGCGACGTCACTAAGCGGGCGCCCAATAGAAGCGGAGGGGCGGAGATGAGCGGGACGAACATCCCGCCCACCACCTTCCTTCCTCATTGCAGGTAAGGTGAGGTTCCTCGTTCCTGCGGTGTCACACATAGCGATGTGTGCTGCCGCAGGAACGACGAACAACATTGTACCTGCAGCAGCAACGATAATTGGGAATAGGGGAGCATGTCAACGATTAACGATTTTGCACGATTTTGCGACCTTTTTCAATCGCTCGTAGGTTTCACACGCAACGACATTGCTAACGAGGCCGGATGTGAGTCACGAATTCCGTGACCCCAACGACATCGCTTTAGCGATGTTGCTGCGTGTAAAGTGGCCTTAAGTGGAATTGTATATTTTTGTAATCTTTTTGGAACAGTGTTTAGGTAGAAATATTATTTGTCAGGGAATAGATACCTTCATTTATGCTAAACGTCTAGTCATCTGTCTATTGTATTAACGTCTTATTCTATCTAGTCCAGGGTCACAATATACGGTACGTAAATAGTTTGAAGTATAAGTTATATTTACAATTTAATGTTTCTTTAGGGAGTAAACAATTTATCACAATTCATAGGGTGCAAGTGATTGCTTTTATACGAAAATTTGGGCATGGATATACAGTTAGGTCCAGAAATATTTGGACAGTGACACAATTTTCGCGAGTTGGGCTCTGCATGCCACCACATTGGATTTGAAATGAAACCTCTACAACAGAATTCAAGTGCAGATTGTAACGTTTAATTTGAAGGTTTGAACAAAAATATCTGATAAAAATTGTAGGAATTGTACACATTTCTTTACAAACACTCCACATTTTAGGAGGTCAAAAGTAATTGGACAAATAAACCAAACCCAAACAAAATATTTTTATTTTCAATATTTTGTTGCGAATTCTTTGGAGGCAATCACTGCCTTAAGTCTGGAACCCATGGACATCACCAAACGCTGGGTTTCCTCCTTCTTAATGCTTTGCCAGGCCTTTACAGCCGCAGCCTTCAGGTCTTGCTTGTTTGTGGGTCTTTCCGTCTTAAGTCTGGATTTGAGCAAGTGAAATGCATGCTCAATTGGGTTAAGATCTGGTGATTGACTTGGCCATTGCAGAATATTCAACTTTTTGGCACTCATGAACTCCTGGGTAGCTTTGGCTGTATGCTTGGGGACATTGTCCATCTGTACTATGAAGCGCGGTCCGATCAACTTTGCGGCATTTGGCTGAATCTGGGCTGAAAGTATATCCCGGTACACTTCAGAATTCATCCGGCTACTCTTGTCTGCTGTTATGTCATCAATAAACACAAGTGACCCAGTGCCATTGAAAGCCATGCATGCCCATGCCATCACGTTGCCTCCACCATGTTTTACAGAGGATGTGGTGTGCCTTGGATCATGTGCCGTTCCCTTTCTTCTCCAAACTTTTTTCTTCCCATCATTCTGGTACAGGTTGATCTTTGTCTCATCTGTCCATAGAATACTTTTCCAGAACTGAGCTGGCTTCATGAGGTGTTTTTCAGCAAATTTAACTCTGGCCTGTCTATTTTTGGAATTGATGAATGGTTTGCATCTAGATGTGAACCCTTTGTATTTACTTTCATGGAGTCTTCTCTTTACTGTTGACTTAGAGACAGATACACCTACTTCACTGAGAGTGTTCTGGACTTCAGTTGATGTTGTGAACGGGTTCTTCTTCACCAAAGAAAGTATGCGGCGATCATCCACCACTGTTGTCATCCGTGGACGCCCAGGCCTTTTTGAGTTCCCAGGCTCACCAGTCAATTCCTTTTTTCTCAGAATGTACCCGACTGTTGATTTTGCTACTCCAAGCATGTCTGCTATCTCTCTGATGGATTTTTTCTTTTTTTTCAGCCTCAGGATGTTCTGCTTCACCTCAATTGAGAGTTCCTTAGACCGCATTGTTGTCTGGTCACAGCAACAGCTTCCAAATGCAAAACCACACACCTGTAATCAACCCCAGACCTTTTAACTACTTCATTGATTACAGGTTAACGAGGGAGACGGCTTCAGAGTTAATTGCAGCCCTTAGAGTCCCTTGTCCAATTACTTTTGGTCCCTTGAAAAAGAGGAGGCTATGCATTACAGAGCTATGATTCCTAAACCCTTTCTCCGATTTGGATGTGAAAACTCTCATATTGCAGCTGGGAGTGTGCACTTTCAGCCCATATTATATATATAATTGTATTTCTGAACATGTTTTTGTAAACAGCTAAAATAACAAAACTTGTGTCACTGTCCAAATATTTCTGGACCTAACTGTAAGGAACATTTATGGACACATCTTGAACATTTATAAGTGCTGTCAGTCTAAAGGCCATCATAGACAGTGGATGGTTAATGGTTTGGCCAATAGTTCGGCCTGCAGTCATTTCAGTTGGCTCTCCCATACACAGGAGTGCTTCTTTTAGCCGGGCGCTCCTGTCTTGTCTGCAAGAGGCCTATGCCTGGAGATGAATGCTTATCTCAGGGAGACAATACAATTTGCCATCCCAAATTGGACTTGTCGGATCAATATTTTCCCCAACAATCAATTGTTCAAATTTCCAGGGTTCCAACTGTACACTGAACCCATTTATTCATAAGGTGCAGATTATTGCTTTTATCTGAAAATTCGGGCATGGACATAAGGAACATGTGTAGAGACAACTTGAACATTTTTAAGTGCTGTAAGCAGAGCAGATTACCAGCTGTCGCCTCTTCTGCCTTCACTGCGAAGAAGAGCCTGCACAATGGACACATCCTGCACCATATGGTGCAAAAGGGTTATCAGAGCTGCGGTGGTGCAAGAAGGTACCTCCATTGGCTGTAAGTAATGGTGGAATGATGGTTTGGTCCATAGTTAAGCCTGCAGCCATCTTAGCTGGCTCTCCCATATATAGGTGCGTTTCCTTGAGCCGGGCGCTCCTGTCTTGTCTGCAAAAGATCTAAAGGCCCAGTCACAATAAACAACTTACCAGCGATCCCAACAATGATCCAACCTGATAGGGATCGCCGGTAAGTTGCTAGGAGGTTGCTGGTGAGATGTCACACTGCGACGCTCCAGCGATCCCACCAGCAACCTGACCTGGCAGGGATCACTGGAGCGTCGCTACACGAGTTGCTGGTGAGCTCACCAGCAACCAGTGTCCCAGCCCCCAGCCAGCAGCGCCGCGTGGAAGCGATGCTGCGCTTTGTAACTAAGGTAAATATCGGGTAACCAACCCAATATTTACCTTGGTTACCAGCGCACACCGCTTAGCGCTGGCTCCCTGCATACCTAGCCACAGTACACATTGGGTTAATTACCAGATGTGTACTCTGCTATGTGTGCAGGCAGCAGGAGCCGGCTTCTGCGGACGCTGGTAACCACAGTAAACATCGGGTAACCAAGAAGCCCTTACCTTGGTTACCCGATATTTACCTTCGTTACCAGCGTCCCCGCTCTCAGCTGCCAGTGCCGGCTCCCTGTTCCCTGCACTCCTAGCCACAGTACAGATCGGGTTAATTACCCGATGTGTAGTCCGGCTACATGTGCAGAGAGCAGGGAGCCGGCACTGGCAGCTGAGAGCGGGGACGCTGGTAACGAAGGTAAATATCGGGTAACCAAGGTAAGGGCTTCTTGGTTACCCAAAGTTTACCGTGGTTACCAGCGTCCGCAGAAGACTGCTCCTGCTGCCTGCACATTCAGTTGTTGCTCTGTCGCTGTCACACACAGCGATGTGCGCTTCACAGCGGGAGAGCAACAACTAAAAAATGGCCCAGGACATTCAGCAACAACCAGCGACCTCACAGCAGGGGCCAGGTTGTTGCTGGATGTCACACACAGCAACATCACTAGCAACATCGCTGCTAAGTCACAAAAGTTGTTCGTTAGCAGCGATGTTGCTAGCGATGTTGCTTAGGGTACCTTCACACTTTAGCGATGCAGCAGCGATCCGACCAGCGATCTGACCTGGTCAGGATCGCTGCTGCATCGCTACATGGTCGCTGGTGAGCTGTCAAACAGGCAGATCTCACCAGCGACCAGTGACCAGCCCCCAGCCAGCAGCGACGTGCAAGCGACGCTGCGCTTGCACGGAGCCGGTGTCTGGAAGCTGCGGACACTGGTAACTAAGGTAAACATCGGGTATGGTTACCCGATGTTTACCTTAGTTACCAGCTCACACCGCTTAACTTAGCGTATGCAGGGAGCAGGAGCCGGCACTGGCAGCGTGAGAGCTGCGGAGGCTGGTAACGAAGGTAAATATCGGGTAACCACCTTGGTTACCCGATGTTTACCTTGGTTACAGCTTACCTCTGGCTGTCAGACGCCGGCTCCTGCTCCCTGCACATTCAGGATTGTTGCTCTCTCGCTGTCACACACAGCGATGTGTGCTTAACAGCGGGAGAGCAACAATAAAAAAACGAACCAGGGCTGTGTGTAACGAGCAGCGATCTCACAGCAGGGGCCAGATCGCTGCTCAGTGTCACACACTGCGAGATCGCCAATGAGGTCACAAAAACCATGACTCAGTAGCGATCTCGCTGTGTGTGAAGTACCCCTTAGTGTGACGTGGCCTTAAGTCTGGAAACAAATGCTTATTTCAGGGAGACAATACAATCGGCAGTCCCAAATGCTGGATCAATATTTTCCCCAACAATCAATTGTTCAAATATCCGGAGCTCCAACTGTCCACTGAACCCGATGATTCATAGGGTGCAAATTATTGCTTTTATCTGAAAATTTGGGAATAAATAATAAACAATAAACGGTAGATATTTTTTTTTTTGCTCGCCTTTTCAAAATATAAAATTTAAATTAATAAACACAAAACATTTATTAAATTTATACACCAAAATGGTTTGTGTATAAATGATCTCATCTTACTACGTGAATGCATAAAAAAGGGAATTTATTCTAGAATCAGGGGTGAAAAAAATAAATAAATGTGGTTAATAATTTCTGACTGTGAAAACAACGCACAAAGCGAAACGTGGTCTCGTCTGTAATTTTATCTTTCAGCATTCAAGCCAGTGTCTTTTGCAATCTGTGTCTTTGTACTCTGAGCTTCCGCTGACAACGAGATACTTTCACAAAAAAAAAAGAATAAAAACATGAGATATTGCTTATACCTACTAGTCCACCATTAGATGGTGTCATCTATTTTTAGAATTTTAATTCTGCCTCCTATGAGAATCATAAAAATGGTTAATGAAGGTCAGATAGAGCTGTTAAATACTTTGTAGAATTGCCAATCATTTACTACATTATATTTTCCTTATTATATTTTCTATTGATTTTTCCAACATAAGATTACAAGAACAGTTTGAACTTTAAGGGTTTTTGCTATGTAATCTGATGACAGCATGCTGTAGGGGTTAACACACAGATTTCAGTGGAGTTTCTTATCACATTGTATGCAGTTAACCTGCAATGCTTGTTTTAGCTTCAAGAAATAATCATTCCTGAACTAGGTCAGTTAGGGCTAGGACACACGGCGAGCGTAATGGTCCAAGTGGAATGCAATGAAAAAATCACAATTGGACCAATGTTACTAGAAGAAGAAGAAGAAGAAAAAAACTCACCAGAAAAAAAGCCACCAGCCAACTCCGGTTACAATGGCAAATGCACTTGCAGGATGTAGCCGACACCCATGATAAAGATGTGGGTAACACAGGTGCAGAATACCGATGAGACAACCACTCACAGCCTACCAACTCATGGAGGGGGTGGTTGCTGGTATTAAACATGCACACTAATGAGTTTTTCATAGGGCACCAATCACACAGGTATGTGCAATGCACAATATCTGGCTTACAGCCTATTGATGACGCCCTTCTATTAGATTAGGCAGGCTGCCCAGGACTATGGACCAATGCTACTCTATCAGGCGGTTCCCATCTGAGTTTTTTTTTCTCAGCCCTATTTGGACTGAGAAAACAACCGTAGCATGCTGTGAGTGTCAGCAACTCTCGGATCACTCACACCCATACAAGTCTATGGGTGCGAGTGAAACATGGGACTGTATTTGGATGGCATCTGAGTTCAGAGCGATATACGTATCAGCTGACAATGGAGAAGATACTGAGATTAATCCTTTCCTCTCCTCCGCAGCTGTGATTCGATCGCAGGATCGGATCATAGTCACATGACACTTCGACCATGCTCACAGCAGAGCGAGAGCTGAGGATCGCGTCCCATGCTCTTGCATCAGATGCTATATACTCGTGTGGCCTTAGCCTTAGAGTTCAGCTAATATGGCACGCCCCCTGCTGTGATTAGCAGCTCACTGTCTATAGACATTGTATATACAGAGCCCGATGTGGGAGAAGACAGCTTTCTCACCTCTACTACATGTTAATCTAAAAAAAAAAAACACACAGAGAAAAGCGATCATCAGGTCCAAAATACAATTTATTGGTGCAATGGTGGTAGGGGGGACAAAAAATGGGTTACATCACTGCAACTAACAGGTAGAGAAATAGAATGATTACAATAATTGCCAGACTGGATAAATTCTCAGTCAGAAAGGTATACAAGTCAGACATTGAAGAATTAGCCCAAAAAAATGAAACGCCAATAATGACATACTCACAGAGATGGTAAAACAGACAACCCTTAATATAAGGTATATCTCCTGCATAGAGGGATATACATAACTACCAAAGGTATATATTATAAAGAATATATGCGAGGAGACACCTGATGTAGGTAATATCAATAGAGTTTGCCCATTAATTTTTGGTCAGTATAAACAATGGAATGGAATGATTCATCCGTTCAGAATAAAGGTGAAAAATCAAGAATTACAATGCAATATAAGCTGTAATATAAACCGTAACAATAATTGAAAAAACAGTATTGATACAGATATACATAGGCCATTTATAAGGAACAGAGGAACATCCCATTACATCCCATTGTACTGTGTGTTAGCGTGCACACAACCGGTGAATAGCGTAGATAGGAACAAAAGGCACACGCTACTCAGCAAGTCAGGGCGAAATTGGGCTAAGATAATGCAATGCAGGGAAACAGATTCACATTACCTGGATCTAAGTAAGTGCAGTGGGAATGCGCCCGATGCGCATTTCGGTATGAACCTTCGTCAGGGGGCGCATTCCCACTGCACTTACATCCAGGTAATGTGAATCTGTTTCCCTGCATTATCCATAACATTCCCTGCATAACATTATCCAGTCTGGCAATTATTGTAATTATTCTATTTCTCTACCTGTTAGTTGCAGTGATGTAACCCGTTTTTTGTCCCCCCCTACCACCATTGCACCAATAAATTGCATTTTTGACCTAATGATCGCTTTTCTCTGTGTGTTTTTTGTATTGCCCTCGCGATTTGGTCCTTATTCTGTAGTCCTTTAATTCTGCAAGTTCTATGTATTATGTATTTATATACATTTGTTTATATTACTGATATGCAGATTACTTTAATGCCGATATTTACATGTTAAATCTAAAAACTCTGTGTCAGAACGGCTGCAGACAGTAATCTAAGTGATACATCATTGGATTCAGGATCTCTTTGCCTACATCATGCTGCTTTCAGATGAGGTAGCAAAAACCTGCTGACACATTCCTTTTAAGCATTTTATAAAGGTAACAGTGATAGTAACAAATATCATGGAAGTCAAAATGCAAGAAAATCACCAGAAGAATCAGGCGAGGGAACCAGGACATAGAACAAAATCCAACAAGCTGGTCTGATTCCATCACTTTCTTTTTTTTTTTTTTTTGAAGGGGGGGGGGGGCGATTTTGTATTTTCAGCACTCATTCTGCACTAAAAATATGATACTGATGTGTTGTACGTATACCCTCTTTCACTTGTAAAGCGCCATGGAATAAATGGCGTTATAATAATAAATAATAATAATAATAATACTTGTAGAGGTTTTTTTCTATCTTTGCGGTTAAAACATTCTGAATTTTGTGGATATGGTGAAATTACTTTTTATGTTTGGATTTTTTTTAACATTTTTAAAAAAGATTTTAGGGGAGTTGATCCTGCGGTAGTCTAATCGCGTGTTTTATATACCGCTATACCACAATATTGCACTATACAGCTAAAATGATGGCCTTCTATGAAGCCCGTAGCATCCCCTCAGTAATCTACGATCTTCTTGGCCCGACCCCGGGATTAACAGCAACATTTAAAGGGTTAACAGCAGTGATCAGACTTTTCCAATCGCTGCTATTACAATATAACCGCCATCCAGGGGCATAGGTGGAGGTTCAGCTCAGGAGGGCAAAACATCTGAGTAGGCCCGAACCAGGTAACCATGGTAACAATTACAGTGGCGCAGCCTAATTGTGTGTCCAGGGGAACCTCAGCAGATGAGGTTACTGAATATAATCTCTACACAAAATCTAATACTGATATTACCGCCATACGGTGACAATATAGTGGCAGATACCAGTCCTGCAGAACATATGAGATTACAGTACAGTTATAGATGTGTGACTTATAGATGAGGTTCTTTCAGATGGAGTCCTTCACTTTTCCCTTCTTTTCTATCTTTCCCAGACTGAAAACACAATTTCTTCCAGTCACAACTCGTCTGCAGAGATTACAACAAAGACACATCTGACGTCTCCAGCTCCGTCCCATCTATTCCCGAACTGCACAAACTCCTCATCCTGCTGACACCTCAGCTGCTGCCCCTATTACTGCACCTGCTGTGTGGTACAAAAACAGCGCTCCTCTTACTGCCCCACATAATAATGCCACCACTGTTCCCCTTATAAAGTAATAATGCCTTTGTTCCCTTTAGATGGCAAAATCCCCTCCCCCAGAAAATATTAAATCCCTGTGCAAGTGCCCTAGAAAGTATCCACATTTTGCCCCAAGAAAGTAATAATGTCCCATGTGCACCTTTGACAACCACAATACCCTGAGTGCCCCTGTAACAATAATGGTTCTTAAGTGCCCACTTAACATTTAATGTCACCTCTGTTCCCCACCTTCCATATACAGCTTCCTATACACAGTATGATGCTCCTACACCTCTCCTATACAAGTATGATGTTCCCATAGCTCCCCTTTACACAGTATGATACCCCTACACCTCCCCTATACAAAGTATGATGTTCCCATAGCTCCCCTATACACAGTATAATACCCCTACACCTCCCCTACACAAAGTATGATGTTCACATAGCTCCCCTATACACAGTATGATGCCCCTACACCTCCCCTACACAAAGTATGATGTTCACATAGCTCCCCTATACACAGTATGATGCCCCTACACCTCCCCTACACAAAGTATGATGTTCACATAGCTCCCCTATACACAGTATGATACCCCTACACCCTCCATACAATGTATGATGTTCCCATAGCTCCCCTATACAGAGAATGATACCCCTACACCTACCCAATACAAAGTATGATGTTCCCATAGCTCCCCTATACACAGTATGATAACCTTACACCTCCCATACAAATTATGATGTTCCCATAGCTCCCCTATTATACACAGTATGATAACCGTACACCTCCCCTACAAAAAGTATGATGTTCCCATAGCTCCCCTATACACAGTATGATGCCCCTAAAGCTCCCCTATACACAGGATGATGTTTTCATAGCTCCCCTATACACAGTATGATACCCTACACCTCCCCTATACAAAGTATGATGTTCCCATAGCTCCCCTATACACAGTATGATACCCCTACACCTCCCCTATACAAAGTACGATGTTCCCATAGCTCCCCTATACACAGAATGACACCCCTACACCTTCCCTATAGAATGTATGATGTTCCCATAGCTCCCCTATACACAGTATGATAACCCTACACCTCCCCTACAAAAAGTATGATGTTCCCATAGCTCCCCTATACACAGAAGGATACCCCTACACCTTCCCTATAGAATGTATGATGTTCCCATAGCTCCCCTATACACAGTATGATAACCCTACACCTCACATACAAATTATGATGTTCCCATAGCTCCCCTATTATACACAGTATGATACCCCTACACCTCCCCTACAAAAAGTATGATGTTCCCATAGCTCCCCTATACACAGTATGATACCCCTACACCTCCCCTATACACAGTATGATGCCCCTAAAGCTCCCCTATACACAGGATGATGTTTTCATAACTCCCCTATACACAGTATGATACCCCTACACCTCCCCTATACAAAGTATGATGTTCCCATAGCTCCCCTATACACAGTATGATACCCCTACACCTCCCCTATACACAGTATGATGCCCCTAAAGCTCCCCTATACACAGGATGATGTTTTCATAACTCCCCTATACACAGTATGATACCCCTACATCTCCCCTATACAAAGTATGATGTTCCCATAGCTCCCCTATACACAGTATGATACCCCTACACCTCCCCTATACACAGTACGATGTTCCCATAGCTCCCCTATACACAGTATGATACCCCTACACCTCCCCTATACACAGTATGATGTTCCCATAGCTCCCCTATACACCATATCATGCCCTTACAGCTCCCTTATACACAGAATGATCGACTCACAGCTCCCCTATCCACAGTATGATTCCCCTATACCTCCCCTATACACAGGATGATGAGCACACAGCTCTCCCAAAACAATGGTCCACCCACTGTATAATAGCCACCTCAGTGGCTGCCAAAATTTTTAATAGTCCCCACAGTAGCCCCCACATTGTAAAATGGCCCCTACTGTAGCCCAAACACTAGATTATGACCTTTGCATTAGCGCTACTCGAGTACATTTGCCCATTCCTAGTAACGGACTCCTTATTAGAGGTTTTAGTCTTTGCGCCTTATTCTCACTATGTTTTGTGCTTCTTTTTAAGTTGTTTTTCTTTGCTTTATTTCTACTTTACAGCTTTGCTTATTCAGATGTTTTAGATACATTCATGAAGTGTAACTTTTTTTATTCTAGGGTTCTAAGGTTCTAAGCAGAAAAACGTGCAACTTTTTAACGGGTTTGTTACTTTCGATGCTAAAAAAACCTAGGAAAAACAAAAATCAAGAACGTTTTTAATTTTGCACCAAATTCATGAACCTCCTGGTCCTATTTAAATCATTTGGCACAAAAACCTTTGCAAATACAACAGGAGATAAAATGAAAAAGTGACATCAATAAATCACAAATAATGAATCTGGCCCATGGCGTTCAGCGTGCAGAAGCCGTCAGGAATAAAACACGTGCATTGAATGCAAATAACAAATTGACACGTGCTTTTTTTTTGTGAAACACGTGTCGGTGCAATGTAAATATCTGCTGTGAAAGTGCTTGGAACATATTTTCAACGGTTATGGTTTTCTCAGAGGAAAAAAAGGGAACAGAATTGCTGAACTCTGCCGATGGAATGTGAAGTAAACAGACCGGCGTTGTGGGAATTAGAAGCCCTTGGGTCATTGAATGAGGCCCCGACATGATTTCTGAAGCTAAGCTGAACTTCTGAGCTGGTTGTCTGGAAAGACTTGGAATGTATGGAACTTTTTAGTATGAATCTGAAAGCAAAACTTGGGCTAATTCCGATTCTTGGCACTAAGGATGTTTACGAGATTCTGCAAAATTCGAAAAAAAAAGTAGAACAAATTAGAGAAACCAAACAACCAATTAGTTGCTGTAAACCACGTGAAGCCCCACTGTGCAGGTCACTGCAGGGCCATCCTCAACTCTTCACAATCAGCTGCCCTGTAACATTTTGTTTTCTTCTATAGTATGGATTTTATCCTGATTTATGAGTTAGGCTGCTTTCACACATCCGGTTTTTGCTGAGCGGCAAAATACGGCGCTTTGAAGAAAAAACGCAACCAGTTTATTTTTGCTGCTAGTTGCGTTTTTTTTTCGCATAGACTTGCATTAGCGCCGTATTGTGCAGCATGGCCTTGCGTTGCGTCCGTTTTTTGCCGGATGCGGCATATTTAGCCCATGCGGCGGCCGGATGGAACGTTGCCTGGCATGGTTTTTTGTGCAGCGAAAAAAACACATCGCGACGGATACGGCGCGATTTACAATGCAAGTCTATGGACGCCGGATGCGGCGTCCTGCGGCAAAAACCTCATCCAGTGGCCGGATGAGGTTTTTTGAACTGCGCATGCTCAGTATCAAGCCGCATCCGTCAAAAAACGGACGGGCCGCATGGAAAAACTTATGCAACGGATCCGTTTTTTTCGCCGCATCCGTTGCATAGGTTTTTGAGCCGGATTGAGCCGCACTGCAAAAACCGGATGTGTGAAAGCAGCTTTAGGCAGTACCAAAAGTGCAGGCAATCCTAAAGACCAAGCACAGAAAACTGTTATTGAATTTCGTTTGCTTTGTTACCCTTCATTTCCTCCTGCTGTTTTTGCCTATTAAAAACAAGTTGAAGTCACCACTGAGTCGTCCTTTCTGCATGTTGCATTCTTGGCCTCTGTGTTACTGTGGCGCCCCTGAGGCTCCAGTCACCACAGAGTACTGCACCTTTTTAACACTAGAAGTCCCAGAAATTTTGAGCTCCCCCCTGAAGTCCCGAAAGAGGGTCAAATGACATACAATAAACTGAATAGAACTAACTAGAAACTAAATGGCTAAACTCAATGGAAAACAGCAACCTCCTGTGGTGCGACAGTAATGGCCTTAATTACAGAACAAAAGACGGTGATTATAGGATGTTAGTTAAAATCCTTCAGGTCATTCGACCCCTCTCTGGGTTCCAAATGTAGAAATGTGAAATGACCCCTCTCTGGGACTTCTAGTGTTAAGGTGCGATATTTGCCTCAGGTAATCACCGGTGTTCCACATTCACACTTTACATACAGCTTAGGAGCCTTCTCACGGGGGGATGGCTCAGGATAGATAGGGGGGTGGCCATCACGATGCATGGGACTTCCCCGGTTACTGAAACCAGCCACCTGGGGGGCGGGTTCCACTTGGGGTAGAAGTAGGAGCAAACTCACACAATCTTCAGTGAGTTGACTCGGGACACCAGTTCTGGGACACGACACCATCATTACTTTCTTCTCTTCATGGGGCCTGCGGCTTGGAGTGGAGCGCTCAGCCCAGGTTCTTCACAGTTGGAAGGACAACTCTGAAAAAGGACTTTCTTCTTCTTTCAAACACCAGTGACTGCTTCTAACTTATCCGAGGTCGACGGGGCACATCACAGCGGGTGACCGGTACTACCCGGGCGAGCGGCACAAAGTGAGTAAAGACACCTGGAACTACAGCATCTGAGTCAGACTTTTATTACCGGCACTGCCACCTCGCGCCTCGTCGCCAAAGGCCTTCGCCATCACTACTCCCCTCATCATCTTTCCTGGGGCCCGCTCCACCTGTGGGGAGTGATACCATCTTCGGCTGCTATTACCATCCGCCCCGGAGGACAGCGACAGCAGCGGTGGCTAATCTCTGGCCGCGTACCACAGGTGGCGTCACAACAATCATCCTACTACAACCACTACTCTCTCCTTATTGGTGTACACCTCGGGGCACGAATCTGGGCAGGCCACCGGACATCCCAGACCATCACACTGGCCCGGTGACGAGTAAAACAGGTACGAGACCCTTGCCTGACTACCCCCTGCCCCCTAGGTGCTACATTTCAATATCATAGGAGCTTATTTGATAAAAATTACTGGAAGCTCCAAGCTTGCCATATTTCCCATTTTCAGCTATTTTTAGATAAATAGCTTTAAACTACTGTAAATAACTTGAGTACCTTGTCAACCAAATACACTTACTTTCCCTTAACTTTTTTTTTTTTAGGGAATTTTTCCTAATTTTTTTTTTTTTAAAGATTCTTTAAAGCCTCTCGTTATTTTGTTCTCTGGCGCCATCTTCAGTCCATAAAAATTACTGAACAAGATATAGATTTAGTAATTTACACAGATGTTTCGCATTTTTATGCATTTTTACTTACCATTTATTTGAAATATCTTTAGGACAAGCCACAAAACCTCTGTTTTATATTACTATTGGTATTAAATGTGACACATGATGTCATCTAATATATACAGCTGTGTTTGTGTGTAACCATCGCGAAAATGCAGGAGCTTCCGCTGTCAGCGCTTCTCAAAGGCAGCGCGCTGACCAATCAGAGGCAAGCGGCTCATGCATTTGACGTCAGCACGCTGGCGAATCAGAGGCAAGCGGCCCCTGCGTATCACATCTGCTGCTGAAGCACTGACAGCAGAAACTCCTGCATCAATTGCGATGGTTACCGGATACACATACCTGCGGACTACAAGAACCAGGAGGTCGTCGAGGGAACAGAGGGTAAGGTGATGTGTGTGTGTCTGTGTGTGTTTGTATGTGTGTGGAATGGCACAATAGGGGACCAGGATGGGACATTGAACAAGATGTGGAACGAATTGTCTGAGCTTCCATTATTTCCTATGGGACATTTTCCCTTGCTAGACGAGTAACTTGATTTACAAGCACATGCCCAGAAGGGATTGTTCTCGTAAACCAAGGTTCCTCTGTATATGTATCACATAATAGAATCTTAGAAGTCAGAAAACACGTAATATTACAAATCTGTGTGGGGGGGGGGGGGGTTATTCACTTTCCGTTTTTTATGAAATGTTTTGTTTTGAGATAGTTATTTAGTAACAATGAGTTTTCACTTTTTTCACAATGTCGGATTGCAACTTTGTGGATATGGCACACATAGCGGGTCAAATAAGTATTGAACATACCACCAATTTCTAAGTAAACATATTTCTAAAGGTACTATTGGTATGTGTTACAGTCAGTCCAGGAGTGAACCCATTGGACCATGCACCGGACTCCCCCAGGGAGGCCACCAGGAGCGAACCCCTATACAGGGACTGTCTGGCGACCACCCCAGAGGGCCTAGATGTACAGTAGCCGGAACAAAGGCAGGATACCGGGATCGTCCATGGAAAGTCCGGAGGGGATACTGAAGCCAGTACCGTGATGAGTTCGGACCGGAGGGAATCTGAACGGATGACCGGAGATGGGTGAAGACAGCAGGCGGAGTCCGGAACCAGTGATGAGTGCATGCTGGAGACTTCAGATGTAATCCGGAGCCGGTGGTGGAGTGAAGCAGAGGGACGATGGAGAGGTCCACTTCAAACGGACACCGGGAATCTCCAGGGAGCCGGACCAGCTGTGGCACACACCGGTTCTGAGGACAGAGACAGGATTAATCCGGGAACAGAACACAGAGGGCTTGAACAGTATCACAAGATACTAAGCTGTGAGAACTTGTTGAACAAGCACCGCCCGTATGTAACAGGAAGTCTTTTATACCCTGCACCTGCAATCAGCCATCTCCTGTTCCAGGGATGCTGGCCCTTTAAGAAAAGGTGAATGAGCGTGCCTGTGCCCTAATGCACATGCGCGAAGCCCGAGAGCCAGAGGCAAGCACAGGAGGCCGGGGGCAGTACGCAGAGGAGCCGGAGGCAGAGTCCTGAGTCGCAACAAGCCGGGGGGACCGCCGAGCAGGAAGCATGGGGGCGCAGGGTAGCAGGAGCGGGAGCCGCGGCCACAATCGGTGAACACGGGGACCGGATCAGTGGGTACGGAGCGGCGCTGGGACACCGGGACCAGATCAGTGGGTACGGAGCGACGCTGAGACACCGGGACCGGATCAGTGGGCGCGGAACGGCGCCGGGACACCGGGGGGCGTGACAGTATGAATTTTTCACCAGATGGTGGTAACGACCTAACCTATTGACAAAGGTAAAGAAATTAAGCCATAGATGTCCATAAATTTAGTGATGTGTAATAATGAGAAATGACACAGGTAAAAAGTATTGAGCACATAGGAAAAAGTACTGAAGATATGAGAAAAGAATGGTGCAAAAATCCTTGGAAAGTCATGACACCAGCTGAAATCTATCAGTAATCAGAAAGCAATCCTGCCACTTAGTGAAAAATAATATCGGCTGGTTCAACTGATGCCCTATAAAAATGTGTCTCATTACCAAGGTGCCACACAAGAAACATCTCATGATGGGTAAAATCAGTGAGCTATTGCAAGACATTTGCAGCTTTATTGTTGTAAAACATACTGATGGCATTGGATACAGAATAACTTCTAAACTACTGAAGGTTTCAGTGGCCACTGTTGAGGCCATAATGCTGAAGTGGAAAGAACATAAATGGGCCACGACCAGGTGCTCTCCACAAGATTTCAGACAGAGAAGTGGAAACATTATCAGAAGAGTTGTTCAAGAGCCAAAGACCGCCTTGTGAAGACCTACAGAAAGATCTGGAAACAGCAGGTGAAATTGTTTAAAAGAAAACAATAAGTAATGCACTGACCCTCCTTGACCTGTATGCATGCTCACCAAGCAAGACTCCATTGCTGAACAAAAAGCAGGTTCAAGTTTGCTCAACAACATTTGGACAAGCCTGTGAAATACTGGGAGAATATTGTCCGGTCAAATGAGATCAAAATTGAACTCTTTGGATTCCAGAATACACACAATGCTTGGAGGCCAATAGGCATATTAACTCCAAAATACCATACCAGCAGTGAAGTGTGGAGGTGTAAACATCATGGTGTGGGGTTGTTTTTTCAGTATACATCAGTGGCAAACTTTATATGATTGAAGGAAGTATGAATGGACAAATCTACCAAGACACTCTTGCTAAAAATCTGCTGCCATCTACCAGGATGATGAAGATGTAACAAGGGTGGACATTTCAACAAGACAATGATCCCAAACATATGGTCAAGACAACTCTCTATTGGTTTCAGAGAAAGAAAATAAAGCTGCTAGAATGGCCGAGCCGATCGCCTGACCTGAATCCAATAGAAAATTTATGGAAGGAACTAAAGCTCAGAGTTCATAGAAGAAGCCCATAGACTTTCAGGATTTGAAGAGTGTTTGTGTGGAAGAATGGGCCAAAACCACACCTGAGCAATAAGTATGACTAGTTTCTCCATACAGGAGGCGTCTTAAAGCTTCATCATAGAAGGAGCTTCAGGATCTGAACAGTGTTTGTGTGGAAGAATGGGCCAAAATCCCACCTGAACAATGCAGTGACTAGCATCTCCATACAAGAGGCATCTGGAAACTTCATCACTGATAAAGGCTTTCATACAAAGTATTAAATACATTTTAGTAAGCGTGTTCAATACTTTCTTCCTGTGTCCTTTATCATTCTTGCACATAACTTAAGTTATGGACATCTATGTTTTCAATTCTTTGCCTGTGTGGATTGGATGGGTTGTTACCGACATCTGGTACAAAATTTATGTCAATAGCATCTTAAGAATTATATATACTTAGAAAATTGGTAACTTGTTCAATACATATTTCACTCATTGAACCTACTGTTGGACTCAGTGAGCTTTAAGAAACATAGTCATAGTGAATTATTTCACTAATCTCCACTTATGGCTATATGGTATTATTAGTATTACAGATCTAGACAATCGCATATCTTATTATTGAAAAATAAACTTTCTTTCCTGTGTTGGGTTCTTGTTCTTTCCATTAGATGTGGTTTCTTTTAGATATAGGGTGTCACTTTCACATTCACTAAGTGATATAAAGCCGTTATCACTTTGATTCTCCACCAGATTGTACATCAGACATCTCATGATGAATCTCCTTCTTGGACTCTGCGCTCTAGCCGTTATTTTTGCAGATTTGGCCGTTGCAAATGTTGAAATGGTGATTACCGACTCCACCCTTACTTTTGGCATAGCGTCAACTGTTATATCATTACTTTACATATAGACGATAATTCCTTAGTACGTTACGAATTCTACCTATACATCTATTGACTTGTGCTGCCATTATATTTCAGGTGCAATTTGCAAAATTTGTACAGAAATTTAAGAAGATTTACACAAGTGTTCACGGTAAGATGGACGGTAGAGTCGGCTTTAACAAAAGCATACAATAATATTAATGGGTATAGAGGCTATAAAGTGTAAGGTGGCGCCCTTTTAGGGTCTCCCCCATGTGAGAAAAGCCGAATTTTAACTGATTTGTGGTGGTTTAGAAAACCCGTTATGGGTTTTGCATTGAAGCTCAGATTTATGTTACGTCTTTTTTGGTTCATCATTTAATTATTTTTTATCAATCGTTGTATATATACTGCAAACTCAATGGCAAGTTTATATAATTCTATTTTTCTAGTTATAGCTTAGTAGTCACATCTGTGAAATTAGAATTTTTTTTCTGTAAATCCTAATGGCTGAATTATTATGAGTGACTTTTATATGGCTACTAATGCTTCGAATCAAATTATTTATTATTATTATTATTATTGTTAAGTTGTTTTTATTTTTTTATTTTTTTATTATGTGTGTGTTTTTTATTATGTTTGTGTTTTTTACCTCCTCTTCTTCCAAGAGCCGTAACTTTTCTTTTTTTGGGCCAACATTTTATGTGGCGTTTTTATTTTATGTGGGAGGAGTTTTACAAGAAAGTTTTCACTTTTTAAAGAGGGTGAAACAGTTAAAAGAACTCTGTTTTGCCGTTGTTTTTTGTTTATTTTTGTATAGTTTTTGTGCTGTTTATTATATCAGTGTTAAGTCAAATTTTTATTTTATTGGTTTTAAAACATTTAAACTTTTGTCAAAAGTTTATGTTTCCATTTTCTGAGACCAGTAACTTTTTTTCTTTTCTCATCTATTGAGCTTTGTGAGCGCTAGTTTGTTTGTTTTTTAAGGGAACCTGTCACCACATTTTTTGGCTATAAGCTGCGGCCACCACCACCGGGCTCTTATATACAGCATTCTAACATCCTGTATATAAGAGCCCAGGCCGCGGGTATAACATAAAAAACACTTTATAATACTGACCTAACGGTCGTGCGGTGGGCCTTATGGGCGTTTCCGTTGTCCGGTGCCAGCGCCGCCTCTTTTGGCCATCTTTGTGCTCCTTCTTCTCTAGCCGCGGTGCATGACATGTCCAACGCTGTCCACACTCGCCGGCATTCAGGTCCTGAGCAGGGCAGATCAAAGTATTGTAGTGCGCCTGCGCAGGACTGGCGAGTGTGTATGGCTTAGCCGCGTCATGCACCCAGGCTTCAGAAAGAGGACGAAGATGGCCGAAAGAGGAGGCGCCGACACCGGACAACGGAGACGCCCATAAGTCCAAGCGCGCCACCGTTAGGTAAGTATTATAAAAGTAATAATTCCAGATGCTTTGCTTTTGTAACATATTTAGTAAGGCATTTTCTATTACACAAAGTAGTTGACTTTTAAGACTTCTGAGATTCATTTGTATAATGAAAACTAGAGCAAAACACTGTTCATTTTGGTTGAAATTGGTAATGCATACCTCCCAACTTTTAAAGAAGGAAAAGAGGGACAAAGTTTGCGGCGCGCGTAGCGCGCCGCGTCAATTTTTTAGGCCACGCCCCCTAACCACACCCATTTCACAGTCACGCCCATATCCACTCCCCATCCACACCCATTCAGCACGGACACGCAGGCAGCCGGCGGGCCTCCAGCACGGACACGCAGGCAGCCGGCGGGCCTCCAGCACGGACACGCAGGCAGCCGGCGGGCCTCCAGCACGGACACGCAGGCAGCCGGCGGGCCTCCAGCACGGACACGCAGGCAGCCGGCGGGCCTCCAGCACGGACACGCAGGCAGCCGGCGGGCCTCCAGCACGGACACGCAGGCAGCCACAGTGAGGCGGCCAGTCGCCTTCACAGACAGGCGGCCGGCCGCCTTCACAGACAGGCGGCGGGCCGCCCGCACAGAGAGGCGGCCAGCCGCCCGCAGAGAGAGGCGGCCGGCCGCCCGCACAATGAGGCGGCTGGCCGCCCGCACAGACAGGCGGCGGGGGGCGCCCGCACAGACAGGCGGCAGGGGGGCGCCCGCACAGACAGGCGGCAGGGGGGCGCCCGCACAGACAGGCGGCAGGGGGGCGCCCGCACAGACAGGCGGCAGGGGGGCGCCCGCACAGACAGGCTCCGGCCGGGGGTGAGGGGGGAGGGAGGGAAATCAGCGCTGGGGAGATTAGTTTACTGTACCAGCAGCAGCACAGGCAGCGCTCCTCTCTATGCCACGTCTACTAGGATGGTAGGAGGGAAAAGAAGGGAGGCGGAGAGAGAGTGGGTGGGCGGAGCCCGGGAGCCGGCCGTCCCGCCCGTGGCAACGGGACAAACAACGTAAAGCGTGAAAGTCCCGCTGTATCCGGGACGGTTGGGAGGTATGCAGCATGTTAGAATGTGTACATAAGATCCCGCTGGTGGTGGCCGCAGCTTATAGGCCCCAAATCTGGTGACAGGTTCCCTTTAAAGTGAACCTGTCAGGTGCAATATGCACTCAGAGCCAGGAGCAGTTCTGGGCACATATTGCTAATCCCTGCCTAACCGTCCCTGTATACACTAGCATAGATAAAGAGATCAAGAACAAATATTTTTAAAGATCTTATATCTTATGCTAATGAGCGCGGGGACTAGTCACAAGGGCGTTACTTCACTTGGCTAGTCGGCTCGCATAGCATGTTAGCATGTTATTACGCCCCTGTGTGAGTACTAACACGCTATATGAGCCGACTAGCCAAGTGAAGTAACGCCCTTGGGACTAGTCCCCGCGCTAATTAGCATAAGATATAAGCTCTTTAAAAATACTTTTTCTATAGATGCCTTTATCTATGCTAGTGTATACAGGGACAGTTAGGGAGGGATTAGCAATATACACCCAGAACTGCTCCTGGCTCTGAGTGCAGATTGCACCTGACAGGTTCCCTTTAAAGGGAAACTGTCACCAGAAATTTAGCAAAAAAAATAAAAGATTCCCCTCTGCAGCTCCTGGGCTGCATTCTGGAAAGGTTCCTGTTGCTATTGTGCCCCCTTTGAGACCTAAAATAATACTTTATGAAGTCTTACCTTTTTGTATGCAAATCTGTTTTTATGGTCACGGGGGCGGGCTGCCTGGCGTCCGTTATTCCCCCTCCTGCCGTTGTACGCCGTCCCCCATTGCTCATTTCCATACATGAGGACGCCTTCCTCATGTAACTGTCCTCCTGAAGTTTTGTGCATGCCCAGTGCCACTCTCGCGGGAGTAAGCACTGTGCAAAGTGTGAACGCTTTTGAGGTGATTGCGCAGGCGCGAGATTATGGGCGGCGCTGTGATTGTCATCAGCAGCGTCATCCAAGTACCCGCCCATAATCTCGTGCCCGCGCTTCTCACTCTGCCTCCACCGTTATGCGCAAGCACTGGCCATATGAACCACGTTACCTATTACCATGGGCGCGAGATTATGGGCGGCGCTGTGATTGTCATCAGCAAAGTCATCCAAGTACCCGCCCATAATCTCGTGCAAGCAGTAATAGGTAACATGGTTCATATGGCCAGCACTTGCGCATAACGGTGGAGTCAGAGGGAAAAGTGCGGGCACGAGATTATGGGCGGGTACTTGGTTAACGCTGCTGATGACAATCACAGCGCCGCCCATAATCTCGTGCCTGCGCAATCACCTGAAAAAGCGTTCACATGCGCAAAACTTTGGGAGGACAGTTACATGAGGAAGGCGTCCTTGTGTATGTAAATGAGCAATGGGGGACTGCGTAAAGTGGCAGGAGGGGGAATAATGGACGCCAGACAGCCCGCCCCCGTGACCATAAAAACACATTTGCATACAAAAAGGTAAGACTTCATAAAGTATTTTTGTAGGTCTCAAAGGGGGCACAATAGCAACAGGAACCTTTCTAGAAGCAGCCCAGGAGCTGCAGAGGGGAATCTTTTATTTTTATTGTGAAATTTCTGCTGACATGTTCCCTTTAACTGGTAGGGGAGCCAGGATAAAGCAGAGCTGAAGCTGTTGGGAAGCTAGGACCCAGCAGCTCTGCTCCACAGGCAGGAGACCACTGATCGGTAATAGAAGCCTGCAGATGCCACTCTGCATAGGTTATTGTCACTGCTATCTGCAGGAGATAAGTGCTGATTGCACGGTCTCCTCAGCTTCCTGACTCCCCTGTGTCTGCAGCAGTGAGAAGCCGCACACGGGGAGTCAGAACAGCTGCAGGGAAACGCAGGCTCCGGGACTGGGGGGGGTCGGCTCTGGTGCAGGGGGGGGGGGTGCTCTGCTGCAGGGGGGGGTCGCTGTGCTGCAGGGGGGGGTCGCTCTGCTGCAGGGGGTGATTCATACCTCAGCAGCAGTCACAGGAGTAGGTGCGCGCTCGGCTCTGTAATGAATAGTAGAAGGGAGAAACAGCGAGGCGGGGCTACAGTGGGTGGGTGGAGCCGGGACAAACAGCCTCACGGGCGGGACCCGGGATCAAAGGCTCAGAAGAGGGACTGTCCCGCTGTATCCGGGACGGTTGGGAGGTATGGTAATGTAGTGTGGTGATGCGGTGAGATGGACTCTTACAAATTATACTCGAAAATGTAGCTAGTTTTAAGCTTATTACAACTGATTCATAGTGAAACCACAGCTCTAACAACTCATACACACCAACAAACGTGTTACATTTTGGGTGGAAAATGATAGAAGTGAAATTCTCTTCTTGAAGGGTACTTTCACACTTTTTGTCTATTGATTTGTTGAAAAAGAAAAAAATAGCCACATGTAAACCCCCCCCCAAAAAAAAAACCAAGCCTGCATTTAACCAAAAAAAAAACCCAAGCCTGCTATTTTTCAAAACTATTTTTCATGCAATTTGTTTGTTGCTTTTTCTTTTAACTACATGTCACATCACTTATTGATCAGGTAAATTGAAAACTCCCATGAATTTTAAATGGAAAAAATGCAACAAAAAACCCCTCACACAACCACAGATACTTTTGTAAGCGAAATTCACTCCGTCTATGCCCTTGGAACTACAAATTAATAAATTTGTTTTACAAGCACCTGGAGAAATCATACAGCAAACACCATCTATGGTGTGCTGAAAATTTCTGCTTTATTACATCATGTGACCAGCTTATATAGTACCTCAAACAAAGAAATTACCATGCACCAATAAGAGCTGTAGGTGTGTGTAGAAATGTGAAACTTCCCGCCATCTCTGTTAGCTGAACCCTATGACATCATTCAGTTATAAGACCAGATGGTTTCTATAGAATACAAAATGGCTTGTATTCTCTCTCACTTTAACTCATGTATTTCTCACCAAATTAAGAAAATAACAATAGAGGTCTACCGGGGTAAAAAAAATGCCATGCCTAGGTCATTCTCTATTTTTAAAAACAGCATTGAAAATATATGTCAACAAAAAGAAACCTTAAAAAAAATGCAGTGACCTTTGTATTATACTTTTCTTATTGACGTCCAGTGATTTCTGGCTTTTTATTTGGCACAAAAAAGCTCTAAAAAAAATATATACAAAGCATTATTGTTCTTTTTTTTTTAATAATGCAAGGTAATCACATAATAATAGTCAAGTTACTAAAAAAAAACCAGAAAGTAAAAAGTTGCTAAGAAATATGCCAAAAATGGGGCTGTAGGGTTAGGCTATGTTCACATGTTGCATCTTTGCTGTAGCCAAAACCTATCTCTTGGCAGCAAAAAGCTGCTTCCAAAAAGTAGCTGTATGGACTCGGTATGTCTTCACAGTGGCTCCATGGGCTTGATGCAAGGAGTTTGTATGTTCTCCCCATGTTTGTGTGGGGTTCTTCGGGTTCTCCGGTTTCCTCCCACACCGCATAGACATACAGGTAGGGAATTTAGATCATGAGCAATGGGGAGAGTGATGATCATGTCTGTAAAGCGCTGCGAAATTAATAGCGCTATATACGTGAGTAAAATAAATAATCAGTGCCTATAATCATCTTAAATAGATCATCATAGCTGATTTCCAAGGAATTCCATAAAGCTCATGGTCCCAATTAATCAAGAAGCTTTTGCCATAATTCTGGTGTAAAACTGTCACAAGGCGATTTTTTCAGGCATAGCCAACCATCATGGCAGCGTCAGGATCTGTGTAAACTACAGATTCTGGCACTTTGCCTGCTAACTTTTCTGATGTCTGTGACAAGGAGATGCTGCCATCAACCCACAGACTTAGGCAGGCTAGCAAGAGTTAATCTCTGCTGGGCTGCTTGAAGTCTCTTTGCTCGCATGCTGTGGGGGAGCCACTCACATTCGCTCCCCTCCTGTATATGCTGGCTGGACAATTCCATTAATGCCAACTATAGCTTCTCTATACTGGTCTGGTGAGGTGTTGTGATCCAGACTTACTGGTGGTTGTTTTTCATTATTGCTGTGAATGGTTGTGGTGTTAACCCTTGTTTTCTTTTGTTATCTTCCTGCTCTTGCTTTTCTCCTTAGTTTCTTACTGTTTATTCCTGTGAGTTTGCAGTGTGCATGAGATTTAGTTTTCACCTGTCTGTCTTAATCTGTGTTTCCATCACACTCCTGTTGTTTCCTTACCAGGGAAGGGGGAGGTGACAGATTAGATCTGCTCATGACAATAGTAAGGTAAGGGAATCTCCATCTTCAGGGGTAATCTGGAGGTCAGGGAGAAAGCGATAATAAGGTATGGGACTCCAGCATCTCCACCTTCAGGGGTATTCTGGAGGTCAGGGAGGAAGGAATAATTAGGTATGGAACTCCGGCATCTCCACCTTCTGGGGTAATCTGGAGGTCAGGGAGGAAGGGATAATTAGGTATGGAACTCCGGCATCTCCACCTTCAGGAATAATCTCGAGGTCGGGGAGGAAGGTATAATTAGGTATGGAACTCCGGCATCTCCACCTTTAGGGGTAATCTGTAGGTCAGGGAGGAAGCGATACTAAGGTACAGGACTCCGGCATCTCCACCTTCAGAAATAATCTGGAGGTCAGGGAAGAGGGGATAATAAAGTACGGAACTCCGGCATCTCTACCTTCAGGGATAATCTGGAGGTCAGGGAAGAGGGGATATTAAGGTACGGGACTCCGGCATCTCAATCTTCAGGGCTAATCTGGAGGTCATAGTGGAAGGGATAATTAGGTATGGAACTCCGGCATCTCCACCTTCAGGGTTAATCTGTAGGTCAGGCAGGAAGGGATACTAAGGTATGGGACTCTGGCATCTCCACCTTCAGGGGTAATCTGGAGGTCAGGGAGGAAGTGATAATTAGGTATGAAACTCCGGCATCTCCTCCTTCAGGTGTAATCTGTAGGTCAGGGAGGAAGGGATACTAAGGTACGGGACTCCAGTATCTCCACCTTCAGAGATAATCTGGAGGTCAGGGAACAAAGGACAATAAGGTACGGAACTCCGGCATCTCCATCTTTAGGGGTAATCTGTAGGTCAGGGAGGAAGGGATACTAAAGTATGGGACTCCGCCATCTCCACCTTCAGGGATAATCTTGAGGTCAGGGAAGAAGGGATAATAAGGTACGGAACTCCATCATCTCCACATTTAGGGGTAATCTGGAGGTCAGGGAGGAAGGGATAGCCTAGAGTTCTCTAGTGTGAGGGACAGTATAGGATCTCCCTGTCCCTTGCTATCCTGCAGTCACATTGACAAAAAGCTCTTAAAAAGGTCACAAAATATTTGCCTAAAAATGGTGCTACCTTTGGCTTTTTAACACTTGTAACAGGCAGCGCTGCCACAGTGAGCAACGTTCACGCAGAACGGGATGTGGCAAGGTCTCCCTGACAAATCCTTCATAATAGGTATCATAACCATTGCATAAATGATGCCAAGAACCTCTGCCATCCCCAAGATGGGGTAATGCATCTGACAGGGGTGCACGGTAGTTTTAAGATGCGCCAATTTGATGAAGAAGCGCACATCTCTTAGTGAATTTGGCGCTTCTTACTCCCACACTTCCTCAATGACGCTCATGCAAATCTCTCATTGTATGTCCTTTCGCAGAGTATGAGTACAGACTGTCCGTATTTTCCAATAACATGAAGGAAGCAGAGCGTTTACAAAGAGAAGAACTGGGAACGGCGCAGTATGGCGTGACACAGTTTAGTGACCTTACAGGTATGCGATCAGCATTGCTCCGTGTTAATGCATCATTTATTATTTTTGTTAGTGTTTGCATTGTGTTGCTCGCTGTAGACCTTTCTATTCTCATATTTTCCCTTTTATTCTCACTATGTACACTCAGTTTCATATTACATATTGGTTTAGTTTCCTTGTCTACCCTACTAAAGGGAAATGAACCAGGACATTAGTGGGACTAGGAGAAAATATAAAGCTTACACTTAGGGGTACTTTGCATGCTGCAACATCGCTAGCCGATGCTAGCGATGCCGAGCGCGATAGTCCCCGCCCCGTCGCACATGCGATATCTTGTGATAGCTGCCGTAGCGAACAGTATCGCTGTGGCAGCTTCACATGCACTCACCTGCCCTGCGACATCGCTCTGGCCAGCGACCCGCCTCCTTCCTAAGGGGGCGGGTCGTGCGACGTCACAGCGACGTCACACGGCAGGCGGCCAATAGAAGCGGAGGGGCGAAGATAAGCGGGATGTAAACATCCCGCCCACCTCCTTCCTTCCGCATAGCCGGTGGAGGCAGGTAAGGAGATGTTTGTCGCTCCTGCGGCTTCATACACAGCGATGTGTGCTGCCGCAGGAACGAGGAACAACATCGTACCTGCGGACGCACCGATATTATGAAAATGAACGACGTGACAGAAATCACCGATTTTTGACTGTTTGACGCTCGTTCATCTTCTCTCCTAGGCTTTACATGTTGCGACATCGTTATCGACACCGGATGTGCGTCACTTTCGATTTGACCCCGACGATATCGCAGGTGCGATATCGCAACGTGCAAAGTACCCCTTAGGGTGATCGCTAAAGGGGGTGCAGTGCGAAGACTCTGATAACTCTCTGCCATGTAAGAAAATAGAAAGACAATGGTTTTATAGATGGTACAGTGCGTGCACCCCTATGTAAAAATGGCCAAATTGTAACCAATTAGCCATTTTCCCTCCCCAGTGTTATATGACTCATTAGCATTACAACAAGGTCTCAGGTGAGCAGATGTGTTATATTTGGTGTTATCTCTCATACACTCTCTAAAACTGGTCACTGGAAATTTAACATGGCTCCCCATGACAAAGAATTCTTTGACGATCTGAAAAAAATAATTGTTTCTCTATATAAAGATGGCCGAGGCTATAAGACGATTGTTACCACCCTGAACCTCACCTGCAGCACAGTGGACAAGACCATACAGCAGTTTAACAAGACAGGATGGGGGAGTCCGCCTGTTAGTGCTCAGACCATATGCTGCACACTTTCTTAAATTGGTCTGCCTGGGTGTTGTCCAAGAAGGAAGCCTCTTCTAAAGATAATGCACAAGAAAGCTGCAAACAGTTTGCTGAAGACAAGCAGACTAAGGATGTGGATTACTGGAACCATGTCCAAGATAAACATATTTGGTTCAGATGTTGTTAAGTGTGTGTGGTGGCAACCAGGTGAGGAGTACAAAGACAAGTGTGTCCTACCTAAAATCAGGCATGGTGGAGGGAGTGTCATGGTTTGGGGCTGCATGAGTGCTGCCGGCTGTGGGGAGCTACAGTTTATATAGGGAACCATGAATGTCTACATGTCTGGTGACATCTTGAAGCAGAGCATGATCCTCTCCCTTCATATTCCAACATGATAATGACCTCAAACACATCCAAGACGACCACTGCCTCGCTAAAGAAATTGAGAGTAAAGGTGCTGGACTGGCCACTGTCTCCAGCCCTAAACTCTATGGAGAATCTGTGGGGCCTTCTCAAAGAGAAGGTGGAGTAGCGCAAGGTCTCTAACATCCATCATCTCCGTGATGTCATCATGGAGGATGGAGAAGGATCCAGTGGCTCCTGTGAAGCTCTAGTGTTTTTGATGCCCAAGAGAGTTAAAGCAGTGTTGGTACACACAAAATATTGACACTTTCGGCGCAATGTGGCCATTTTGACTTAGTGGTGTACACATAACTGTTGCCCACGGTGTAGACATTAATGGCTGTGTGTTGAGTTATTTAGAAGACACCAAATTTAAACTGTTATACAAGCTGCAGTAACACTGTACATTGTATCACAGGGTCAGATCTTCAGTGTCCTGCCATGAAAAGATATTAAATATTTACAAAAAATGCGAGGGTGTACTCACTTTTGAGATATATTGTGCGCCATATACTTGTGACAGTGCAATACATCCTGATTGTGCTATGACTTTATGAAGAGTTAACTCAACATAACTCAAATGAATTGGCCTATTACCGTCTCAATGTGGTTTCGCCGGCAAACTCTCCCAACCTGATCGATAAAAAATATAAAGCCTCAAGGTTTGTGTCTATGGTCTTAGGGGAAATCCCATATTCATTTTTTAAAAACAAAGAACTAAAGCCTGCTTTACACGCTTCAATTCGTTGTGCGATCTCATTTGCGATCGCACCCGCCCCCATCGTTTGTGCAATTGTTGCCCATGTCACACAATCCTGTAACCCCCCTTCACACGTACTTACCTTCCAAACGACTTCGCTGTGGGGGGCGAACATCCACTTCCTGAAGGGGGAGGGACGTTCGGCATCACTGCGACGTCACACAGCGGCCGGCCAATAGAAGCGGAGGGGCGGAGATGAGCGGGACGTAAACATCCCGCCCACCTTCTTCCTTCCGCATTGCCGGCGGGACGCAGGTAAGTTGTGTTCATCGTTCCCGGGGTGTCACACGGAGCTACGTTTGCTGCCACGGGAACGATGAACAACAGGACGTTCAATTTTTAAAAAATGAGCGACGTGTCAGCGATGAACGAGAAGGTGAGTATTTCTACTCGTTCATAGCTGTCACACGCTACTATATGACTAACGATGCCGGATGTGCATCACTTACGTGACCCCACCAATATCTCATTAGATATATCATAGCGTGTAAAGCCCACTTAAGGAAACCTGGTGCAAAAAAAAAGGAAAATTCACAAAAATTAAAAAAAAAGTATCTAAAAAACAAACAAAAAACCCCTTTATCGACAGAAATCTCAAAGCAATGATAAAAACAAGTTAATCTCAAAAAAGGCTCATATGAACAGATAGTAGGTATAAATTTGCCCACAAGAGTCAAAACACTGTTTGATGAAATGTTAAAAAATATATATTTTATTAGAAAAATAATTTAAAAATATGAATATTGAAATATTTATTAAAATAAATAATGAGAACAAAAAGTCCTTACAAAGACAGGGTTATTCCTAAAAGGTAAGTGCAGTGCATTTCCATGTGGAGCTTCCAATGGCAGATATCAATGTAAAGTGCATAGTGCTCAAATGAGAATACTGCAGTGGAAATAAAAGGAATGACACAGAAAAGAAGGATATAGAAGACCTGGGGATAGAGTCTGTGGAGCTCACCTACCCTCAGCCCGACGCACGTTTCATCTTGTGTTAGACTTTCTCAGTGGGGGTAGTGATATGAATGAGCAGCAGATGGTGGTGTCTGACGAGCAGCAGATGGTGCTAGAAAATATAGTAATACTGTTTCACAGGTAACACCATAATTAGTATGTATAGCATTTGTCCGGAGAAAACCGATCCACAGGATTCTCGGACCTCCTTTCTAATTGTAAACAACCCCGATAATAAGCACTAAAGTATCCCCTTTTTTGTCATTTTCACTCCTACCATAGGATATTTTTTATAATTTCTATTACTGTTTTATAATAAAATACTCTGTGAATTCTATTCTAATAGCTGAAGAATTCAGGAGCAAGAGCTTGAATTTTACCATGAAATTACCCGACATCAAGCAAAAGTCAACAGTAACTGCAATTCCATCAGATAAAGACTGGAGAAAATATGGTGTCATTTCTGAAGTGAAAAATCAGGTAAGAATTCACAACTTGTATAGTAGAAGTGTTATATACTCTGTGATAGGAGTATGTCTATAACATACAAAGCATAGGACCTCAAGAAAAGGTGATAGTTCCTCCTCCGGACTTTCATGATCTGGTGAATTCCAGCGTAACGCATGTAACATTTACATGATACTTTCGATGTCAGAAGAAGGGTCGGCATTAGAGGGGGTCTTGAGAAAAAACCGGGTCTTAAGAAAAAAAAAAAAAATGGACCAAGATTAGTGGTGTAGCTTAGCGTAAAAAAAATTGTAGGGTCTCGTTTTTTGACTTTCAAAGTTGGAAACCAAGATTTTAGTTCCCAATTTACATCTCCCCACTCCGGTTTATTTGCTATCTCAAGGTGACTTATGTAGGATTCCACATTGTTCTTGGTTGGCTTGGGAAAGAAATGAGCTTTCCACCCCTTTAGATCTTTGGACCAATCATAATTCGAAAGGTCCACTGCCAGGATCACAAGGGCATAAGTTAGGGAGGTTTGGACCCTCTGTGCCAGGTTCTATCTTGCTTTGTTCTAACTAGTCTTAAGCACCAACCGTACTTAAAAAAAAAATACTCTTAGGCCGCTTTCACACTGCGTTGTGATCGCCGTTTAGTTGTCCCGTCAGGGCTTCCGTCCAAACTCCCCTGTAAAACGGGTTTCAAACACATGCGCCGACGGGGCCATTGACTATAATGGTGCAGACGGAGTCACTCTGTGGTCTTTCATGCACAATTTTCGGGCAAATACGTTTTCTGGAGGCAGACACTCAGATGTAGTAGACTGCGTCTGGGTGTCCGCTTCCAGAAAGCGTATATGCCCAAAAATGGTGCACGAAAGACCACAGAGTGACGCCGTCTGCACCATTATAGTCAAAGGTCCCGTTGGCGCATGCGTCCAAAACTCGTTTTGCGGGGGGTTTGGATGGAAGCCCCGACAGGACCACTGAATGGAGGTCAAAACGCAATGTGAAAGGGCCCTTATTCTCAAAACTGTAACTTTCTTGGCGTACATCTCCCCTTTATGCTTTCTAGGGAAACTGTAATTCATGCTGGGCTTTTGCTGCAGTTGGCAACATTGAAGCACAATGGGGGATTCAAGGATGTCCTAAGAACTTATCAGTCCAACGTAAGTGGCTCTGAAATGCGTTAACAAGATACAGAATACTTAATTACTGTAAAGCTAAGTTTCTTCTTATGTTTAGGGTAGGTTGAGATTACTTTGTACTTAGTCTCATTTTTCTATAATTTTGTGCCTGAAAAGTACTGTGATGCTTTGTACATTTTTATCCTGATAAAATCAGATATAAAAAGCTTCCATGTTCTGTGAGCCAAGATGGTGCTATTGTTAAGTTATCTTATCTACAGTATATCATAAAAGTGAGTACACCCCTCACATTTTTGTAACTTTTATCTTTTCATGGGACAACACTGAAGATCTGACCCTGTGATACAATGTACAGTGTCAGTGTGCAGCTTGTACAACAGTGTAAATTTGGTGCCCTCTAAATAACACAAAACACAGCTATTAATGTCTAAACAGCTGGCAACAAAAGTGAGTACACTCCTAAGTGAAAACAGCCAAATTGTGTCCAAAGTGTGAATATTTTGTGTGGCCACCATTATTTTCAAGCACGGCCTTAACTCTCTTGGGCATGAAGGTCACTAGAGCTTCACAGGAGCTGCTGGATCCTCTTCCATCCTCCATGATGACATCATGGAGCTGGTGGGTGTTAGAGACCTTGCGCTCCTCCACCTTCTGTATGAGGAAACCCTACAGATGTTCAATAGGGTTTAGGTCTGGAGACGCTTGGCCATTCCAGCACCTTTGCCCTCAGTGGTTTTTAACAAAGTAGCGTTCGTCTTGTAGCTGTGTTTGGGGTCGTTGTCATGTTGGAATTCTGCCCAGTTTCTGAAGGGCGGCGATCATGTTCTGCTTCAGGATGTCAGAGTACCTGTTGGCATTCATGGTTCCATCAATGAACTGTAGCTCCCCACAGCTGACAGCACTCATGCAGCCCCAAACCATGACACTCCACCACCATGAATAACTGTAGGGAGGACATACTTGTCTTTGTCCTTCATACCTGCTTGCCACTGCACACATGACATCAACTGAACCAAATACGTTTATCTTGGTCTTATCTGACCACAGGGCATGGTTCCAGTAATCCATGTCCTTATTCTGCTTGTCTTTAGCAAACTATTTGAAGGCATCCTTGTGTATGATCTTTAGAAGAGGCTTCCTTCTGGGATGACAGCCGTGCAGACCAATTTGATGCAGTGTGCGGCGTATGATCTGAGCACTGACAGGTGGACCCCCACAACTGTAAACTCTGCAGCAATGCTGGCAGCACTCATACATTTATTCTAAAAAGGTGACCTCTGGATATGACGCTGAACACATGCAGTCATCTTTTTTGGTCGACCATGGTGAGACCTGTTCTGAGTGGAACCTGTCTTTTCATACCGCTATATGGTCTTGGTCACCGTGCTGCAGCTCATTGTCAGAGTGTTGGCTATACATGTATAGTCTTGGCTGTCTTTATGTAGAGGAACAATTTTTTTTTCAGATCCTCAGAGAATTCTTGGCTATGAGGAGCCATGCTGAACTTCCAGTGACCACTATGAGAGAGTGTGTGAGAGATAACACCAAATGTAACACACCTGCCCCAATTCACACCTGAGACCTTGTAACACTAATGCGTCACATGACTCCAGGAAGGGAAATGGCTAATTGGGCACAATATGTCCATTTTCTCTTAGGGGTGTACTCACTTTTGTTTTGTGGTTTAGACATTAATGGCTGTGTGTTGAGTTATTTGGAGGGCACCAAATTTACCCTTTTATACAAGCTGCACACTGACACTGTACATTGTATCACAGGGTCAGATCTTCAGTGTTGTCCTAAGAAAAGATATAATAAAATATTTCCAAAAATGTGGGGGTGTACTTACTTTTGTGATGTACTGTATGTGCAATTAAAATGATATGTGATTTTATCACTTGGAGCTATTGTGTTAATTTCTCTTTTATTTCAGAGGTTATAGACTGTGGTCCTTGTGATGCTGGTTGTAGAGGAGGATTCACATGGGATGCATATATAGCTGTTCAAATGCAAGGTACGGTGAAAAGAACACCCTCTTATTAACAATAATTGCCATCTAAGCATTCAGACTCTCCAAAGCAGATTTGTCAGCTTAATATCTTGCCCCTTGTAGGGGCAGCGTATTACAGATACAAGGCTAAACCCCTATTAGCCAAATTGGTAGTTTGCTGTATTCATGAAGAGAAAACTGTTTTAGCCTCTCTTTGCCAGGCTGATGTGGATGCATATATACATAGTAGTCTCTCAATCACTGCAGAAACGGGCTGGGAAGGCGGGGAATAATTCCAGGGTCATATTTAAAATAGGACTCCTTAGGCAGGTGCCTAGGGCGGAAAAAATTGTAAGCTCTAATTTTTTGGGGAATAGATATTGCTGGCAAATGATTGTTTTAATATCTGGCAGTACCAAGGGTGGGATGGAGAGGAAAGAGGAACAAGGAGTCCTGGAGGTGATGATCCAGCTCCCATAGAGCCCTGATCTCATATCATCCAGTCTGTCTGGGATTACGTGAAGAGACAGAAGGATTTGCACAAGCCTCATACACAGAAGATCTGTGGTTATGTCACGACATGGACTTAGGGAAGGTCGGATGTGAGGTAAAACACACAACAGTGGTTTTACCAAAACAAACAACGGGTACTCAGGGGACACAATATCGATGGTGGGCTCTGATGCTAGTGAGAGGGAAGATGGACACCTCCTCTACTTATCTGCTGTTCTACCCTGCACTCCTTGCCAGTCCCCATACAGGTTCCTCACCTGATGCCGAGCAGGAACCTAAAGCCCTAAGGGACCCTGAAGATAGCCCTGGCTAGTGAGTGGGAAGGTAAGGATCAATAGTCCCACTGCTGCACTAAAAATTAACACACCAAAGGAAGGTGAGACTGACAGGGGGGAAACAACAACAGAGTAACTCCAGCAATCAATATGCATGAGGTACCAGTACAGCACCCTACACCTCCACCAACATTAAGGATTCCAGCAGCTCCTTCCACCTCCAGGGCCAGAATCCAAATGGCAAAAAGAATAACCAGCACCCTCTGCTGGAGGCAGAAGGTATACAAATGGACTGGGAGTGCTCCCAAACTGGAAACACCTGACCAAGAGTCAGAAGCAAACTGACATTAACCCTTGCCACACCCAAAGAAAGAAAACATCTATAATATGTAGAGTCTCATATGACAAAGAGAGAGTCTAGTCCTGATCACTAGTCTCAAAATGCAGAGAGACGGCCGTGACAAGTTAGTTCTCCAAGATGTTTGGAACAACTTCACTGCTAAGGTCCTTCAAAATTTGTGTGCACCTAGTGTATTGTGTATATGGAACTGATGGAGACAAAGAGTGGTCATCAAATATTGATTTGTTAATTCACTTTTCATTTTAATTGCTAAAAATAATCTATTAAGATTTATATTTTAAAGCAATCTTTCTTTACACATTTTTTTCCACACTTAAAACTTTTGCACACTCCTGTATATTTGATATTTTTTAAGGCGGTTTGGCCTCTGAAGATAAATATAAATATGAAGGCGTGCGGAAGGACTGCAGGAAAGGCCTGAAACCTGCCGCGTGGATTCATGACTTTCAGATGCTTCCAAGAAATGAGATAGGTAAGAATAGAACAATGCTCACACCATGAGTCCATCATCAAAAAACAAAGTCACAATTTTTTTTTATAAACCAACTGGGTCCATTGCGAACCACTGGGAATCATAATATGACAGACAAGCACAATGTTGTAGGATTGATTATTATTAAGTCTGAGAATATAGATAATAAAGGGCATTTGATACTTGGGGGAAACCATCAAGACTACACCCAATATTTAAAAAGTTATCAGAGCCTCCATAAAGGTGGCAAGATTACTTACTGGTCAATTTCTTGTTTTCTACTAGAAAAAAATAAAAAATATATATATATATATATATATATATATATATATATATATATATATACTAGCTGTAGTACCTGGTGCTGCCCAGGATAGTAATTGTCTCTCTCCTGCTCTCCCTATCTCCCAGTCTCTCTCCCTCTCTATCTCTCTATCTTTCAGTCTGTCTGTCTCTCTCTGTCTGTCTCTCTCTGTCTCTTTACCTGTCTGTCTCTCTCTGCCTGCCTCTTTCCCTGTCTCTCTCTGTCTGTGTGTCTGTCTCTGTCTCTCTGTCTCTGTGTAACAGAGAATGGTGAAGTAGGGCTTGCACGGCCGCGCCAGTGACCACTCTGAACATAGAGAGTTAATGTTCCTTTATTTCATCTTTAGGTCGACGCGTTTCTGGAGTCTCTGCTCCCTTCCTCAGGACAAACAGGAAAAAAGTACATCAAATCTGCTAGACCATGAGGACTGCAGGATCTATATACATTCAGTCATGATGACGTCAGAACCCAACCTTTTTCAAAAAAATCGGCGGGAAAGACACATCAAAAAAAAACACAAAAACACATAACAATAAAAATGACATGATACAAGAAAATGAGCAAGAAAAACAATTACATATGATAATATCACCATATTATTTCATGACATGACATAAAATAAAGGTTTGGAATAAAAAGATAAGATGATAAATAAATGTGTGGATTATTGTGTATTAGATAAAATCCGGGAATAAAAACCCTGCAACTTCAGTGCCGCTCTAAAGCGGTCTCGAACCCCTGGGAATATTTCCTCCTTTCTCAAAGAGGTGGCACATCAAAGGGAGAAAACCATGTCTCCACCCTAGGAGTCCTGAAAACACCCTTTGAAACCAAGTGTAGAAAGAAACACCTATAAATGTGTAGCTGTGTGGGAAGATACGTACAATTACTAGTGTTAACGTGACAATCCTGCGTAAGCATCTACGTGAAATCCCTAAGAAGGGGTGAAGAAAGTTCAGAGCGTGGGAAAAAAGAGAGTGCGCATGTCAGAAAAAGGTCCGGAGCTTGTTGAGACGAGGTGAAGAAAGTTCAAAGCGTGGGAAAAAAGGAGAGTGCGCATGTCAGAAACAAGGGGGTTCGGAGCAAGTCTTGCTCCGAACCCCCTTGTTTCTGACATGCGCACTCTCCTTTTTTCCCACGCTTTGAACTTTCTTCTCCTCGTCTCAACAAGCTCCGGACCTTTTTCTGACATGCGCACTCTCTTTTTTCCCACGCTCTGAACTTTCTTCACCCCTTCTTAGGGATTTCACGTAGATGCTTACGCAGGATTGTCACGTTAACACTAGTAATTGTACGTATCTTCCCACACAGCTACACATTTATAGGTGTTTCTTTCTACACTTGGTTTCAAAGGGTGTTTTCAGGACTCCTAGGGTGGAGACATGGTTTTCTCCCTTTGATGTGCCACCTCTTTGAGAAAGGAGGAAATATTCCCAGGGGTTCGAGACCGCTTTAGAGCGGCACTGAAGTTGCAGGGTTTTTATTCCCGGATTTTATCTAATACACAATAATCCACACATTTATTTATCATCTTATCTTTTTATTCCAAACCTTTATTTTATGTCATGTCATGAAATAATATGGTGATATTATCATATGTAATTGTTTTTCTTGCTCATTTTCTTGTATCATGTCATTTTTATTGTTATGTGTGTTTTTGTGTTTTTTTTTTATGTGTCTTTCCCGCCGATTTTTTTGAAAAAGGTTGGGTTCTGACGTCATCATGACTGAATGTATATAGATCCTGCAGTCCTCATGGTCTAGCAGATTTGATGTACTTTTTTCCTGTTTGTCCTGAGGAAGGGAGCAGAGACTCCAGAAACGCGTCGACCTAAAGATGAAATAAAGGAACATTAACTCTCTATGTTCAGAGTGGTCACTGGCGCGGCCGTGCAAGCCCTACTTCACCATTCTCTGTTATCAGCCAATTTGGGTGCTGCTGCCTTTGGCCGTTATTTGTTGCCTGCATAGTAGTTGTGACTCTCACAACTCTCTGGGTGAGTAATATTCATTATTTCACCCCACATATTACTCGGATAAGACCCTATTGCGCTTCTTTTTTCCACAGTTTCTTTATTATTTCTCTGTCTCTGTGTGTCTGTCTATCTCTATCGGTGTCTGTCTCTTGTCTGTCACTCTCTATGTCTCTTTCCCTGTCTGCCTCTGTCTTTGTCTGTCTGTCTCTATTTGTCTGTCTCTTTCCCTGTCTGTCTCTCTGTCTGTGTCTGTCTCTTTCCCTGTCTGTCTCTATCTCTGTCTCTTTCCCTGTTTGCTTTTGTCTGTCTCCTTCCCTGTCTGCCTCTTTCTCTGTCTGTGCCTATATTGATCTCTCTCTCTCAGTCCTTCTCTCCACAGAAATAATATCCCCTCACAGATAAGCTTCTTATACCAAGAATGTCCTTTGTTCCTATAGTAACCAATTACAGCTCCTATTAATGACCTGTAGTTCCAGGCTCCATTTACTTTCATGTAAGCAAGTTTTTTGGCGAATAACTGTAAAGCGTGGGGTTAAAATTTTCCCTCAAAATATAGTGTATGACGTTCCCTAAGTCAAATGAGGTGTCTGTGCAAAATTTCGTGATTTGAAATGCGACGGTGCGGATTCCTTTAGCGGCCATACACACATACATACACTCAGCTTTATATGCTAGATATATATATATGTTTATATATATAAATTATGTCTTTATTTTGCAGCGATGACTTCTTATGTTGGTAACAATGGCACATTGACAGTTATAATAAACAATGCTATACTACAGGTAAGTGTATATTTACATGCAAAATAAATATATTATATTGGACATATTTTCACTCTAACCCCCAAAAGTGGGCAAAATTCAACTTATTAAATCAACTTATTATTTGGCTGCACACCCTCTGACCTTTGGAATAAATTACTGCAATCACAGTAATAATCATAATAACCATAATAATAATAATCATCCACAAGTTTCTTACTCCTCTCACCCGGAATTTTGGAGTCTTCTTTATAAACTGCTCCAGGTCTCTCATATATGAAGACATCTTCTCTTCTCTCAACAGCAATTTTAAAATCTCTCCACAGGTGTCACAAGAACTATGACTTATGAATCAAACCCAGCTTTCTGACAATGGGCACTACCTTGCCCCCAAAATACTTTGGTTACTTTCAGATTTCATGATGTTTTGTTTCAAATCTGTTTTATTATTATTTTTAAGTTTATAAATCAAGCATACATCTTGAACATTTATAAAGATTATAAAACATAAACAGTGATCTCTCAGTTTCAGAATGACAAAAATAACATCACATTGTATATTTCATTGGAACTCTATAAGCTATCCTTATGCTAACACTCCATGACAAACCATACACTAGAAATTAGAGTTCCAGCTAAACATGTCTTCCTGATAATTGACAAGACCACTCTCAGCATAAAACAATCCCCTTTTAAGTTATTGAATAAACATTTAAGAAAAAGTAGAAAACTAGAGGAAAAAAAAAAAAAAGAACAGATATAAGCTTAGAAAAGAAAGAATCAGAGTGAAGAAAGTAGGGTAAAGAGGGGGTGGGGAAAAAAAAAGTTTGTCACCATTTCTCATCCCAAATAACCTGCCAGACTCACCGTGAACTCAGGAGACTCCATGAACGTAATCCACGGTCCCCACACTGTGATAAATTTTTCCGTGAGCCCATTTAAGGCCCCGTCACACTAAGCAACATCGCTAGCAACATCGCTGCTAACGAACAACTTTTGTGACGTTGCTAGCGATGTTGCTGTGTGTGACATCCAGCAACAACCTGGCCCCTGCTGTGAGGTCGTTGGTTGTTGCTGAATGTCCTGGGCCATTTTTTAGTTGTTGCTGTCCCTCTGTGAAGCACAGATCGCTGTGTGTGACAGCGAGACAGCAACAACTAAATGTGCAGGCAGCAGGAGCCGGCTTCTGCGGAGGCTGGTAACCAATGTAAACATCGGGTAACCAAGAAGCCCTGTCCTTGGTTACCCGATATTTACCTTTGTTACCAGCCTCCGCCGCTCTCACTGTCAGTGCCGGCTCCTGCTCTGTGCACATGTAGCTGCAGCACACATCGGGTAATTAACCCGATGTGTGCTGTAACTAGGAGAGCAGGGAGCCAGCGCTAAGCATTGTGCGCTGCTCCCTGCTCTGTGCACATTTAGCTGCAGTACACATCGGGTAATTAACCCGATGTGTGCTGTAACTAGGAGAGCAAGGAGCCAGCGCTAAGCATTGTGCGCTGCTCCCTGCTCTGTGCACATTTAGCTGCAGCACACATCGGGTTAATTAACCCGATGTGTGCTGTAACTAGGAGAGCAAGGAGCCAGCGCTAAGCATTGTGCGCTGCTCCCTGCTCTGTGCACATTTAGCTGCAGCACACATCGGGTTAATTAACCCGATGTGTGCTGTAACTAGGAGAGCAAGGAGCCAGCGCTAAGCATTGTGCGCTGCTCCCTGCTCTGTGCACATTTAGCTGCAGTACACATCGGGTAATTAACCCGATGTGTGCTGTAACTAGGAGAGCAGGGAGCCAGCGCTCAGTGTGCGCTGCTCCCTGCTCTCTGCACGTGTAGCTGCGTGCGGTGGTAACCAAGGTAAATATCGGGTTGGTTACCCGATATTTAACTTAGTTACCAAGCGCAGCATCTTCCACGCGGCGCTGGGGGCTTGTCACTGGTTGCTGGTGAGCTCACCAGCAACTTGTGTAGCGACGCTCCAGCGATCCCTGCCAGGTCAGGTTGCTGGTGAGATCGCTGGAGCGTCGCAGTGTGACATCTCACCAGCAACCTCCTAGCAACTTACCAGCGATCCCTATCGTTGTTGGGATCGCTGGTAAGTTGCTTAGTGTGACTGGACCTTTAGTTCAGCTGTGAGTTCCTCCATTCCCTGGAGGTTTGCCATCTCCTCTACCCAGTCAGCTAACGTGGGGCATCTAGTCTGTTTCCAGTATCTGGGAATAATTATACGGGCTGCTGCTAAACAAAATCGCAGCAGGTCCCTCTTTTGTGACTTGAATGAACCTGGGAGGATAGAGAGGAGGGCCACCTGGGGAGATCTCTCCACCTCACCCCCACTCATCTTTTTATACAGAGAAAACACTGAGTCCCAGAATGGTTGCAATTTAGTACAGCTCCACCATATATGTAACATAGACCCTTTTTCTGTACCACACCTCCAGCACATGTCGGACACTGAGGGAAAGATAGCGTGCAATTTGGTCGGGTATTGGTACCACCTTGTGAGAATTTTATAGTTTTTCTCTTGGGCGGCACAAGCCAGAGAAAGTTTGTGGGTCCACAGAAACACCCTGCTCCATCCGTCTTCCGAAATGTCCTCTCCCAGTTCCTCTCTCCATCTATAGACAAATTTGGGTTTGTCCGACATGTCTCTCTGGTTCAGCATTTTATAAATAAGAGAGATGACATGCCCGGGTGACGAACCCTGCAAGAACAATTTCTCAAATGAAGTAGGGGGGGTCCTCAAATTCCTCTCCCTGTCCTGGTTGGATAGAAACGATTTCAGCTGCATATATTCTATCCAGGAAGCTTCTCGCCCTGTGGCCCGTAGAGATGTATAAGGGGGCAGGGTATTTCCCTGGAGCACATGAAAAAAACGAGTTTCCTCCACCCGAGCATACCCCAGAAATTTATTGGAATGAAGCCCCGGAGGGAACTCCTGGTTGCCAAAGAGGGGGGTAAGTGGACCCCTCCCCTGTGAGAGAGAACCCCTCTTAACCTCACCGTCCCACGTCCCCATCACTGTCCAAATGAACTCCATTCCCTTCTCTATCTGTGACCTACTCTCCTTTCCCATCCATGAGAGGAAGTGCAAAGGGACTCCCAATCCGTCCTGTTCGATCGCCACCCATTGTTTCGAGTTCCTATGGAAGTGCCAATCCATTATCCTCGTTAGGATAGTTGCCCTGTAGTATAACTGGAAATTTGGGAGCCCCGCCTCTCCATTATTTTTGTGTCTGGTAAGAGTTTTTATGCTTGTCCGAGGTCTCCGATTCCCCCAAACGAACCTTGACAAAGCCGTCCGAATTTTGGAGAAGTAACTCCCCGGCAGCTGAATAGGTACCGTTTGGAACAAGAAAAGAAACCTAGGAAGAACATCCATTTTAATAGCGTTGATAAGCCCAAACCACGATAGTCTTTTTTTGTCGTACTTCTTTAAATCCCTAATTGTCCTCTCTAACAGGGGTATAAAATTATGATGCATAATTTTTGTTGGATCCCGAGGAACAACTACCCCCAGATATTTTATAGCTGACAGTTGCCACTTAAAGGGAAAATTTTGGGTTGTACGGGCTAGATCTTCCGCCGACAGGGTCACATTCATAGCCTCTGATTTAGAGAAGTTCACTTTAAAATTACTTAAGTTACCAAACTCCTCGAACTCTTTGAGCAAAGACGGGAAGGATATGTGTGGCTGGGAAATAAACATGAGAAGGTCGTCCGCAAATAAAGCTAATTTGCGATTCCCTCCCCCGGCCTCTATCCCATGGATACTAGCATTATTTCTTATGGCAACCGCGAGATGCTCCATGACAATGACGTAGAGCAGAGGTGACAATGGACATCCCTGTCTTGTTCCATTGTGGACCTGAAACGATGACGTCAGAAACCCATCCGTCTTAACTTTTGCAGAGGGTCTCGAATAAAGGGACGCAATCCTATCTAAAATTTTTTTGCCCAAACCCACCTGCTTTAAAGCGGCCATCATGAAACTCCAACTGACCCGGTCAAAGGCCTTCTCCGCATCCACTGAGAGTAAACACATAGGAAGAGAATAAGCCCTCGACCGGGCCATCAGGAGGAACAGTTTGTTGGTGTTGTCCCGTGCCTCCCGACCTTGTACGAACCCCACTTGATCTGTGTGTATTATCCCAGGCAAGGAAGGAGCAAGTCTGTTGGCTAAGGCTTTGGAAAAAAGTTTTAGGTCTAGATTGATCAGTGAAATGGGTCTGTAATTTGTAACTAACATGTGATCCTTCCCCGGTTTGGGGATAACACATATATGGGCTTCGAGAGATTGCGCCACCCATTGGGAATTTTCTGAGATGGAATTAAATACTTTAGTCAAGAACGGGGATAGCTGAGTTTGGAATATTTTATAAAATTTAGGGGTAAACCCATCTGGACCCGGACTTTTGCCTGAGGGAGATTCTTTAATGATGGATGCCACTTCTGCTTCTGTAAAGTCCGTCTCTAAATTTTCAACCTGAGCACTGGGTATAACCGGTAGGGCCGTTCTGGATACGTTGTCGTTTATTTTATTTTCTAATGCGTCATGTGGCATGTCTCCAAATTTGCTCTTTATGTTATATAGGTCTCTATAATACTTTTGGAACTGTTCCGCAATGAGAGTTGGGTTCTGAGTCGAAGAGCCGTCTGCTTCTTTAATCATGGGAATGTGGCTGGGGTCTCCCCTAGGGTGTAGAATCCTAGCTAGTGGTCTACCACATTTATCTGCATACTCATAGAGGAATCTTTTTATTCTAGTCCTATGTCGCTCATACTGTCGGTCGAGAATCGATTTAAGCTCCTCTCTATTTTTGACTAGCTCCGCCAGTGTCAAAGGTGATAATGTCTTCTTATGGGCCCTTTCCAGATCTGAAATATTCTGAAGTAGGGACAAAATGGTTTGGTCTCTCTCTCTCTTAAGCCTAGCCCCATGTTTGATCAAAACCCCTCTCATCACACATTTAAGTGCCTCCCACTGCACGGGAAGGGCTGTGGGGTCTTCTGAGTGTATTTCTAAAAATTCATCAATCGTGTTCTGTAGATCCTTCATGCACCCCTGATCCCCAAGCAGACTATCGTTCAGCCGCCAAGACCACGACCTTCCTGCCCCATCTGGGATAGTAAGGCTCAGGAATATAGGAGCGTGGTCAGACCAGGATATACTGCCTATAGAGGCCTGTATCTGCCAGGTCAGAGCCTTTTGGCTCACAAGAAACAGGTCTATGCGGCTGTACGAGGAGTGAGCCGGGGAGAAGTATGTGTAGTCACGCTCCACTGGGTGTAACGTTCTCCACATATCTACCAATCGAAGCTCTTGTATTGAGCGTTTAACTTTTGTTAGCTTTCTGAGAGAGAGAAAATTGTGTCCCGAAGTTGTATCTACCTTAGGGTCCAAAGTGAAGTTTAAATCGCCACCCACGATCACGGTCCCTTCTGCGAATTCATCCAATGATGACAGGAGAGAGGAGCAGGACGTCACCGGATCTCTGTTTGGTAAATACCAATTGACAATGGTAAAGATAGATGAATTAACATTGTTTCAAAAAAATGAATCTACCCTCAGTGTCCACTCTCGTGTCTAGAGCCGTGTGTACCAGGGCTTTATGGATGCCTATAGACACCCCTTTTGATTTTGACTCTGGGTTGGTGCTATGGACCCATTTGGTGTAATATCTGTCTTTAAAGTTAGGGAGGTGACCAGTGTTGAAATGGGTTTCCTGAATCAATAATATATGGACTCGTTTCTTATGCATGTCAAAGAATACCTGAGACTGTTTTTGCGGGACATTGAGGCCCCTCACATTCAATGAGCCAAAGGCAATCTGCGTCATTCTGAGGAGGAACGGTGAGGAACCGGGAAATAGGGTCAGAGGATGGGGATGGGAAGAGAGGTGTGGGTGAAGAGAATAGAAAAGGCTAGAGGAGGGAGAGAGAAAAAGAGAAAAAAAAAAAAAGGGGGGGGGTAGAAGAATTAAGCATATGAAGGAAACTACAAACAAAGAGAGAGTACCGTAGGCAAAAAGGACAAAGCACCTCTTGCCTGTAGGGTCGTAACGTGACCCTTATACTTGGTCAAATAAACTAGAGGTAAATGCAGAAAAATAAGAATCTCTATATACCAGGGATGTTAATCCTACGCCACTACCCTGTGGCGTGTTATCCCAATCAGGGAGGGAACTTTCCACAAAGGAGCCCCCTGCCCTGGACTAAAAAACAACTTTTAACTATATATATTTTGATTTGCAACTAAAGCTCTGTATAAAGAAGGGAGAAGGGGCTTTGAGAGGGTATTGTACCTTATAATGTTGAGGGGCGCCACCCCATTACACCCAGGATGGAAGGAGGGAACCCCCCACCTCCCTGTCCAGGGCGATACAATAACTCCACAACGCGAAATTCCCATCAGGACCAGGGGATAGACTCCATCGTACTATGATCCTATAACCAAAAACATACTAGAACAATTTAATCCACCATACTCTTATACATCAGACCGGCCTCCCTCCTCTTTCTCTACGAGAGCCACGCATCCGATCACCGGCTGGGACGGTGACTCCCCCCCCATTGGAAAGTCCGGCCAGTCCTCTATAGGCACTAATGGAATGTCCAAGGCCGCGGTGAATGAGGGTAAATACGCCGGAGACCGAAGAACATGCATTCGTCCAGCGTGCCGAACCTGTAGGCGGAAGGGGAACCCCCAGCTGTAAGGAAACTCGTACGAGCGGAGAATGTCCAGCAGAGGTTTAAGAGCTCTTCTCCTTTGTAGGGTAAAACGGGATAGATCTTGTAGAATCTGGATTTGGCTCCCCTCATACAATGGTGATACTCCACTGCGGAGCTTAAACAGAATGGCCTCCTTAATAACATAGCGGTGGACCCTACAGATCACATCCAGAGGTCGGTCGTTCTGGGCTGGTTTGGGGCCCAACGCTCTATGCGCTCTATCCAATTCCAGGGGTTGGCTCGATGGTTCACCCAGAATATTATTGAAGATCACTTGAAGGGTACCATGTAAGTCCTTGGACTCGACAGACTCAGGCAGGCCCCGCACTCTGAGATTGTTTCTTCGGCCCCTATTTTCAGCATCATCTATTGCTTCAACCACGTATTGTATTTGGCGGGAGTGTTGTTCTAATAGTGCCCCGTGGGCCTGTGAAGTGTCCTCCATATTCTGAATTTTAGCTGCCTGCACTTGACTCTGGGTGTCCACTCTCTCCACCTCCCCCTTCAGGGCTGACAGCTCTGTGTGGTACGCCTGCTCCAGCCTGGTTATATATGTCTCCATCTCTTCCCTGGTGGGTATAGCTGAGAAACGTGCCCGGATCTCATTAAGCTCTGCAGAACTCCTGACTCTTGTGTTTTTGTTATGGCTGGCCCTGACCCTGCATGCTTGTCTGCATCTGGTAACTTTAGATTTATGTTGTGCTTCTCCCTGGGTACGGTCTCATTTCTGTCAGGGACCTGTAACTCATTTGCAGTGCAGTGTCCCCCCTCCTGAAATTCCTCACACTCCTGCATCTGTGTTTTAGGAGAGGACGTTACTCCCCCCTCCAGAGGCCTCCAGGCTTCAGGGCTACTGTTCAGGGCTTCACTCCGGGTGGTCTCTCCTCTCAGTCGCGTCAGCTGCTGAGCCTTTCCCTGCATCTCCATAGCTGCCATCTCACTGCTGCACGCTGAGCTCACCTCGTGTGTAGCCTTAGCAGCCATCTTGGGTGTCACCTGTGAAGCTTCTCTCTGCCCCGGCCCGGATAAAAAGTGTTTGATCCCTCTCTCCTCCGATCGTGAAGCTCTGCTGCTGCACCCCTGGGATCTCCCTCGTCTCCTCCGCTGCATAGCCTGTGTTGCAGAGTCCTCAGTTGCGTGGATCATCAGTTATAAAGTCCAGTGGCAGGAGCTAAGACAAGTCACGTCCTCACTCCTTCATAGCCAGGACACGCCCCCCAGATTTCATGATGTTTTGCACACAATCATGGCACCCAGTGCAAGAAATAGCAAAAACAACCAAAAAACACCTCTGTCCTCCACCATACGTGACTGTAGGTACTGTACTCTTTTCTTTGAAGGCCTCATTCTGTTTTCGGTAAACAGAATTATGTTCTTTACCAAAAAGCTCTATCTTGGTCTTATCTATCCACAAGACGCTGTTCCAGAAGGATTTTGCTTACTCACATACATTTTTGTAAACTGCAGTCTAGCTTATTTATGTCTCTGTGTCAGCAGTGAGAGTCTTCCTGGGTCTCCTCCATTTCATTAAAATGTGGACTGATAGTTTGCGCTAACACTGATGCCCCCTGAGCCTGCAGGACAGCTTGAATTTCTTTGGAACTTGATTGGGTTGACTTATCCATCATGTGAACTATCCAGCATTGTAATCTTTCATCAATTTTTCTCTGACGTCCACATCCAAGGAGATTTGCTACAGTGCCATTAGTTGTAAATGTCTTGCCAATGTTGTGCACCATGGACAAAGGAACCTCAAGATCTCTGGAGATGGACTTGTAGCCTTCAGATAAGTGTTCTTATTCAACAATTTTGGTTCTCAAGTCAGTTCTTTTCTCCTCTTTCTGTTCTCCATGCTTAGTGTGGCACACCTAGACACACAACGCAAAGAGTGAGTCAACTTCTCCCCTTTTTTACCTGGTTTCAGGTGTGATTTTCATATTGCCCACATCTGTTAATTGCCACAGGTGAGTTTGAATGAAAGCTACAGGCTTGAAACAAACTTGTTTACTGACAATTGTGGAAAGCTGCTACCAATTTTATCTGGTCAATTTTGAGGGTTTTGTGTGAAATTATGTCCAATTTGCATTTTTTTTCTCTGTCTTTTTTATGTTGTTCCAATACACACAATGGAAATAAACATGTGTCTAATAAAACACGTGTAATTACATTATTTTTCTGGGAACAATACTTAATTTTCTGGAATTATTTAAAGGGTGCCAACACTTTTGGCCAAGAGTCTAACCTCATACATATAAATAATGTACATATATATTTATTTATAATGTACAGTAAATAATGAAGCGGTTTTTGTTCTGTCCGTAGCATTACAATAAGGGAATTATACATAATATCCATAAGTCATGCGATCCTGATCTTGTGAACCATGTGGTTTTGATAGTAGGGTATGTTCGAGGTAAGAAAATTATCTTTCTACTTTTGGAATGATCACTTTTTATTGAAAATTACATCTAACCACCGAATACATTATTACAGCATTCATCTGCTCTTTATCAGAATGCTCCTGTTTTCTACATGTGACATTTGATTCCGACCTAGCGTCAATGGTGATGATGTGTCTATGCTGCAGGAACGAATCTAGCGTTGCAAATTTATTTGTAAGAAATTTAAAAAAAAACACCCCAAGCAATCAAATTGTAACCCTTCTTTTCTCATTGTGAAAATAACAAAAATCTGAACGCTAAAAATAACATATTTGGTATCACCACATATATAAAAGTTCAAACCTATGGGGTTGACTTGATCTAAACCTAGTTGTAGTCCACCTCTCTCAATAAAGACCAGGATTCTTATATATAGTTTACGTTGGTACAAAACAAGAACATAAAGACAGAGATCCCTATGATTTTGTCTTTTTTTTTTTAATTTTTTTTTATTTTATGTAGTGATCACACCCTTCATCAAATTTTTCATGTTGATCTCTCCACCTCTCTATTGCGGAGATTTTAACAATCAAAGTATTCGGCAACCAATGAGTTAACTTTCTTTTAAGTCGAAGTGGGTGTTATCAGACAGCTTTCACTGGGGGTGTGTATTTCTTCTTGTATTTGCCTTTTCTTGTTCTGGCACCAACAGTTGTTTTTCCTTCATCCTCTTCTAATTGGAACATTTGATGATGATGATGACGATGATGATGATGATTATGTCTAATTTATTGATCCTTACCAAATATTTTATCTAGACGGAAAAATACCTTATTGGATTGTGAAAAACAGTTATGGCACGGAATGGGGAGAAAAAGTATGTTGATGATAATTCTTTATTTTTTTTATTTTTTTTTTATCATTACCATTTTAATAAATAGATCAGTAGTGTGTTTCCCCAAAAAGAGGATACGCTAGGGCTTATTTTCAGGGGATGTCTTATATTTACCCATCAACAACAATCAACATTTATTCTTGAACACAAAAATTAAATAAATCAACATTTATTAAAATATAATCAAGTCATCACATTCTGGAACATCAACATTTTGTGTTACTCCTATTACTGGCTCAGATGCACATTTACGTATCTGATCTGCTATTCTCATGGTGCAAAACCAGTCCTATAGTAGTGGGCACACACTATATTTACAAAGGTTTAAATTACCTGGTTAAAATTTATTATTCCCTATGTATTGCTAAGTTTTACCCTCAAAAGAAAGCAGACACCCCCTAAAAGAATCGCACTTACCAGACCCCAAACAATTAGAGTTGGCAAGTAAATGGGCTCTCACAAAGAAATCTGCGTCGCTGTCAGGTCCCACTGCGTTCTTCAGTAGATGGCTCTCCCTGGTGTCACTCGCGTGGAGTGACACTGGTACCCAATTTGCTTGTGAGAACTGCAGAGCAATGTAGCTGGAACGGTGAGGAACCTGACAGCGACATAGATCTCTGTATGAGAGCCCATCCACTATCGGCACTTGCCAACTGTAATTGTTTGGGGTTTACTGAGTGTAATTTATTTTTTTGGGGGGAGGTCTGCTTTCTGTTGGTGGTGTCTGCTTTCTTTTTGGGGTGTCTGCTTTCTTTGATGAAAAGTCCTGCGGTATTCTTTAACTTTTTTAGCTGCTTGGACACTTCCTTATGCCACCAAAACTAGGGCTTACTTTAGGAGTAGGTCTTATATTTTAAGCATGCTCAGAATAGCCCCCAAAATCCTATTAGGGCTTATTTTCGGGGTAAGTCTGATTTTTGGGGGACCAGGGTATTTCCAACGGTTGGCTCCAAAGAAATTTCAAAACTACAATTCCTTGAAATGTTAAGAGTTGTAACAATTAGGTATGAATCTGACGTCCATGACTTTACTGGTTCACAAAAAAACGTTCTGAGTTTCATCAATGTCTGTTTTTTATCAGTGATTTTTCGATAATGAAAAAATAAATAAATTCCAAATCTTCTATGAATCAGACTTCATACAGACCTACTGTATGATATTTCATTTTTTGTATGTGTTTGACAAATTTTCTTTTTTTCCAGTGTTCATATAAAGGCTTTGAAAAATTTTGCGGTGTTTTTCCATCCATTTTTTTTCTACTGAGAATCCTATGAAGTAAAGCATAAAAAAAAAACAAGAAGTAAACAAAATGCACTAAAAAAATCTGATATAATGCATTTCATAGCTTTTTTATTGACTCACAGCCAACATCTGTGTACAGTGGGGTTATTTTTTCTTAAAAAAAAAGCCACAAAAAAGGCTGCTTGAACAGCCCAATAGTATTCTACAGTTTTTTACAGCACTCTAGATGTGTGGGTATATAAGCATTTACGACTTTCCACTTAATATATTGTATTTTTACCATTGCAGAAATGAGCGGATCTGACAAGATTCAAATTTGTCAGATTTTTATTTACAAATTTGATCTGCAGCAGATTTTTTCTACACAAAGTGACTGTCCCTTATTATGCTCTGGGGTCTGGAGAGACTCCACGGTATCATATATATATAAAATATAGAAAAAAGTGCATCCAATACTCACCTCACCACTCATGACTGATATGCACTGTCCCCCGTACGGTCCTCGGCGCCTCTTCTTACCTCTGCTGTGTGCTGAAATCCTGAACATCTTCATGTTAGGCTGGGACTTCCGGCTGGGACCTATGCATGAGCAGAGATGTTCCTGGCCAAGTCACATCATTAGGTTGTGGCGCATGTCATCATCGTGAACTTATATTGTGCATGCACAGAAACGTCAAGGGCCTAGTCGTGGTCAGAAGTTCCAGCCTAGAAGGCGCATACTTAGCTTTATTCTTATGACACACCCACTAGGCTTAGATTTCTGTCTGCGACTAAGCCAAAGAATGCCCAGTGATGTTCTGGGCCTTGTCATGTTCTGAATTCCCAGCATAGAATGCGCATACTTAGGTTTATTCCTCTGACACACATTCTAGGCCAATATTTCCGTCCTCCACTAGGCCCAGGAAGGCACAGTGATGTCCTGGGCCTTGTAGTGGCCAGAGGTCCCAGCCTAGAATGTGTATACTTAGGTTTATACTTATGACACACACTCTAGGCTGAGATTTCTGTCTGTGACTAGGCCCAAGAATGCCCAGTGATGTTCTGGGCCTTGTCATGTTCAGAAGTCCCAGCATAGAATGCACATAATTGAGTTTATTCCTCTGACACACATTCTAGGCCAATATTTCCATCCTCCACTAGGCCCAGGAAGGTGCAGCGATGTCCTGGGCCTTGTAGTGGCCAGAGGTCCCAGCCTAGAATGTGCATACTTAGGTTTTTACTTATGACACACACTCTGGGCTGAGATTTCCATCCGTGACTAGGCTCAGGAATACACAATGAGGTCCTGGGCCTAGTCATGGCCAAAGTCCCAGCCTAGAACGCGCATACTTATGTTTACTCTTATGGAGCACACTCTAGGCCAACATTTCTGTCCGTGACTAGGCCTGGAAAGGCCTAGTGGCTTCCTGGGCCTAGTTGCATTCAAAAGTTCCAGTCTAGCAGGAATGTTCCCACCATTTCAGCGCAAGGGGGCGGTAAGAAGAGGGGCAGAGGACCATATGGAGGAGAGGTGGCCAAAACGTTGAGCAATGAGTTATTTTTTAATGTAATCTTTTTATGGATCTTTACGGTAGAGCTCCCATTTTACTGAATTTGTGGACAGTTATAAAAAACAAATCTGGTGAATACAGACTTTTGTAGAACTCAATTCTACTTGAATAAATTTAGCCGACTCAACAATTAATTATGATTAAAGGGGCTATCTGGGTCTAAATTATTAGTAATTCATCCTTAAAGAAGGTCATCAGTACCAGATCATTTGGGGTCTGACTCCCTGCACCCCTGACCATCAGCTCAATACTTTTGGTAGCGACTATACTGTACCTGGTAATGCAGAGGTAAATTCACTCGAACTGAGCTGCTGACTTATCCCATCAAGTTGTAGTTTGGGCTAACCCCTTGCAGACCATAAACAAGTCTTTCTAAAACCCTTAAACTAACTCATTTATCTCCTCTCTCTTTTTTTTAGGGCTACTTTAGAATTTTTCAAGGAAAAAACATCTGTGGTGTCACAAAATATCCACTCGCTGCTATAGTGAATTTTCGAAAGACAAAAACAACACCTTGTCTCCCTGAGGGAACCATATGAGCTCTACCTTAACTTGTGCCTATACCTAGATATCTACAAATGATAAATACTCCTCAATAAATGACCAAAGTTGTTTTTAGAAGTTTAGATACTTCTTTTTATGTGTTGTTTTATGCTTTGCTTATATTGTTTATGCACGCAATAGATATGTTTTTGCAAAAAAAATTGGTCTGGGATGTAATGCTTCATGCTTTACCAGTTCATGTTAAACATTTTTAAAAACACTTTTTTGTTGGTGTATTTCTTTATATTCTTAAGGTTTATCTCAATAAAAAAAGATATTACAAAAAAATCCTTGCACTGAGCTCTTACAACAGGTAAATTCTTCATGTCATTATCACTTTGGACGGTATTACAATGAAATGTAACACTTCACCTATAAAACTAGAGACAACAAAACACTTGATTGTGCCTTCCGTAATAAGTGATACATTGTTCATTTCCTCCTCCCCCTCATTGTTCACTTCCTCCTCCTCCTCCTCATTATTCACTTCCTCCTCCCCCTCACTTTTCTTCCTCATCCCCCTCCTTGTTCACTTCCTCCTCCCCCTCATTGTTCACCACCTTCACCCCTCATTGTTCACTTCCTCCTCCCCTTTATTGTTCACTTCCATCTTCACCTCATTGTTCACTTTCTGCACCTTCTCATTGTTCACTTCCTCCACTCCTCATTGTTCACTGTCTTCTCCCCCTCATTGTTCACCTTTTGCTCCCCCTCATTGTTCACTTTCTCCTCTCCCTCATTGTTTACTTCCTTTCCCCCCTCATTGTTCACTTCCTTTTCCCCCTCATTGTTCACTTCCTTTTTCCCCTCATTGTTCACTTCCTTTTTCCCCTCATTGTTCACTTCCTTTTCCCTCTCATTCCTCCTCCTCCTCATTGTTCACTTCCTCCTCCCACTCATTGTTCACTTCCTCCTCCCACGCATTGTTTACTTCCCCCTCTCCCTCATTGCTTACTTCCTCCTCCCTCGCATTGTTCACTTCGTTCTACCACTACTTCCTTTTTTCCCTCATTGTTCACTTCTTTCTTCCCCCCCATTGTTCACTTCCTCCTCTCCTTCGTTGTTCACTTCCTCCACCCCCTCATTGTTCACTTCGTTCTCCCTCTCATTGCATATGTCAGAGCATTCCCAAATTATTTTCCCATCGTAGTCAATATATTTTTATTCCATAGAGGTAAACCAAATCTGGAATTGCTGTTGTAGCATGACCCCAAGTGAGATAGTTGACCCTGTTGATGGGGTGGAGTACGACAAGAAAAAGAAGAAAGCATTAACCGTATATCCCGTTTTGGTTGGGATGGGGTGCATGGGAATACATCAGAAAAAAAAGAACATTTCAATTGGCTATCAGTTCAGATGCTGTCATCCAGTAAGGTTCAGAAGTCTGGGCCAATCCAGGCCTTGTTCATTTTGATAAGAGTCAGCCTGTCAGCATTTTCAGTTGACAGGCAAATGCACCTATTAGTTATTATGCCCCCGACAGCATTAATTACCTGATCTGACAAAATGCTAGCGGCAGGGCAGGCCAGCACCTTCAAGAGACAGTTCATGCCACGTGTCCAGCTTGGATACCCAATAGTTATATGTCAAAGAGGAATCACGGAGAATGCTGGTATGGTTGTCTCTGTATTCCTTCACCATCTTCAAACGTTTCCCTCTTTGTTAGACTACCCCATGCATAAGGGCCTGGGTGCTGGGAGGGTCTAAAAAAAATTGTCCCAGACCCTTGATAGTGTTCCCCTACCTCTGTTGGACCTGGTGTATGTCTCCCTCATCTCTTCTGCTTGGTTGCCAAAGGAACTATGAGTCATGACCACTGCCGCCAGCATTGTCAGATGGAAATTTTTGTACTAATTGTTTGACTAAGGCCTTCTGGTATTGCAACATTTTACTAGCCCTCTTCACCACAGGAAAGAGATATGGAAAGTTTTACTTATAACATGGATCAAAAAGAGTGAACAACTAGTAATTAGTGTTGGCCAAAATGTTTATAATGTTAGAGTCACGGGTAAGGCAGTGGGACATAAAGTCAGCATTATGTGTCAGACTCACAACGGGCAAGACTTCCCTGTCCCCACTAGGAGGACATGGCTACGCCATTACCATGTATGTCAGGAAATCCCTGCATGTTGATTGGCTGTCTGAAAGCCGCAACATATGCTGGGTGGGGACTTGAGCATGGCGCTCGAGTACCTGCGATGCTTGATCGAGTACAGAGTGTCTCAAGCACACCAATGCTCGATCAAGTATCATACTGCACCATCATAAGTGTGATGGTGAAATATGCTAGCATTTCTGTCCACACTTTGTCCAAAACTGGCCCTAATTGTCACCAATGAATGAGAAGAACTAGATTAACATCCAACCAGAAAGAGGAGAACCCAAAGTATCAGTGTTATTATGTATTGACAAAAAAAAACACAAAAAAAGTTGGAACCAATATGCCAAAGATGTTTTATGATTCTGTTGTTGTGTGGAGCAATTAAACAAAACTGGTACTTTTTTGGTCTATGGATCAGTGGTATCTGGAGGAGGCAGAATAAAGCAGACATTGGACACCCTTCCTACAGTGAAGCATGGCAGTGGCTCAAAACAGGAGACAGAGGAAAGCTGAACATGCCCAACAATATGGGTCACCATGCATCCATGGAGTGCTGTAATGGAAAAGTCCAACAGGTGGACTGGAATACAGGAAAAAGAGGATCAGTACATCCAAAAATATGTTAAAAAAATGTATTCTTTATTTCTACATAAGTTAAAAGTCATAGTAACCCTGACGCATTCCTGGCGCAAAGAAGTACCCTTAATTATAGGATAATGATCTTAGCATACAATGAATATTTATGTACATAGACTAACAATTCAATTAGGAAAAAGTAGAAACACAAGTTAAAATACCATGGTGCTGGCAGTGGCTGGTGATGTCTACAGGGAATCATGGTGGAGGCTCATATGATGACTATAGTGAAGCATGCTGGATGGTCGGTGATTCCTAGCATGAATCATTTTGGGAGCTTGGTGATGCCACCAGTGAAGCATGATGGAGGCATGATGTTGCCCAGGAATCATACGGGGGCAAGGGAAGAAGGGCAAATGCCCCTAGGCAAACACCCAGAAGTTGTACAGGGGCACCTGTTCTATCAGCACGCTGTGTGACGGCAGTCACTTTTGCAAACATCGCCACACAAAGTGAACTGTGTGATTATGTCTGCTAGCAGTGACGAGGCCGGGCCGGCACTACACTTTAAATTTTGTTTGTGTGCTGTCCCGGCCACATCACTGCTAGCACTGTATGTCAGTGTGTATGACAGTGTATATATATTTATCTGTTTATATGTATATAATATATAAATATGTATATATTTATGTGTTTTTGTGAATACATTATGTCTTCAAGTATGTGTATGCCTGTATGTACTGTATATATCTATGTACGTGTCATCGTTTTTTTGTCTATATGAAAATGGAAAAAGCTTCTAAATAGACTGTGAGCACAGAAAGACTGTACAAACCAAGTACAGGCGCTTGGTGCATCATGGCGGGGCCAAACATTTAACTGCACCATCCCAACTGCTTGTTTTCCCTCAACTCCACCCCTCCGCTCTTCTTTCATTGAGAGCACTGGCTTCACAGAGCAAAGAAGAGCAGAGATAGATGGAAAATATGCAGGTGGGAAGGTGCAGTTAAAGGACTAGCTCCGCCATGATGCACCTGTACTTGGTTAGAAGTTATTTTGTGTTGAGAGAGTCTTTTTAAGTCCCACTGTTGTCACACAAGAAGACCACCACTGGAGCAATATACTGCGGTATGTTCCTCACACTTCTATGTGTGGTATCTCATTACCCGTTCCACTACTGCTGAGATATACAATTGTCGCGTGGTAGTATATCTGTTTCAGTGTGCCAGAATTACTTTGTGCACTGAGTCAGGCAGTATGTAATGCATTGGGTTATGCTGTGCATACTCTGGGGATTGTTAAATGTACTTTGCTGCCATCTAGCAAGCCATCTGCCATCTAGGAACCTCAAGACCCACCTCTTCCAACAAGCCTACAACCTACAATAGCCCTCAGTCCAGTACACCACTGCGCAACCAGCTCTGTCCTCACCTATTGTACATCACCCATTCCCTGTAGACTGTGAGCCCTCGCGGGCAGGGTCCTCTCTCCTCCTATACCAGTCTGACTTGTACTGTTAATGATTGTTGTATGTATACCCTCTTTCACTTGTAAAGCGCCATGGAATAAATGGCGCTATAATAATAAATAATAATAATAATAATAATCTACTGGTCGATGTATGCGTATGAAAGTTAGATGTTCATTCTCCTCACAACAAGCTGCCATGGAAACAGCTAGGAGGAGTCTCCACCTCAGAGCTGACACGTCCAGTAATCTGGATAAAACAGGTCTAGTCAGGAGAGAGGGAAGAAGCTCCCAGAATCTCTATCACAGTCCATGCTGAGGGGACATCTTTTTCTTCATATAATCACCTCCACAAAGGAGTGAAGCTTCATACAGCCGGGAGATATAAGGCTAAACATGAGCTCTCCTCCATACTGGTTTCTTATGCACTTCCAGCCAGAATCAGTGTAACGTGACTTCTATGCCACAAATTCTGTCTGCTCTACCCCCTGCAATAGGGAACGGTAGCGCCAAAACCGCGAGTCGCTCCATATCACTAGTGTGTGGCCACGGGGAGCCGACCAATGAAGGTCCCTCCATCAGCAAAGCATTACCTGGGCTGGGCAGAAAATTACCTCCATCAGTAAGTGAGGAGAACTGTACTCAAGCCACCCTGAGAGGCCCAAACTGAAGAGAACTGTACTCAATCCACCCTGAGAGGCCCAAACTGAGGAGACCTGTATTCAATCCACCCTGAGAGGCCCAAACTGAAGAGAACTGTACTCAATCCACCCTGAGAGGCCCAAACTGAGGAGACCTGTACTCAATCCACCCTGAGAGGCCCAAACTGAGGAGAACTGTATCCCAGCCGCCCTGAGAGGCCTAAACTGAAGAGAACTGTACTCCAGCCGCCCTGAGAGGCCCACACTGAGGAGACCTGTACTCCAGCCGCCCTGAGAGGCCCAAACTGAGGAGACCTGTACTCAATCCACCCTGAGAGGCCCAAACTGAGGAGAACTGTACTCCAGCCGCCCTGAGAGGCCCAAACTGAAGAGACCTGTACTCCAGCTGCCCTGAGAGGCCCAAACTGAAGAGAACTGTACTCCAGCCACTCTGAGAGGCCCAAACTGAAGAGAACTGTACTCCAGCCGCCCTGAGAGGCCCAAACTGAGGAGACCTGTACTCAATCCATCCTGAGAGGCCCAAACTGAAGAGAACTGTACTCCAGCCACCCTGAGAGGCCCAAACTGAAGAGAACTGTACTCCAGCCGCCCTGAGAGGCCCAAACTGAGGAGAACTGTACTCCAGCCACCCTGAGAGGCCCAAACTGAAGAGAACTGTACTTCAGCCGCCCTGAGAGGCCCAAACTGAGGAGAACTGTACTCAAGCCACCCTGAGAGGCCCAAACTGAAGAGAATTGTACTCCAGCCACCCTGAGAGGCCCAAACTAAAGAGAATTGTACTCCAGCCGCCCTGAGAGGCCCAAACTGAAGAGAACTGTACTCCAGCCGCCCTGAGAGGCCCAAACTGAGGAGAACTGTACTCCAGCTGCCCTGAGAGGCCCAAACTGAAGAGAACTGTACTCCAGCCACCCTGAGAGGCCCAAACTGAAGAGAACTGTACTCCAGCCGCCCTGAGAGGCCAAAACTGAGGAGAACTGTACTCCAGCCGCCCTGAGAGGCCCAAACTGAGGAGAACTGTACTCCAGCCACCCTGAGAGGCCCAAACTGAAGAGAACTGTACTTCAGCCGCCCTGAGAGGCCCAAACTGAGGAGAACTGTACTCAAGCCACCCTGAGAGGCCCAAACTGAAGAGAATTGTACTCCAGCCACCCTGAGAGGCCCAAACTAAAGAGAACTGTACTCCAGCCGCCCTGAGAGGCCCAAACTGAGGAGAACTGTACTCAAGCCACCCTGAGAGGCCCAAACTGAAGAGAATTGTACTCCAGCCACCCTGAGAGGCCCAAACTAAAGAGAATTGTACTCCAGCCGCCCTGAGAGGCCCAAATTGAAGAGAACTGTACTCCAGCCGCCCTGAGAGGCCCAAACTGAAGAGAACTGTACTCCAGCCGCCCTGAGAGGCCCAAACTGAGGAGACCTGTACTCAATCCATCCTGAGAGGCCCAAACTGAGGAGAACTGTACTCCAGCCGCCCTGAGAGGCCCAAACTGAGGAGAACTGTACTCCAGCTGCCCTGAGAGGCCCAAACTGAAGAGAATTGTACTCCAGCCACCCTGAGAGGCCCAAACTAAAGAGAATTGTACTCCAGCCGCCCTGAGAGGCCCAAATTGAAGAGAACTGTACTCCAGCCGCCCTGAGAGGCCCAAACTGAAGAGAACTGTACTCCAGCCACCCTGAGAGGCCCAAACTGAAGAGAACTGTACTCCAGCCACCCTGAGAGGCCCAAACTGAGGAGAACTGTACTCCAGCCACCCTGAGAGGCCCAAACTGAAGAAAACTGTACTTCAGCCGCCCTGAGAGGCCCAAACTGAGGAGAACTGTACTCAAGCCACCCTGAGAGGCCCAAACTGAAGAGAATTGTACTCAAGCCACCCTGAGAGGCCCAAACTGAAGAGAATTGTACTCCAGCCACCCTGAGAGGCCCAAACTAAAGAGAATTGTACTCCAGCCGCCCTGAGAGGCCCAAACTGAAGAGAACTGTACTCCAGCCGCCCTGAGAGGCCCAAACTGAGGAGAACTGTACTCCAGCTGCCCTGAGAGGCCCAAACTGAAGAGAACTGTACTCCAGCCACCCTGAGAGGCCCAAACTGAAGAGAACTGTACTCCAGCCGCCCTGAGAGGCCCAAACTGAGGAGAACTGTACTCCAGCCACCCTGAGAGGCCCAAACTGAAGAGAACTGTACTTCAGCCGCCCTGAGAGGCCCAAACTGAGGAGAACTGTACTCAAGCCACCCTGAGAGGCCCAAACTGAAGAGAATTGTACTCCAGCCACCCTGAGAGGCCCAAACTAAAGAGAATTGTACTCCAGCCGCCCTGAGAGGCCCAAATTGAAGAGAACTGTACTCCAGCCGCCCTGAGAGGCCCAAACTGAAGAGAACTGTACTCCAGCCGCCCTGAGAGGCCCAAACTGAGGAGACCTGTACTCAATCCATCCTGAGAGGTCCAAACTGAGGAGAACTGTACTCCAGCCGCCCTGAGAGGCCCAAACTGAAGAGAACTGTACTCCAGGCGCCCTGAGAGGCCCAAACTGAGGAGAACTGTACTCCAGCTGCCCTGAGAGGCCCAAACTGAAGAGAACTGTACTCCAGCCACCCTGAGAGGCCCAAACTGAAGAGAACTGTACTTCAGCCGCCCTGAGAGGCCCAAACTGAGGAGAACTGTACTCAAGCCACCCTGAGAGGCCCAAACTGAAGAGAATTGTACTCCAGCCACCCTGAGAGGCCCAAACTAAAGAGAATTGTACTCCAGCCGCCCTGAGAGGCCCAAACTGAAGAGAACTGTACTCCAGCCACCCTGAGAGGCCCAAACTGAGGAGAACTGTACTCCAGCTGCCCTGAGAGGCCCAAACTGAAGAAAACTGTACTCCAGCCACCCTGAGAGGCCCAAACTGAAGAGAACTGTACTCCAGCCACCCTGAGAGGCCCAAACTGAGGAGAACTGTACTCCAGCCACCCTGAGAGGCCCAAACTGAAGAGAACTGTACTTCAGCCGCCCTGAGAGGCCCAAACTGAGGAGAACTGTACTCAAGCCACCCTGAGAGGCCCAAACTGAAGAGAATTGTACTCCAGCCACCCTGAGAGGCCCAAACTAAAGAGAATTGTACTCCAGCCGCCCTGAGAGGCCCAAATTGAAGAGAACTGTACTCCAGCCGCCCTGAGAGGCCCAAACTGAAGAGAACTGTACTCCAGCCACCCTGAGAGGCCCAAACTGAAGAGAACTGTACTCCAGCCGCCCTGAGAGGCCCAAACTGAAGAGAACTGTACTCCAGCCGCCCTGAGAGGCCCAAACTGAAGAGAACTGTACTCCAGCCACCCTGAGAGGCCCAAACTGAAGAGAACTGTACTCCAGCCGCCCTGAGAGGCCCAAACTGAAGAGAACTGTACTCAATCCACCCTGAGAGGCCCAAGCTGAAGAGAACTGTACTCCAGCCGCCCTGAGAGGCCCAAACTGAAGAGAACTGTACTCCAGCCGCCCTGAGTGGCCCAAACTGAAGAGAACTGTACTCAATCCACCCTAAGAGGCCCAAACTGAAGAGAACTGTATTCCAGCCGCCCTGAGAGACTTTATCTTGCTTGTTTCATAAGGAGAAGACACCTAATTTCATAGGCAAAATACTACATGTATCCTATACAGTGAACTGCCGCAACTTTGCCTTTATGAGAGAGACTGTACCCTGTTTTCCCCTTCAGTAAAGCATTATGTTTATAAGTTCACCCGTATGTCTGGCCGCTTGTAATTGCACAAACATCACGGCGTTTCAAGTCCTGCATCCAGACAGGACCTCCATACGAGCGCTCCCGGGGGTCCTATACCATCTCCGTAAGTGCCACCTCCTGCTATTGACAACGGTTGTGGACACGAGGAAAGAGTTTAGGGGTTCAGCAACCCACTTCAGCTACCATGACAGTACTATCTGCTGCCAGTGGAACTACATCTCCCAGCTCTCCCCTCTGCAACATCTGACGCCTCCCCCGTGGGTCACTGCACATGTACTAGAAAACATCACGTCAACATTAACAAAGGTGATTAATAACTTCACCCTGTTTTGCCTTTTTGTGTTTTCATCTATCCTTCCTCTGTTCCACCAAAGAAATCTTCTCCTCTACCCTGCCATGTGCCACCAAAGAAATCCACTCCTGTACCAGCCCTGGGCCACCAAAGAAATCCCATCCTGTACCCTACCCTGTACCTCCAAAGAAATCCACTCCTGTACCAGCCCTGGGCCACCAAAGAAATCCACTCCTGTACCATCCCTGGCCAACAAAGAAATCCACTCCTGTACCAGCCCTGGCCAACAAAGAAATCCACTCCTGTACCAGCCCTGGGCCACCAAAGAAATCCACTCCTGTACCAGCCCTGGGCCACCAAAGAAATCCACTCCCGTACCCTGCTGTCTCACTAAACAAAATCCACCATCTCTAAGGGGTACTTTGCACGTTGCGACATCGCTACTGTGATATCGTCGGGGTCAAATCGAAAGTGACGCACATCCGGCGCCGGTAACGACGTCGCAACGTGTAAAGCCTAGATGCACCAATGCATCGAAAAAGCGTCGTAAATTGGTGATCTGTGTAGCGTCGGACATTTTCATAATGTCGCACCAATAGGAGATACGATGTTGTTCTTCGTTCCTACGCCAGCACACATCGCAGTGTGTGAAGCCGCAGGAGCGAGGAACATCTCCTTACCTGCCTCCACCGGCAATGCGGAAGGAAGGAGGTGGGCGGGATGTTTACGCCCTGCTCATCTCTGCCCCTCTGCTTCTATTGGCCGCCTGCCGTGTGACGTTGCTGCGACACCGCACGACCCGCCCCCTTAGGAAGGAGGCAGGTCGCCGGCCAGAGCGACATCGCAGGTAAGGTAAGTGCGTGTGAAGCTGCCGTAGCGATAATGTTCGCTACGGCAGCTATCACAAGAAATCGCATGTGCGACGGGGGCGGGTACTATCGCGCTCGGCATCGCTAGTATCGGCTAGCGATGTCGCAGCATGCAAAGTACCCCTTAGGCGGGCTTTGCACACTACGACATCGCAGCCCGATGCTGCGATGCCGAGTGCGATAGTGCCCGCCCCCGTCGCAGCAGCGATATGTGGTGATAGCTGGCGTAGCGAAAGTTATCGCTACGCCAGCTTCACACACACACTCACCTGCCGTGCGACGTCCCTGTGGCCGGCGACCCGCCTCCTTGTTAAGGGGGCGGGTCGTGCGGCGTCACTGCGACGTCACACGGCAGGCGGCCAATCAGAGCGGAGGGGCGGAGATGAGCAGGATGTAAACATCCTGCCCACCTCCTTCCTTCCGCATATTCTACGGAAGCCGCAGTGAGGCCGGTAGGAGACGTTCCTCGCTCCTGCGACTTCACACACAGCGATGTGTGCTGCCGCAGGAGCGAGGAACAACATCGGACCGTCGCGTCAGCGTAATCATGGATTACGCCGACGCTGCACCGATGATACGATTACGACGCTTTTGCGCTCGTTAATCGTATCATCCAGCCTTTACACACTGCGATGTCGCATGCGATGCCGGAAGTGCGTCATTTTCAATTTGACCCCACCGACATCGCACCTGCGATGTCGCAGTGTGCAAAGTGCCCCTTAGTGTCATCTCGTCAACTAGAAGTTTCATAGTTGCATGCAACTACTTGTGGCACGTTGCTTTACAATGCATGGATAATTAGGAACAACACTAAAATGGCGAATTAGAAAATATAAAGTTTTTATCATATCATGAGGTGCAAAAATGAAATTTCCCTATTCTTATCTTTCAGAGATTATCTGACACAATCTACATTATGTGGTTTTTCTGCCTTGCGTATTAGAAACTTCCTTAAAATGACTGTGTCTAAAAAACTGATAATGTTTCAAAACCAAATTATACATTTTCCTCTTCCTGCACTGGAGTTGGGGTCTTGGTAACTGGCATCTGGTGCAGGCAGGACAAACCGAGCTAGTGGGACAAACAGGGCAGAATAAAAACATAGTCTGGATATGGAAAAGCAGTACGGATACAGGCAGCTGCAGAACTTCTGGTAAAGGGTCATCAGGATCAGGTCACCAGGCAAGGGACATCAGGCACAGGACATCGGATACAGGTGCAGCCGGAACAGGACATCTTGTGGAACTCCGGTCATCAGGGTCCAGGTCATCAGGCACTGATCACTAGGCATGGGACATCAGGCACAGGAAATCGGACACATGTGCAGCCGGGGTGGCTGAGGCAGACAGGACGACAGGTGCAAGCGGGTACGGACACATTTTACAGGATACAGGCAGATGCACACAATGGTACAGGCACAGGCACAGACTACAGGCTGGAACCAGGGAACAGAAGCACAGACATGACAGGTCCAGGTAACAGATAGGACAGACACAGCAGAGCAGAACTGGTTGAATGCAGGACTGGAGACTGGGAGATCAGAGCAGACAGGCAGGACCAACACACAGGTTAGGACCTAAATCATAATGCATTGCTCTGGCTCCTCACATTAGAGCATTAGAGGGGAGGGAGCCTTAAGTACCTGGTGCCTCCCAGTGATAACCTGGGGACACCTTAGCAAGTTGCATGTGTAAGGGGTAGTCGGACCCCTGGTAGTGAAGGAACGTTTTCCCCCCTGAAGACGCCACACGGTGTGGTGGCAAATGGTACTGGTAAAATGTTACCTGTCGTTTTAGCTAATAAATGGTTTCCCCACTAGGTGCCAGTGTAGAGCAGTGGTTCCCCTGGTAACAGTGGCAGGGAAGGAGGGGCAGGGCAGCCTAGGTGGGGAAGGGAGGTCTCTGAATGCACGGCAGTGTGCACTGTGCAGTCAGATGTGACTGGAGAAAGAAGTCTGAGGTGACGGGGCAGAGTGTGGGAGTGAAACGTGGCAGGCAGCCGGAGTGAGTGCCCAGACAAAGAAGTGGAGGTACACGGGAACGCCCGTAGAAAGGAAAAGAAGTAGTTCCCCGGCAAAGAAGTGGAGAGGTGAGAACTTATCTGGAGCCGGTAGTCTGTGCTAGATCTGCCCTATAATAAATCCGGGTTCAGTGTGCAGCTACTAGGGGGTTAACGCATGTCCCCTGCAGGCGAGGGAAAGTTACCGGGGAAAGAGGAAACCGTCAGCAAGAAGTGTAACCTGTAAACCGAAGTGACTTGATGCTGAAAGGTGTAAAGAAGAGTGGAAGTTGTGTTCAATAAAATGTTTCATAATTCATCCACTGCCAGTCTGTGGCTCTTTACTGGGAGTGATGAAGAGCCGAGAGAAAAAGGTGTCACCGAGAAGCAAATTGCCCACATGGAAGTGTCCCTGCCACCTACACTTTGCCCCACAAGCAACACACCTGTTTCAACAGTGACGGTCTGGCCGGAGGTCAGACTGCTGCCCCCTGGGCGGGAGACCGCGACTACAGCCCCTGAGGCGCCCCCTGCCCCAGTTACAAACGCTTCCTCTTAAAGGGACAGGGAACATGCACATGGGCCCCCCGGGAACCACACAACACCTGGATGGTAATGGAGGGATGCAGAGGGCCATGTGCCACGTGGCACCACGCAACAGGAGGACGGCCATGCGTAAGGGCACAGGACCACGCGACACATGGATGGCCATGCTGGTAAGCAGAGGACCACGCAACACGAGGATGGCCATGTTGGAAACAGGAGGGAGCAGGGACATAGCGCTAGGATGCTGTAGAGCAGGGGGGGCACTAGGGAAGCTGGCGCTACAAATAACACATGAGATGCTCATCTATGGGAGATGAGGTTTATGGGTAAAATCACTGAAGACTTAAGAACGAGTATAAAGGAACATATTGGATATATTGTCAATTTTGACAAGGACTTACCTACAGGCAGCCATATAAACCTTTTGCCCACTCTCATTGCAAGACATTTCAATGTAAAATACAATCTAAATTGGATGTAATTAAAAGGCTGGGCCATGTGTCAAACCAAAATAGAAATAAGGGGAGGAAATCCAGAATCGATGTTAACTAAGGCGGGGAAGAAAATGGATTTTTAGAATTAACTCAGTAAGCCCCTAGGCAGGGCTGTATTTGGCCTTCGTGCTGCCCTAGGCACTTTAAGTGGTCGCGCCCCTTACTGATAATGTAAAACTATGATTTTGTGCACACGACATCTGTGTAAGGCCGATGTACTCTTTAATACACTTGAAAAACTGCTAAACCCTATAAGAATGAAGATCAGCACTAAGGGGCACCTTGCACACTACGACATCGCAAGCCGATGCTGCGATGCCAAGCGCGATAGTCCCCGCCCCCGTCACAGCTGCGATATCATGGTGATAGCTGGCGTAGCGAACATTATCGCTACGCCAGCTTCACATGCACTCACCTGCCTTGCGACATCGCTCTGGCCAGCGACCCGCCTCCTTATTAAGGGGGCGGGTCGTGCGGCATCATAGCGAAAAATATGCGGACAATAGAAGCGGAGGGGCGGAGATGAGTGGGACGTAAACATCCCGCCCACCTCCTTCCTTCTGCATAGCTGGCGTGAGCCGCAGGACGCAGGTAGGAGATGTTCCACGCTCCTGCGGCTTCACACACAGCGATGTGTGCTGCCGCTGGAACAAGGAACAACATCGTAACATCGGTCATTTCCAAATTATGGAAATGACCGACGCTACACCAATGATACGATTACGACGATTTTGCGCTCCTTAATCGTATCAAAAAGGCTTTACACACTACGATAATCGCCTGCGACGCCGGATGTGCGTCACTTTCAAATTGACCCCACCGACATCGCACCTGCCATGTCGTAGTGTGAAAAGTGTCCCTTAGGCTATGTGCGCACGTTGAATTTTTTTCCGCGGAAACGCTGCGTTTTGAACTGCAGCGTAACTGCATGCGTTCAGCTTCACCAGAAAAGTCTATGAGAAAGCCGAAAAATCAATACACATGCTGCGTTTGTAAACGCAGCGTTTTGGATGCGTTGTAGCTGCGTTCTCCACCCATTGAAATCAATGATGTGGGTCAGAATGCAACCAAAATGCACTTGGACTGCATTTTTGTTGCGTTCCGCATGCTTTTTTGACAAGCAAAACGCAGGTCTTTTCAGTCTCTGTGATGTTGGTCAATTTATGTCTGTGGATGTCGGTGAATCTCCCTCTGTCTGTCGGTCGGTCTCTTCCTCTGTCAGTTGGTTGCTCTGTCTGTCTCTCTCTCTGTCTGTCTGTCCCTCTCTCTGTCCGTCGGTCAGTCTCTCCCCCTCTCTCATACGCACTGATCCCCGATCACCGGCGCGGCGCTGCACGGTGTTCACACTGCTCTGGCGGCTTTTCCTCTTCTGAAAATGCCGGCCGCTCATTATTCAATCTCGTATTCCCTGTTTTCCCTGCCCACCGGCGCTTATGATTGGTTGCGGTCAGACACGCCCCAATGCTGAGTGACAACTGTCTCACTGCAACCAATCACAGCCGCAGGTGCGCGGGTCTATATCGTGCAGTAAAATAAATAAATAATTAAAAAAAACCGACGTGCGGTCCCCCTCAATTTTGATACCAGCCAAGATAAAGCCACACGGCTGAAGGCTGGTATTCTCAGGATGGGGAGTGCCACGTTATGGGGAGCCCCCCAGCCTAGCAATATCAGCCAGGAGCCGCCCGGAATTGCCGCATCCATTACATGCAACAGTCCCGGGACTTTACCCGGCTCATCCCGAATTGCCCTGGTGCGGTGGCAATCTGGGTAATAAGGGGTTAATGGCAGCAGCCCATAGTTGCCACTAAGTCCTAGGTTAATCATGACAGGCGTCTCTCCGAGATACCTTCCATAATTAACCTGTAAGTGAAAGTAAATAAACACATACACCCGAAAAAATCCTTTATTTGGAATAAAAGACAAAAAACACCACCCTCTTTCACCACTTTATTAAAATTCCAAATATCCCTCCAGGTCCGGCGTAATCCAGAGCTCCCGCAACGCATCCAGCTCAGCTACATGAAGCTGACAGGAGCGGCCGTAGAACACCGCCACTCCTGGGAGCTCCACGCAGCAACTGAAGTGAATCGCGCTGTCAGCGGGGATGTCACTGAGGTGATGCCGGTGTGTGTGTGGTGATGGTGAGGGCTGTAGTGTCGGGATGTGTGCGGGGATGTGTGCGGTAATGTCGGGATGTGTGCGGTAATGTCGGGATGTGTGCGGGGATGTGTGCAGGGATGTTGGCGGTAATTTCAGGATGTGTGCGGGGATGTCGGCGGTAATGTTGGGATGTGTGCAGGAATGTCGGGATGTGTGTGGGGATGTCGGCGGTAATGTCGGGATGTGTGCGGGGATGTCGGCAGTAATGTCGGGATGTGTGCGGTAATGTCGGGATGTGTGCGGGGATGTCGGGATGTGTGCAGGGATGTCGACGGTAATGTCGGGATGTGTGCGGGGATGTCGGCGGTAATGTCGGGATGTGTGCGGGGATGTCAGCGGTAATGTCGGGATGTGTGCAGGGATGTCGACGGTAATGTCGGGATGTGTGCGGGGATGTCGGCGGTAATGTCGGGATGTGTGCGGGGATGTGTGCGGTAATGTCGGGATGTGTGCGGGGATGTGTGCGGTAATGTCGGGATGTGTGCGGGGATGTCGGCGGTAATGTCGGGAAGTGTGCGGGGATGTCGGGATGTGTGCGGGGATGTTGGCGGTAATGTCGGGATGTGTGCGGGGATGTCGGGATGTGTGCGGGGATGTCGGCAGTAATGTCGGGATGTGTGCGGGGATGTCGGCAGTAATGTCAGGATGTGTGCAGTGAAGATGATAATTGGGACGCCACACACAGAGCTGCGGTATGACATTGAAGTCGGGTGCAGTTCACCCGAGTTCATTCTCATCTCGCGACTCTGTCTGTCAGCCGGCATGTAGCAGAGCTGAATTGCCGGGGGAACGCACTCTCAAAATGCATCCAAAATGCATGCGTTGTGGATGCATTTAATTTTTATAAACGCAGTGTCCAGTCTGCCAGAGGGTGCGTTCTTTTCCGCACTGCAGAGAACGCAACGTGCGCACATAGCCTTAATTGGTGTTTGGAGTTATTTGGCCGCTACACTATTTACCGATCAGGTTGATTTTATATTCTGACAGATCGAACGTTTCTGAACGCGGCGATTCCAAATGTGTGTATATTTTTTATTTTTTTTAACCCCTTCATTTTTAATGGGAAGAATGGGGGTAATTTGAACTTTAGTTTTTTTTTTTTTAATTTTTATTTTTTATTTTACTAGTCCCTTAGGAGTACTATAAAGATCAGCAATCTGATTTGCTCATTCATTTCTCCTGATCAGAGGTGCTCAGCTCAGAACAGGAGAAATGCTCATCTCTTGTAACAGCCAGCGCTTTGCTGGCTGTAGCAGGAAGTGAGTCATAATAGCACAAGTGTCATCACATGACCCTGTGCTACTATGGCAACCATCGGCTCCCCGTAATCACGTCACAGGGCTTCCGATGGCAGGGGGTAAGTGCACGTTACCCCGCTCCGGGTATTTAAATCGGTCTGTCACATTTTGACAGCGCGATATAAAGGGTTAACAGGGGCGGGTGGATCGCTATGCACACGTCTGCTGTACAAATCAACCGACATGTTCGAGGATTGCTGCAGGCTCAGCGCAGCAGCCGACCATGAATACCCCTTCATGATTTAGGAAGTGTACATCCTCGGTTGTGTAGGGGGAAAATGAGTTATTTATATAATAAAAAAGCCACATGCGATCTCTCTTATTTTTACACACGCCAAGGTAAGAGCACGGCTGTGGGTTGCAGCCTGTAGCCGTATGCTTTATCTGTGCTGGGTATCAAAATATTGGGGGGGACTCTACTCCAATTCTTTATTTATTTATCTTTACACCATGATAGAGCCACAGACGGGTCTATGATTGCACGCAGTTAGACACGTTGTAACACAGGCTGGCGGCACATCTGACTGCAACCAATCTCAGACGAGAGGCATGCCGGTGGGCGGTGAAAGCAGTGAATATGTATAAAGATAATGAGAGACTCCAGAAGTAGAATGAGCAAAAATGTAAACTTAAAACAAGAAAGAGAAACACAACAAAAGGTACTAGAGAGAATATAACAGAAGAAGAAACGTAGTGAGGAAAAGAAACAAGTAGAGAAGCATAAAAAGCAAAAGATCTAACATATAAGCTCAAAATATATGTAAAAGATAGAAGATGCATCATAGTATAAAATTATACATACGACCAAAAATACTTAAAAAGGGGAAGAGAGGGGGCGAAGTAGTGCTTGTAACATGATAGATGAGGAGATTTAAATTCTTGAACTTTTGGGTATGACAGTGTTAATATAGACCAATGTTTAAACAGAATGTTATCTATTCTAGGCATGAGTGGATGAGATGTATTGACAAAAGAAATCTGACCATCCGGGGTATTCTTTTGATGAATATCAACTGGCTCAAAAGAAAAATGTAAGATGGAAGAAGGGTATTCACGCTTTCGAAAGCAAGTAACCATTTCTTATAGGCGTATTGCCTTAAGAGAATTATTGCTAACGATCTGTTCAATACAACAAAATTTCGATTTAGGTACTGAGGTTTCTGTTGCCCTTGGATGGTTACTCCCAAAGACTACTATTGTAGTCTTATGGTTTCCTAAAAAGGTCAATAGACAGGATGCCATTAGGTGATTTTACAACCAAAACGTCAAGAAAACTGATTTCAGACATATAGTGGTGTAGGGTAAAGTCAATATCAAGATCTGCATTACTGTTGAATTGAAAAAAGGATTCAAACTACAAAAAATGCCATTGATGAACTGTAGCCACATCGTGGCATGTGTAAACAGTGGATGTGAGTAAACATATTCTTCCTCAAAATGGGCCATGAAAGAATTACCATATGAGGTGTCATGTTGGACCCCTTCGCAGTACCTTTAATCTGAAAATAATAGTTGTCCCAAAATAAAAAATAATTTTTGTGTAATATTAATTAAAGTAATTCCATAAGAAGGCAATCAGTGGAAAAGGCATGGAGGTGTGTCGTAAGAGTTGTAAACAGTTATAATGCCTTGATTATTTTGGATCAATGTATACAGACTATTTATATCAAGCAGACTCTCAGATATGTTGGTCAATGACTGTAATAGGCTCGAGTCATGAACATAAGATTTACTCAATTTAACCAATGGGTTCAAAACGTTATCCAGGTAAATGGCTAACAGGGAAGACAGAGTTCGTTGAAGGCAAAATTGGGCATCCAGGAATTTTTGGCAACGTGTAAAACACCGAGGTAATGGGATTTTTTTTTACATAGAAAATCATTTTTATTTTATCTATTGTACCCAGTAGTAGATGTTGTTCCAATATTTCCTGAACTTTAGAAAAAATTGGCACAATAGGTTTGGAAGAAATAAGCCTATGTTTACTGCAATTGGATACCTGGAATTCAATTTTATAGCCATACTATGATTTATCCATAACAACAATGGCACTCACTTTATCAGCTGGTTTTAGAACTAAAGAGGTGTCGGGAAGCTGAAAATTCTTCATTGGTCAGAATTAGTTTATGGGTAAACTGACCCAATCTATAAAACTTGACTAAATCATGCACATCATGTGTAACAGATTCGACAAATGCTTCTACACCATGTAGATTACATCGGAGTTTATCATCACTTTTGAGTTTGAAACCCAGAAAGGAAATGGATAAATAATTTTGTGGTTGTGAGGGTGCCATAGGTTGCTGTACAGTAGATGAGCAATATGTTTTAAAACCTATAGTACCGTAAAAATATTCTAGCTCCCACTCCAAGAGGCCAGTATCCAAGTGCTCAGCAAAGCAGAAGAAAAGTCCCTTTTGGAGAAGGTTGTATTGTGCAGGAGAGAGAATTTTAGAAGAAATATTAAATACTAGGTCATGGTTGTGATTTCAGTCTTGTATGGATTCCCATGCTTGAAGTGTCCATACCCTTTGCAATTCGCTTGGATGACAAGGACGTTATTGCTGACGTCCTGAAAAAAAACCTTGGTGGCGCGGGCCAGGATAATAGTCTATTCCGGAACTGTATGAAAATCTGTCCTGTCAGTAGGATCGGGAATAGATTCTTGTGGCATTGAAGGAATCTCGCCATTTGAAGACCCAGTTTAATTCATAGTCCTCCATGTCATGAAGAAACGTATTCATTTTAAAGTAAAGGAACACAAGCTGAACAGGTTCAGGAACTCAACAGGTGCAGAACTGATTACAGTCAGGACTGGTGCTGGATACAAAGGAGCAAGAGCCTGGACAAACAGGACAAAACTAGACTAGGAACCTAATGAGTTGTTCAGGTCCCTTCCAACCGGGAATGGATCCTTAAATTCCTCGTTCCTACCAGTTATAGGCTTGGAACACCTTTTCAAGGTGCACGCGCTGACTAGACTAAAGGAAGAACGGAGCCCTAAGCACAGCCATGGGCAGAGTGACCCATGACTCAGCTTTGGAGGGAAAGCAAGAGGTTAAACGTAGAGCAAGCTGGGCTGTGCTGGGGTTTGATACTTTAAGGGGAGGTAGTTTAGGGAGGTGTGGTCAGGAGATTTGTAGGAATGTATATAGGGTGAGGTAAAAGTGGTGGCCTGCAAACGGCATGTAGCCACCACTGCTGAAGGTCCCGCCCTCCCTCCCTGATGAATGGGGTGGACAAAGATAGTTTGTTTATATATATATATATATATATATATATATATATATATATATATATACATATACAGTATATGTATGTACTGTATGTGTGTTGTGTATGTGGGGATATATATTTATATAGGTGTGTGGGTTTATGCATATATGTATGTTTGTGTTTTTTTTATATATAGACTGTATATAGGTGTTTATGTACGGTATATATAATGTTTTTTATAAAAAAAAAAAATAGAAAAAATTTAAGGTCATGTTTAACGGGTCATTTCGGCATTGTGGAGGAGGCGGGGGTTCTTGGAGTTGGTGGCAAAAAATTGTGGTTGGGGGGGTGGTACATCTGGTGGATGTAACCTCCCATTTTGGATCTGGTGGATAAATGGTGATGGGGGGGTGGCACATCTGGTGGATGTAACCTCCCATTTTGGATCAGATCTTGGTTTATTGCCTGGCGGATTGGGGGGCTCTTCAGGGTGGAGTCCCTGGGAGTCGGTGATGTTGGTAATTTTCCAGCAATAGTGGTGCCCCCGAGCTTGTGGTCGCGGCTGGGGGTAATGCTGGATGGTTTCAAGTATTTATGGCTTCCGCCAGGCTTTGGAGCTCCAAGAACCTCCTCACTTTTCATGTTGATTTATTGTATGTTTGTTATAATAAAGGCCGATTTGGCCATAATTAATCCAAAATGGTTGTCTGTCGTTTGTGGAAGGGCATCCACGTATGGGGTGGTTGTGAACCCGAAGGGGAGGTAAATTGAGGTACTAGGTGAAGCCTCTACAATACTGCAGTCATGACCAGGGAACCATTGCATGTGCACAGGCCCTGGGGGCTAGGGACAGCCAACACGGCTTCCTTATGTTCTAGTGGCCTCAAAATACAATGTAATAAAATAGATTTGGGGAATCACACTAAAGTAGCAGTGTGGGCAAAAAGTAAATACTGGAAAGTTCCGTTCCCTGTGTCCCATCATAGTGGTGCTGTACGAAAGCGGGTGAAAATCAAGAATTAAACACAACAATACATGTTACCATACTTTGTCTGCCATGGGACCCCCTTACATACGTTTTGTGGTAATACTTCCTCCTATTGCATTGTATTTTGGGGCCATTGCTGAGTGAATTCTATATATAAGCACAGTGTTTTGCAAACCGCATGATAGTTCTTCGTGAACTGAATTTTGAAAATAACTAAAGTATACTGTATTTTGCTATAATATTATTTATGTGGTTTGCAAACGGTATATTAAGTCTTTGTGAATTTAATTTTTTAAACCAAGGAAAGTGTATTTTTTACAATAATATTTATGTGGTTTGAATTAACTTTTGTGGTTTGAATTAATTTCCATGTTGAAATAACCCTGACTTGCTTTTCATATGAGACATATTGAGTTACCTAAAATAAGCACTTGCACTTTAGTGCATTAATCTTATTTCTATTTTTTCATACAGAGTCTTTATATATTTACTAGCTGTAGTACCCGGCATTGCCTGAGTTAGTAACTGTCTATTTCCCACTCTCCCAGTCTCTCTCTCCCTCTGTCTGTCTGTCTCGCTCTCTAGATCTCTGTCTATCTATCCCTCTCTGCATGACTCTTTCCCTGTCTGTCTCTTTCCCTGTGTCTTTGTATTTCTCTGTCTGTCTCTTTCCCTGTCTGTCTCTGTATCTCTTTGTCTGTCTCTGTCTCTATCCATTTCTGTCTCTGTCTCTCTGTCTCTTTCCCTGTCTATTTCTCTATCTCTCTGTCCGTTCTTCTCTGTCTCTTTCCCTGTCTACCTGTCTGTCTCTTGTACTTTCCCTGTCTGTCTCTTTTCCTGTCTCTCTTTTCCTGTCTGTTTTCCTGATTGTCTCTTTCCCTGTGTTTCTGTCTGTCTCTTTCCCTGTCTGCCTCTGTCTTTCTCTGCCTGTCTCTTTCCCTGTCTGCCTCTTTCCCTGTCTGCTTATGTCTGTTTCTTTCCCTGTGTGTCTTTCCCTGTCTGTCTTTCTCTGTCTTTTTTCCCTGTCTGCCTCTTTCCCTGTCTGTCTGCGCCTATGTCTATCTGTCTCTCGGTCTGTCTCTGTCTGTATGAGTCTCTCCACAGAAACCATATCACCTCACACATAAGTTTCTTATCCTAAGAATGTCCTTTGTTCCTATAGCAACCAATCACAGCTCCTATTAATAACCTGTAGCTCTCAGCTCCATTGACTTTAATGGAGGCATTTTTGTTTTACAGTAACTGTAAAGCGCAGATTAAATTTTTCCGTCAAAACATAGTCTATGACGTTCCCTGAGTCACATGGGGTGTCTGTGCAAAATTTTGTGACTGTAAATGCAACGGTGCAGATTCCTTTAGCGAACACACACACACACACACACACACACAAACACACACACACACAAATACACACACAGCTTTATATATTAGATAGAGATATTAATTGATCAGGAGACCAACATCAAGAAAATTTCACCTTATGCATAACCACTATTTTCAAATTGATGTTGTACACTTAATATTTATCTCATGGATTGCATGGTTTATTCTTAATATTTCATAACAGACTATAGGTAACTTTACCATCTGCCTGGGTATTTTGTATTTTTATGCTGCTCTCCGTACATTTTTTCATTATTGTCATGTGTGTATATGTTGTTCAATAAAGAAAATAGTTTTTTCAATTTTATATGGGGTCTCTCTTGTTTGGATTAAATAATTAGAGATAAGAAAGCCAATGTTATAGTGTGTAAACCAATCCTTCCATGTGAGCTTGAGGTGCAATTTAATACTTTAAATCGTCACTATCATTTCAGCCTAATTCAGCAGTTATCACGAATATAAGGAACTTTGTGATATATCTTATCAGAAAAAAAACACGCTTCTTTCCAAACTTATCGGGCATTTACTCTCCTCCCTCTTTCTCTTGAATTTATTATTCACTCTGAAAAACCACTTTGATTTTTCTTAATTAACCCCTTCTACTACTTTACATTTTTTTTACTTTACCATTTTTCCTCCCCTCCTTCCAAAAGCCATAATTTTTTTATTTATATAGTCGTATTTTTTTTTGCAGGACAAGGTATAGTTTTGAGTGACATTGTTCATGTTACCATTAGAGATGATCGAACCTCTGAAGGCTCGAGTTAGTTTCGGTTCGTCGAACGGAGGCTCCGTTCGACGAACGTTCAAGGAACCATTCGACGAACCTCTCAAACCCCATTGAAAACAATGGCAGGCAAACACAAACACATAAAAACACAGAGAAAACACCTTCAAAAAGGTGTCCAAAAGGTGGCAAACAACTCACAACACACCACAAACACATGGGAAAGTGGCAAGGAGATATACTCATGCGAAAACAAAACAGCTGGACAAGGAAAAAGAGGAGGAGACACAGATATCGGAGTATCTGCAAGTGAACTTCGATGCCATTACTGTACAACTTGAGCCTTGCTCATTTTGGGCTTCCAATCTGGATCAATTGCCTGATCTCGCCCCTTACGCCTTGGGGATCTTGTCGTGCCCCGCAGCCAGCGTTCTATCGGAACATGTCTTCAGTGCTGCTGGGTGTGTGCTGACAGATAAGCGCACGCGTCTGTCCAGTGACAATGTGGACAGACTAACGTTCATCAAGATGAAGAAGTCATGGATCACAGAGGACTTTTCTACCCCTGTGTCATCCAGGGGAGGCGAAAGGCTGGTGTATTTTTGAGAGTGCTTCATGCAAAGCATCTTTTTAAGATTGCAACTGGGGGACAACTGATGCCAGTCAAGTGGTGTGTGTATGGCCCAATTTTTGGAAACGAGGGAGACTGTGGTTGGAGTCCCCTTTTTTTAAAAAAAAAAAAAAATGAACCAAGATGAAGAAGTCATGGATTGGAGAGGACTTTTCTACCCGTGTCATCCAGGGGAGGCGAAAAGCTGGTGTATTTTTGAGAGTGCTTCATGCAAAGCATCTTTTTAAGATTGCAACTGGGGTACAATTGGTGCCATTCAAGTGGTGTGTGTGTGACACAATTTTTGGAAACGACGGAGACTGTGGTTGGAGTCCCCTTGCTGTGTTTTACATGATTTTAGAATGGCATGACATGCCTAAGAGGTTGACTTTCAGCATCTGCAAGCTGTTGGCTACAGAAATGCTGCCTTTCCACCCGGTTAAAAAGAGAATTTTCGAGACCTTATGCCCATCGCAGTGCCCCAAGAGCCGATGCCCAGTTGCCACTCCTTCTCCAAGAAAGGCGTGCCCGTGCTACACCAGCATGTCGCACACAACATCACCGCTTCCTTGAGAAACACTGTGTGTGACAGGGTGCATTTCACCACAGATACTTGGCCCAGTCAAGATGGACAGGGGTATTACATGTCGCTGGCTGGGCACTGGCTAACTATGGTGAGAGATGGAGAAGTGTCTGCTGTCCGAGTCTTTCCGTCCCCACGAGTTGTGTGTCAATCCTTCCTCTGTATGTAGAAGTTCTTCCACTACTTCTGTCTCCTCAACCTCGTCTAGGTCCTCAACCTCTGGTTAAAACCTCTATTGTAAGGCCACCGGCGTTGTAACTGTGCACAAGGAATCCCGCACACCTCCTTACTATGCTGGCAGCAGAGCTCAACGGCATCAGGTGGTCGACTCTTTACTTTGAAATGTCTGGGAAATTGTGAGTCACACCGCTGAGGAGTTGTGGACGGTAAGCTCTGGAGAGTGAAACCGAGTTTCATCAATGGTGGTCTCCACTAAACCAGCAGCCAGAGAAGGCCGGGTGCGACAATGATGCAAACCTGGGTGCGGCCCTTCGCCGTGACAATGTGACACACGTGCCTTGTATGGCTCACGTGTTCAACCTGGTTATCCAGCAATTTTTAAACCACTATCCCGGCCTACATGGCCTTCTGCAGAGGGCACAGTGTAACGCCTGCCTGGAGCCACACACTCAGACGGCTGCAGTCCGAGAGAGTAGTAGTCAGGCAGGGTCAAACCATGAATTGAGGAACATGAACAGAATGGGATGGCCAGGACTTAATCAGGAAACAAGCAGAGGTCAAATGCGGATCGGGCAACGAGGTACATAAACAGCAGGCAGGAGACGTAGTCAGGAAACAAGCCATAGTCAGCACACAAAGTCACAAAACAGAACTGGGCGGAACAGGAACCAGAGGTTCAGAACTATGTCTGGCATTGGTCAGCACACAGGAGGGGCCTAAAAAAGGGTGTGGTGTCTTCCCATTGGTTGTAGCTGAATGATGGTACTTCAGCTGTGAGACACCCACCACCTACAGTCAGCCAGTGGTTCTGCATATCTCAAGGTAACCCAGCCCAGTGACTGAGCGGAATCTGCAGCCACCGGCGCCACTGGCATCGACTTCTCTCCCATCATCAGCACTATCTACGAAAGGAACACGGTGTCACCTGGCGATTGGAGTACAAGTTGATGGAGCGGACTCCAGTGGTGACTTAACAGCCATGTGCGACAATGATGCAAACCTGGGTGCGGCCCTTTGTCAGGGCAATGTGACACACGTGCCTTGTATGGCTCTCGTGTTGAACCTGGTTGTCCAGCAATTTTTAAACCACCATCCCGGCCTACATGGCCTTCTGCAGCGTGCACGCTCGCTATGTGCTCACTTCCACCGTTCACATCCAGCAGCTCAACAACTTGCATCGCTCCAGAAGTCTTTCAGTCTGGCTGTTCACCGCCTGAAATGCGATGTGCCGACACGCTGGAATTTGAATCTGCACATGTTGCAGCGTCTGAGGCAGCACAGGCAAGCACTGCTGCAATACGTTATGACGTATAACCTGGGCTAAAGAGATCCAGAGGTGGGGCAGATCACGCTGCTGGAGTGGTCTCAGATCAAGGACCTATGCACCTTTCTTCGAAGTTTAAAAATGGCAACGAAGATGTTTAGCGCTGACGTTGCCATTATCGGCATGACAATTACGGTGATCTACATGCTGGAGCACACTGTAAACAGCATTTATAGTTAGGTGGTGGGACAAGAGGAGTCATATGCAGAACGGATAACAAGATCCACAAGGTCCAAACGGTCAGCAGCACCAAGGCGGCAGGCATAGGACGGTGGGCGAGAGGGATTAACAAGGGCGCATAGTATCAGCCTAACTGTTGAGGAAGGTGCAGGAGCCAGTAAGAAATGGAGGACGAACTGGCGATGGGCATGGAAGACTGAGCAGGTTGCGAGAGAGGGCAGAGGAAGGAGGCATGATTCTCACCTCTCCGCCACCAACACAGCAAGGACTTGGTCCGCATGGATGCGCAAGACACATGAGAGCCTTCTTGCAGTACTACCTACAACATGCCCCTCGGATTGTCCGAATTCGAAGTAATGCTGACTAGTGGGTTGCCACACTCTTAGATCCCCAGTACAAGACAAAATTTGGCAAAATAAATCCTGCCATACAAAGGGACGCACGTATGCAGGAGTATCTGCAGAAGCTGTTACACAATCTTAGATCAGCTTTTCCACTAAACACCAGTGCTGCACAGAGTAAATCTCAACGCTTTGTCATGGCTAGGAGGAAATGGTCTGTTACTTGTCCAGATCTGAGGGACCGAGGGCTGGATGCTGTGCTGAGACGGCGTTGACTATGGTGTCCCTGCAGAGTTGCAAATTTGTAAATATACAAAATGAGTGGCAAAAGGCCATATGCTGGTGGAAAGGGGAACAGGTGTGTTGGAAAGGAGAAAAAAAAAGTTTGTGTCCGTGGGTTTAGTGGTTAAGCAACAGTAACATCTGCTGAAGAAACACCATCTGTTACGGGGGGACTGGCAGATTAGGATAAAGTGGTATATATTCCAATCGCCAGTCAGGGTCCACCGTGCTCCCAGATAGAAAAGGAGATGCTGGCAACATGAAGGTTAGGCGGAGGATACAGAGCTGGGTGGCTCTGAAACTAATAGTAGCCTGAACCGAGTTAGACGACACTCGGATCTGGAGACTGGGAACCCTGTTAGCGTCAGAGGGTCCACATACCCAGCACAGGAACTCCCTGTTAACAACACAGGGGCCATTGGGTACACTGTCCATGTGCATAGGAGGCACACCTGTGGACAGCAGGCGCAGCAGCAGCAGCAGCCCAGTTAATGCCACTGGGCTGCACTAGCAGGAATGGTAGGACAGGAGCTGGTCTTAACCATTCTGCGTTACCAAGTGTGGTGGCAGCCTGCACCAACACCCTATACCTGCCTACCTCTGGCCTAGAGCCGCAATGGGTTCAACACATGGAGGTGTGCTCTGAGCATAATAGAAGACTGTGCGCCTCCTTGTTGTCTCCAGCCCCTTTTATAACCTGGGTCCGCCCCAACCCAGGGTGGACCACACTGCACCTCCTGGAGCCAAAAACAGAGTGCCACGTCATCAGTGGCATAACCAGCGGCCTATTCAGAACCGCCACTTCAATGATGACCTCACGGCAGCCACGACCCAAACACCTCACCAGTCATCGTCTGACGAACAATAATGAGGTGACAAGTCATAGGGGCGGGCCTCTGCAAGCCAGTCCAGAGTGGCCTGGCCACATCATCAGGACACCTGATGCCCTGTGGGCTATCTGGGCCTGCCACGTCACGGACAGAGCCAAAGAGTTCATTACCGGACCTAGCTTCTGATGCACTAAGTGCCTGAGCATGCTCAGTAGCCTGAACAACAGTCTCAGAAAAAAGACTATCAGCTTCAGCATGCTCTCTAGGCACAACACAGGACTTAGACACGGCGCGGAGTCCAAGTACCTGTGCAAAGAGGCTTTGCGCAGTAAGTGTGGGAGCATGTGCTGTAGCCTGAAATGAGGACTTAGCCTCAGGAATAGCAGTCAGGCTGAGCATACTCACTAGGCAAAACACTGGACTTGGGCTGTGGCTGGGGTAAATCGGCATACGCATGCGCACTAGCCGCCTCTCCACACTTAGACGTGGAGGAGAAAGCAGCTAGCTGGACGACCCGAGGCACAGCCAAAAATGGCAGCTGACGCCTACGCGCAACTGGAACCGCAGCAGGCTGCTTGCGTCTACTGCGGCACCGATTCGTAACACCAACTACCAGCCAAAATAACAGGTGTACTTCTTCCTGTGGATAATCTGATATGATCCCTTTTTTCACGGACACAACCATCGCTACGAAATGTAGTTGAGCCACCAAAACAGCAGCTGCTTCAATGGATCTCAAGTGCTCCATAAAGTGGCCTCTCCTCCACCTCAAGTTCAATATCCCAAATACTCCATTCCTCTGTGGTGTCAACCCAATCGCACTTGCTTCCTAACACCTTTCAAGTTTCCACCAGCCCTGCTGAGTATGGGGTAACAGAGATGGTTGAGTCAGCAGAGCTGTTCAGTCACACTATAGCCTGGGAATCAGAGGTCTGCTCCAAAGATGCAGTGAGTCCAGACAAAAAAATGATCTGCACTGATGCCCAGAAGCTTTGTGAGTCGGATCCAGGACCTCATGAAGAAGGTGCTGAACATAATATACACCCTCATTCCCAAACTGTTAATCCTCCTGGTGGAGACAATGGGGAACATGCTGATGAGACTCGGATACCTGATTGGAACGACAACTTTACTATTCGGTCAGGGCAGGAAGAGGTTGGCTCGGAGGAGTCAGGACGAGGGGAGTGAAAACACACATGGTGATGATGAGGTTGGAGACCCCACTTACTATCAAACCAAAGTCACCCAGTCGATGAGGTCAGCAGAGGAGGTGGAGGAGGATGCTACTGACAACGAGGTTACGTTGCGTCTTCCTGGACAGAGACAAAGTACTGGAAGCACGTCAACAACTGAATCCTCAGGCACAACTCTGCCTCTCAGCAGAAGTCGTGGTGGCTCTGCAGGTCGCATAGGCTCTAAGCCTTGCCTAGCCTGGGACGTTTTTGACATCGCAAAAGATCACTCAAGTCATGTAATCTGTAAGATTTGTCAACAATCTCTAAGTAGAGGCCAAAAACTCACAACTTTGAGTACTTCGTCCATAAAGTGTCACATGGATATGAATTGATAGCGTGAGGGTGTATTGATCAGCTTTATCCACTGTCAATGCAACATGCTTATTTGCCATGCATTGTTGCAGACTACACACAAGGGTCTGCTGTTTTCTTGCATCTGTTTGGTCACTATAGCAATAGCAATACGGTCTTCGGCTGTGGACTTTGAGAGCGGAGGAGATGCTATGAACAGAAGGAAAAGCTAAAAGGTGTGTGTTACAGCAAGGAGCCACCGCGGAAACACTTCAGTAAATTGTGAGGGGAGTCGTGTTGGAGTTTGGTGAGGCGGACCTTAACGCCTGTGAGCAGCACCCTGTGCCAGAGACCAACATTCTTCCGGTGCTGTCTATACTGTTTACCATGAGAGGAACGTAAAGTCTGTATTTATGGCAACTGGACACCACAGTGCCCGGGTATAGTAGGCTGGGCCCAGACAGTAATGTGTGCACGCAACACTTTGTTTTATTAGCAAAACACATATCTGTTCTGGTTAGGCTGACTATATAGACAATAAGACTTGCTGCCTCTGCACTGTCAAATTGTCATTTACAGTTAAAATCATAGAGGGACAGCCACACATGTTTGCATTGACTGTTGCTTTACAAGATTTCCAGGACTGTGTTGCTGAGCTGTGTGGTTTGCATTCACACTGTTATCATCTGCCTTATCTGTGAGGCTTCAGCTAACAAGGGTATTCAGGGGGGGTAATGGGTTTTGTCTATGTTTAGGTAGATAAGTTGTAAGCTCATGTGATGCACCACTGGTAAGTCGTGTTCACACACACACACACACACACACACACAATTACTCCACAATTACTCCTGCAACGCAGAGGGATTACCAGGTAGTAGGCAACTGTTTACATAGTCGCTTGGTTAGGCCAAATTTGGTGAGCAGGGTGTATATAAATCGCCATTACGAGTGTCGCAGCATAGAGGTGTAGGCTTTTGGAATTGTGAATAGATTGTTCTATTCTTTCAGTTTTATGCATGGTTCTTATGGTTTGTTTTGGGAAAGTTAAACAATCATTTATCAACCCAACTGCCTAGAGTCCTTTTCCTGTTGCATGGTTTTGCTGCATACTGGGGAGCCCACCCTGTACACAACTTTAAATGAAGCATAAGTCGCAATTGGAAGTTCACTGTGCTACAATGCTGCCTAGCGGCGCTGTGCAACCACCGTCTGCCCCATCAAGTGCATCTGCGTGCTCTTCATCCTCTGTGACTGTGGGGACAGCAGTCACACATGCTTTTTCACGCTGACCTTCCACCCCTTTACCCGCAGCAGGGAGTGTGATTGGCAGGTCGTCAGTTGTTTTGGAAGTGGAAACAGCTGCTGGTGTTGAGCTCTCTCAGACATCGAGAGCACCACCATTGAATGAAGGTAACATTATATCCATGCCTGCACCTTCGTCACAGATTGGCTGGACTACCTGCAGTTAATAATTGCGTAGCAGAAATGGAGAGGAGTGTAGAATGCACATGTGGTGTACCTTGCTTGGCAGCAAAGGAACACTGACTTAGTATTCCAGACACTTTTAGGGTGGCACAAAAAGTGTCAGCTCTTTGGGCACATAAAATAGCATGGCAAAAATAGGCAGGTGGGTAGAATGCACAGGTGCTGTGGGTCAGTGGACAGCAAAGGAAAACTAACTTAGTGTGACACCCTGGACTAGCCAGGTAGTCACAGTTAGACCCTTGCACTAGACCCATCCCCAAATAAGGTGACAGCAGCCAACCTATTAAACCCTGGTTACCTCCATTTGGGTTTGATGTCCACACCAGGGGGGCGGTGCAGGTGGTTGGCCACGCCCTCCGAGGAGTTCACATGCCCAGAGGCAGGAAGAACACGTTAGATGATGAAAAGGAGTTGAGTTAGGGAAGTGAAGGAGTCAAGTTCAAGAGCAGACCTGGTCCCATGTCTGCTACTGTCTAACTCCAGTGTCCTGGGTAGGAGCCCGGGCACTTTGACCAGGAGGCAGACGGTGGTGGCCGTCTGCAGGAGCTGGGAAGACAGCCTGGTGGAACCTTAGGTAGCCGGGACAGGGAAGTGGCCCGCCGGTACCGAACCGGGGAACCAGTTGGAAACTGGAACATAAGTGGGGGTACTCAGACCCTGAGATGCGGTCCCAAATCTACCGGACCCCGTTAATTAACTGATTGAGGTCTGGACTTTAAGTCCTTTCCCACCCAAAGTCCCGAAAGAAGGCAACAGCCCACCGTTTCCGGATAACGGCCACCGCCAAGGGCCAAGAGATCCAACGGGCCAGCGCTTGCGGACAAATGGGCTCTCCCGACGTACACGCCGGGGAGCGGGACTCCCGTCGTTGAAGCGCGGCTGTCCACTTCTACAAAAAAGGTGCAGGAGAGACGGACACCATCAACCCATTTGGGGACCGAAGCAACCAGCTGCGGGCACCGACCATCCTCCGTTTGGTTTACCAGAGACTCCTGTGTGTTTGTCCGAGTGAGTACCATTGTGCCTGCGGGCCACGCACCGGCACTGCACCATATCAACCGGGTCCCGGGGCCACCACTCCCTGCCCACGGAGGGGTTAACATCACAAGCTGCCCCCAACATCTCCCCCGGGGTGCCCCGTAACCAGCAGCGGTGGTGCCTACATTCACCACAACCCGTGGGTGGCGTCACGAACTTTAAGTCTAAAATCCCCCTTCAAAGCGCCAGCCCCCTTGTAGAGCGACGTGACCCCTGGTCCGGAGGCGCTCGAGCCACTGACACACGAGCCTGGATCCGAGCGGCTCGGCTGCAGCCGAGCGCGGGGCGGTACATTAGTATTTCAGATACTTTTAGGATGCACAAAAAGTGTCAGCTCTTTGGGCAAATAAAATAGTGTGGCAAAAATGGGCAGGTGGATAGAATGCACGGGTGCTGTGGGTAGCAGGACAGCAAAGGAAGCCTCACTTTCTATCCCTGCTAATGAAAAAATGCAGCAAGGAATTGCCTGAGCTGATGTAGCCAGACGCTGTTATCTAAAGCCCTGCACAGCGTTAGCACGGACCTGCCTAGCAGCTATGGCTATGAACGCCTGTAAATCAGCCCTGATTAGGACCAGCAGTACCTAATCCCTAAAGCTCTGTGTAGATTCCACTGTATCTCTATAGCGCACACAGCAGCAGCAGCGTGAGCGGTGACCGTCACCCACACGCAGCAGAGAGATAATGGCGGCGAAGGGGAAAATGGCCGTGTCTTATAAGGCAAGGACATGTGACATGCACAGCTTATGACACATGCCCTTGCTTGTCTGGCAAAATTCCACTTAGCTGTGTGTGTGTCTATGATTGGCTGACAGCCTGGCCCGCCCCACTGTACGCGCGGTTAGGGAAAAAAAAATGGCGATCGGCATTCTCTCAGCACTCAGCAGCAGCACTGATCTAAACCCCGTCCCCCCCGCACACCATATGCTGAATTTTGATAGTAGCATGATTCACAGTGACTCACACTATTACAGTGAAAAGCCAGCTAGTAACTAGCTAGGCTTTTTGGTGATCGAACCGTTCTCGAACGTAACTCGAACTGTTGAGCTTTTAGCAAAAAGCTCGAGTTCGACGAACCCCTCGAACACCCCCAAAATCACTCGAACATGATATTGGCGAACCTCGAACATCGCTCATCTCTAGTTACTATACAATGTGCTGGAACATTGGGTGGGGGAAAAAAAAATCCAAGAGTGGTGATAATACAAAAAAAACAAAACACAATTCCTCCATTGCTTTTCCTTTTTGTTTTTATGGCATTCATTATGTGGAATAAATGACCAACAATTTGATCCTCCAGGTCAGTACAATTCTGCTAATACCAAATACGTGCAAATCAAAAAAAACCCAATAAGAACCCCCAGAGATTCAAATGAAAGGGATTGGGACAGATTAATGATATAAAATATACATTTTTATTAATTTTTAACATTAAAAATATCAAGTGCAAAAAAAAATAGTAAAAAACATAAATGCTGGACCGGATCAAATTCCCAAATATTAGCCGCGGATTAACAGGTTTTATAAAGTACCTAGTAGAGTGACCAGATGGTAAAGATTATATATTCTCCTAGCGCCCCCTGAGGAAAACAATGCTTGAAACGCGCGTCGGGGTATAGTGGTATTCAGGACTTGTGACCATCCTAAGGTATTGAACCCCTATAATGATTTATATAATTTGGGCTTATTCATATATTTTTGGCACTTGTTAAGTTTGGGGACGACCTTTAATCACATCTATATCCAGGATATATATAATCTTTATCATCTGGTCACTGCTCTAGGCACTTTCTAAAACCTATTAATCCGCGTCTAATATTTGGGAATTTGATCCATTCCAGTAGTTGTTTTTTTACTATTTTTCTGCACTTGATATTTTTAATGTTAAAAATTAATAAAAATGTATATTTTATATCCTTAATCTTTATTATTATTATTATTATTTATTATTATAGCGCCATCAATTCCATGGCGCTTTACATGTGAAAGGGGTGTACATAATAGGGACAAGTACAATAATCATAAACAATACAAGACACAGACAGGTACAGGAGGAGAGAGGTCCCTGCCCACGAGGGCTCACAGTCTACAAGGGATAGGTGAGGATACAGTAGGTGAGGGTAGAGCTGGTTGTTCGGCGTTATATCAGACTGAGGGTTACGGTAGGTTGTAGGATTGTCGGAAGAGGTGGGTCTTCAGGTTCCTTTTGAAGCTTGTCAAGGTAGGCGAGAGTCACTATCCCTTTCATTTGAATCTCTGGGAATTCTTATTGGGGGGTTTTTGATTTGCATGTTATTACTCATGGTGACATCATACGGAATATTTTGTTAATTGTAATACCAAATATGTGTAGTATTTTTTTGAATTTACAAAATGAAAACTTTTGGGGGAAAACTCATAAAAAAATGAAATAAATTTGGATTGTTGCCATTTACTGAGCCTTGTAACTTTTTTTTATCCTTCTTGTAATAGTGGAGTCCCTTGCACCACCATGTTGTCCATGCATGCATACTACAACCCGCCACAAGGTTGTAGCAATACAAAGAAATACAGGAACTACGGCGCCAGACCCCCTCCTTTTGGTAATGTCACAATTTATCCACTGAGTGCGTCCTGGATACAATGAGTGATTGCATGCTGTACTATGGAATCAGATCTTGTTGAACTGTCAATGTGTTTGTAATGTCAAGTGTTATGATTGAGGGACCGGGGACGATTAAATAATGCGTAATCCCAAAAGGTAACAGAGTGGCTGGAAACTTAACGGACTGCAGACCTAATCCTGACACACAACTAACAGTAGCCGTGGAGCGTGCCTACGATGACCTAGACGCCTCGACAAAGCTGGAGAACTAAATAATCTCACAGATAGAAATATAAGAAAGCTAATCTGCCTCGGAGCAGTCCCCAAAGATAGATAGATAGCCCCCCATATGTAAAGGCTACGGTAATATAGAAAAACACAATACAAAGCCAGACAGGACAGATTTCAGCAAAGGCGAGGCACAAAAGGATAGGAAAGAGCAACTGTCTGCAGCCGTAAAAACCCTAATAAATACCAGCACTACCGATATGGAAAAATCCTGAGGTTACTAAATCTCTCCCCCACTGTACCAGCACTCAGATGTTACTGGGATCCAAAAACACTAAAACAGATGAGGGACTGAATAATACCAAGCATACCAAAAACACAAATCTTGCAGAATCATGGAGCCAAGTATACAGACACTCCCAGCAGGGAATGATCCCATTCCACCAAGAACTCCACACATACAAAATAGGAATCATGCATAGTATCAAAGCAGAACAGCAACAAAAGGTAAAACCAAGGTATAATGGAGGAGCTGTGACAGAAAGAAGGCTTTTGCCGAAACTAGTCTATGACTAACTTCCTGTGTTGTCATCACTATTTTTGCTGGATTTTATCTTTTCAATAAAATGGATTTTTTTAGACTACTCTCTGGTTCCTGAGGATTACCGCCAGATCACTTTCTGCCAAACGTTTTCACTTAACAACAAAAGGTGGTAAACAAATAACAGAGGTACAAAACCACTTATCTGAGGGAGTTCTGGAAGTGAGCAGAGCTGGTTGCAGAATGTCCTGGACACACAGGAGCAATTGACCACCGGCAAGTAACAAGAGAAAGCTACTAAGTTAAATAGCCCAATCTGACCCTGATTGCCAGTCCTCTACAGGTGTGTCGATTCCATTCCACACATCAACTGCACTGCCAGCACTGACCACAAGAGGGAGCTCCAAACTGGAAAACGTATTCACAACAGTCAAGCCAGGGGGAGCCCGTAATGAAATGTACCAGCAGGGGGAGCCGGAACGTATGTATACGCAGGGTGGTGATGAATCCACTAGCTGTCACTAGCTCCACCAGTGGATCCATAGGATAGTCATGAGAGCCAAAGTCAGAGCCAGGAGATCATGCAGTACCAGGGAGGAGGCAGAGTCAGAGTCCAGGTCAAAAGCTGTGAAGTATCATTAGGGACCAGAGGAGGGCTAAACCGGAGTCAGTAAGAAGGCCGAGGTCGGGAGCCAGGAGAGCAGGTAGTAGTCAGGGAACAAAGAGACGGAAAAACAGAGAGGGGACTGGAGAGTTAGGATGGGAGTCAGGGAGGATGGACGCAGTAAGGAGGACGAGAGTCAGGGAGGATGGACGCAGTAAGGAGGACGAGAGTCAGGGAGGACATCAGAAGAAGCTGCAGATTTGCCTCCAGGAGCGGTCTGTGATCTCTCTGTGCTGGTAGAAATCACTGCTGAGCATATAAGGCAGATCGTTATCACTACCTGCCTATAAATTCTTAGGCTCATAATACAAAAATAACACAGTCCCAAATAATTATCACTTTGATTCATTTTATTGACACTCCATAAAACTGGAACCTCTATTTACTCAATTTACTGTTTATTAAAAATCCTCGATTTTTTAAGAACTGAAGGATTTATTAATTCTATTGGTTACTTCTTGTTATTTGGGTTATCGGCCATCTCTGTAGTCTATCAGAGGTAGCCAGTCTCCTAGGCAAGTAAATCAGGGCTTACCTGCTGTTTGCAAGTGCAGCTGTGAAACTGGCCAGTGTTTCAACTATGATGCTGAATCGACTTGTCAATCTTCAGGGGAGCACAGCCCACCGGCAAGCAAAAAGCTGGGGAATAAGTGATCTTGTGAACCTCTTTTACACATCTGTGCATTAAACGCATGTGTGTGACGGTCTACGGGGAAGGTATGTAAGGCCATCCATCTGTCCGTGTGTGTGTTCTATGAGTACTTTCCATGTGCTACCAATGTGACATCCAGATAGCACACGAACAGCATGGACTTGTATACTTACCTGTCTCCAGCACCGCTTTTACTTCCAGGTCCGCTGTCAGTGGAGTGAATATTCATGAGGCATAATGAGCAGGAACCGGAAGCAACAATAGCTCTGGAGACAGGTGAGTATAAGATTTTTTTTTTTTTTTTTTTAAGTGACATGTGTTTTCTTCGATACGGATCACATCAGTGTGCACTTACAGTTGTGCGAGTACCTAACTATTCGCACTCGCTACACTTGTAACGAATGCTGTCTAATACTAGCGTATTTTTTCAAAATAGTGTGTGCAATGCAAGTCAATGGGGAAAAACTCGCGATGTAACAAGCAACCCGAATGCCATCCTATTCATGCGAGTAGCGAATAGTGCGGCATTCAGGTTACTCGTTACATTGCAAGTTTTTCCCCATTGACTTGCATTGCACACGCTGATCGGAACGAATACGCAAGTATTAGACGGTACTCGTTATGACTATAGCGAGTGTGAATAGTTAGGTACTCGCGCAACTCTATGTACCGTCTGTGTGACACTCGTGCTGCAGGTAGAAAATGGACATGTCGCCATATGGAGCACACGGACATGAAAGTGTTCCACACTTGATCCATGTCAAAACTTGATCCACGTCAAAACACAGACTTGTGAGTAAACCCATTGAGTTTAATGGGTCTAGGTGTGTCCGTGTCTCCGATAAGTGAGACACGGATGTATGAAGGGGGCCTAAGGCACAGAAAAAAAATGTTAAACCTGCTCTTTCAATTCTATTTCGTAAAATGTCAACGTTAATGAATAAATGATGGCTTTTACAACATACAATGTGTCCTACAATAAAAAATAAGCACTATTTGGCTACAAGTACTGAAGAAATTAAATTGTTCTGGTCTGTGAATGCAGTAATGCGCAACCCAAAAAAATGTTTTATATTAACCCGTTCACGACCTTCGACGGATCTATCCGTCATGGATCGTGTCCCGTTAAGCCCCGCCCCCTGCCGCGGGCAGGCGGCGGCGGTCGGCACACATAGCTGTTTTCAACAGCTGACATGTGTGCCTGCTAGCCGCGGGTGGAATCGCTTCCACCCGCGGCCATTAACCCCTTAAATCTTGCTGCCAAAGTCTGGCAGCAAGATCTAAATGCGCGCGGCCATGTTTTTTACTTACCACCGCCCCCACCGGAAGTCACGTGCGTGATCACGTGACTATTGGTGGTTGCCATCGTAGCACAGGGTCATGTGATGACGCCTGCAGCTACGAAGCAGAGGGAAAAAGAAAGTGACTATTTCTGCTGTTTACAGCGGTATAGCTGTGATCAGCAGATAGCGATCAGCGATCGGATTGCTGATCGCTATAGCCCCCTAGGGGGACTAGTAAAATAAAAAAAAAAAGGAAAAAAAAAGTTTAAAAAACAACAAAAAAAACAAAACCTAAAAGTTCAAATCACCCCCCTTTCACTCCATTGAAAATTACAGGGTTAAAAAATAAATAAATATACACATTTGGTATTGCCGCGTTCAGAAATCCCCGATCTATCAAAATATAAAATCAATTAATCTGATTGGTAAACGGCGTAGTGGCAAAAAAATTCCAAACGCCAAAATTACGTTTTTTGGTCGCTGCATGTTTTACGCAAAATGCAATAACAGGCGATCAAAACGTAGCATCTGCGCAAAAATGGTACCATTAAAAATGTTAGCTCGAGATGCAAAAAATAAGCCATCACTGAGCCATAGATCCCGAAAAATGAGAACACTACGCGTTTCGGAAAATGGCGCAAAACGTACGCCACTTTTTTTGGACAAACTTGTGAATTTTTTTTAACCCCTTAGATACAAGTAAACCTATACATGTTTGGTGTCTACAAACTCGCACCGACCTGAGGCATCACATAGATACATCAGTTTTACCATAAAGTGAACACGGTGAATAAAACATCCCACAAAACTATTGTGCGATCACACTTTTTTTGCAGTTTTTCCACACTTGGAATTTTTTTGCTGTTTTCCAGTACACTATATGCGAAAACCTATGGTTTCATTTAAAAGTACAACTCGGCCCGCAAAAAACAAGCCCTCATATGGCAAGATTGACGGAAAAATAAAAAAGTTACGGCTCTCGGAAGAAGGGGAGCAAAAAACAAAAACGGAAAGTTCCCGGGGGCTGAAGGGGTTAAAGCCCAACAGAGACCCATTTCTGAAGGGGCTGATTAATCATATAATCACATATCTGCATTTTTATCTTTACTTTTTTCAGTCACAGCCCAAATTTTGTTTTATCTTTGACCCAGGCTTAACCACTCACATTGTTTTTTAACAGCTGTGGTTTCCTTCTTAGATCATTTATATTCGCAGGCTGTACTTTCTTTTCTTTACTTGCTACATTTGAGCAGACATTGCAGATCAGACGTGATCCTTCACCATGTATCTTGCATTTCCACTCCTCTCTGCATTGTGCATCTTCATACCTATGGTCTTAGGAAATACCGAACTGGTGATTACCTGTTTTGTTGTTTTTTTTAAAAAAATATCACTGTACACTTTTTTCTTTTCTGTCAATCTGAATTACCAAATTGCTTTTCCTTCTTTCCTATCTAGATGTCACTTAATTCCTAACATATTTCTAATGTATATCTTTGTTGTTTTTTTTGTTATCTAGGAACAGTTTGAAACATTTATCAAACAATTCAATAAGGTTTATAAGAATGAAGAAGGTAAGTACATCATCCATTTCACATGTAATGTACGCCAGTTATTATGGTTTTTGTCCTTATTCTTGTTTTTCAGTGAATTAAGAAATATAGATAGATAGATATATAGATAGATAGAGGGATAGATAGATAGAGAGATAGATAGAGATAGAGGGATAGATAGATGGAGATAGATAGAGATAGATAGATAGATAGATAGATAGATAGATAGAGGGATAGAAAGATAGATAGACAGATAGATAGACAGATAGATAGAGGGATAGATAGATAGAGAGATAGATAGATAGAGGGATAGATAGAGAGATAGATAGATAGATAGATAGAGGGATAGATAGATAGAGAGATAGATAGAGATAGATAGAAGGATAGAAAGATAGATAGAGAGATACAGAGATGGATAGAGAGATAGATGGAAAGAGATATATAGATAGATAGAGGGATAGATAGATAGAGAGATAGATAGATAGAGATAGATAGAAGGATAGAAAGATAGATAGACAGATAGATAGAGAGATACAGAGATGGATAGAGAGATAGATAGATGGAAAGAGATATATAGATAGATAGAGGGATAGATAGATAGAGAGATAGATAGATAGAGATAGATAGAAGGATAGAAAGATAGATAGACAGATAGAGAGATACAGAGATGGATAGAGAGATAGATAGATGGAAAGAGATAGATAGAGAGATAGATGGATAGATATAGATAGAGGGATGGAGAGATAGATAGATAGAGAGATAGATGGATAGATAGATAGATAGATAGAGAGATAGATAGATAGAGAGATAGATGGATAGATAGATAGATAGAGATAGAGGGATAGATAGATAGATAGATAGAGATAGAGGGATAGAGGGATGGATAGTTAAGGTGGCTTTACACGCTACGATATCGTTAATGTTTTGTCGTCGGGGGTCACGTTGTTAGTGACGCACATCCGGCGTCATTAACGATATCGCAGCGTGTGACACTAACCAGCGACCTTAAGTGACCTCAAAAATGGTCGGTAAGGGTTGTTTATCCAGGTGGTTCATCGCTCATGTGGCAGCACACATCGCTATGTGTGACACCGCAGGAGCGAGGAATGTCTCCTTACCTGCCGCCGGCCACAATGCGGAAGGAAGGAGGTGGGCGGGATGTTACGTCCTACTCATCTCCGCCCCTCCGCTTTGATTGGCCGGCCGCTTAGTGACGTTGCGGTGACGTCGCTGTGATGCCGAACGTCCCTCCCCCTTGAAGAGGGATTGTTCGGCAGTCACAGCGACGCTGCCGACCAGGTAAGTATGTGTGACGCTGCCGTAGCGATAATGTTCACTACGGTAGCGATCACGAACAATCGCATGCGCGACGGGGGCGGGTACTTACACGCGCGCTATCGCTACAAATTGCTAGCAATATCGCTACCGTGTAAAGCCCCCTATAAAGTCCAGAGAAGAAGACAACCCTCCAAAAACATCTTATTGAAAAAAAAAACGACTTATTTTAATGGCTGCTCAATTAATAGGAGTTAAAACGCGTCACTGCTTACATTATGGATGTGCAACAATTATAGTCAGTTTTTTCACTAAGGGCATGTCTACAAAACTTATTTAAGGCTATGTTCACACGTTGCGTTTTTTCCCGCGTTTCTGCAGCGTTTTTAGCTGCAGCGTTTTTGCGCTAAAACGCATGCGTTTTTGTTTTCCAGCAAAGTCTATGGGAAAAGTAGAAATCCTGTCTGCACTTTGCTTTTTTTTCTGCAGCGTTTAATTTGCATATTTTGGGTCAAAAACCATGCTGAAAAAGAAGCAGCATGTCAGTTGTTTTTGCCATTTCTGCAGCGTTTCCTTAACATTGGAGTCAATGAGAAATGGCAAAATGCAACCAAAATCAACTTTCCTGCGTTTTTCATGCTTTTTACCTGCTTTTCCACTGCGTTTTTGGCTTCAAAAATGCATGCTTTTCTGGCATAAAATTAAAGGGTTATAATGTTCCTTTACACACACACAATAACCGAAAATTTAAATGCAAAAAAATAATAAACTTTACCTATTTTTCTGTTAAAATGTGCATAACCGCTATTATTTCATTAAAAATGATATTTTCCATATAGTTTTATTAAAAGTTAATTTTATCCTTTTTTTTCTCTTTTTTCATTCTTTTTGACTATTTCAACTTTATTTCTCAGTGTCTTGATCTACAAAACGCATCTGCTGAAACGCAGGTGAAAACGCAGGTAAAAAGCGCTGAAAACGCACTAAAAACGCGGTAAATACGTATGCGTTTTTAGCGCTGAAAAATGGTCAAAAGCCATTTGGTCAAAAACCAAGGGAAGGAAAACGTGCAGAATAAACTGCAGGTACTCCGACGCAACGTGCGCACATAGCCTAAGACAACTGTGTAACATCATCACTATTGAAGCAGAAGACACTTCAAGAAAACACCGATGGTATTTTTCCTGACGAGTCTCCTTTGTCATTTATAATTTTTTCTTTTTTGCAGAGGCTTTGCTGCTGACATTATATATTTATTTTTTAATTATACATAAAAAATAGTGGCAGCTTCCAAGAGCCTGAAAAATGGTCAGGTCACTTCTTTTAGCCTAAGGCTGATTTCACACATCAGTTTTTTGGCATCAGACACGATCCGGCGAAAAAACTGATGCGACAGATCCGGTGAAAAAACGGATCAGTTGCATCAGTTTTTTCCATCAGTTCCTTCTGTTTTTTGACAGATCTGGTGTGATACTGAGCATGCTCAGTTCAAAAAAATCAGATCTGAGATCTGATGGCCGGATCCGTTTTTTTTTGCAGCATTAAGCCGGATCCATAGGCTTCCATTATAAAACACGCCGTACGGCGCCGTCCGTTTTTTTTGCCGGGACACAAAAACGCTCACTTCAACGTTTCATCCGGCCGCCGGACAAGTAAATTTTGCCGGATCCAGCAAAAAACGGATGAAACGCAAGGTCATCAGGCACAATCCGGCGCTAATGAAAGTCTATGGGGGGGAAAAACGATCCGGCGGCAACAGACGCCGGATCCGTTTTTTGATGTTTTTGCCGGATTGTAACTGATGGCAAAAAACTGATGTGTGAAAGCAGCCTTAGGCCTCTTTCACACGTACATGCCTCCGGTACGTGTTTGGCAGTTTTCTCACGTACTGGAGACCGTACACACGTAGACCTAGGTATTCCTATAGTTTTGGACACACGTAAGTATTTTTGCACGAAAGATGTGTCCATTCCGTAATTACGTGTATTTCTCACGGCAACATGTCCGTTTTCTCTCCGGCATCACGGGTGTCACACGGAACACAAACGTGTCACACGTAATGCAAACGGACCACACGGATGTGTTCCGTGTGACATGCACCGGAGAAAAGACATGTGTCTGTGAGAAAAAAAAAAGCTTTGCTCACCTTCTCCTGCCCTCCTGTCTCTGCCGCTGCTGTCACTTGCTGCTGACCGCCGCTCATTATGCTCTTTGAATATTGACTTCACTGCCGGAAGCAGCAGCAGCGGGGAGTCAGGAGGACCGGAGACCGCAGATCAGCACCACGGACAGCGACGCCAGGGACAGGTGAGTACAAAGTTCCCGTTCTCTGTGTGTGATCACGGATAACACACGGAGAACACACGTGTGCCAAACACACTGCTCACCGAGGGCAAAACGCACCTTTGACACGTCCGTGAAAAACGTGCGTGATTTTTACGGACGTGTAAAAGACGCCTTAAGCAGTGAGAAGAAACTTGAAAAGAATAAACATACGAACAGCAAGTCCTTCTGACATTGCAGTGCATATGGTAATTCTTTTTTTTACCTTTTTCTAGCCATTTTTCGGGAGGGAGTACTGCAGCTCAGCTGCCTAGAATGGCCATTACAGTGGACACAGCTGGGGAACTTCAGCTTCATACAATGAAATAATATGCATGTGACGGTAGCTTCAGAAATGATGCTATAATACACCATGAGATGACAGACAATGGAGCCGCAAGATGGCAACGCAACGGGGTGATGTCTAGGAGCAACTAAAAAGTCATTGACTTTAAAAATGAATTTTGAATTTTTTTTTTGGGATATATACAGTACATTTATCTAAATAAAATATAAAAAAATCTAAATATAAAAAAAATATATATTTTTTTTATATATATTGTGAGGTAGCACGGTCGGCTGCGCAGCAGAAGACACGGGATCCAGGCATAAAGGTTCACAGCACACGGTTTTAATCTCCAAACAAAAGTCCACCACCAAATACATGTGCCTCTCCAGCAGAAAACTCAGGGAGTTCTGTTCACTCCCTCACACCCGGCACACCTGCCCTTGTTCCTGATTCTATTTAACCCTTCCTTCAGCCTGTAGGGAAACAGCATTAACCCTATAGTGGATTTACTTTCTATCATGGAGTGAGCACAACCGGGGCGAGACATACCGGCCGTCATAGATAACCCCGGTCACAGTCTCACATACCCCCCCCCTCAGTTCAAGCGTGCGGGGTTGAACTCCAGCCATCAAACACGGGCCGCGGGACAAGGCATCGGCGTTGCCCTGCAACCCACCGGCCGGTGTTCAACCGTAAACCGGAAGTTCTGCAGAGAAAGGAACCACCGGGTAACCCGGGCATTCCGTTCCTTGGCGGACCTCATCCAGACCAGTGGAGAGTGATCCGTCACCAAGCGAAACTGACGTCCCAGCAGGTAATAGCGTAGGGACTCCAAGGCCCACTTGATCGCCAGGCACTCCTTCTCCACTACGCTATAATTCCGCTCGGGAGGGGTGAGCTTCCTACTTAAGAAGGTGATGGGGTGTTCCTCCCCCTGAACCACCTGAGACAGCACTGCCCCCAGGCCGACCTCCGAGGCGTCAGTCTGTACTATGAACTCCTTCCGGAAATCAGGGTTGACCAGAACGGGCTGTCCGCACAGGACCTCCTTCAGGGCCCGGAAGGAGTCCTCGGCCTGCGGAGTCCAGCGCACCATGACGGACTTCTTGCCTTTAAGAAGGTCCGTCAAGGGGGCTGATAGTCCCGCAAAATCCTTTACAAACCTCCTGTAGTACCCCACGATACCCAGGAAGGCCCTAACCTGCTTCGTGGTCAGGGGTCTAGGCCACTTCTGGATCGCCTCAACCTTGTTAATTTGGGGCTTAATCACTCCTTGGCCTATCACGTAGCCCAAGTAGCGGGCTTCCGTGAGTCCCAATGCACATTTCTTGGGATTGGCTGTCAATCCGGCTGTTCGAAGCGCGTCCACCACCGCTTGTACCTGTTCCAAGTGGGTCTGCCAATCAGAGCTGTAAATAATGATGTCATCCAGGTACGCTGATGCATACGCCTGGTGGGGTTCCAGCACTAAGTCCATCAACCTCTGGAACGTGGCCGGAGCGCCATGTAACCCAAAAGGCAAGACAACATAGTGGAAGAGACCCTCCGGCGTAACAAAAGCGGTTTTCTCCTTGGCGGACTCCGTCAGTGGCACCTGCCAGTACCCCTTGGTCAGGTCGAGCGTGGTAAAATATCGCGCCTGTCCCAGCCTATCAATCAGCTCATCCACCCGGGGCATGGGGTAGAGATCGAACTTGGATATTTCGTTCAATCTCCTAAAGTCATTGCAGAACCTTAAGGAGCCATCGGGTTTTGGTATTAGGACAATCGGACTAGCCCATTCACTCCGGGATTTTTCAATGACCCCCAGGCGTAACATTGTCTTTACTTCCTCCGATATGGCTTGTCGTCGAGCCTCCGGTACCCGGTATGACTTCAGGCGTACCTTCAGGTGGGGCTCGGTGACAATATCATGTCGTATCAGACTGGTCCTACCGGGCAGCACAGAGAAGACATCGGGGTTCTGCTGAACCAACCGTCTGGCCTCTCGCCTCTGTTGCTTGGTGAGGGCTTCTCCAATCCTTACTTCCGGTTCGTCCTCTCCGGAGGTCGCTGGAGCCGGATGTGAACGACCCGAAGAGGAGGGGGATGGGGAGAAAACAGCCATCAGGCTTTCCCGTTCCTGCCAAGGTTTTAATAAGTTGACATGGTATATTTGTTCAGGTTTCCGCCTACCGGGCTGCAATACTTTATAGTTAACCACCCCGACTCTTTCCTTTATCTCGTAGGGGCCTTGCCACTGAGCCAGGAATTTACTCTCCGCCGTGGGGATTAATACCAACACCCGATCCCCGGGTTTAAAGGTCCGCACGGTGGCTTGTCTATTGTAGCGGCCGCTTTGCGCGGCCTGAGCCTCCTGTAAATGCTCCTTCACAATTGTCATGACCGCGCTTATGCGGTTCTGCATACCTAAAATGTGTTCGATCACACTTTTATGGGGGGTGGGCTCTTGTTCCCATGTTTCCTTTGCCAGGTCCAACAATCCCCGGGGATGTCGCCCGTATAACAATTCAAAAGGCGAAAACCCCGTGGATGCCTGTGGCACCTCTCGTATGGCAAACATCAAATAGGGAAGCATCATATCCCAGTCTTTCCCGTCTTTTGAAATCACCCTTCTTAGCATGGTTTTCAGGGTTTTATTGAAACGCTCGACTAAACCGTCCGTTTGAGGATGATACACAGACGTACGCAACTGCTTGATCTGGAGTAGCCGGCATAGCTCTTTGGTCACTTTAGACATGAATGGGGTCCCCTGATCCGTAAGGATCTCCTTGGGCAACCCCACCCGGCAGAACACAGCAAACAACTCCCGAGCTATAAGCTTTGCTGCAGTATGTCTGAGAGGTATCGCCTCGGGATACCGGGTGGCATAGTCAACGATCACTAGGATGTGTTGGTGCCCTCGAGCGGACTTTACGAGGGGCCCCACCAGATCCATCCCTATCCGCTCAAAAGGGACTTCTATAATGGGTAACGGTACCAACGGACTGCGAAAATGGGTCAGGGGTGCGGTAAGCTGACACTCCGGGCAGGTTTCGCAGAACCGTTTTACCTCCCCAAAGACCCCGGGCCAATAGAACCTTTGCAATATTCGCTCCTGCGTTTTCTTGACCCCTAGGTGGCCACTCATCAGGTGTTTATGAGCCAAGTCGAGGACCCGCCGGCGATGCGGCTGGGGCACCACCAACTGTTCTACCCCCACGCCCCGTATTTCATCTACCCGGTAGAGTAAATCCTGCTTAAGAGCGAAATGGGGGTACCTTACCTGGGCACCGGGCAGCTGTGCCACCCCGTCAACTACTGTCACCCGACTCCGGGCATGTATTAACGTAGGGTCCTGGAGTTGGGCTGTCCCAAACGTATCCGGGGACGCCTCCAACTCCGGGATGGGCTCGACCGTCTCAGCCTCTCCTGCCAATACCTCTAGGGGCGACCTATCGGGTTCACACTCTGTCCCTATCATGGTGACCCCTACGGCAGGTGTCCCGGATTCAGGATTGTAGGGCTCAGGTCCCGGACCGACCAATATCTGAGGGGACTTAGGGGGTCCCCTCCATAAAGTCCAAAAATAGGGCAGATCCCTTCCTAGGATCACGTCATAAGGAAGAGTGTTAAGAAGTCCCACCTCATGTTGCACCTGACCGCAAGGTGCTGTGATGGTGACAATCCCCGTGGGATAGTCGCGGCGGTCCCCATGTATGCAAACCACCCCCACGGTGCGTCCTGTGGCCTTTACTTTAGCCCTCAAGGTTGATCGCACAAGGGTCACTAAGCTTCCGGAATCCAACAATCCTGTAACCGGACATCCATTCACCTGTATTTGGCACAAGTGGGGCTCCGTCTCTGGGGAGACCAGGTCAGCGGTACACACCACCTGAGCATACATTGAACCCCGCCGGGTAACCCCACAATCCATGGGCTCCGTGGTGAGTGGACACTGGGCTTCCATATGTCCCACCCGCTGGCACCGCCAACATCTAATGGGGACGAAAACCCCCTTGACGGGTTGTCGTTTAGGGTACAGAACCTTCCGGACCTCAGGAATGGCGGCCGCGGCCTCAGACGGGACGGTAGGGGACTCCTGCACTGTTGTCAGCGGTGGGTCCTTGGCCCTAGGCTTGGAGGGGCCGGACCGACGGGCGGTACGCAAAGTCTCAGTGTCCCGTATCAAGTCCTGCGTAGCCACATGCCGCTCTACCAGGGACACTAATTGGTCCAGGGTACTCGGGTCACCCTGTCCTACCCACCGTTGAACGGTGACGGGTAAAGTGCGCACTAAACGATCCACTACTACCCTTTCCACCATTTGCGCCGGGCTCAGAGTGTCAGGCTGCAACCACTTTTTTACAAATAGCAATAACCTTATTGAAATCCCCCTGTTCAGAAATGGTAAGTAGCAGATGGGGTCAGATCAAGGAAACAAAAAAATCCTAAAACATAACATTTATTAGATATACAGATAAAAGGGTGGACTGCCACCATAAAAGAATAAAATGTTTGTCAAGGGCTGCAGAATGTAAACTAACAGCCCCCAAACAGTATATATATAAGGCACACACTACAAGAGGTATGAATGTAAGTCACACTCAAACCTGTATAAGTAATAACAGCTGGGATGGTTGCTTCATCAAGATCAAACAATAATTGGCAACCATACAAATAGAAAAAACGGCCTTACCGTATTTTCAAAAGGGCATATGATGGTACGGCTCAAAGTCAGGTGACCCCATGTAGGTCTTGCATAAATACCTTTACTTCGCTCAAACCATACCAAGGTACCTCCCGACGCGTTTCAAAGGATTATCATCAGGGGAGTCTTTTCAGGGTACAAGTCATCGTATCAGTAATCATACCAGACTGATATATAATCAAAATTGCCCCATAGGACGGACTGTGGAAGAAAAAAATCATACCTTACTGCCTATCCGATCATACAGACGTGAGGAGTAGTCTCATAGACCAACTGCTTACCCCAAATAAAGTCCGGCAGGGAAGAACGCCCAGCCGCAGGTGCCGCGCCGGTTAATTTAAAAACCGCGCTTCTTATAGGGGCCGCGCATGCGCGGTAGGTCCACCGCAGCGTCGTGACGTAAGTCCCAGCATGCACTATGCCGGAAGCCACAACGTCACCATCATGCCCGTCGGCCGCATCACCATACCTGCGCCGCCGACGTCATAGGCAGGAGCCTGGAACGCAAAGCCTATAGTCGAAGCAAAACCGGAAGTATCCGGTAAACATATGCTTATTAACCAGGCTGCGCCTACATCTAGTAATGACAACAAGGTATTAATCCTTGTGTTCAGTAAAGGTGCAAGGGGCCTACACAATCACAGGATCATCCAAAACACATTACAGATACCAAATTAGACAGAAAGGCCAATAGATCAATCGGACAATACTCCACCCTATAAAAAACACATACAACCCCCCATAAAATCAGAACCACGAATTTCGTGAGCAGGAGCAAAAGACCCATAGGGTTATACAGGAAACCAAGGGGGGGGGGGGGGGGGGGGGGGGGGGGGGGGGGGTTTAGTTTATGTACACATCCGACAGACTCCGAACTACAAAAGCGTCAATAAAGAGGGAACAACACCCAAAACCAGAGAGGAACCGTCATGGACCATAAGATAGAAAAAAGGGGAGGAAAAAAGCCTAAGTGCACACTGCACATGCCCTAGAATTATGAACTGTCCCTACCTGGCATGTGGAGGTCGGCACCCTAGAGCCCCACGCCAGTGGCGCCCCCACTCACCGTCGTCTATCCCTCCTACAATGCACCCTACACTAAGGTGCATCTAAAAAAGGGAGGAAAGACAGCTGTTCATTCAGTCCAATCGGTGCCTCAGTCTTTAGGGTATAAATCCAAAAACATTCCTTCCGCAATAGTAGTCTGTCCCAGTTACCTCCTCTTACTGGGGGTCTGATGTGATCAATACCCATCACCTTAATGGCATCCTCCCTCCCACCATGAAAGCTGTTAACGTGCCTCGCTACGGGCGTGTCGTTATTCTTCCGAATATCATTTTTGTGTTCCCCCACCCTCCTGCGCAGCTCACGAATGGTCTTGCCAATATACTGTTTACCACAGCAGCACAGGATCCTGTAAATAACTCCCTTCGTTCTGCAGGTAATAAGGGACCTGATTTCAAAAGTCTTGTCATTCCCTATACTGCAAAAAGTCTTACCCTCCTCTATCAGCTTACAATTGACGCAATCCCGACATTTGAAACAGCCCCTGATGTTATTGTCAGTCCGGACAGCCTGATTCTCACGAAAGTGGCTGTGCACCAACCTATCCCTGAGTGACCTCGCTTTCCGAAAAGTGACAGAGGGGTAATCAGAAAGATGTTTGTCCAGTACGGGATCCATTTTAAGAATGGGCCAGAATTTAGTCAAAGTGCGCCTCAAATCATTTGCACCATTTGAGAAGGTAGTAATAAACCGTAGGGTATTGATTTGATCCTCTCGCTCACGTCTTGGGTTCAACACAGCAGCCCTATCCATCCTTGCCACAGAATCAAAGGCATTCATGACCACCCTTCTGGGATAGCCCCTATCATCGAGCCGCCCCATGAGGTCAGCAGACTGTGCTCTAAAGCCAGACTCCTCAGAACAATTACGTCGCATTCTGACAAACTGGCTCTTAGGTATACCCTTTTTCTGGGATTTAGGATGAGCACTTTCCCACCTCAAAAGAGAGTTTGAGGCAGTTTGCTTCCTATAAGTGCTGGTCATTAAACGACCACCTTCCCCTTTCTCCACCATGATGTCCAAAAAGGCCAGTCTCTCACTGCTAACCTCACAGGTAAAGCGTAGGCCGATCCCATTGTGGTTGAGGACATCGATGAAAGTCAGGAACCCTGTTTCGGGACCCTTCCAAATGACAAAAATATCATCGATGTACCTCAACCACAGTACAACATCCTCAGTGTCCACATCCCCTCCAAAAACGACGGTTTCCTCCCACCAGCCCAGGAGCAGGTTGGCATACGATGGGGCACAACAACTCCCCATCGCAGTGCCCCTGCGCTGGTGGAAGTACTTACCGTCGAAAACAAACACGTTCTTAGTTAAACAAAAACGCAGAGCCCTGAGCACAAACTCATTATGACCAGACAGATGGTTACCCCTTGAGTTCAGATAGTATTTCGTGGCCTCCAACCCTGCTGCATGTGGGATTGACGAATAAAGAGCCTCAACGTCCACACTACACAGCAGCATACCCTCCTCCAGGAAAACATCATCAATTCTTTTCAAGAAATCAGTCGTGTCTCCCAAATAAGAGTTTAATGAGACAACAAACGGTCGTAGGATTTTATCCACGTAAACACTCAATTTTTCGGTAAGGCTGCCCACCCCTGACACAATCGGGCGCCCCTTCAAAGGGGACAGTCCCTTGTGGATTTTAGGCAGTGTGTAAAAAGTTGCCATTACCGGAAAATGGGGAAAAAGGTAATCATGTTCATTTTTATCAATGATACCATCTCTCAGGGCTTCCGCCAGGAGACTCTTCAATTCATCCCTAAATCCTGGGATAGGGTTAGATGAAAGGCAGGTATAGCAATCCTCATCCCTAAGAATGTCCCAACATAGGTCTCTGTAGCTCTGGGTATCCAGTATCACCACATTGCCCCCTTTGTCCGAGGGCTTTATGGTGATACTGGAGTCCTGTTCCAAAGCCCGAAGACTGTCCATCTCGGCCTTTGTAAGATTATATTTCGTATCCCAAGAGTTGTATCCTTTTTGTATCTCCTCTGTCACAAGGTTGACAAAAATGTCAACTACATCCACCGAGGAGGTATTTGGTGGCATCCTACTGCTCCTATTCTTAAGGTTCGTAAATGGTCCCTCACCAAAATCATTGGGATTACGATCATCCAGATGAAACAGAAAACGTACGTCCTGTAAGAGATCCTCGGATATGCCCAGCTCATTTGCAGATTTCTCTGCTTCCTTCCCATGAAAAATCTTCCATTTAAGGAGTCTGGCAAAGAGATGTAAATCCTTAATAGTCCCAAACTCCTCAAAATTGGAAGTGGGTACGAAAGAAAGTCCCCTGTTCAATACCTGTAACTCAGTTGTACTCAAACTTTTGGAGGATAGATTCACTATCTGAGGAGCCTTCATGCCTGCGGATGTTGCTGATTCCTGCTTCTCAAAAAGTATTGGCTGTCTAAAAAACCGCCCCTTCCTGGGGCCTGTGCTGACCCACGTCCTGGTCTACCCCTGCCACCGGGTTTCTTATAGCGCTGTTGCGGACGAAAGTTACTATTGTTGTTGCTCCCCTCACCATCAGACAGTTCAGCATCCGTGGATGAGATATCAGTGTCGTACGTTCTCACCCCACGGTTATTAGTGTAAACATAGACTCTATTATCCTTAAAATCTTGTAAATCCCTGATAAAGAATCTATGTTTACGTTCCTTCAGTTTATACTGGAACTTTTCAACAACCCCTTGAAGGGCTAATTCTTTTGTCTGAAACTCCGTTTCCCCAGAGAATTTTTTGGTAATCTCAATATTTTCTTTTAATGATTCCTCAAGATTCACCAAATTTTTCTTCTCCTCCTCTAGCAATAATTTCATAAGTTTAAGAGAGCTCTCAGTAACCTCTTTCTCCCATTTTGCAAGAAAATCAGCGTTTTTAAATCTAAATCCCGGCTGCAGGGTAATCCTAAGGTGGCGTGGCACTATTTTTTCTTTCAAGTAGCTCTCCAAGGTCTGAACCTCCCACCATGAAATAATTCTTTCCTTATAGACCTTGGTGAGGTCCTTGAATGCCCCGTTTAAGGTAGGTGTATATCTCTTAAGAGTGAGATTTCTGTCCGAAAAGACCTCCCTGGCCTCATTCACCCACTGTCGCGTATCGAGGTCAGAGGAAAGAAAACCTGCCATTTATCGGCACTTCAAAGTCACAAATAGCAATAACCTTATTGAAATCCCCCTGTTCAGAAATGGTAAGTAGCAGATGGGGTCAGATCAAGGAAACAAAAAAATCCTAAAACATAACATTTATTAGATATACAGATAAAAGGGTGGACTGCCACCATAAAAGAATAAAATGTTTGTCAAGGGCTGCAGAATGTAAACTAACAGCCCCCAAACAGTATATATATAAGGCACACACTACAAGAGGTATGAATGTAAGTCACACTCAAACCTGTATAAGTAATAACAGCTGGGATGGTTGCTTCATCAAGATCAAACAATAATTGGCAACCATACAAATAGAAAAAACGGCCTTACCGTATTTTCAAAAGGGCATATGATGGTACGGCTCAAAGTCAGGTGACCCCATGTAGGTCTTGCATAAATACCTTTACTTCGCTCAAACCATACCAAGGTACCTCCCGACGCGTTTCAAAGGATTATCATCAGGGGAGTCTTTTCAGGGTACAAGTCATCGTATCAGTAATCATACCAGACTGATATATAATCAAAATTGCCCCATAGGACGGACTGTGGAAGAAAAAAATCATACCTTACTGCCTATCCGATCATACAGACGTGAGGAGTAGTCTCATAGACCAACTGCTTACCCCAAATAAAGTCCGGCAGGGAAGAACGCCCAGCCGCAGGTGCCGCGCCGGTTAATTTAAAAACCGCGCTTCTTATAGGGGCCGCGCATGCGCGGTAGGTCCACCGCAGCGTCGTGACGTAAGTCCCAGCATGCACTATGCCGGAAGCCACAACGTCACCATCATGCCCGTCGGCCGCATCACCATACCTGCGCCGCCGACGTCATAGGCAGGAGCCTGGAACGCAAAGCCTATAGTCGAAGCAAAACCGGAAGTATCCGGTAAACATATGCTTATTAACCAGGCTGCGCCTACATCTAGTAATGACAACAAGGTATTAATCCTTGTGTTCAGTAAAGGTGCAAGGGGCCTACACAATCACAGGATCATCCAAAACACATTACAGATACCAAATTAGACAGAAAGGCCAATAGATCAATCGGACAATACTCCACCCTATAAAAAACACATACAACCCCCCATAAAATCAGAACCAGAGCAGGATACTTTTATCTGTATATCTAATAAATGTTATGTTTTAGGATTTTTTTGTTTCCTTGATCTGACCCCATCTGCTACTTACCACAACCACTTTTTTACAAGATGCAATAAGTCATAGGCCTGGGAGCGTACGGGTTTGGCTTCCTCATAGAACCACTGATTTACCCGCTGAGCCCGTACATAGGTATTCACCCCCATCCGAGCCAGTATTTCGGCTTTCAGGGTCACATAGTCAATGGCGTCCTCGGTACAGAGGTCCAGGTACGCTTTTTGGGGTTCCCCCGTCAAATAGGGCGACAGTACCTCAGCCCACTGGGCGGTCGGCAGCTTTTCCCGCTCGGCCACCCGCTCAAACACCGCCAGGAACGCTTCCACATCATCCCCCGGGGTCATCTTTTGCAACGCTTGTCTCACCGCTTTCCGGACGCTGCCGTCGTCACCCGGTCCCGGGGTTGTTGCTGCCGGTCCGGCACGGATCGACTTGGCCAGGAGAACCATCTGTTCTTGGTGCCTTTTTTCCTGCCCTTGCAAGGATTGCTGCTGACGTGCATTGGCCTGATCCATCTGTTCTTGGAGTTTTTGTTCCTGCATTTGCAAGGATTGCTGCTGACGTTCCAACGCCCGGAGCAGGTGTGCATTGGTCTGTTGCTGCTCTGCATTAGCCTGTTGCTGCTGTGCATTAGCGTGTGCCAGCTGCTTTAGTATTTCCTCCATGGCGTCGCTGGGTTTGGGCTATAGTATAGCCGCTCGAATCCAGGACATGTGCTACTGGGTCCCCAGGGATGGATGCTACACCTCACCGGCTGTCATGCTCGCCGATTCTCCACCATATGTGAGGTAGCACGGTCGGCTGCGCAGCAGAAGACACGGGATCCAGGCATAAAGGTTCACAGCACACGGTTTTAATCTCCAAACAAAAGTCCACCACCAAATACATGTGCCTCTCCAGCAGAAAACTCAGGGAGTTCTGTTCACTCCCTCACACCCGGCACACCTGCCCTTGTTCCTGATTCTATTTAACCCTTCCTTCAGCCTGTAGGGAAACAGCATTAACCCTATAGTGGATTTACTTTCTATCATGGAGTGAGCACAACCGGGGCGAGACATACCGGCCGTCATAGATAACCCCGGTCACAGTCTCACAATATATATATATATATATATATATATATATATAAATAATTTTCAATAAAAAGTTATTATTACTTTTATATTTTGCTTGAACAAAAAAATGTATTACTAATGGCTTCTCTTTAACTTTAACAGCAAAATAGCCTACCACTTATTAGTCGTTTTCGCTCTTCTGGATACGGCTCTATTGACATCTCTTTTTATAGACACGAAGGGGGTGTTGGCCGGGAGCGTTCCCCAATGTACTTCTGTAACATATCACTGCAGTCGTTCCTCGACTCTCATTGTAAAGACCATATATCCTACAGATATACCGTATACCTTCCCAGTATGTGGTGTTTACATGGAGACACATCACATGATATGCCAGGACATTTTTCCAAAATATATATATATTGATAAGATGTGAACAATACAATATCTAGGCTTCTTGAACATTACAGCTCTTTTCTGTAACTGTACATCTCGTTCTTATATCTCTACAGAATATCAATATCGATTGTCGGTTTTTAGAGCAAATTTAAACACTGCTCGTCGCCTACAGGAAGAGGACCTAGGAACAGCAAAATATGGGGTCACCAAGTTCAGCGACCTTACAGGTGAGTCATTTTTAGTTAAATTAATCTATAAAGAGGCATTCTTGGAAAGGACATATATAGGTCAGATCCAAACCAATCAGCCATAACTGTAAGGGGTACTTTACACGCTGCGACATCGCTCAAGCAATGTCGTTGGGGTCACGGTGTTTGTGACGCAGATCCGGCGCCGTTAGCGACGTCGCAGCGTGTGACAGGCTGGAGCGACCTAAAATGATCGCAAAAAAGACAAAAAACGTTTGTTTTGGAGAGGTTGTTTAATAACAAAAAATCGTTGTCAGGTAAGTAGCGATGTTGTTCCTCGTTCCTGTGGCAGCACATATCACTATGTGTGACACCGCAGGAGCTACGAACATCTCCTTACCTCCGTCCACCGGCAATGCGGAAGGAAGGAGGTGGGCGGGATGTTACGTCCCGCTCATCTCCGCCCCTCCACTTCTATTGGACGGCCACTTAGTGAAGTAGCGGTGACGCCGAACGCGCCTCCCCCTTGAGGGAGGGATTGTTCAGCAGTCACAGCGACGTCGCTGAACAAGTATGTGTGTGTGACGCTACGGCAACGATCACCACATATCGGCCATACGACGGTGGCGGGTGCTAACGCTCTCGACATCGCTAGCAATCGCTAGCTAGTAAAGTACCCCTTACCCCTAGGATAACCCTTCAATAAGTGATTCAATAACAAAAATTTCATACTAAGTAAAGGGCACTTACTGTAATCATATGAACTATCAGTTTTATACCATGGGCTTCTGCTGCGGTACTGAACATGCTACTCACTCATCAACTATTGGGTGGAGCTGCACCACGTAGACATCTTACCCTGCCAGCCCCCTGCATGTATTCTGCACAGAATAGTAATAAGCTCTGCTCTACTACCCTTACCCCCACACTAACTGCCATGAGATGAAAGTTGGAAGTGTTTGTATTCACACTCAGCTCTGCTGTATTCCTCCTACCCCCCACATAACTGCCTTAAACACTGCTCCAAAAAAGAATAACCCCTGAAAGGCTGGAAGCAGTGAAACAACTCAGCCAATGCCCAGCCGAGCTGAGCACAAACCGAGACCAGGCTGCCTGTTGGACTCAGCAATGTGAACAGAGTCCGACGCTGTAGTAGCAATGCGCGTGTGTGGAACCGGACAGCGCATGACATCAATTATGGGGTCAATTACACAGGTCAGCCATAAAAAATTTTTCAAGAGCTGTTTTGATTATCCACGTAATCTTAAAAGCATAAAAACCGCCCATGTGGAGTAAAACTGCTTTGAGATTTACTTTGAAGAATCTATAAAAATACGCCGTTGCGCCGAATGATATTGGATTTTGAATTAACCCATCAAACCTTCGACATCGATGTAATAACCCAACTTGTCTTCCTGGGCATCCTTTTCATGATGTCTGAACCATGAAAAAGACCCTCCTGGCAACAATAAATTCCTGTAACTCAGCGGCATATTTGGGTAGATTCAAGTCTCTTACCAAATTTCATCCATCTCCTCCTGGGAAAACAATTTTGGTCTTGTATCATCTTCAAAGTCAGAACTTGATTCATCTGGTTCAGGTATGACTCCACCTTCATCGGACATAGTTATCTCTTCCAAGGTAGCAGGGGCCTTGGGTATATCTGTGCCATGGGGGATGGGACGAATTAGTGAGTGAAGATTGGGGTATGAAATTGAATGCTTCCATTTTGAATTATACCCTTTCCCGTCGCATGAACAAAAGTAACAATTGTCACGATGGTTCTTTTGCTCTCACCATATCAAAGGAATCCCATAACGGAAAGCTTTTTTCTTACCCTTGAACCAATTTTGGAGGTTCTCAACCCACTGTTTGCACACTTTATGAGGCGCCCAAGCTTTATTTTGATCTCCAAGCTTTAGTTCGAAGTATGCAAAGTATACTGTTTTCACAAAGTCTGTAATACTCAGCTGTTGCTTCATCACTGTATATTCACCACAAATGTTACAGAAAGTGTCAGGCGACGTAACATACTTCCGCTGAGCCGTAATGCAAGGTTGAATAATGACGAGCTAACATGAACTGAGATGAAAAAGTGTGAACAGGCGAGAATCATGATAAAACAAGCCCGAGCATGTCCGAGCCCATATGTTCAGCTTGCAAAATAAAAATAAAAATAATAAAAAAAAAAATACCAAAAATTGAGACAAATTTACTAAATTTGAAGAGAATTTTGCATTTTGGGGCAAATCCTGACGTCCAGGATTTTTTCAATATTTTTTTGTTTTCAGCACATCAAAATACATGGAA